>NW_028270167.1:25788251-26442001 GCF_037043375.1 Chiloscyllium plagiosum | reverse complement strand
CACCATTCATTATGATCATGGCTGATCATCCTCAATCAGTATCCTGTTCCTGCCTTATCCCCATAACCCTTGATTCCACTATCCTTAAGAGCTCTAATTTACTGCAGAACGTTTGGGTCATCCTCACCACAGAACTTCTCACCCATGTTTTGTACATCTACAAACTTTGTAATAGTTAGTCATTCCCTATCTAAGCCATTATTGTATATTGTAAGTAATAGCAGCCCCAGCACTGATCACTGTGTCACTTTATTAGTTACAGGTTGCCACCCTGAAAATGCTCCCACTTTTCCTTACTCTCTATTTTGTATTAGTTAGCCTGTATCCATGTTAATACACCATCCCTACATAATTTTCCATTCATTAAGTCATGCTGGCTCTGCTTTATTATGTAGTTCTCAATGCTCTGCTATTTCTTGTTGCATAATACACACTAATATTTCCCCACAATTAATTGATAACCAAATTTATCGCTCTCAAACCAAGTGCTACATTCTACCACATAGAATAATAAAACTATGGAATTCCTACAGTACAGAACTATGCTCACTGCTTCATAAGCAATCTCTTACTTTGAGATCATTTGGTAAACCTGCCTCATTTCACATTATTAGATCAAAACCAGCCTGAACCCTGATTGGATATCAACAATACGTTACTCTCAGAATCAGTCCCAAATGCGCTTTCTGCCTATTTGATTTTCCCAAATTATGTGAAGCTGAAAGTCATGATTAATGAAGTTTTTCTTTACATGCAAACATTATATCCTGACTATTCTCTGTCCAACAGTATAGCCACTGTTAGGGAGCCTATAGACTACTTTTCATGCTTATTTTTTACCTATTGAATCTGCATGAATTCAATAGCTTCTGACCCACTCATTGCTTATTTTCATACTTCTTCTATCTGGTCCGAACAAAGCAGTCTCAGCAGCCAGTTCTTATGTACAATGTCACATACTCCTGAATATTTTGTTTCCAGCTTTGACCTCTTAGTAACCACATCTCAGTATTGTCTATACTATCATAGCCAATAACCTCTATTTGAGCCATTAATTCATTTATTTGTTCTGAATACCACATGTCTTTATACTACTTCTTGCCCCCTTTCATCCTATTAGCTATTCTTGTTTACTATTTGTACACTCTGTCTTTTCCTGTCCTATTCTGGGTATTGTTATCTCAATGGATGTTCTGCACTGCTACCATATCTTTTTGCTTCATTAGCTTACGTATTCCCTTGTACTGCCCTTAGACTGGCTACTCACCCCAGATGAACTGTCACTGTTGCCAGGGTTTAGAACTGACGATTGGTTGGCAAGCAGAATGCAATTGGAGGATTCCTGTCCTACCTGCCTGATCCTTTCTGAATGCCTGGTACTGATCCATTCCCTTTCTCCCTGCATACACTGTTACTGCACAGTAACATGTTATCCACATGACTCTCAGCATTAAGAATACCAGAATGACATCAGGTACTGCCAAGTTCTAGAACTTGAGGCTGGAGGTAAAAAGGTAGATGTGCAGGAAATTTAAGACTTGACAGTGTAGAAGAGAGAGAGAGAGAGAGAGAGAAAGAGAACCTGCCCAGTTACCGCCTTTGCTGTTTGAATTCGTGTATCGCTGGTCATCGGAGTGCATCTGGGAAAATTAACAAACAATGAAATTCACAACTAATCTTGGAGGAACTGTTGGACAAAGTTCACAGCACAGAATCAGATAATTGTTGTTCTAACTCTGTCCAAGAGAAAGGCTGTATCAGTGAGTTCTTTATTGATTATATGTTTTTGGAGATAAATTTCTTGAGTAAACTTAAAATATAAGCCATAGGTATTAATTTAACCTGGGGCAGTGTTTGTAGAGGAATAAGACGGTGTTATTTTCAGTGTCTGTAGATTGTGAAGGAGCAAAAATGGCCTTTGCAGTGATATGTAATTCTTGTCAGATGTGGGAGTTTAAAGAGAGTTTAAGGGTTACTGCTGATTATATCTGCCATAAATGCTGTTGGGTGCGAATCTTATCAGATCGAGTGGATCGGTTGGAGAGACAGATAGAAGCGATGAGGAATTTACAACAGCAACAGTATGTGATGGATGGCAGTTATAGGAAGGGTGTATATTCTCAGATACAGTCACATAGATGGGTTAACTCCAGTAAGGGTAAGAGACATAGGTAGCTAGTGCAGGACTCTTTTGTGGATATACCCATTTCAAACAGGTATGCTGTTTTGGAAAATGTAGGGGGTGATGGATTCTCAGGGGAACGTAGCATGAACAGCCAAGTTTCTGGTATTGAGACTGGCTCTAATGCAACAAGGGGTACGTCGACTTCCAAGGGATCAATTGTGTTAGGGGATTCTGTAGTCTGAGGTACAGACAGACATTTCTGTGGCCAGCAGAGAAAAAGCAGAATGATGTGTTGTTTCCTGGTGCCAGTATCAAGGATATCTCAGAGAGGATGCAGAATGTTCTCACGGGGGAGAGGGGCCAGCAAGAGGTCATTGTCCACATTGGAACCAACGACATAGGAAGGGAAAAGGTTGAGATTCTGAAGAGAGATTACAGAGATTTAGGCAGAAAATTTAAAAAGGAGGTCCTCAAGGATAGTAATATCTGGATTACTCCCAGTGCTACGAGCTAGTGAGGGCAGGAATAGGAGGATAGAACAGACTGAGGAGCTGGTGTATGGGAGAATGTGGTGTAAAATTATGTCCCAATACATGTGTGAATCATAATGTAACACATGTATTGGGCCAAGCAGTGGAATGTGGTGAAACGGTTAAAAATTATGTCCCAATACATGTGTGAATCTAACCGGAATGGAGGTGTTGCTTAGTCCCGTGTGAATCTTATTACACACCTCCCCGTGTGAATCTTCTTATCTGTATGTAACCAGAATGGAATGTGTTTTTTAGCCTTGCTCTGCTGTTCACATGAATGTTTATATCTGGAAAAGAGTATATCAGCTGGAAAAGTCTCCAGTTCGGTGAGTCAGCTCCGGGGTTACGTTTAACCGCCGAGCGTGGGTTGTTGGCAACCGCTCTACGAGAACTGACGGCTCCCAGTTCCGGTAACATGTAGAGTGAGTATAAGCCAGACCCGTTGTAAGTATGAGACCTGGTTGTGGCGACGCTGCGGGGAATAAAAATGCTCATATTCTAGCAGACTCGCCTCTTGGTCGTTTGTTCTGTGTCAGACTACTCTCCTACGAACCTGACCTTGAGAATTTTTTTAAAACATTTGGCGCTGCGAGCAGGGTCAATCGCAATTGAGGAGAGATTTTGATACAGAACAATGTTTTGGAAAAAGACTAAGAAACCAGAAGAACAAACTGTGGAGGTCCCGACCGTCCCGGGATGGCATGGATGTGGGCATGTACGTGGCAGTTTGTTTGAGAAATGGTGGGGGGCGACCGGAGGAACCCCAGGGTCGCTGCTGTCCACCCTTGAGAGGATCCCAGTCCTGCCGAAGAACCCCTTGCCTGGGGTACAGCAGAGGATGTGGGCATGTCCAAAAAGCTGAAGCAGAGTTAACAGAATTGAATGGGATTGAACTGAACTGAACTGAGTGGAACTGAAGTGAATCAAATTGAACGGAACAAAATGGAACTGAGCTAAATTGAATTGAAATGGACGGAACTGAATTGAACACAATTGAATTGAACTGAACAGACCTGAACTGAGCTGAATTGAACTACACTGAAATTAACTGAAACGAATTGAACTGAATTAAGCATAATGTAACACATGTATTGGGCCAAGCAGTGGAATGTGGTGTAAAATTATGTCCCAATACATGTGTGAATCATAATGTAACACATGTATTGGGCCAAGCAGTGGAATGTGGTGAAACGGTTAAAAATTATGTCCCAATACATGTGTGAATCTAACCGGAATGGAGGTGTTGCTTAGTCCCGTGTGAATCTTATTACACACCTCCCCGTGTGAATCTTCTTATCTGTATGTAACCAGAATGGAATGTGTTTTTTAGCCTTGCTCTGCTGTTCACATGAATGTTTATATCTGGAAAAGAGTATATCAGCTGGAAAAGTCTCCAGTTCGGTGAGTCTGCTCCGGGGTTACGTTTAACCGCCGAGCGTGGGTTGTTGGCAACCGCTCTACGAGAACTGACGGCTCCCAGTTCTGGTAACATGTAGAGTGAGTATAAGCCAGACCCGTTGTAAGTATGAGACCTGGTTGTGGCGACGCTGCGGGGAATAAAAATGCTCATATTCTAGCAGACTCGCCTCTTGGTCGTTTGTTCTGTGTCAGACTACTCTCCTACGAACCTGACCTTGAGAATTTTTTTAAAACAGAGAAGGATTCACATTTTTGGATCATTGGAATCTCTTTTGGGGTAGAAGTGACCTGTACAAGAAGGACGGATTGCACCTAAATTGGAAGGGGACTAATATACTGGCAGGGAAATTTGCTAGAACTGCTTGGGAGGATTTAAACTAGTAAGGTGGGGGGGTGGGACCCAGGGAGATAGTGAGGAAAGAGATCGATCTAAGATGAGTACAGCTGAGAACAGAAGTGAGTCAAACAGTCAGGGCAGGCAGGGAAAAGGTAGGACTAATACATTAAACTGCATTTATTTCAATGCAAGGGGCCTAACAGGGAAGGCAGATGAACTCAGGGCATGGTTGGGAACATGGGACTGGGATATCATCGCAATTACAAAAACACGGCTCAAGGATGGGCAGGACTGGCAACTTGATGTTCCAGGATACAAATGCTACAGGAAGGATAGAAAGGGAGGCAAGATAGGAGGGGGAATGATATTTTTGATAAGGGATAGCATTACAGCTGTACTGAGGGAGGATATTCCAGGAAATACATCCAGGGAAGTTATTTGGGGAACTGAGAAATAAGAAAGGGATGATCACCTTATTGGGATTGTATTATAGCTCCCCCCCCCCCAATAGTCAGAGGGAAATTGAGAAACAAACTTGTAAGGAGATCTCAGCTATCGTAAGAATAATAGGGTAGTTATAGTAGGGGATTTTAACTTTCCAAACATCGACTGGGGCTGCCGTAATGTTAAAGGTTTAGTTGGAGAGGAATTTCTTAAGTGCGTACAAAACAATTTTCTGATTCAGTATGTGGATATATCTACTAGAGAAGGTGCAAAACTTGACCAACTCTTGGGAAATAAATCAGGGCAGGTGACTGAGGTGTCAGTGGGGGAGCACTTTGGGGCCAGCAACCATAATTCTATTCGTTTCAAAATAGTAATGGAAAAGGATAGATCAGATCTAAAAGTTGAAGTTCTAAAATGGAGAAAGGCCAATTTTGACAGTATTAGGCAAAACTTTGAAAAGCTGATTGGAGGCAGATGTTTGCATGTAAAAGGACAGCTGGAAAATGGGAAGCCTTCAGAAATGAGGTAACAAGAATCCAGAGAAAGTATATTCCTGTCAGGGTGAAAGGGAAGGCTGGTAGGTATAGGGAATGCTGGATGACTAAAGAAATTGAAGGTTTGGTTAAGAAAAAGAAGGAAGCATATATTAGGTATAGACAGGATAGATCGAGTGAATCCTTAGAAGAGTATAAAGGAAGTAGGAGTATACTTAAGAGGGAAATCAGGAGGGCAAAACGGGGAAATGGGATAGCTTTGGCAAATAGAATTAAGGAGAATCCAAAGGGTTTTTACAAATATATTAAGGACAAAAGGGTAACTAGGGAGAGAATAGGGCCCCTCAAAGGTCAGCAAGGCGGCCTTTGTGTGGAGCCACAGAAAATGGGGGAGATACTAAATGAATATTTTGCATCAGTATTTACTGTGGAAGAGGATATGGAAGATATCAACTGTAGGGAAGTAGATGGTGACATCTTGCAAAATGTCCAGATTACAGAGGAGGAAGTGCTGGATGTCTTGAAATGTTTAAAGGTAGATAAATCCCCAGGACCTGATCAGGTGTACCCAAGAACTCTATGGGAAGCTAGAGAAGTGATTGTTGGGCCTTTTGCTGAGATATTTGTATCATCGATAGTCTCAGGCGAGGTGCCGGAAGACTGGAGGTCGGCAAACATGGTGCCACTGTATAAGAAGGGCGGTAAAGACAAGCCAGGGAACTGTAGACCGGTGAGCCTGACCTCAGTGGTGGGCAAGTTGTTGGAGGGAATCCTGAGGGACAGGGTGTACATGTATCTGGAAAGGCAAGGACTGATTAGGGATAGTCAATATGGCTTTGTGCATGGGAAATCATGTCTCACAAACTTGATTGAGTTTTTTGAAGAAGTAACAAAGAAGATTGATGAGGGCAGAGCAGTAGATGTATGGACTTGAGTAAGGCTTTCAACAATGGAAGGGTACTGGTTGGGTCAGCATGAAAGGAAGAAAAGGAGGGCTTGGAGACCTTCGTCATGGCGGATAGATGTGTGTAAGGACTGGATGCCCATGGTGAAGATGTTGGGGGCCATGGAAATGAAAGTCATGGAGGAGGTGGAAGGCATGGGTGGGGTCCCGAAAGTAGGTGGGGAGTTCCTGGACTAAATTGGAAGGACGGTGTTCAGGTATGCAGAGATAAGTTCGGTGGGGCAGGAGCAGGCTGAGACAATGGGTTGGCTGGGGCAATCAGGTCTCAGCCTGCTCCTGCCTCACCCAACTTATCCTGCATACCTTAGCACCATCCTGTCCCACTTAGTCCAGGAACTCCCCACCTACATTCAGGACACCACCAACGCCCTCCACCTTCTCCATGACTTTTGTTTCCCCGGGCCCCAACGTCATCTACTGTATCCGTTGCACCTGATGTGTTCTCCTCTACAATGGGGAGACAGGACGCCTACTTGCGGATCATTTCAGAGAACATCTCTGGGACACCTGCACTAACCAACCCCACTGCCCTGTGGCTGAAAACGTTAACCCCCCCATCTGTCCCGCTCTGCCAAGGACATGCAGGTCCTGGGCCTCCTCCATTGCCAAACCCTAACCACCTGATGCCTGGAGGAAGAATGCCCCACCTTTTGCCTTGGGGCCCTCCACCCACATGGGATCAATGTGGATTTCACCAGTTTCCCCATTTCCCCTCCCCCCACTTTATCCCGCTCCCACCCTTCCAACTTGGCACCACCCTCTTGAACGGTCCTACCTGTTCATCTTCCTTCCCACCTACCTGCTTCACCCTTTTCTCCCAGTGTCACTTTCACCTCTAATTTCATCATTTCCAGCTGTGTTCCCCAACCCCACCCCATTCCCATTTATCTCTCAGCCCCCTTGGCCCACAAGCCTCATTCCTGATGAAGGGCTTGTGCCCAAAATGTCAATTCCGTTGCTCCTTGTCTGCTGTGCTTTTCCAGCACGACATTGTTCGACAAATGGGCCAGTGAGCCAAGGAATGTCAGATACTGTTTAATTTGAATGAATGCGAAGTATTGCATTTTGTTCAGATGAATAAAAGCAGGACGGTTAATGGTAGGGCCCTAAGGAGTGTTGTCAAACACAGAGATATAGGGATTCATGTCCATAGTTCTGTGAAAGGTACTCAGGGTGTTAAGGTGTTTAGCACACTTGTCTTCATTTCTCTGACCATTGATTATCAGACTTTGGATGCCATGTTGCGATTATGCAGGATGTTGCTGAGGCAACTTTTGGAGTACTGTTGAGAAAGATTTACAATGATGTTGCCAGGGTTTGAGTTATAAGGAGACTGGATGGGGGTAACCTGAGAGAGGCTTATAAAATCATGAGGGGTATAGATAAGGTGAATAGCAAAGGTTTTTTTCCTTAGGATGAGGAGGTTCAAGACTAGAGGTAAAATTTATAAGGTGAGAGGAGAAAGATTTAAAAGGAACCCTCAGGAGCAACCTTTTCATGCAGAGAATGGTACATATTTCAAATGCACTGCCAGAGGAAGTGGTAGATGCAGGTACATTTAAAATACATTTGGAGAGATACATAAATAGAAAAGGTTTTGAGTGATATGTGCCAAATGCAGGCAAATGACACTGTTTTAATATCGGAAAATTAGTAGACGTGGACAAGTTGGACCAAAGGCTCTGTTTCCCCGCTGTATGAATGCTATGACTCTATGAGAAGGATAAAATGCTTTAAGTACATGCTAGATATATTTCAGCAAAGATGAAAAGGTAAGGCAATGAATACCAGGACTCCTTGTATGATACATTTCAGGTAAATGGCATTGACCCAGTTGTTCCATGGGGAGCTGGCATGGCTAACCAGCCTCTTCCTAAACTGCAAATAACTCTATTGAGATTCTTAAGGCTGCAATGCACTTTTATTAGTTATCAAGTTTTCAGGTTGTAAGTTGCTGGATGTAGTAATAACATGGAACCAAAAGCTACAACTTTTGTGCACAGAAAAACAAACAGATTGTGCAAGCATCCATCAAATTGCTGATGCCATTGATACTCTATCAGGATTTTAAATCTACCGTTTAATATTTTTCTGCTGTACCCATCATTTTCTTCTTGTCTGCTATAAAGGTTATCAGATCATTAAATGTTACCACGCCATGCACCATTTCTCTTTTTCCACATTCGCCACTGCCATTACCTGAAAAATAAACAAAAAAGCTCAAATGTCATTCAGATTTTTAATGATGTAGATATTGATAACACTGTTCTGAAGCTCTGTATCTAAGAAGATGAGAAGAGGAGGCCATTTAACTCTTTAAACTGTTTCATCATTTGATGAGATCAAAGGTGTTCTGTGACCTACTTCCATATGCCTTCCTTTGCCTCAACTTTCAACATATTTGTTACCAAAATCTGTCAAACTCAGGTTTAAAATTAGCAATCAATCTCATATGAATTGTCATTTGAGTGAGGGAATGCCAAAATTCTATCAATCCTTTTCCATCGAAATATTTACTCATTTCACTCATGAAAAATCTAGCTCTGATTTTTAGAGTATTTTCCTGGCATCCACAATTAATAGTAGTAGTTTGCTTCTATTTACCCTTTCTGCCCCCACAACATTGCAGGCTGGATAGAGTCCCATTGCAACAGCATCCACCTGATGGACCCAGAAGCTGCATTTAAAATGGTGTGAGATGCCAATCAAGCTGCCTTTGTCCAGGATAACATTCCATTTGTTGAGTGTTGTTAGATCACCATTCATTCAGGGAGGTTGAGACTCTTTGATCCCATCCAGGCCAAGGCAGTCCTCACAGATTGACATCCCAAACACAGCTTTCAACATTCACTCCCTTCACCAGCTACGCACAGTGGTTGCAATACATACAGTCCATAAGATGCACTGCAGCATCTCACTAAGGCTCTTTCAAAAGTGCCTTCAAATTCAGAGCCTTTACTACTTCGAAGGACAAGGGCAGCAGGTGTATTGGAACACCACCACCTGCAACTGTCACTTTGAATCTCACACCACCTAGTCTTGGAATTATATTGCTGTTCCTTCGTTGTCACTAGGTCAGAATGTTGGAATTCCTTTCATAAAAGCACTGTGGATAATCCTACACCCTATGGATGTCAGCAGTTCAAGGCGCCAGCTCCTCTCCACAGCAATTAAGTATGATTAATGAAAGCTGCACTAACCAGTGTGCTGATGTTCCTCTCTTAACAAGCTTATGCTGTTCTTGGCTTTTTTTTCAGAGAGGTCGCAAAAGCAGTGATTTCTACAGGTCTGGTTTTAACTACTTGAGAATACTTTCAAGTTTAAAAAAAAACACTTGTACAATGAACGGGGAGGGGCCTGTTCTCCCAGCTCAAATTTTCTTTGGTTTGGTTTGATTGGGTTTTATCAGGCAGCCAGTTGTGAAGCTGCTGAACCCAAAGAAGCAGGTCCATGCTGACCCTCTCTCTCTCTGACATTTCTCCGCTGAGACCCTGTGTTTGGTTTTACCTTTTTACCAAGGGGTGTTTATGGGGATTGTTGCAAGTATTTGGAACAGCATCATTAAGTTGGGATAACCTGTTGGGTTTTCGGACTGTTGATCTGTAATCTGGTCTCTTTTGTTTGTGTTCCTTGCAAATACATTTTGTTTTGTTCAAAACTAAGTGGTTGGGCCAGCTGCATCCCTCCTGGAATATCCACTTACACCTGCTTAAAACAACTAGCAAAGTTAGTCCAAGCTACTTCCTTGAGATGTTTTGAAGAGGTCCGGCCTGGTCCAGAATACTAGCAATGTCAACATGACATCACTTTTTTTAAAAGTAGCTTCAGTGAATTATCCTTTGGTACAATAAAAATTACGTGAAATTAATTGAGGTTAAAAGATGCCTCTTTTTTGGGAATTAATTTCCCCCTTTATGAACAGTACAATGTTACACAGAAATTGCTGGAGAAACTCAGTGGGTCTGGCAGCATCTGTGGAGAGAAAACAAACTGGAATTCCATCAGTCCCTTGAGGTAGCAGGACAGGTGGATAAAGTAGTTAAGAAGACATTTGGTATACTTGCTTTTATTAGAGGAGGGAGGTTATGCTGGATCTGTATAAAATGTTGATTAGGCCACAGAATATTGAGTTAAGTTCTGGAATCCATATGATACAACAGATTTGAAAGCACTCAAAAGAGTGCAGAGGGGATTTCTGAGGATGCTGCCTAGTCTGGAAAGTTTCAGTTAGCAAGAGAGAATGGACAGACTGAGGTTGCTTTCCTTAGAGCAGAGGAGATTGACTGCAGAAATAATTTCGGTCCAACTAGTCCACACCGACCCTCCGAAGAGCAACCAAACCAGACCCATTCCCCTACATTTACCCTTTCACTATGGGCAATTTCGCATGGCCAATTCACCTAACCTGCACATTTTTGGACTGTGGGAGGAAACTGTAGCACCCAGAGGAAGCCCACACAAACATGTGGAGAACGTGCAAATTCCACACAGACAGTTGCCTGAGGTGGGAATTAAACCCGGGTCTCTGGTGTTGTGAGGCAGCAGTGCTTACCACTGTGCCACCGTGCCACCCCTAGAGTAGCTGGGATAAAACTTTTACTCCTAATGGAAGGATCAAAGACTAGAGAATTGATTTAAGGGAAGAGGCAGGAGGTTTAGAGGAAACGTGAGGAACATGTTTTTTTTCATCCAGAAGTGATGGGAATCTGGAACTCACTGGTTGTAAGGTGGTATAGGCAGAAACTCTCATAACGTTGAAGTAGTATTTAAATGTGATAATAAGACATTGAAGACTATGCATTAAATGCTAGAAAATGGGTTTGGAGTAGTTGGGTGGTTGTTTTGACGAACATTAATACGATGGGCCAAACCGCCTTTTTCTGTGCTGTAGACCTTTATGACTCAATGCACAGTCAACCAAATGCTAATGAATTAGCAGCAAGCAATCAAGCAGCAAAGTTTAGAATTTCAACTACAAAAAACCTTATAGCCTGATGAAAATACTTCATTTTACAGATCTACACTTCAACTTTGTTTTTAAGTGTATTCCAGCCTCAGATGGACAGATTTTTGAACAGTAATGTAATCAAAGGCCAACAGCCAAAAAACAGCAAATTGAAGTTGAGGATTATTAGATTAACCATGATCTAATTGAATGGTGGAGCAGATTCGATAGGCTGAATGGCCTACTTCTGCTTCCACATCTTGTGGTCTATGAACCTTATCAAAACATACAAAGTTATTTGGAAACTTGACAGGATTGATACGGAAAGGTCATTTTCCCTTTGCAAGGACTAGACATAATCTCACAATAAGGGGTTGCACATTTAAGGCAGAAATGAGGAGGAATTTCTTCTCTCAGAGGGCATGGAGTCTTGGAACTCCATACTGCAGGGAGCTGTTGAGGTTGGGTCATTAGGTATATTCAAAACTGAGATAGGCAGATCTTTATTCAGTAAAAAGATTAAAGGGAAAGGACAGAAAAGTTGAGTTGAGGATATTCAGCTCAGGCATAATCTCATTGGATGGCAATGCAGACTCAATGTACTGCATGGTCTACTTTTGCTCTTATATCTTATCATCATGTTGGCAAAATCACAAGTATGCTGTAAAAAAAATTAAGATAATTATTTGCTCTAACAGTATATTATCTTCATCTGTATCAATTCTTTTGGTGTGAGAGCACATGTGAGAGACAAGTGAATGAAATGTTGTATAATTTTAAGGGTAAGCTTTGAGAATAAATAACCTTCTCTGTTTTTAAACTCACAAAAGCTTGATGCTGAGATATAATTTGAGACTTATAGACTCAGAGTATGTAAATCTGCACCTCTCATGCAAACATATCGACCATGGACAAAAAGGGAACACAAGTTTTCTCCAAAATAGTAACTTAATCCAGGAGAAAAAAAAAGTATTTGCCATTTACAATCCTCTAACCTTAAGACACTGGAGAGCAAAAATGTAGCATAATGCGCGAGATAAAAACCAAAAGGACTAAAATCAAACTTTCAGCAGATTTGCAATAAATGAAAAAGATTTCAGACCGTAAACATTTGCTTGTCTGTTAAAACATCCATAGCACTAAAGTTATGAAATTGAACATATTTATTTGAGTTTGAATTGTTTTCCCTTTCAAACAAGATATTTTACTTGGTCAGGAGTGTGTTCTGGATCAACCTGAAGATATCTGCATTCAATCCTGAGTAATGTGAGGATAACTCTTATTCACTGATGCATCTCACAGGCAAAAATGCATTCACATGACCTGAGGAAAGCCACAAATGTGATTGTCACATGAAGATATAACTTAATATCTGATATGAAGATGGGAAATCAATACTGGTATTTTAGCGGTTAGCTCACTGAATTTAAATGCATTGTAATTTATGAACCATATTTTGATGTCCTGTAAAACATACAACTATTATTATCAAAGTAAGTATCAATGGTTTAAACTTGTCTACTCATACACAGCCATGTGAGCATCTTCAGTTAGGATGAGATTTCTACCCTCCCCATTCTATTCATGCTGGCACATTTAAAAAATCTATCACCTGTGGAATAGCAAAAGCAAGAAAGTGTTTAATTCTGACTAATATTGCTGCATAGACTTGGGTTTTTCTGATGCAAAGCCGCTGTATAATTTCAACAGGGAATGGAATACTGTTACATCATATTACCTTGATATGAATTTCATAAATCTTGTGACATTCAGTCACATTTACTATGCATTTGTTTCCATGGCTGCATTTGTAACCAGCTTAGCAAAATTAGCCTTGACTTACTGTGAATTTGTTCATGAACAATTAAGGCAAAATGATTCAGTGTCAAAATCTGCAAGATTTTTCCAATAGTGTCACTTAATTTCACCTAGTAAAGAAAATAAGTAGTTAAACAGGAGCAGAGCATCGAATATATTTTGTTAAACTTTTGATGCTGTTAAAATACACAATATTGTCAGCAAACATCAACACACTTAAAATGACAAAAACCTATTTTGCTGTGGATGAGAGAATTGGTTGATTAAAAGGATAAATTAACCGTTTGAGTAAGAATTATATTAATAGTAAACACCCATCATAAATATTCCTCGACCCAGATGTATACATCGAGGTGTATTAGCTGATTTAGTTGTAGGAAAAAGGAAAATTGAGAGTTTAGAAGTCCTCAGCTTTCCTTAGATAGAATCTACTTCAGCATACTGATGAAAATATACACATCTGAAGAAGCAAAGGTTATGTTCTGAGTTGCTAAAGCAATAAAACTCAATAAAAATCACCAAAGCATTTCTTCAACATGAATTTGTTTAGACATTAGGGAGGACATGTTTTCAGTTCATATAATTTTATATATGCTCATGTGTTAATACAGAACTTAAGTATTGCCAAAAAAAGTCACTTTTTGTCAAAGCTTTTCATCTCTGTCCATCAGGACAATTCACAAGAGTGCCAATTCAAGGGGAAAAGCAACAATTTTACAATATGAGAGAAGAATGTTGGTTGATTGGAAAATGGACTTGATTGATAGAGGCGTTGTCAGGGAAAAGGCACCAATTAATACTGATTAACAGTTACCTGGAAGGCTTTGTTTCAATTTTAAACTAGACAGGTTAACTCTGATTGTTTAGGGAATTGCTCTGAGAAATGAATCAGTAAATGGCTGTGACTTAGTTTAGTGAAACAGGTGCAGTGCATGTCCATGTTCTTTCTGTCTGCGAAGACTAACACGCTGTGTATTAACATATGTCACTTCTCATACACACATGCTGTTCTGAAACATGCCTTATATAATTTTGTTTCTGAAGTACACTTTAATACTACAGTAATAAAGATATTTAAATATCAGCAATGATTTTATTACAATAATGTAAGGTTAGAGCCTTAACACAGTATTACCATTGAATGTGCATTACAAACAGCAGCAATAAATACAAGTGTTTCAAAATAATGTGAGGAAATGACTGAATGACAAAATGAACTTTATTACATGTAGGAGTTAAATAAAGCAAGCACTATTACCATAATTTTCCCAAAGCACTGGTTATTCCCCTTGCTGTTAAAATAAGAGCAATTATAGCAACAAATTTAAAAACCAGAGTTGTTTTGCAGTTAAAACAATATGTTCACATTTCTTTTTTAAACCATCCTAAATCATGCATAGACTCTGACTGTGGGTAGGATGTTATTTTGTTCAAATTATCTGGAACTGTGCATTTAGAAGTATCTGAGTAGACTGAAGCTCAGATTTTGGAAAGTGAAATAACAGAAATGTTCATTCGGCCAGCATTATAAACACAGAAAATGCTAACCTTTTTTATTCACAGTGTGGCATGCAGGTGAGGCTTGAGAACAGTCTGGAATTTGTGAAAGGAAAAGAAACTGGAAGATTTACAGAGCCCACACCATAAGGAAGCCTTCACAGAACCTTGCGCCAGAATATAGTTTGCAATTAGCTTGGAAGCAATATCTTATTCAGTCAACTTGGGACAGGCAGAGAGAAATATCTGACAGAATTTAGGGATCAGCAACTACATAGAAGTTGTGAGAATATAACAATTAGGGATGGGGCAAAAAATGCTATCCTAGCCATTAATGCCCATATCCAGTGAATGAATAAAAAATGGTAATAGTGCTTGCTTTATTTAACTCCCACATGTAATAAAGTTCATTTTGTCATTCAGTCAATTCAGTACCCAATGTTTGGATTGTTGTTTATACAATCCTTAACAAGATATTAACAGGACTGCAACTAGATCCAAGGACATACTTTTTCATTGTCACTTAAGCAATCACATTTCATTGAAGAACTTAAAGTAGATTCATACAATGTAGAAAAGGCCCTTCAGCCCATTGAATCTGCACTAACATAACTAAAAGTGTGCTGATCCCAATTTCTTGAACTGTCCCATGTTTGAGGTGCTCACCCAAATATGTTTGAAGCATTAGGTTTCCAGCCTCCACTACTTTCCCAGACAGTGCAATCCAAATTCCCACCACAAGCTGAGTGAAAGCATTTTTTCCCAAATCCCCTCTGAACCTTCTGCCCCTTACCCTAAAACTATGCCCTCTTAAATGGGTGTTATCTTCACATTCAAAAGAAGAATTGCCACAATTGTTTCAAATCAAATACTAATTTTACTTTCTAATCACATTTAGTGATAAATAAAACAGTATTAAATAGCATTAAAACAATAGCTAATTACTTCAGAAGGTATACATGTTTCCTAATTGTATGTTTAGGTTAAATCACCAAAGTGGAAACTTCACAAAGTGCATAGCTGCCTTAAAAAGGTGCATCCCTACCTTTTTGAACTGCTGGTAAATGACTTTAGACACCAGATCAGTGAGCTGCAGTTTTCCTTCATAAACTAAAGACTTAATATTTCCAAGGGTGACTAAACCCAGAACTGTCCTGCAGACAAATTGATAAAACAATAATTATCCATTGCATGACTTTCACCTATTAATGACAATAGTAAGCTGTCAGCAAAAACTTTACATTTGAACTAATTTAGCCATGTGAACTCACACTGGATCTACTCAATATTAGAGATGATTCGTAACCAACTCTTACTTTGTTCTTTGATAAGAAATAGAACACTGGAAATTGGAAAATATTTGGGTGTACCTGGCATTTTCACAATCAATTAGCATAAGATTTCATATCCGTGTTATAACAGACGCACAGGAAAATCATGCTTAATATCTGACAGAGGGAGGAAGAGAGCTTCTTAAGAAGTTAACTTCAGTGAGCCTGACAGGATTTGAACACACAACCTTCTGATCTGAAGTCAGACACACTACCATTGCGCCACAAGCTCCTAAATATTGCTTAATATCTGACAGAGGGAGGAAGAGAGCTTCTTAAGAAGTTAACTTCAGTGAGCCTGACAGGATTTGAACACACAACCTTCTGATCTGAAGTCAGACACACTACCATTGCGCCACAAGCTCCTCTCCTGCACAGGAAAATCATGTCAGCATTGTACACTGTTTTCAACATCTTTAAATCAATTGCTCCTATTTAGAGTAAAGTTAGATCACAAGGGATTGAGGGGGAGTTTGCTAATTAGATACAAAATTGGCTTGATTGTTGAAGAAATAGGGTGGTGCTGGAGAGTTGTTTTTTGGACTGGAGGCCTGTGACCAGCGATGTTCCACATGGATTGGTGCAGGGTCCCACTGTCCTTTGTCATTTATAGAGTTGTAGAGTCCTATAGCAGGGAGACAGGCCCTTTGGCCCAAACTGGTTCATGCCATCCAAAATGTCCATAAACAATTTGAATGAGAATATAATAAGCATGGTTAGTACGTTTGAAGATGACACCAAAATTAGTGGCATAGTGAAGAAGAGTACAAAGGGATCTTGATCAACTGGGCCAATAGGCCAAGGAATGGTCAATGGATTTTAATTTAGATAAACGTGAATTGTTGCATTTATCTAACAAAGGCAGGATTTACACAGTTAATGGTAAGTCCCTGGGAAGTGTTGTGGAACAGAGAGACCTAGTGGTTCAGATACAAAGTTCTTTGAAAATTGCATCACAGGTAGATCAGGTGGTAAAGAAGGCATTTAGCATGCATCGCTCAGACCATTTCAATGCATTATTGCCATTTCAACAATTTGATTGTTCAATTAATTTATTTCTAAACCAACAATGGTGTTTGAGGTTAGGATTAGTCTGCACAGATTGAAAGGTATTCCAAATGCCTTATGAATCATGTTGCATACTCACAGCAGTCTTTCTTATCAACAGATTCAATTGAAAAAGAATTTGAAAACTCTTGACATCCAACTAGATACAGTCATGTTGTAGTTGTGGATGGTAATGGTGAACTGGATGATAGATTTTATTCCATGAATTTAATATTCACATTGAATATCCTTTAGCTATACATGTTCGTATAAAGTTCCCACCATCACCACAAGTCACTCCTTGGAATAATACCTACCCACTGGAGTCAATGACCACTGCAGTGTTCATGCTATTCTCTTTGAGAATCTGGATAATATCCTGGCAACTGATTGTGGGAAGGACAGTCAGAGTTGAGGGAAGCTTCATCTGATTGATTGGTACATTCCACCAGCTACAGCAAAAATGAAACAGAAAATTAACCCAGTTAATTAAAAAATTGAGATGACATACCACAACATTTGCTGCTACTCTAATGGTTTTGTTGGTGTGATAAGCCTTCAAGGTGGCCATAAAAATAAGGATTTTAATTGGGTCAGATGACCTTCTCTAAGCGCATAAGGGGACCTAGAATGCTCACATTTTAAATGTTTTGTAGAAATTGTTAATCCTTATGTCCTGATTGCCATACTAGTGGTAGAGCAAATACATTTGAAAATCTAAGTTGTGTATACCAACTAATCCCACCAATATTTTATTCACATTGATCTTCAAAGTAATTCTGCTAGAAGTTAAAGTGGAGATGTTATATTCTGAAATGTTTACTTATACCTTTGTACAAAGATCTTTTTGTTTAAAACTACTACCTGAAAAATGATACTGACAATCTTTTCATTAATAGTATCTCAGCACTTTGGAGAATTAGTCAGCCAACTTTGTGTCTTTACCTTTTTTGGTCACTGTCTGCATGCAGGAACCCTTTCTCTTCCATCCAATCATCACTAAGAAATTTTGACCTAAATCAATGCAAGTTAAAGAACAAATGAAGATAAATACTCAGTTAGTTTTCAGAAAATTAAACGTAAATAAAGTTGCAATTGCTGGATAATTTGGCCACATCTTCTTAATGATGCATATCATATAATGGTGTCAAATATCTTCCTGAATTTAATTTCTTGTGTGATATTAGTGTCACTTTATCACCACATTTCAGTTTGAACAAAAGAAGAGCAATATTAAATTCTAATAAAATCCCACATTGCTAGAGAACCAGGGGCTGTATAGAACAGCAAACAAGACCTATAGGTAAAGGGCAGGTATTTTACAAATGTGAATGTGTTAGATAGTTGTGCAAAGCAGCATTATTTACTGACTTACATGTAATTTCGAACAGAATCTGGGAGAATCACGACACAGCGCTGTCCTTCTTTCAGATCTTTTGCCACTCTTAAAGCTGCACACATGGCACTACCAGAGCTTCCACCTTAAGAACAGGCAAAATAGAAACAAAAGCTTACTTACAAGCCGATGTTATTCATACAGCGTGCTGGATATTACCATCAATCACCAAGTGACAGTCTTCATCATTGACCTTAAAAAAACCTGCCATTATAGATTTAACAAGTCCCATGACATGAATTTCCCCTTCTATGATTTTATTCAAAAAAAAACTGTTACCAAAATATGCCAGATTTCTGCATCCTAGTAACAATGATGTCATCAGATAGGACAAGTGGCCAATCACATTACAGCATTTTCACTGACAGTAAGTAAAAAGTTCTGATTATTCTTCACATTGCTACATTTTACAGAGAGCAAAATAAATGATTAGGACATAGTCATGGCATTGATGTAGAAGCTGAAATATCATTAAACGAACCTTTTTTTAATAAAGAAACTTTTGAAAATATTGACTTATTGAAATCATATTGGAGAAAACATTCCACAAATATAAATGTAAATTTTCAGGAATTTTTAAAAACATTTTTGAGGCTGTTCATCAATAATTATTAACATGGTGTGTGATTGAAAACCCAAATGTACCTCATGAAGAGGCTGTAATTTTTTCAATGTTCTTTTAACAGCATAACTAAACATTTAAACAGGCAAGATCTCACCAATTTCTAATTAATTGCAGATAATTGCTCCTTATGGAGAAGCATGGAAACATTAACTACAACTTCTGAATTTCCCTGTTTAACTGCAGACTCCAGAATTTGGCATCAATTTCAAACAAGTAGTGAAAGTAAATGCTGACAATCTTATCATCATTAAAAATCTGGGTCAATGATTCCAATGAATACTAACAAGATTAAGAAATGAAAACATTGGCACTGTTTATTGGATATAATTCAATTCTGAATGTACTGAACCTTGTAATGTAAATAATGTTAACAGCAATCAAAATAATCTTGTTTCATATTGTCCATAAAATAATTCTATAGGCTACTTCATTCAATTACATAGCGATAAGAAAAGTAACTTACTTGAAAAGCACCAAATTATGTAATTGTGAACTCAATGGGATAGTCAATCAGGCCAATTCATTCCCACCCATTTTGTACCAAAGCCAGCACTGAATTTCCTCCAATGTTACTAGTTGATGGAGGTAAGCTAGATGAACTTTCTCACTTTTCCATTCAGATGCTTTTGCTTATTTAATTTATATTGTTTGAATTTGGGCTTTGGAAGGATTACCATTTTCAAAATTAATGCCAATTTAAAGGTATCATGCAACGTAATGTCATCAGATATCACTTAACCAGTTCCACATCATAAGGTTTTAAGTGGTGTCTCGAATGGGGTTTCCTGAATTCCTTAATACTGCATTGAAAATTAAACCAACAGAGACAAGTATTCCAAATAGTCTTTCATCATGATGAGTTAAGATAGTTAATTAGTTTGGAAAAAAGTTTTTAGCATTTGAACATTTAGACTAACCTTGAAAATCTTAGTTTTCTGTCAGACAGTAATCTTGTAAATAATGAACATTTGACTTAGTTTAGAAAGACTTGCAAATCTTCAGTTACCTCAGTAAGACCAACTTTTGGTTCTGGTTTTCCAGTATTGTACTGACAGAAAAAGAGATCACCAATATATTCTCTTAAATAACTACTTTACATCAAATTTTATGCTGCACATCACCTTTTAAACATATTTAAATAATCCTGTCTGAACCTGTGAAGCAGCAAATTCTTAGGCCCAGAAATGTTCCAGACCAAAGATGCTAAATAATAGACATACAACCTTTACATTTGTCATTGTACAATTGGAGGCACCCTATTCAGTCTATTTAATTTTATAATAAAAGTAAAGATGAAGGGTAAATTGCTCGAAGTTCTCTCCCAGCACATGGATTTATGCAAAGCTGAAATGGAAGCCACCTGATAAATTATAGCAGATACTTTTGAGGTGGAGAATCACAAGCTGAACTTCAGTAAGCTGATAACACACTGGTAATTTTACAACATTCACAGGTTTTTGAAGATGAATACAAATTAACCTATTCAGAGATTATTGCATCTCTGGAGAAGAATTGAAACTGGGCCTCCTGGTTCAGAGGTAAGGACTCTACAACTGTAGGCACACAAAAATCCCTTTACAGGATTTACAAAATTTTCTCCAAAATCTAAACAACACTTATTCAATTACAAAGCCAAATGGAATTTGTTTTGGTGATTAGTTGAATTTTGTAATGGCCAGGATTCAAACCCAAAACTACTTCTCTGAATTAATTATTCTACATTTTATTTCTATCTGTTAGGACAGGCTTACTCATTCTAAAGTAACATTGAACTATTCTCTATTGCTAATGGGACTTAACCTGTAAAAGAACAGAATCATAAATTGCATCTTTGGGGCCTCCTCAAAGGGTTCAACAGATGGCCTATTTCAACATATCCAATGCCTCCTTTGGTGAACCATTTAGTTAATGACAATGACTCCATTACAACAACATCCATTAACTTCAAATATGGTTATAACTTATCAGGTAACTTCCTGCTTAGCATTATATAGATTGAGATATGAATGTATGTAATACAACACAAATACTGAATAAAGCTAGAAAATCATGACTGCTGTGAAGGCCCAAAAGTCCCTTATGGCATTGCAAGGCAATTTTTTTTTTTGACAAAATCTTCTTATGAGAGATTGATCATCCAGCCTTCGAGCTGTGCTTAGAACCAATTTCAGAACATTCGTATTAGGCAAATTTACCCAATCTCTTTAAGTTCAAACAACAATAAGTTCCACAATTCAATATAACCAATATTTTGGAGAGGGTACTGCTGAAAAGATTCATGTTGTGAATCTCATTTCACAGAAATAGAAAAAAATATTCATGTAAATACTATCTGAAACATGGTTTACCACACAGCAATCCTTCCTTTTTGATCAACATCCGTGCCATTGCAAAACTTTCCTCATCATTAGTCTTCAGCCATTTGTCAATCACCTGTTTGAAAAAGAACATTCTTGTTACAGGGGACAATATGGTTTTGAAGAATTAAGCTAAAGATCAAATGAAAAAATTGTTAGCTGTTCAGTCTAGCCAGTTCTATAAAAAATTGTCAATTTTCTGTCAGAAGCACTTAAAATAAAAGATGTAGTTTGCACTTTATTGTAACCTTAAGGTATCTGCTATAGTTGAACAGGGAAAGTACTGCATGCATGTTTCATGTCTACCTATTCCATGCTAATAAGGTGCACAAAAAGTCAGCTTTTTTTTCAAAGGAAAGAGTAGCAAAGTTAACATCATGAAATCCCCACACAAAGTAAAAGCAAAGGTTTTGGAAGAAATTGCCAACTGCTCTATAAGATATAGTGCATTTTTCAAAACAGGATTAGATGTCATATGTTAGAAGGAGCTGACTAGTTTTTCTTATTTATTTACATTGCACTCTTCCAAATTTTATAATCTTTTGGATCTCAAATGAATCATATTTGCTGCCTGTTGAAAGAATATATATGATTTCTAGGATATAATTTCGAGCAGAAACAAGAAAGCTCATCATTACTGAAAATAATTTTGGAGTTATTTGCAAATATATAGCATTTATAGTAAAATCAGCCTTGAATATTACAATTTTTTAAACGAGTCTCAAGTTGAAAACAGCCAATCACTTTGTCCTTATTTTATGATGCATTAAGAGTAATGAGATCTTGAAGTAATTATACCCGGTATGTGGAATGCAAGGACATACTTTTCTGTCCAGTACGGTCGGTATAAATCTATGGCCAATTCCTTCCACTTCATATGAAATCTGGTCTGGGAAGTTGAGTTCTTCTGGTTCAGCCATAGTTGAACCTTCAGGGTCAACAGCAATGATCTGATAAGGGTAAAGAAAATCAATTACATTTTCCAGATTGGAGTTTTTTTTGGTTTTGAATAAAATGTAAACTGAATTGTAGCATACTGCTGGAGTAAGATGGTCTTTCTTTAGTTCTGACTTTGGAAATAAATTAGTTCATTCTCAGTCAAAATTGATAGAGTTTATTGCATTTTGGTCTGCCATTATACTATGTGGTTTGTACCAATGTGCTGTAGAGTTTTATGTGAGGTGACCGCCGTTAAGTGCAGCAAAATGTTGGTAGCTCAGATCTCGGTCATCGCAGTCAAAACAGGTAACATGAGACAGCAATAGAAATAATTTACAGGCGAGAGAGTTTGGTAACAGACTACACATCATTGTGATAGCATTGAATCAAAGTATAAAAGCAATGCAATTTTGGCAGGTTCATCCAGAAGAATCAAAGAATAATCAATGTAAAATTAATGCATTAGTCATATGGTAGGAGTTTAGAGTGGAGATGTGCTTGACTGAGTATCATCTACCCCTACTAATCATTCCTGGGACTCTTTTAATGTTGCTTTTAAATGTTGAAACTGAGGTCCCCTTTAGACCTGTGTTCAGTCAGTATTTCATGTGTGGTATCTTCTGTGTAACATGAAACTTCACTTAACTGTTGTTGTAATAACTAGCTCTGTACATGTATAAACAGATGATTCATCAGCTATCACACTACCCTATAATGAGCGCATCTTACTGAAAATAAGAATATTTTGTTCTAAGACGGAATGAAATCCAGCCTTCAAATGGAAGTGGGCAAATGGTCACCCCGGCATCATGATCATTAGATAAAAGACTTTAGGAGAAAGTCAGGACTGCTAATGCTGGAGATCAGAGTCAAAACGTGTGGCACTGGAAAAGCACAGCTGGTCAGGCAGCATCCGAGGAGCAGGAGAGTTGACATTTCAAGCATAAGCTCTTCATCAGGAAGGTAGGCAGGACTTTAGGAAGATAAGTGGCATGGTACAGATGGCCAATCTCCAAAATAAAGGTATGTCAAAAAGGGTGGGTGGGGCAAGATAGGTTTGAACATGACATCTGAGAGGGTTGGGGCAGGACAAACCACCACCACCTTGGGGGAAGACCAGGAAAATCTCCACATCAGCCGATGGGAACAGCAAAGACAGTTACTACCAAAGACTCTCACAAAAGACCACAAAGTATCTGGGACATGAAAGAGAACTGCCTCTGCTCTTCCATTTTACAGAAAGACTTCAAATTTCGTACATCATTCTCATCAGTCACAGTTCTTATATTTCATTTTGTTGCCTAATTAACTAACGTATTGTAACAAAATTGCTGTTTCTCAATCTCAGAAAATTGCAACAAATTGACAACTGCCAATATGAGGCATGTGATCAAAGACCCAAAAAAAATAAACACAAGCGTGTTTCATTTTTCTGGTCTAGTTGCTATCTTATAGTTGAGCATTAAATAAAAGGAACTTAAATCTCCAAATATTAACATTAACTGTCTTAAATTAACTTAACTTAACTTAACCAGATTGCTAGTTTCAGTTCCTCAATAAATCAAAATGAATGCTGTAACATTATTATTTATAGCTCATTGACAAACAGAGCTGAACTTTAATTAAATCAGCACAATTACCTTTATGCCTTCAAATCAACAAGAAGTCACTATTTTCACCTTGAAGAACATTTCAATTTTAGCTCGACGGCTTTACTCATCAATATTTATTTACTCCATATAAGATGGAATACCTCACAGTTGGGACATTTTTCCTTGAATTTTCTTGCTATGCCAGTGATGGTACCACCAGTTCCAGCACCCATCACCACAACATCAACTTGTCCTATGGAAATAAAAAAAGCAAAACAAAAACTTACTCTCAAATGATTAAATTACAATTAAACTAATTATTCCATTAGAAATGAACCTTTTTGTCTTCCAGTAGTGTATTGCAGCTTGAATATGAAATTAATTACAAGATTATTTACAGCAAGCAGTCATGCTTAGCAAGGTTAGATTTCTATATTATTCCAGAGTAACATGCCATATACTAACAGACAGGTAATTCACAGGAGAGCAAAATCTAACTGCATTAACTTAAATAATTTAACAGCTGTAAACATGTGGTGGATTATAAATTAATTAACAATGAGTAAAGGGTAAGAATGTGGAAAGATCATGATCCATGTTTGGTGTTTGGAAGGTGATTTGGAAGCATGATGCAAGGCAGAAAAACAAAATGATTTTGGAAGACATTTCTCGAGGCTGGGGTCTGGTGGATTAGTGGATTAGAGAAGATGGAGGATCACCCAATGTTAAAGGGATAGAGGGTTTGGACTGGAATACAGTTAGAGTAGATAAATTGGAGCAAGATTGTACAGTGCCTTAAGAGCGAGGTCAAGTTCATGAAGTTGATGAGATGGGAACAAAGAGCAAAGCAAAAGCTAGTCAATAAATAAATGGGTTAAGTTTCAGGCTGTCTAGTTCTTCAATTCTGAAGAAGGGTCACTGGATCTGAAATGTTACCCCTATTTTCTCTCCACAGATGCTACCAGACTTACTTAATGTATCCAGTCATTACTGATTTTGTTTCTGATTTCCAGCATACACAGTTAGAGTCATAGAGATGTGCAGCATAGAAACAGCCCCTTCGGTCCAACTCGTCCATGCCAACCACATATCCCAACACAATCTAGTCCCACCTGCCAGCACCCGGCCCACATCCCTCCAAACCCTTCCTATTCATATACCCATCCAAATGCCTCTTAAATGTTGCAATTGTACCAACCTCCACCACTTCCTCTGGCAGCTCATTCCATACACGTACCACTCTCTGTGTGAAAATGTTGCCCCATAGGTCTCTTTTATATCTTTCCCCTCTCACCCTAAACCTCTAGTTCTGGACTCCCCGAACCTAGGGAAAAGACTTTGCCTATTTACCCTATCCATACCCCTCATAATTTTGTAAACCTCTATAAGGTCACCCCTCAGCCTCCAACGCTCCAGGGAAAACAGCCCCAGCCTTTTCAGCCTCTCCCTGTAGCTCAAATCCTCAACCCTGGCAACATCCTTGTAAATCTTTTCTGAACCCTTTCAAGTTTCACAACATCTTTCCGATCAGAGTCAATGTTTCAGGTCCAGTGACCTTGCTTCTGAATTTGGAACTTCAAAATGTGCCTGCAGTTATGGATATAAATCTTTATAAATAGCATATAGGTGTGACTGGCAAATGTTCCTGAATTTGTATTAGACCCCCAAATATGGTATGAAAAATGTGTTGTTGGAAAAGCGCAGCAGGTCAGGCAGCATCCAAGGAGCAGGAGAATCGATGTTTCGAGCATAAACCCTTCTTCAGGAATCCCCAAATATGGTATGCATATTCTATACACAGCTTTGAACAGAATAATGTGACAAAACAGAGATTAGATCAGAGCAAAGATCGAGACAATTTTTGTAGCATTATGAATGGAGATATACGTGTAGCAAGAACAAGTAGGAGCAGTTCAGTTTTTCTGACACTGAACCATAGGGAAGTATTACTCATGCAACGCATGATGGTAAACTAGGAAAGTATTTGACACGGCAGCTCAAAGACAGTGACAACACCAAAGACCTTGAGTTGGGTGTCATTCATGTATTCAGTGACTTCAGTGCTTGTAAGTGCTGGTATATTATTCGAGTACAATATTTGAATAGGATAAATCATTCTGGGTTACAGAGATAAATTCAGAGGATTACGTTTATATTCTCCTGTGGGACATGGATGTCACTGGCTGGCCAGCATTTATTGCCCTTCCTAGTTGACCTTGAGAATGTAGCAGTGAGCTGCCTTCTTGAACCGTTGCAGTCCATGGGCTGTAAGTAAACCCATAAGGCCCTAAAGGAGGGAATTCCATGATTTTGACCCAGTGATGGTCTGTGTGATGAATCTTTGATCATTGGTAACCTGCAGAATGTTGATAGTGGGGCATTCAGTGATGGTAACACCTTCAAATGTCAAGGGATAGTGGTTAGATTATCTCCTATTCAAGATGGTCATTGTCTGGCATTTGTGTAGCGCAAATGTTACTTGCCTTTGTCAGGGTGGTGCTGGAAAAGCACAACAGGTCAGGCAGCATCCAAGGAGCAGGAAAATCGGCATTTCGGGCAAAAGCCCTTCATCAGGAATAGTGACCCTGATGAAGGGCTTTTGCCCGAAACGTCAATTTTTCTGCTCCTCGGATGCTGTCTGACCTGCTGTACTTTTCCAGCACCACTCTGATCTAAACTCTGGTTTCCAGCATCAGCAGTCCTCACTTTTGCCTTGCCTTTGTCAGCCCAAGCCTGGATATTGTCCAGGCCTTGTTGCATTTGAAACTGGACTGCTTCAGTATCTCAGGAATTGTGAATGGGTGCTGGACATTGTGCAATTATTGATAAACATTCATATTTCTCACCTTATGATAGACGAATGGTCATTGATGAAGCAACTGAAGGTGGTTGGGCCTAGGACACTACCTTGAGGAACTTCTGCAGAAATGTCCTACAGCTTAGATGAATGACCTCCAATAACCGCAACCATTTTCTGATGTGGCAGGTATGCCTGTAGCCAGCAGAGAATTTTCCCCCTTGATGCCCATTGAATAGAGTTTTGCTAGGGCTCCTTGATGCCACACTTGGTCGAATGCAACCTTGATATCAAGGACTGTCACTCTCACTGCACCTCTGAAATTCAGCGCTTTTGTCCACGTTTGTGCAAAGGCTGTTAATGAGGTCAGGAGCTGAGTAGTTCCAGTAAAATGCAAACTGGGCACCAGTGAGCAGGTTATTGCTCAGCTGATAGCATTATTGAAGACATCTGGAAGGTGAAATACAATTTTGCTGTGTAGCTACCTACCGCAGTCAAAGGTAAAATGTTAAGGCCCAAAATTAAAGCATCCTGTTCAAGATTGTTGTCACCATCCAGGGTCAAGAAGCCCGCTGGATTGTCATGCCAGCTGCCACTGCTGGCAGAAATTCCCAGTACTGCCATGCATAATGGCTGCAGTGTGCACAATCTATAAGGTGCACTGCAGTAACACACCAAGGTTCTGCCAACAACACCTTCCAAATCCAAGACCTCTACTGTCTAGAAAGACAATCACAATAGATGCATGGGAGAACCACAATCTGCAAATACACCTCTCTCACAATATGGACTTAGAATCTCCTTCACTGTGGTTGAGTCAAAACCCTGGAACAATCTAACACTGATTGTGTATCCTTATACTTCAAGACTGCAGCAATTTATGAAGGCAGACCACCACCACTTTCTTCAGGACATTTAGAGATGAGCAATGAATCCTGCCTTAGACAGCAGCTCCCAAACTCTTTAAATGTATTTTTAAAATGTGAATTTTCCAGGTGAATGCAAGTTTAGAAAATAAGAAACCTGCGTACAACTGAATCAACTGATCACTCCTGCAACTTGATCCCAAGTCACAATCAACCTCAGGTTTGATGGGGGAAAGGAGTGTAAAGGGGAACTATATGATCATTTATGTTTTTAATTCAAAACTAGAATACTATCTCATGGTGGAATCTGTTCAGTCAATATTACATGCACAATGCCATAGGGACATTCTGTGCTTCATGGATATTGAGGCAAATTAGGAATAGGTTCTCTAAAGAAATTATTACGTTCTATTATTATTACCTTCACATTGATCCAGAATTTCTTCTGCAGTGATGTCATAATGTGCTAATGGATTGCTAGCATTTTGATACTGAGGATAAAATAAATATTGGCATTAATGTTTCCATTTCAAGCAAAACAATAGATTTATAGACAAGTCTTACAAGTTTTTGGAGTGTCGTAAGGGAAAGTTTCAAGGATCTAGTTGAAGTTCTCTGAAATTTTCAGTATTCTTCATTTAAAGTCAAATAGCTTGATCCCTCAAGACTTCCACTGCCATCATTCTGCACATTCCAGGAAGGAATTGAATTTCTGCTTGATGCATTTTTAAAAAAACATATATTGTACAATATTTCCATGTAATCTGATGGATGCAAGAAATTTACATAAGTCACATTGACAAGTGATTTCACCTGATCAAACACATGAGAGTTTGGAATCTCGCTCTTCAGTTTCCAAGCCATTCCAATATGAGAGTCAGGGCTATTGAGATTTGCAGTGTTTGGTGTCCTCACCACTTCAACCCCCAAGGCTTTCAACACATTGACCTGTAACAAAAAAAGGAGAAAAAAGGGAAATAGTTGATAAACAATACAACATTGAAGAATAACAGCAGTAGAAACAGACTCAAAAATTCATTAATAGACAAGAAGTGAATTGCAATTTTTGTGCGCTGTCAGCATCCAATTAGAGCAAATATTTACTTTCGGCAAAACAATGGGGCAGGAAAATACTGCTGGCTTTCCACCTCAAGATAAATTTCTTTCAACTTCATTCGATCTTTTCGGCCAACAAAATGATTGAAGGCACTGTACATTGCAAAGGCTATGGGTCCTGTCAACATTTCGGCAATAGTACTCCAGAACTTGCTGCTTCCCAAGGCAAGCTGTTCGAGCACAGTTACAACAGTGGCATCCACCCAACAATGTGGAAAATTGTCCAGGTAAGTCTTGCACATGAAAAGCAGGACAAATCCAACCTGACTAATTACTACCCCATCAGTCTACTCTCAATCAGCAGTAAAGTGATGGAAGGTGTCATCAAGGTGTCATCAACAATGCTAACAAGCAGCACCCGCTCAGCGATAGTCTGCTGAGCAACGCCCACTTTGTTTCACCAGGGCCACTCAGCTCCTGACCTCATTACAGTCTTAGTTCATACATGACGAAAGCATTGAATTTCAAAGGTGAGGTGAAAGTGATAGCCCGTGAACATTCGGGCTGCATTCGACCAAGCATGGCATCAAAGACCCCTTGTGAAACTGGAATCAATGGGTATCAAGGTGGCAACCTCTCTGCTGGTTGGAGTCATATGGCCTCTATAGAGACACCAAGCGACAATGTCACTAAACTAGAGACCCTAGCTAACCGCAAGGACACCCATCGTTTGTGGCAAGGCCTACATGATATAATGGACTACAAAGTAAAGGAGAGCAGAATAGGGAATAGAATATATCCATCCCTGATGCATTCAATCCATTTTACAGAAGGTCAGTGAAACAATGCCATCTGCCCAACAGCACCTGTTCCTTCAGTCAGCCATTAGATCGGCCTTTTTGAGAGTGAACTCATAGAAAATGACTGGCCCAGATGGAATCCCCAGCCATGTACTCAGATCCTGCACATACCAGCTTAAATGACTACCACCCAGTGGCTCTGATCTACATAATTATGCAGTGCTTTGAGAGATTAGTCATGGCTCACATCAATACCATCCACTCAATCTGCCTTGTTGCCTTGAAATTCACCCACTGTCACAACGCAGATACCACCTTCCTGGCCCTACATTCATCCTTGGACCATCTGGAGAACAGGGATACCTATGTCAGGCTCCCACTCTGACTAAAGCTTTAATTCCACCTAAACTAATCTCCAAACTCTGAGGCCTAGGCCTAGGTCTCAGTTACCGCACCCCCCCCCCCCGCATCCACACACACACACACACAGACCTGGATCATCAACTTCCTGACCCATAGACCGTGATCAGTGAGAATAGGCAACTGCACCTTCTACCTCCTCCACAACAACCCTCAACACCGGCACGCGAGAACACTGCATACTGAGCATCTGACTATATTCCCTGTACAGTTATGACTGTGTGGCCAAATTTTGTCCTAACTCCAACAGGATTGATGATGACACAATCATTGTAGGCTGGATTTCAAACAAGGATAAGACAGAATACAGGAAAGAGATAAAGTGCTTGGTGGCATGGTGAAAAGATAGCAATCTCCTCCTAAATGTCTATAAAAATAAAGAGCTGGACATTGACTTCAAAAAATAAGGTGGATGGGATGCCCCTACCTACATCAATGGAGCTGAGGTAGAGATGATTGAAATTGTCAAGCTCATAGGACAGTCACCAACTATTTGTCCTGGTCCATCCACGTTGATGTAATAGTCGAGAAAATACAACAACACCTCTATTTCCTCAGGACAATAAAGAAATTTGGCATATCCATAAAAACAGAAATCAATTTTTATACATTCACCATAGAAACTATTCTATCCAGGTGCATCACAGTTTGGTATGGCAGCAGCTCTGCTCAGGACCGTAAAAAGCTACAGAGAGTTGTGAACACAGCCCAGTCCATCACACATCACCTATTGACTCCATTTATACTCCTCATTGCCTCAGAAAGGCAGCCAACATAATCAAAGACCCCTCCCACCAAAGTTATAATCTCTTCCAAACTCTTCCATTGGGTAGAAGATACAAATTCTTAAACACTTGCAGCAACAGAAGCTTCTTCCCTGCTGCTATTAGACTTGTGAATGGATCTCTAAAATTTCAAATTTAATGTTGATCTTGCTCTTTGTGCATCTTCTCTGCAGCCGTAACATTGTATTCCTCACTTTGTTCTATTGCCCTTACGTATATTGTATGGTACAATCTGCCTGTACTGTGTGCAAAACAAAATTTTTCACTTTATCTAAGTACCTGTGACAGTAATAAATCAAATAAAATAAAATCAAATCATACCTGGCACATAAGAAGACACTTGTTGGAGGTCAGTCATCTCAGCTCTAAGACATCTCTGCAGAAGTTCCTCAGGATAGTGTCCTAGGCCCAACCATTTCCAGCTGCTTCATCAATGACCTTCCGTTGATCATAAGATTAGAAGTGGGGATGTTCACCAATGGTTGCACAATATTGAGCACCATTCATGACTCCTCAGATACTGAAGCACGTTCAAATGCAAAAGATCTGGACAATATCCAGCTTGGTCTATCAAGTGGCAAGTAGAATTCACTCCACGCAAATGGCAGGCAATGACCATCTCCAATAAGAGGCAATCAAACCACCTTGACATTCAATGGTGTTACCATCACTGGATCCTGTACTATCACCATCCTGTAGGTTATCATTGACTAGAATCACAACTGGACTCACCACATAAATACAGTGGCTACAAGAACAGGTCAGAGGTTAGAAATACTCCGAGGGGTAATTCACCTTCTGACTCCCCAAAATCTGTCTACCATTTCCAAAGCAGAGTTGAAGAGTGTGATGGGATACTCCCCATTTTCCTGGATGGGTGCAGCTTCAACAACACTCAAGAAGCTTGACATCATCCAGGACAAAAGATGAGGACTGCAGATGCTGGAAACCAGAGTTTAGATCAGAGTGGTGCTGGAAAAGCACAGCAGGTCAGGCAGCATCTGAGAAGCAGAAAAATCTACGTTTCCGGCAAAAGCCCTTCGTCAGGAATAGAAGCAGGGAGCCTCCAGCGTGGAGAGATAAATGTGGAGGGGGGGGGGGGAGCTGGGGAGAAGGCAGCAAAGAGTACAATAGGTGAATGGGGTGGAGATGGAGATGATAGGTCAGAGGGGACAAAGCAGCCTGCTTGATTGGCACCACATCCAAAACATCCACTATCTACCCCATGTATGCTCAGCAGGAAAACAATAAGATGCACTGCAGTATTTCACCAAAGTCAACATCTTCCAAACCCATGACCATTTCCATTTTGAAGGACAAGGACAACAGGTAAATGGAAACACCAAGCTGCCCTCCAAACGTCTCAGTGTTATGACTTGTAAATATATCGCTGGCTGAAATTTCTGGAAGTCGCTCCTTAATGATATTTCAGGTATACCTACAGAACAGGGGCTGCAGCAGTTCAAGAAGACAGCTCACCCACCACCTTCTCAATGGTAACTAGGAACAGACAATAATTACTGGTTAACCAGTGATGCCCATGTCCCATGAGTGAATAAACAGTTAAAGCCATTAACGTCCAAGTCACTGAAATGCCAAATGAATTTGGCTAGCGCCAAAGGCATGGTGGAATCCCCTTTGACTAACATTTAACACATAATCGTGCTCACTCTGTATACATGAGAAGAAATGTTTGCGAATGAAAACATAGCTGGAGTTTTTAAAAGCAAATGCATGCTTCATTTGCTTATGCCTTCAACATCCTAACATCCAGCACAAATGAGATGCTGCACTTTTTCTCCATGGATCCCTCACAATGTAACACAAAAGCAAACCTCACCCACCTTGACCATTTCTTGGTTGTATGTCACTTAGAGAACTGGATCTGATAGCTGCAGATATTGTTTGTGCCTAAGCAACATGGGAGATCCTTTGGAGCAAATGGTGAGCTGAAAACACCTCGTACCTGCTCCAATTTCCATGTCAATATTTCTCAGCATCTAGTTTGTTTAACACATTCATAAGATAGGAAGCTAAATATTAATGAGGCAAGTTGTGGCATTAATACGGTGTTTAACAAGCGAGAATCCTACTTACTTGGCAACTTGCTACAGTCTAGCAAGAAATATGACTTGTCTCTCATCAATCGGTTTTCAAAAGTATCTTCTATCCTTGTCCTTCTAGATGGTAGTGGTCCTGACTTTTGATTGTGCTGTCTAAGGAATTTTGGTCAATTTCTGCAGTGCATCTGCTAGACAGTTTACACTGCTGCTACTGAACATCAATGGTGGATTGTGATGCCCAGAAAATTGCATGCAATTCTACTCACTGTTTCTGTTGCTGACAATTTTGCTCTTCCAAACATTTCTATTTTGTCACATTGCATACACAGTTTGGGCTGTGGTCCTCCCTGCTGCTGACAAAATGAAACCACTAATTGATTTTCATCATTTTTTCCCCCCTCTGTCAGTGTGAGAGAGTCTTCCATGGATGTATGATGTTCCTTTCTATATTATGGTCGTAGAGGAAGTGATGCAGAAGGCACGAGTGGTGCAAAGGCAAAGAAACAAACAGTTTTTGTTTGGAGGAACTGGTATTGGACTGGGGTGGACAAAGTTAAAAATCACGCAACACCAGGTTATAGTCCAACAGATTTATTTGGAAGCATTACATTTCGAGCCGTTGCCTCACAGCCACATAGTGAAGAGGCTAGTGCTTCCGAATTAACCTGTTGGACTTTAACCGGTTGTTGTGTGATTTTTAAGTTTTTACGAAGGAAAGGGTGTATCAGATTCTGTCTACCCCATTCCAATGCCCTATAGAATATACATACAGCGTAACACATGTCAGAACATTAATAAAGGGTTGTGTATAAAATGGGCAAATAGTACTGACCTAACCAGCAGTGGCCACATCTCGTGAAAGAATGAGAATAAATAAATATATTGAAAATAATTCTTTTCACTGTATAAATACAAAAGGAGTTCCTATATCTACAGTGTAATAAAGGAAAACAAAACAACCACTGTTCTGTATTGTCACTCTGTCTGTAGTTATTAAGGAGATGACTGCTTTGTAATGTTTCGCAGTCAGTATGTCGGCATACCTTTAAAAGACATGCTGATGATGTGATAGCCTGTAAGGTGGGGGATATAAACTTCTCAAGTTCCATCTTGCCCTAGGATCAATTTAAAAATATGTTGTACCATTGCAATATAATAGCCTAGTGTTAACCTTGACACTTGATATACCTGTGAATATAATGACTGTATAGAATTGCTAGCTGCGATAAATGTCTTATTGGACATTTCAATACCACAATATCCATACCTAGTTTCTAAGGTTCAGATATAATTATGCATTACCACATCAGATAAAACATCCTACAAGAGGCAAAAGCTGCATCAATTGGAGTAGGGTAGACAGAATATGATATAATTCTTCCTTCTTATAAACCTTTTTGTTTGCGTTTGCACTACTCTCGCCTTCTGCATCACCTCTATGATCATAAAATGGAAAGGAACACCATACATCCATGGAAGACTCCCTCACACTGACAGAGGGAAAAAAAATGATGTAAATCATCTCGTGGTCTCACTCAGTCAGCAGCAGGGAGGACCACAGCCCAAACTGTGGAGGCAATGTGACAAAATAGAAATGTCCATACCCAACTTGAATTGCAGAAAATCATTTCAGATTGTCATCGTATGAACCCAGGGTTAATATGGGCAGAAAATAATTGATCAGCAGCAGCAACTGGAATAAAATGAAGTTGCACTGTGGGGTATTTCTGAATCAGGACATTACTTTCTTTCAGAATCAAGGATTCTTAATTTTACATTTACCTTCTCTAAGCTCATCTTCTCTGGCATGACAATGATGCAGCGATATCCTTTCACAGCAGCCACCAAGCCTAAACCAATACCTGTGAAAATATGAGTTGATGGCAATACATTCAATCACTTATGGCCAAGTAACAGCACTCAACATCAAAAAATGACTGATGACTCTAATCTAATGATTTGAGCTATATAGAGAGGTTGAATAGGCTGGTGCTGTTTTCCCTGGAGCGTCGAAGGCTGAGGTGTGACCTAATAGAGGTTTATAAAGTTATGAGGGACATGGATAGGATAAATAGACAAAGTCTTTTCCCTGGGATGGGGGCATCCAGAACTAGGGGGCATAGGTTTAGGGTGAGAGGGGAAAGGTACAAAAGAGACCTAAGAGGCAACTTTTCCCACACAGAGGGTGGTGCGTGTATGGAATGAGCTGCCAGAGGAAATGGTGGAGACTAGTACAATTGAAACATTTAAAAGGCATCTGGATGGGCATATGAATAGGAAGGCTTTAGAGGGGTATTGGCCAGGTGCTAATAGGTGAGACTAGATTGGGTTGGGATATCTTGTCGGCATGGATGGGTTGTACCGAAGAGTCTGTTTCTGTGCTGTACATCTCTATGATTCTGTAATTTACCTGCAAGAATGTAAATGCTGTTCTTTTCTATAACTGATTTGCGCAAGAACAGTGAAGTCTACAGTTTTATGTTTCACAGCAAGTATGCAATATGCCTTTAAGAGGCATGCTCACGAAATCATTACTGAATCATGGTATGTGACCTAACAGTAGAAAGGTCTGTGTCTCCATCTTACTGAGGCCACTTGCAGCATGATATGCTGAGGCAAGCTTGCAATGGTTTGTAATCAAATTCCTCAGTGCTAGCCTAATTATATTTGTGCCAGTAATTGCAATATATTAAGATACCAAGGCTGTAATAAATGTTGATTGAATCTTTCAGTTACCTAAAAGATAAAAATGTTACCCAGTCTTATGCTATGGGAGATAATGTAAACATTGCTTTGTCAAGTAAATAGGCCCACTTGAAAGTATAAAGTCCATCACTGCAGGTTTGTCTGCTCAGTTCTGCCCTTTTCATATTTTCAAGTTAATTGCATAACTCATTAAATACAGAGAAATTTACAACAAAATTCTATGCTGCAAACAACATTTAACGTATTGCAAACGTGTTCATGCACAATCTTAGATCTCTAACCAAAGTAATAATGCAATTGTTTTTCTTTAACAACAATGTTTCTTTCTGGCAATAGCATTGAGTGGCATAGGACAGGAGCCAATTGCAAAGTTGGAAGATTACACATTTGAAATAATGACTAATGGTTCCTATACCAGTTCTGGTCTTATTTTCATTATATCTGTAATTTCAGTTCACCTGGCAAACATTACAGGAAGTGGGCAAATGTTTAAGCACAGATGTCAGAGTGCAATGAATTTGTAAGCACCATGTTTTGGGCTCATTTAACACATTTCTGCAGCAATGATTTGGAACAGATTACTTTAACTGTTGTGTTTTAAATTTTGGAAGCATGGTGTTTCAACAAGGATCATACTTAACCGATTGAATGTTATCGCCACAAGTTGCTCAGGATGGCTGCAAGGTGGTCTCATGAATTTGACGAATGGACCAATTGGGTACAGATTGGGGAAGGCCATTATGATAGGCTTTTTGGACCCATTTAACTCTCAGGAAGTGGGCACAACACATGTCAATTGCTATTCCAACAGCAGAAAGTGAGGACTGCAGATGTCTGGAGATCAGAGTTGAAGAGTGTGGTGCTGGAAAAGCACAGCCGGTCAGGCTGCATCTGAGGAGCAGGAGAGAGGCATCATTCCTGATGAAGGGCTTATGCCTGAAACTTCGACTCTCCTACTCCTCGGATGCTGCCTGACCAGCTGTGCTTTTCCAGCACCACACTCTTCGACACTATTGCACTAGCTTCAACATGTTGGAGGGCTCTGGTGCAGTCTTGCAGTTTAGCAGAACACCCAGAGATTAGAATAGAATCTGTATATATCACTGATGTTTATTCTGGAACCTCCTAATGGGTATCACTGACTTCCTTTTTCCCATAACCTACTTGACTCAAATCTTTCAGCGAATACTATAACAATTCTTACCCGTGTTACCAGAGGTTGGTTCAATGATGACATCACCTGATCTCAGAATCCCTTGTTTCTCAGCATCTTCAATCATTCGTAAAGCAATGCGGTCTTTAATACTTCCACCAGCACTGAAGAACTCACATTTTGCCACTAGAAAAGATGTTCAAAAAGTAGCCTTAGCAAAGTTATGGTTCTAATTATATTTTTCTGATACAAACACTGAAAATGATAAAGTGCAAATAAAAAGTAACAGAATATATTGAACTAGTATTGAATTAAAGAGTGTAAGTTGGTGGTAGTAACGTTATTCTTAAGAATAACTTTGCTTTGAGATATTTCTAAAGTAGCCTAAAACAGCTTATTCACTGGCCTACTATTAACATTGATAGACCTGTTAACCCAGAGACCCAGGTAACGTTATGGGGACCTGGTTTTGAATCCTGTCATGGCAGATGGTGGAATTTGAACACAATTTTTTTTGTTTTAAATCTGGAATCATTACCATGAAACCATTGCCAATTGTTGAGCGGAAAGTCATTCTGATTCACTAATGTTGTTTGGCAACTGCTCTCCTCACTACTTGGTAACTGCTGGTCTGCCCTACATGAGACTCCAGATTCACAACAATGTAGTTGACTCTTACCTGCCCTCTGATCAATAAATGCTGGGCTCAAATCCTGTGCATGAATTAATGAGAGAGATTTGCCAGCCAAATAAGAGTAAAATTCAGTGCACCCTATCAAGAGTTCATCTCCACTGCTAAAAAAACTGTTCTGCCATTCGATGAGATCATGATTGATCTAATAATCCTCAACTCCATTTTCCTACCTTTTCCCATTAACCTTTGATACCCTTAGTAAATAATGATCTCTCTGCCTTGAATATACTTAAAAACCAGCCTCATCAGTTGTCTGCAGAATTCCACCAATTCACACTCAGAGAAGAAATTCCTCCTCATCTCTGTCTTAAATTTGCAACCACTTCTTCTGAGATTATGCCATCTTGTCCAGGATTCTCTCATAAGAGGAAATAACCTTTCCACATCTATCCTGACAAGTCCTCTCACAAGCTTCTATGTTTTAACAGAATTACTTATCATTCTTCTATATTCCAGCGAGTGCAGGCCAAATCTACTCAACCTCTCCTCAAAAGACAATCCCTTCCAAACCTGGTATCAACAAAATGAACATTCTTTGAACTGCTTCCAATACCAATATACCTTCCCTTAAATAAGGAGCTCAAAACTGCTCAGTTTTCCAGCTTTGGTCTGATTAGTGCCTTGTTCAGCTTTAGCAACACATCTCTATTTTTATATTGTGTTCCATTTGAAATATAACTGATTAATAAAATGCAATAAGCAACATCTTCTTTAAGACTACTTTTCATTGGACGATCAAGCTATTTTCCTCTGCATCACTGGATTAGGCAAATCTTGCAGATGCTCAAGCTGGAAGAGGATGGTGGCAATAAATTTACCTTTTCTAGAGCAATAGTACAGAGAGGTCATACAGCAATTTGAGCAGTGGTACAGATTGCTCATACACACCTTCTAGTGGGCATGATTCAGGAATTTGATGGAGTACTCTCAACTCGCCTGGATGGCTACACCCTCAACAACAATCAAGAAACTTGGTACCATTGAGGCAAAGCAGTTCACATTACTGGCAGCTTATTTACCATCTTCAACACACAATAGCTCCACCATCAGAGCACAGAGGTAGCAGTGTCTGACATCTGCACAATGGAGTGCAGCAACTTGCCAAACTTCCTTACACAACATCTTCCAAACTCACAAGCTCTACCACCTAAAGGGCAACAGACATTTGGAAATGCCACCACCTCTAAATTCCCATCCATGTTACTCACCATTGTGAACTGGAACTCCATTTCTAACAGCATTTTGTGCTTCCTTACACCCCGTGGACATCAGCAGGTCAAAAAGATAGTAATGCAGCATATTTGCCAAGGTCATTAAGGATGTGCAATAAATGCTGGCCTAGTCAGACTTTTCATGAATGTGTAAAATAATAAAAAACCTGCTCCTTCACTGTTGCTGGTTTGAAAGTCCAATACTCCATCTCTAACAATATTATTCATGTACTTACATCTTCTGGACTGAACCTATTCAAGAAAACTATTAACTACAACTTTTTGAGGGAAATTAGAGATGGCCAATTAATGCTGGAAACTCTTCCCATTGACCCTCATATCCTGCAAATGAGTTTTTAAAATCCTATAAGACCATTTTCATTAGTCTGCCAAAAACAGAAATTTGTGACAATGTTTACATAATACATACAATAACAATTATTATTCTAAGTATTTGTAAAATAAATTTAGAAAAGCATTCATTTTACCGAACATTGACCTTAAAGATGCATTTTCAAATGAAATTCACTGACAAAAAAATTGCAAATATATTACATTTTGTTTAAGATAAAAACCTTTAGCACACCATTGGAGGTTAATCTTCAAGCTTTGTTCTGAATATAGTATAAGTTTTCTTCCTTATTTTACAGTGACTAAGAACATACCGATCATTAAAATGCTAGAACGGAACGATTGCAGTACGACCTAAACAGTTGAAAGTTAAAAGTCACACAACACCAGGTTATAGTCCAACAGGTTTATTTGGAAGCACTCGCTTTCGGACCATTGCTCCTTCACCTGATGAAAGAACAGTGCTCCAAAAGCGAGTGCTTCCAAATAAACCTGTTGGACTATAACCTGGTGCTGTGTGAGTTTTAACTTTGTACACCCCAGTCCAACACCAGCACCTCCAAATCATTAACAGCTGAGGTACAGCACTAGGCTCACCTTTGTGTCCAGTCTTTGCTTACCTACTACAACTACACAAAATAATTATTTGAAAGCTCCAAGTTTTTCCAAAAACCTGAGCTCATTTGTGTAGGATGAAAACATAATGAGATTTCACTCAGTGTTACTTACATAGCTCACATTTGATTCCATATTCTTTTGCAATATTATTAATTCGGATGAGGGGAGTGTTACCAATTTTATAGAGGACATTAGGCAAGATCTTGCTTGAATCCTTTCTGCAAAAGAAGACGTAGAATGTAACAGAATGCTTTGTTACAATCTAAACAAGTCTGTAATGCGTGTCCAAAATGAAATGCAGCACATGGTGTGCTATTTCGTTAAGGTCCAGATTTGATATCTGATTAACACTGAGACTGAAAGGTGGCCTGTTAGAAACAAGGAGAAAAAGCCACGGGAGCACTCAAATGAAACTATAGTGTCATTTAAATGAAGAACTGGAACATGCCCCCACATGCCTAGATGAGTGCAGATCCAACTGCAATCAAGAATCTTGATACCATCTAAAACAAAGCAATCTGTTTCATTAACTTGCTCCCTCATTGGCACACTTTTTCTGCAGCAGGTGCCATCTGTGCAACACGCACTGCAGAAAATCACTATCACTACCCTACCAGGGCTGCAACCTATACCACTGAGAAAGGCAAGTGCAGCAGTCACACAGAAGTACTCTTAACTCCAAGTTCCTCATTAGGTTAGTCACCTTCCTAACTTGGGTGTGTATTACCATTACTTAATCCCTGAACTCTCTGTCCAGCAGCAGTGTGAGTACATATTCATTACACAAAATGCTGCAGTTTTTAAAGTGAGATTGACTACCATCTACTGAAGAGGATCTGAGAATGGGCAATAAATGTTGGCCTTACCAGTGATTCTAGTATTGCAAGAATGAATAGATAAATAAAACTGGGGCAATTCTACAAATTAAAAAAAAAAATTCTATTTTGTAAAAGAAAATGGGACAAGCAACGAGTTCAGTATGTTAACACTGTTTCATTGGGATAAATTATACAATATGGTGGGAGTGAGTTTTCTGTGTTTCCGGGTGAGGACGTCCTGCTTTAGTAAGCTCTCCAGCACCTCAGACAGACCTGTGCTGCACTGAGTCAGGAACTGAATCAATTTTTACAGTTGTCACTGAGGCCAGTCTGACAAGCCCTTGTGAGGAGGGCTTAGAATGAAGGAACTTGGGGGCTCAGGTTCGAAAGATTTTGGTGGGGATGACAACCAGGTTAAACTTTAAAGGCCCCTCTGAATGGTCCAAGGCAGTCAATCAGTTTGGCAAATTGGCATAGGCTTTTCCTAAGGCCAGTTAAGTCACAGTGACCAAGGGATGTGGCCCTTAAGTGGACACTAATTGTAATTCAGCCAAATACTGGATTTAACAAGCTTCCCACCTTCAAACACTCTGGCAAGTAATTGTTAAATCCAGTCCTTTGGATTTCAGTTAATAAAATCAGTTAACCACAAACCATTCAGCTGACTCTAGCATATGTTTACAGGACCTTGATTAGATTACAATCAATTGAAATCGATTGTGTATACTCTGTTAGATTTTGTGAAGATTCCATTTGGTGAAACTGATATTGATAACGCATTACATTCTTACTCAGAGGAGTTAGTTGAACAAACAGAGAATTACACCAGAATAGTTCATTCTGTGACCTTCACTTGTGCAGGTATGTTGAGTGAAGTTGGACTTTAATGCTACAAAGAGAATCACTTTATTAATCTCCATTGAACTCACACAAAATAAGTGGATTTACTAAATGTGATCCCCAAAAGAGCTTTGACTAAACAAGGATACTTGATTTTGTTGGGATCTTGATCAGGTGGGCAAATGGGCTGAGGAGTGGCAGATGAAGTTTAATTTAGATTAATGTAAGGGTGCTGCATTTGGGAAAAGCAATTTAGAGCAGGACTTATACACTTAATGGTAAGGAGTGTTACTGAACAAAGAGACCTTGGAGTGCAGGTTCATAGTTACTTGAAAGTAGAGTTGCAGGTAGATAGGATAGTGAAGAAAACATTTGGTATGCTTTCCTTTATTGGTCAGAGCCCTGAGTATAGGGGTTGGGAGGTCATGTTCTGGCTGTACCGGACATTAGTTAGGCCACTTTTGAAATATTACTTGTAATTCTGGTCTCCTTTCTATTGGAAGAATGTTGTGAAACTTGAAAGGATTCAGAAAAGATTTACAAGGATGTTGCGAGGATTGGAGGATTGAGTGAGAGGGAGAGGCTGAATAGGCTGGGGCTGTTTTCACAGAGCGTCAGAGACTGACAGGCGACTTTATAGGGGCTTAAAAAATCATGAGGGGCATGGATAGGATAAATAGACAAGGATCTTTTTTATCCTGCGGGGGGATCCAGAACTAGAGGGCATAGGTTTAGGGTGAGAGGGGAAAGATATAAAAGGGACCTAAGGGACAACTTTTTTCACACAAAGGGTTTTGCATGTATGGAATGAGCTGCCAGGAGAAGTGGTAGAGACTGGTACAATTACAACATTTAAAAGGCATCTAAATGGGTATCTGAATAGCAAGGGTTTGGAGGGTCATGGGGCAAGTGCTGGCAAATGGGACTAGATTAATTTAAGATACCTGGTCGGCAGGGACGAGTTGGACCAAAGCATCTGTTTCCGTGCTATACGTCTCTATGACTTAGAAAGTAAAACTACTTGTTACACGATTTCAATGACACGTGGCCTTGCTGCTGTGAAGCTACTTCTCTGAAGCATATGTAATACCTACAGCTGATCTTGAGTGTGTGGAGATTTGGATGGCGCCATTCCCAGACTCCAGGTGCAGCGTGATGGAAGGTCTGGCATTCTAGGCTGCTGAGGTTCCTGTATTTGATTCTCTTTCATTTTGTTGCTCTGTTCAGAGGTCATCATGTGAACAGTGGAGTTAAAAGCAAAACTTATTTAATCTGTAGGAAAAAAAGCTAAATATTTTTATCTGTTTCCAGTCTTGATCATCTATTAAAGAATCTGCTCTGTGTGCAACAGACTAATGCAAACTTCTCAGCCTTCAGTTCAATTTCCAGAGTACACTGAGTTAGTTTCTAACATCCAAGGTAAAACAGTGGAAAAACCCAGGCAGCATCTGTGCAGAGAAACAAAGTTAATGCTTCTTGTTGAAATGGCCTTTCATTAGCTTGGATAAAAGATCAGATCTAAAACATCAGGATCGTACATTTGCAGCATTTGCAAGTCCAAAACATGGATATAATGGAATTTGGAGAGTCAGCATGCTATGGAGGAAATCTCAGTCAGGCTGACCTAACACCTACAATGGTGAGCTTTCTGAAATGGAGTTTTGAATAGCAAACAAGATTCTATAAAAGTTGTATTCTAGCTAAACCATCAAAAGACCGTGCCTGAATTATGTTTGAAGAAGTCTTGGCATTGTATTTTAAGTAATATAAAAAAAATAGATTTTCCCTGTTATAATTGGATAAATTCCCTGACAGGATAATAGAATTTGATATTTCAATAACAGTTAAGAGCTTCCTTGCAACATTTTAGTCCCTGTAAATTCCCGTTTTCTTGATAAATCACTTTAGACATGATTCAATCATTTTAGACTGACAGCAAGAACAGCAGAACAACTGAAGTCATTTTCATACACTTTTTATATCAAAGGTCAATCACTTTTTCAAGCTTCTGAATGATCAGAAATAATCGTTACAATGAAGATTGCTGAGACACCCTATTTTGTTAATTGCTTTAGTTAGTGGCAGCTGTAATTATCATTTAAAAGAAAAATAAAGGTATTTGTGAAGAAATTAATTACACAAATCTTGTTCACTCAAACCTTACCTGGAAAATGAGTAGTTAAATTCTGATGGTTTTCTTCTGGAACAAAAACAAGGCAATGTGTAGAAAGAGGGAAGTTCGATTCCTTTTGGAATGTTTTGGCTTGGCATCAACAATTAGAAAACTTTAAATGCTTATCTTCTGTCCAATGGGTTCATAGCTTGGTGAACCCTCCTACTTTTCTGTTCCTTGTTGTGCATAATTACAATGCATTTGACATGAGTGGTGTAATTTAAATTTTCAGTCTGCTTTACCCTAGTTTTTATTTGGTTATAGACAAATGAGGAATGCAGGTGAGTTTTTATGGTCTGGAATGCAAGCTGTTCGACAATTGGCACAGATTCAACCACACCTATCACATAATCACAGGGTCATGGAATTGTTACAGCACAGAGAAAGCCATTCAGTCCATCATGCCTGCACTGATTCTATTACTCATGGCCAATCTCCTGCCTTTACTCCATATCGCAATTCTGACCAAATAATCTTCCAATGCCCTCTTGAATACTTCAGTTGAACCCGCCTCCATCACATTTCCATACCCATTGTGTGAAGAAGTTTTTTACTCCCAAATCACCCTTGCTTCTTTTGTACAGTGCTGTCAAAAGGAAATTTGATGTATAATTATAAACAAAACATTCACAAAGCTATTTGCAAGGGGCGTAGGATTAATTTGATAACTCACTCAGTGAGCTGTTACAAGCACTTAGAGAGCTAATTGGCCTCCTTCTGTGTTGTGTGATTCCAATTCAGCTCAGCCAAAGAGGTTTCCTTGAATTAACAGCAATGTAGAAACAAAATGCACTGAACATAAATCACCAGGAAAATCTGAGGACTAACTCTGATAATAGTCTATAATTTCTTAGTACTGAGGAGACCTATTAGAAATTCACTTAGCAAATAACAGCAAATCTTTAGCATCTTGGAGCTCTCATCATATTGCATCCATTGCCACAATTGAATATATTAGCGTCATTTCAATGATAGCTGAATAATGTGCTTCACTGTTCAAAGTCAAGGAAAAGCTGAAGACATGAAACAGAAAGCAGATAATTGGTTTTCAACAGAGTATTCTTTCCCACGTGCTATTTTTCTGAACATTTGAGAACTTCAACTATGGTTCGTAAACTGCAAACTATTCCATGAATCAAAATGCATCAGACATTTCAAATAGCACATAATGAAGGGTAAAGAACTTGACATTGACCTGGTATTGCAAACTCCAAAAGCCAGTAAGTCGCCATGGCTTATGATGCATTGCATTCTAAGATGGTTTTACTAGTATTCAGAAAAATTGTAGTTACCTCCTCTTACAGAAACTTGAAATCAAAACTTCTCCTTTCTGGTCAAAGGAAATTGCAATTAGAATGGAAACAGTCTGTTCAAATATCACAACCGTTTCCCAACTATTGTTCCCAGCAATGGTGAGAAAGGATAGTTATTTCTGTCAATGAACTCTGCTACCTTGTTATTAGGGCTGACTGCCAGAACATAATGCAAGCAAAATTTCAGGAAGTAAGTATTTAAAAGCCAAAAGTATGCGAATATTTTCAATACTTCGCATCTCAAAAGCTGAGTGGAACGAGGACCAGGCAGATTTCATTAAGAACGTGATCCCTGATTGAGGCTATTGACCTGGGACAGTCAGGGACCTGTGGCTGACAGATATAAACCAGATTCCTTCCCCCTACGACTCTATTTTGATTTAATCCCTGCCCTCCCCTTCATTGTTTAATCACGCAGCATTGCCCTCTGAGAAAGGCATTGCTTTTCACTGGCCACTCAGGTGTTTCCTTTCTTCCTGGTGGTGGAATATAAATAAAGATTTACGCACTTGTTGTTTTTCACTGTGTCTGACACCTGCACACACACGACATGGGTGCTGGGGAAAAATAAACACTACCGCTGTCAGGTAGTAGTGTGGGGTAAAGGAAAAGTAAAAGAAAAAAGAATGAAAAAAAAAGGACTCTCACTACACTGGGGATTGCCTCTAAGCGAGCTGGTCACATGTAAATAAAGGGTGACTTGGTGACAGGATACCAGCTGTCATGGAGTTATTTGACTTTTAAAAACACGTTAAAGTATTGTGTAAATGATGGAACAAATAAAAAAGTCATTAAAGGCAAGTGGATAGGCCCAAATCTTTGAAATTTCCACAGGCTAATGGAATATGGCTTTAGGTTAAGAGGACCATGATTATATAAAAATTTGCATAGTCAACATCTGGATTTCTGCGTTTAGTCTGAGACATCATATCACAGCAAGAATATATTGACCGTTTGTCTTGCAAGAGATGCAGCACAAAATTCACCAAATTAATAATGGAGATAATGGAGTTAAAAATGAGAACAGATTAAATGAAGCAGATTTGAATTCTTCAAACATAAAACGGAGGATGATTTAATTGCGGTGTGTAGAATGATCTGTTGGGGCAGATAGTAAGAAAATATTTCTTTTCATGTGAGAATCTAAAAGAAGTGTGTATGGCCTTAAAATTGGAGTTAGACCATTTAGGGCTGATGTCAGAGAGCTCTCCTCAAAAATTACAGTGGAAATTCAGCAAACTCCCAAAATCATGTTGAGTCGAAAGCATTGAATTTTTTAACACTGACTTCAATAGAATTTTATTAGATTTGCTTATCAAAAGATTTGGAAACAAGCCACAACAAGCAAGTTGAGACTTGAGCTAACTGCTAATAAGAGGGCTATTATTAAGTTGGAGAGTATTCAGAAGAGATTTACCAGAATGTTGCTGTGAATGGAGGGTTTACTTTTATAAGGAGAGACTGATAGGTGGGGACTTCTTTCACTGGAGCACAGAAGGTTGAGGGACAAACTTCCAGAAGTTTCTAAAATCCTGAGGGGTATCAATAAAGTGAACGGTAGGTGTCTTTTCCCTCAGGTGGGAATTTCAAGACTAGGGGCCATATTTTTAACATGCGAGGAGCAAGACTTAAAAAGACATGAGGGGAATTTTCTTTCTGTACTGAGAATGGAATGACCTTCCAGAGGAAGTGATGGATACAGGCACAGTAACCATGTTTAAAAGACATTTGGATAAGTTCATGAATAAGAAATGTTTGGAGGGCTATGAGTCAAGTGCAAGCAAGTGGGACGAGTTTATTTGGAATTATGGGCAGCATGGATTGGTTGGACTGAAGGGTCTGTTTCTTTGCTGTGTGACTCTATGACTGAATGTTAGAACAGCCTTACAGGGATAAATACGCATGCTCCAATGTTCCTTTATCTTTTTTTTTCTATTTGTGTTCATCTTTCTTACAGATCAATGATGCTATATTGAAATATTGGAATTAGAAGTCTATCTGATACAAAATAGCCAAGATCAGATCAGCCATTGAATTTTTGCAGGTCCTAATATACAGGGTATTTGCAGTCAATAGAATTTTTTTTAAATGATACATTCACAGAATGCAGGTATCACTGTCCAGGCTAACATTTATTGTTCATTCCTAATTGTCAAACAGTTAAGAATCAATCACATCATGTGGGTGTGGAGATATGTGTAATCAAAACCAGTTAAGAATATTAGAGAACCAGATGGATATTTTCCCCCAACAAGTTATGGTTTCATAGTCATCATTAGACCCTTAAATCCACATTTTTATTAAATTTGAATCTTACCACCTGTCATGGTAGGATTCAAATCCGGGTCCTCGGAACATTACCCAGATCTCTGTATTAATAATTTGGCGACAATACTACCCAGCCATTACCTCTTCCCCCCTCCCCCCACCCAAACAGGCACTGCATTTAACAGGTAGTCTAGTAATGAATAGTCAATGTGGATTTCAGATGGGAAAATCTAATTTGATCAATCTTATTATTTTGTTTTAAGCAGGGAACAAAGTAGATAATAATGTACTGTATTTAGATTTACAAAAGCTCTTCAATAAGGTGCCCTTAATAGACTAATGGGTGATGTCAGAGAAAGCAATATCATGGACAAGTGGCAGACTATAAGATGATAAGGCATAGGAACAGATTTAGGCTGTTCAGCCATCTGAGTCCGTTTGGCTATTCAATTATTTATTTGCTGATTCAACACATCAATTCCAGTTTCATGCCTTTTCTCCATAACCATTGCTTTCCTTACTGATTAAAAATATCTATCGCAGCCTTCATTATTGTTAATGACCCAACTTCTATCCCTTTCTTCATTAAAGAATTCCAGCATGTACTGCTAGCTGGCTTCAAGACACAAGACAGAGAATGGGAATAAAAAAATAGCCATGTAGAGAGGCAAGAGGTGATAAGTAATAGTTAACAAGGATCAGTGTTACTCAGTGACTACTATTCACAATTTGCACTAATGATTTGTAATTTACATCAAAAAGTTGGTTCTAAATTTGCAAATGGAACTTATAAATTGCAAGGAGACTGTCAGTATTGAGGAGAACTATTACAAATTACGTGTTGATTTTGAAGATTTTTGATTACAATTACCAGCAATTTTCTGATTGTGTTCTGGGCTTGTTAAGAAGCAGCAGTTTAAATATGACACATTAATTAATTGGATAAAGAAAATATGCAAACATGACATTTGGGGATGATTCACTGGTAGAAGACAAGCAGGATGTTGACATGATTGTGTTAGTTTCATTAATATTTTGGGGGCATCATTCTACTTTCCAGACAAGGTATTAGGGAACTGATTCTGGAGGAGAGTGGTGCTGGAAAAGCACAGGAGTTCAGGCAGCATCCGAGGAGCAGATCTCTGGGTCTTTCTCCACTTCTCCTGATCTATCTTACATTTGAAGAAAACAACTCTCTCACATCCACTATGTGATGAATACTGCCTACAAGTTCTGCCAGATGAGAAGCCCTCCTAAGCCGCTGAGCATTTATTGTTATACCCCACTCCTTGGGGTAAATATCTTATGCTGTGTCAAACAAATAGAGTCATAGAGTCATAGAAAGGTATAGCATGGACACAGACCCTTCGCTCTAACCCATCCATGCTGATCAGATATCCCAATGCAATCTAGTCCCACCTGCCAGCACCTGGCCCATATCCCTCCAAACCCTTCCTATTCATATATCCATCCAAATGCCTCTAAATGTTGCAATTGTACCAACCTCCACCACTTCCTCTGGCAGCTCATTCCATACACGTACAACTCTCTGTGTGAAAAGGTTGCCCTTAGGTCTTTTTTATATCTTTCCCCTCTCACCCTAAACCTATGCCCTCTAGTTCTGGACTCCCCAACTCCAGGGAAAAGATTTTGCCTATTTACCCTATCCATGCCCCTCATAATTTTGTAAACCTCTATAAGGTCACTCCTCAGCCTCCGACACTCCAGGGAAAACAGCCCCAACCTTTTCAGCCTCTCCCTATAGCTCAAATCCTCCAACCCTGGCAACATCCTTGTAAATCTTTTCTGAACCCTTTCAAGTTTCACAAAATCTTTCTGATAGGAAGGAGACCAGAATTGCACACAATATTCCAACAGTGGCCTCACCAATGTCCTGTACAGCCGCAACATGACCTCCCAACTCCTGTACTCAGTACTCTGACCAATAAAGGAAAGCATACCAAACGCCTTCTTCACTATCCTATCTACCTGTGACTCAATTTTCAAGGAGCTATGAACCTGCACTCCAAGGTCTCTTTGTCCAGCAACACTCTCTAGGACCTTACCATTAAGTGTAGAAGTCCTGCTAAGATTTGCTGAACCTTCTTGGGCAATGATTATGGGACAAATATTCATGACATTGGATGACCATTGTCCTCTTGCGTCTCCAGGTGAAGGTTAGTTTTAATTTCTTCTGATCGCAAAACTTTCTTATTTTCAAAAACACACTTTCATTGGTGCAGAGTGACACCTGATAAATATTTTGCTTGTTCATATTGATGGATGGTTATTACTGTAGCACAGTTAAATGAGGTTTTGTGCTGTGCAGGAAATACCAAGTGCGGAATAAAGACTGAAAGAACTGTGGATGCTGTAAATCAGAAACAAAAAAATAGAAGTTGCTGGAAAATCTCAGCAGATCTGGAAGCATCTGTGAAGCGGAATCAGAGTTAACATTTCAGGTTGAGTGACCCTTCCTCAGAACTGAGAAACTCAGAACTGTTCTGAGGAAGGGTCACGTGACCTAAAATGTTAATTCTGATTTCTCTTCACAAATGCTGCCAGACCTACTGAGCTTTTCCAGCAACTTCTGTTTTTGTTTCCAAATATGGAATGCTGAGTGAACACAAGTTTAAAGAGGATTCAAATTTCCGACAGTCCCCATTTTCCAAATGAAAATAGCCTTTTTGATTTATCATAACTATTTCTTAATTAGTCTGCCTATTTCTAAAGTATAAGTCTGGTTCCCTATTAACAATAAAGCTACTTGATCTTTTGATTTCAAACTTTGAGTGACTTTTAAACATAATGTCAATATCCTCATCCAAGCAGTCTGGCTGATGTTGCAAACCAGGTCGTACCAAACACGATATCATGCCTTATAAATTTATTCTTCTAATTCTTTGTTCATTTTAACCAAATATTTTTCCAAGGTACTGGTTCTGACTAGGATTTATCTGAGTTTAAAGAGAAAGGGGAAGTGGGTAGCCAATTTGAGAGATGGCTTTAAGTACCTAATTTCTGCATGGAGATATTTATTCTCAGCACTGTGATGATATATATGGACCAAGAAGTGATTTCCAAAGACAGTCATCTCAGTTTGGAAGAAGGTAGGCTTCCAAGTGTGGTAAATATCTCCCTCCCTTTGTCTCATTCTTTATTTTTTTCTTCTTTTTCCCTTTCATCAAATTGCTAGAGTTCTCCCTCTTTCTGCACTGAAACTATGCTATCAGCTTTTGAGGATTTTAGCTCATCCTTGGTTGAATATAATATTCACTTGCAGAAACATGGACTTGAAATATTCTCCAGCTCTCCCTTCACCAATAGCCATCTTGTGTATTTTTGCTATTAAGTATTTTCCCCTCTTAGCTTTCAATTGTCCAAACACAAAATTCTTTTCACTTTAATGTTTATCTCTTCTCACTAATGCCACTTTGATTGTTTTGAAGACAAATTCTTTGATTATATGTCAACTCGCTATCATTTAAATTGTGTTGACTTGCTCTTCAGGCCACAATAACCATTTGTTCCAATGTACTTGTCTCAGAGCTGTTCTTCAGGTCATTTTCATTATGCATTTCCTCTTGTTAGTTCCCTCCCATGTAACAATACTTCTGCACACTTCCATTGATATCCCAATACCATGTCACACAGTCTTGACTTTCAGGTGATGTTTTCTGGGGGCAGAAATGTGTATAAACTACCTGCTTGGTCTCAGTGTTTTGGATGCTGGTCAAATCAATCAATTCATTTCTCTTAGAGTCATAGATTCGTAGAGCTGTACAGCATGGAAACAGACCCTTTGGCTCAACTCATCCGTACTGACCAGGTATCCTAAGTTTATCTAGTCCCATTTGCCATCAGTTGGCTCTTATCCCTCTAAACATTTCATATTCATATACCCATCCAAATGCATTTTAAATGTTGTAATTGTATCCGACTCCTTTGGACAACTCATTCAGTCATCTCAATCCCAAAACATCACTGCAATTGGTCCTCAGAGTACTGTCTTTGTTCTAACCATCTTCATCTTCCTTCCGTCATACAGCCAGAAGTGGGGATGTTCACTGAAGATTTTGCTACATGCAGCACCATTTGCCACTTCTCAGACATTGAAACAGTCTGCGTCCATGTGCAACAAGACCTGGACAACATTTAGGCACAGACTAATAAGTGGCAAGTAACATTACCTGACAATCATGTGACAGGAATGATCATCTCCAACAAATGAGAACTTAATGATCTTCTTCTGAAATTCAAAAGCATTGCTATCACTGTAGAATCAGGCAATATGCCTCATCATCCAAAGTATTGGGCAAAATCCTGGACTTTTCCAATATCAAAAATAGTGGGCAAAATCCTGGATTGAGGCCACAGTAAACACACAACAGAGGCAGTAGTATGGAGATTTATGTCTAGGACTATTGTTCAGCCTGAAATTCTAAGTTACATCTGTTGTTTAAAGGAAAATCAACCAACACTAACAGACTCTAACCCAAAACAGACTTTACACATTGGGCTACCTCGCACACACTCTGGGACCTACAGAGATATCAGGCAAGCACCTTCAATCAAAATCCATTCACACATACTTTTAACGATCAGGAAACTAATTGCCCTCAGAAGGAAACACCAGAAACACAATGGACGGCACAAATTAGAGGGGAGTTAACAGGGGGATGCAGTCAATATAACTGTCAGCCCCAATCTGACCTGAAGGGAGGCCCTTTTTCAACAACAATCGTCTGCACAGGCAGCTTCCCCACAAGCTTGCACCCCAATAATCAGCTTTTGAAGTAAGATTCCAGACACAGGCCTGTTCCGAACCAAGAGAACCAACAGCAAGAACCTTAGCAATCAGACAATTCAAAACCCTGTTTTGAGTTCTGAGCATAAACTCCAAAACCCCAAAGTCCCAACCTAGCCAGCAAGGAGGGGAAGATGGGTGGTGACAATGCATTGGAATCCTAAAGGTAGGAAACCTGATTAAAGTTTGTGTAATGAAAATGGTTGTCTTTAGGCTCTAATAGTGTTTAATCTCGTTAATACTGTATTTAATAGTATTACTGTTCTTTGTATAGTTGATTGTGTCAATTTCTGTGTTTATCTACATTTCTTGTATTATACTTACCTATTGTATTTTAAATAAACAGAGAGATTCTTTTGCACTAAAATATGTGCCTATTACTTTCTTCTTTTCACATTCCCTAAATAAGTCCAGTGTCTAAAACCAGGGATCTTGGAGTGATTCGAACCAGTTAAATATCAGAAAATAACTGATTGCACATCAGTACCCTATAATCACTGAATGCCACATTACCAAATTATGAAGGTTACTGTTGACCAGAACCAAAACTAGACCAGCTATATAAATATTCTACTACAACAGCAAGTCAAAGGTTAGAAATTCTGTGGCAAATAACTCACTTCCTGTCTCCCAATGCTTGGCTACCACCTGCAAGGCTCAAGTCTAGAGTGTTATGGAATACATTCCTCATGCCTGGATGGGTTCAGCTCCAACAAACCCAAGAAGCTCAATACCATCTAGGACAAAAAAAAGCCCACTTGATTGGCACCACATCCACCATCTTTAACATTCAATCATTCCATCACCAATGCACATTAGTAGCAGTGTTTGTCACTTGCAAGATGCAATGCAGCAACTTACCAAGGTTCTTTCAACGGCACTTTCCAAACCTATGATTTCTTCCACCAAAAGGGCAAGGGCAGAAGGTACATGGGATCACCAGTATCTGTAAGGTAAGTTGCATGCCATCCTGACTTGTAGCTATATTACCTTCATGACATTGTTAGTGGAACTTATAACTTATAACCCAAGGACCACAGAATTTCAAGATTGTGGTTCACCACTATTCTTTCCTTTGGTCATATCTTCCAGAATGTTAGACTCTCTGATCTACTCTCAAGGTCTGATCCTTACTCCAACTAGCAATAGCACTCAACAACTTGGATATTGTTCCATTAACTGTAGTATACTTATATTAAACCACTAAGCAGTAGTGTAGAATCACAATAACATTGGTTATTAGAAGTCCTGCAGGTAGGGTCTGTTTCAGTGGTCAATCCATTAAAATACCTTCAAGTACATCTTTGGAGTGATTGATCAAACTACTCTACCCACTAAAACACAAAGTCATTCTTTATCCCCCTTTCTTCCCATGGATGTGTATGACAATGCATTAGTCGTTGATTTTGTACTATTACACTGATGTTTAATTACATCACTGTCCTGTCCAAAATTACTGCAAAATGTTTTTAACTTTCCCAATTCCAAGGCCACACTCAAATAAACTGGCAGTTATTTGACATTCCTGTTATCTCTAATACCCTCAATGTACGGTGATAGAGTAGAGGAGGCATGTTCATAGACTGAACCAGTTCATAAGAGGCTCTCCTTTTCTTTCTCATGACATTAGCACAAGTTTAAATCACTTATTGATTTTGGCACCTCCGTTTTGACCAAAGTTTGAGAATTTTCCTGTTCTCAAAACCCCATATTCAATTATTCAGTCAGATTAATATTTGATATTCTCATTCAACACCATGAGATCAACACAGCACACAGGACTCTACCACAATTTCATTATTCAGTGTGATTAATATTAATGCATTTGCTTACAGGAATGGATAGATCCACTGTCACCATTCCTTCTGATTGGTATTAAATAATTTACTGATATCAAGTGGGGAAGGAGAAGTGAGGTTCAGTCTTGTAACTAATCACTAGTTACAGCACATACAAGATACAAGTATTTGCAAGACCTCAGTCTAAACTTAAGAGTAAACTTAAATTACTATCCATGAAGCATTCTGCTGTACAAATTTAAAGGCAAGTGAAGACTAAAGATTGGTGAGCTCCTGCATGGAACTGTTCTTCATATCCTGATGAGCAAAGATACTCACATGATGTCAGATAGACCTTTCAGGTGTTAACTTGATTTCAAACATGATTTGGAAACATGATTTCAAATTGATAGCAATTAGGGATAGGCAATTAACATTCCCCTGGTAAGTAACATTCCTATCTTATGAATGTTTCTTTCCAACATCGGTGTTGCATGACTTATTTAATAAATTGTCATCGTTTTACGCTCCTGTTTAGTCTCAGTAACCTCATTTCAAACAAGATAGTAACTGGTATTGGTCTAAATTTTCCAGCTCAGTGTAATTCAAATGGCTTTGTCCTATATTATAAATTATAATTGTACTTCATTGCCAAAGAGGATAGGACTGGAAATTTTACTTACACAGAGAAGTGCAGTGAGAAGGGAATAACATTCTTGCAAATTTATCGCCTATCTTCATACAGATCAAGCATAATGGATTAGATAGGGTAGTTGAGTGTAAAAATTTATATTATTATTTGCATAGGTCAAGTCAAAACCTACAATGGCTGCAGCTGTGCAGTTAAACAGGGAAATCCAAAACATATTGCCCACTTGGCCCCTTCAAAAGTTATGAGATGACAGCATCCCTCTGAAAACTCTCTATTGAAATATGTTGGCTACTGCAGAAATGTGATATTTACCTCAACAATAGGAAAAACTTCTACCAAACACCCCAGTATATTGTAATAACATTGCAGATCAACTTAGAATTTTTATGCTCATGTCACAATGCCCCTTCGGCTGCATGCTTGCTACTTGATGCATTAGTCACTAAATTGGTTAAGTTCCATGTCAACATCTCCAGCCATCAGAATGCATTTTCCATCCAATCAGCACCCTCCTCTCATGTTGCTGAAAGGCACGTGTTGGGACTACCTACTAGCAGTGTGAAACAGCTATCTTCACCTATTGCTCACATGCTTGAGACCTCTTATCTTTCAGTCTGAGGTAGATCGGGCACTTTTCAGAACCAAGAGGGATCACCTCAGTTTGAGTTTGGTTGCTATATATACAGTGAGACATGAGCTAATCAGAGTAGTCACCCTGCAGAATGGCTTTGATATACCCTAATTCAGCATCAAGTCTGCATGGTGAACAAATAGTTCAGATCCTCCTTACAAAGTTGTTGATAAGGCCAGTCATCGAGCACATTGAACTGTTGGAGATCCAACCTGCTCAGGGACAAGTGAAGCCCTGACCAATCAGAACAAACCCTGGTTTAAAATTTAAAGAAGAACTGGCAGTTAACTGTAAATTATCCCTAATTAATGTATTCTCCATATCAAAATCTTTACCAATTAGAGTCTACTTGCCGACAAATCAGCACATCCCTCTCATGCATTATTATTGGTTTTCTTCTTAAATTGGTATTCTTGTGAATTGCCCTGATGAATACAGAATTAAAAGATTCAACAAAAAGTCATTTTTCAGCCATTCTCAAGTCCTGTACCAGAAAATGGGAATGAATGCATATAAATTAACTCAATACAATTAAATACTTTCCTTTCTGTAGGATCAGTCTGTGAATTGGCTAGATCGATTGATTGTAGCTTTTAGGAATTTTACTTATGTGTTACAATTCAAATTTTGTCTCCTTAAATAATGGATTTTAACAATCCTAGAAAGAACACTTAATCCCAGGAAAGTAATTGTTCACATGAAATGTTAATGACTGAGAAATTGAATGCTTTTGGAAAATTTAACTGCAATACCAGATGACCATAATGTTTTTAAAAAACATTTTAAAAAGCATGTGACTAAGTAAAACATACTTGCATGAAGTCTGGTGATTTAATCCTGTGAAATTCCTGGTATCCTCTTCTTCAAGATGTGACTTGGCTGATTCTAAATATCTCAAGTTGGTGAATTAATGATTTCTGTCAGTCACTTTTTAATTCTTAATTTGGCAGGTTTTATAGTAAAAAATGGGGGGAAAATTATAAGCATGTGTAAATGGAGTGAGCCTCAATGAATACTTTCTATACCCAGCATGTATTTCTGCTGACATAGGAAGAGCCAGACTTGTGTAGTTTGAATTGGGTGAGATAAGATAGAAATCAGTATTCCAGGCAATTTTGAAAGTTTATAGCTAACCACAATGCAAACTATAGTAAGAAGCAACAATGGGATAGATTAGATTGAGTCTAAATCAAACTATTTAAAAGTACATAAACACTTTAGAAATAAACAACAACTAATAAAGCATTTTTAAAAGAATAAAAAGTCCTGGAGTATTTCACAGGAATATTATAAAACATTTGGGTGGCATGGTGGCTCAGTGGTTAGCACTGCTACATCACAACACTAGGAACCTGGGTTGGATTCCTACTTCAGGCGACTGTCTGTGTGGAGTTTGCACATTCTCCCCGTGTCTGCATAGATTTGCTCCAGTTTCCTCCCACAATCCAAAGATGTGCAGGCCAGGTGAATTGGCCATGCTAAATTGCCCATAGTGTGAGGTGCTTTAGTCAGGGGTAAATATAGGGTGGGGAATGGGTCTGGGTAGGTTGCTCTTCGGAGGGTCAGTTTTACACTTGTTGTGCTGAAGGGCTTGTTTCTATCCTGAAGGGTATTTAATCTAAAACAATTTATAATTGACCACAAAGAGATTTTTAGTCACATGCTAAAACCTTGACCTAAGTGGACGTTGTGAAGAGTGTCTGAAAGGAAGTAAGTGAGATAGAGAGACAAACTGATCTAGTAAGGAAATTCCTGAAATTTAACCTAGGCGACTAAAGGTACAACAACCAAAGGCAAAGCAATTAACAACAGAGATGCTCAACAGTGCTGATATTTGAGGGAGTTGTGGGACCAGAACATATTATAGTGGGGCAAGGTCTTGAAGTCATTTGCAAATAAAGATGAGAACGTAAAACTTCACAGTGTTGCTTGACTGAGATCTAGTGTAGGCCAGACATCACAGGTAAGTTGGACATTGTGTGAGTTAGGATATGGATATGGAGACTTGATGACCACAAGCTTCCAAAAGACAGAATGTAGGAGACCAGCCAGTGTAAGTTATGAATTAGAGGTAATGAAGTTATGAATTAGAGTGGCTGATGAGCTGGAAGGGTTATACACAGTGCTGTGACAGAAATGGAAATTGGTGATCTTAGTGATGGTAAGAAAAAGCTGTTATAAGATCATCTTAGGATCAAATATGACAATAAAATTGCTAACATTCTAGCTTAGTGTCAGACAATTGCCAGACAGAGAGATGAAGAGTCAAAAAGTGTGGCGCTGGAAAAGCACAGCAGGTCAGGCAGTATCCGAGGAGCAGGAGAGTCGATGTTTCAGTGATAAGCTTATGCCTAACAAGCCGATTCTCCTGCTCCTCGGATGCTGTCTGACCTACTGCGCTTTTCCAGCACCACACGTTTTGACTCTCATCTCCAGCATCTGCAGTCCTCACTTTCTCCTGGGGAGAGAAATGAAGTCAGTAGCTGGACAAATTGGAGTGGCGACAGAAAGCAATGACGTCTGTCTTGCCAATATTTAATTGGAGGGATTTCTGCAAACAAAGTCAGAGTTATGGAATCATACAGCATAGAACCAGGCCCTTCATCCCAAAAAGTCCAAACTACATTAATCCCACTCAGCTGCACTTGGTCTATAGCCTACTATGCCCCTGGCATTTTAAGTGCTCACCCAGATGCTTCTTAATGTTGCCAGAGTACATGCCTCCACCACACTCTCATGCAGCACACTTAATATTTCTGCTACCCTCCAGATGAAAACAGTTTTACTCATTGCCCTCTGAACCACTTTGTCCTCACCCTCTGGCCTCAGATGCGTCTGCAACGGGGAAAAGATTCGCACAATCTACCCCGTCTATGCCTCTCATAATTTTGAATACCTCAATCAGATTCTCCACTCAACCTCCACTGGTCCTAGGAAAGGAGTCCCAGTCTATTCAGATTCTCCTCATAACTGAGACTTTCCATCCTAAGTATCAACCTGGAGAATCTCCTCTGCACCCTCTTTGGTATAATCACATCCTCCTGACAGTATGGGGACCTGTACACAGTATTCCATTCATGGCCTAACCGATGTTTTATAAAGTGGTAACAAGATTTCCTTGCTCCTACATTCTATGGCTCAGCTAATGAAGACAAGCATCTCATTTACCCTCTTCAGCACCCTATCCTCCTGTGATGACACCTTTAGGGATCGAGAGACTTATGCACCAAGATCCCTTTGTTCTTTCGATCTCCCTAGAGATCTACCATTCATTGTGTATGTCCTTCCCTCATTAGACCTTCCAAAAAACATCACTTCACATTTATCAGGATAAAACTTCATTTGCCATTACACTGCCCAATTTACCAGCTGATCAACATCAGACTGCAATCTGAGACCATCCTCACCACTATCAACGTCATCAATTTTTGTGCCATCTGCAAATTTACTAATTAGACCTTCGACATTCACATCAAAGTCATTAATGTGATAAATATCCTTTTTGAATTTACAGCAATATGTTGCAACTGTTAGAAATCATAAATGTCATTTTAAATGCTGCCACTTTTGTATAAACTTGGATTGTGTGTATTTCCTCTCTGTCTTCTGTTATGTAGACCATAATTAGGTTTTCAATTAATGTCCATGCTAAAATAAGGTCGACTGGAATTTTCTTCAAACATTTTAGATTGCCTTACAAATTCAACATAGATTACATTTCCTATCTCAACTAAGTCCAACAGCCTCATAACATGGGCCAGCACAGGGTGCCCTCTGCTGGTAAAGTAAAGGGAAGGGTGATGACAGGCCTGAATTTAACTTCTTGTAAGGGAATGGGTTTTGATTCAGTTAAAAGTTTGCCTAACAAATGGGATAGCTACCCATCCGGGTTGTGGGACAAGAGACAATTTACTGAATTTTCTCATTTGTGGAAAACTGTTGGTGCTCCTCTATGGTCCATGTTTACTCTTCTCACACAAAGATCTATTCTTCAGCTCATCAATAATGCCAGTGGCTTCTACAGCACCTAACACATGTAGGATTGATGGAAGGTCTACTACTAGGAATTTTCAACATTCAAGGGGCTGCCACAATTTTAAAACCCTTCTTCCACAGCACTTCAGGCAGTGCAAGCCAGAAAATGGCCTTCACACTCCAGACCAGCAAAGGAGGTCATGACATCAGACTCAGCCAGCTTGGATAGGGAAACAAAAGTGGCTTGGGTCCAGGGTTTGAGAAATATCCGGTACTGCCAAAAGATAGTTAATAAGTAATGAACTAATAATAGTTAATTAAACTAATAAGTAATAACTACTTTCAAGAAGCTGATTGGTCTATTGTCTGGTAAATAATGATCAATAATGATGGCTTTCTGCCTAGTAACAACTTGATTGGTTCCCAGTTAGCTGAACAGTTTGAGCTGTGGATATTTTGACATTAACCATTAGACTTCTGAAGGAGAAGGAGTTGTTTCTCAAGTCTGAATATAGCCAATTTCTTCCCCAGTCCAGTTGAGATGTGACCTAACCCAGGTTGCTGAGGGAGACGAGAGAGGAAATATTCTGGGGCCCTGACAGAGATCTTTGTAGCATCCTTAAAACACAGGTGAAGTGCTGGAGGACAGGATGGTTACTAATGTTGTCCCCCTGTACAAGATGGGTAGTAGGGATATTTCAGGTAACTACAGACCAGTGAGTCTGATGTCAGTGATGAGAAAGTTGCTGGAAAAGATACTGAGGGATAAAATGTATTTATATTTGGAAAAGAAATGGCTGATTAGTGATGGCAACATGGTTTTGTGCGGGGGAGATAGTGCCTTACCAACTTAATAGAGTTCTTTGAGGAAGTGGCCAAGTTGATACATGAAGGAAGGGCAGTAAATATCATATATATAGACTTTAGTAAGGCATTTGATAAGATTCCCAATGGTAAATTAATGGAGAAAGTGAAGTCACATGGTGTGCAGGGTGTTCTAGCTAGGTGGATAAAGAACTGTTTGAGCAACAGGAGACAGAGAGTAGAAGGTGAAGCGAGTTTCTCGAAATGGAGAAAGGTGACCAGTGGTGTTCCACAGGGGTCAGTGCTGGGGCCACTGTTGTTTGTGATATACATAAATGATCTGGAAGAGGGCATTGGTGGTCTGATCAGTAATTTTGGAGATGACATGTAGATTGGGTGGAGTAGCAGAAAGCATAAGGGAGTGTCAAAGAATACAGAAGAATATAGATAGACTGGAGAGTTGGGTGGAGAAGTGGGAGATGGAGTTCAGTCCAGGCAAATGTGAGGTGATGCATTTTGTGAAATATAATTCTAGAGTGAACTATACTGTAAATGAAAGAGCCTTTGGAAAAGTTGATGAGCAGAGAAATCTGGGAGTTCAGGTCCATTGTACCAGATGGCTGCACAGGTGGATAGTGGTCAAGAAGGCATATAGTATGCTTGCCTTCATTAGACGGGGTATTGAGAAAAAGAGTTTGCAGGTCATGTTAAAATTGTACAAGACTTTGGTTTGGCCGCATTTAGAATACTGTACAGTTCTGGTCACCACATTACTAAAAGAAAATGGACACTTTAGATAGAGTGGAGAGGAGGTTACAAGGATGTTGCCTGGTATGGAAGGTGCTGGCTATGAAGAGAGGTTGAGTAAGTTGGGATTGTTTTCATTAGAAAAAATGAGATTGAGGGGGGAATTTGATTAAGGTCTACAAAATCATGAAGGTTATAGACAGGGTAGATAGAGATAAGCTTTCTCCCAGGATGAGGGATTCAATAATGATAAGTCACGCATTAAGGTGAGAGGAGAAAAATTTAAGGGGGATACACACGGCAAGTACTTTACACAGAGTGTGGTAGGTGCCTGGAACATCTTTCCAGCAGAGGTAGTAGTGGCAAGCATGGTAGATTCATTTGAAGTGCATCTGGATGGATGCATGAGTAGGTGGGTAGCAGAGGGATACAGATCCTTAGGAATTGGGCGATAGGTTTTGACAGTGGATTTGGATCAGCACAGGCTTGAAGGGCTGAAGGGCCTATTCTGGGCTGTAAACTTTCTTTGTTCTTTGTTCTTAACAAATAGAGGAATCATTCTTGTGTGGCAAAATTCCAAGGTGGGCTGTAAATTTTCTTTGTTCTTTGTTCTTTGTTGCTTTAACCTCTGATTTTTAATTCGTAAGACAAGCACCATTGTAAGTGAAAACTAATCATCCTGTACCTACTACAAGAAAGTGAAAGTATCTGAAGAAGGAGAATCAAACAGTGCAAGATTCTAAGAGCCAAAAAGATTATCCCATAAGGGATTAGATTTCACCAAGTTATAGCTCGACAGTTCATAAGTGTTTAGCTGTAGCTGGAAACTATTTATTTAAAATACTAACTCTTGTTAAGTACATAAATCTGGACATTGCTTTCTGTCATTCTGGATCTAAAAGAGAGGTAAATTTGGAAATTCTGCATATTTTAATAAAACTTTTAACTTTTAGACAATAGACAATAGACAATAGGTGCAGGAGTAGGCCATTCAGCCCTTCGAGCCTGCACCGCCATTCAATATAATCATGGCTGATCATTCCTAATCAGTATCCTGTTCTTGCCTTATCTCCATAACCCTTGATTCCACTATCTTTGAGAGCTCTATCCAACTTCTTCTTAAATGAATCCAGTGAGTGGGCCTCCACTGCCCTCTGGGGCAGAGCATTCCACACAGCCACCAGAAGTTTCTCCTGAGCTCTGTCCTAAATGGTCTACCCCGTATTTTTAAGCTGTGTCCTCTGGTTCGGCACTCACCCATCAGTGGAAATATGTTTCCTACTGCCAGAGTGTCCAATCCTTTCATAATCTTATACGTCTCAATGAGATCCCCTCTCAATCTTCGAAACTCAATGGTATACAAGCCCAGTCGCTTCAGTCTTTTGTGATGACTCCAGGGATAATAGGGTTTGGTTTCCCAAGTCTTACTTGAGTGAGGCATAACAAAGTCTCTTTATAGCTGTCAGACCTGGTGAAGTCATATCTATTTGTGAAGTGAGCAGCATCTTCATGTTATCTGAGGATGAAAGAAGTCATAATGGCAATGCATTGCTCATCCCTCACAAAAACCCAACACCTTGAGTGCAAAGAGCCTCAGATGTCATGGAGTCTGGGACCTGTCATGAGGATAGCTCAGAACCCCAAAGTGCTCATAGGCATATTGAACTTTTAATTCATACACATGTTTTAAAAGGGTTCTATTATAGCCAGAAGATGATGATGTATGTAAATTCAGTGACTGGCAAAGTTCTGTGTGGCCCTGCAGAATGTCACAGCTGTATGAAGTGAAGAAAATTCCAAACAGAAAGATAATTAGCATCTGACTACCCCCTTCCCTCTAAGCAGGAAGCCATCTCCTGTAGACATCTTTGTGTTTTACTGTGTCAGAGCTGTTCAAATAGTGGGCTTAAAACATAACTGTAATCCCAGTTGATGTATGTTAGTGGTCTGATGCATTAGTGTGTGCACCAGTGTGCTGGGAAAATCAGTTTGGGAACAGCTAGTAAACACCCTGCACTGAAGATATAGAAAATAAAAGGCACTCTCTCACTCTGATGGCTGCAAAAGGAACTCAGACAAAGGCATTTCAAAGGTGTACACTGGTGGCTGCATGCAGTGAGAGGATGGAATCAGTGATTATTTCACATGTCTCTGAAGACAATGTTGCATTCCATTTTTCAGCTGCATAAAACACTGCCTCTCTCAGTGTTGAACTGTCACCATCGTTATCCTCAGAGAATTGCACTTGATCACCCACTTCCTCTGCATTATGACATTCTCCTGTTTGTTGACTTCAGTTGTGAAGGGCACAGTGAGTCACAATGGTGCAGCGTACCTTTTCTGGGCTATACTATAAGATTTTACATGAGCAGCCCAGCCATTGAAACCTAATCTGAAGCAGACCGACGCCTGGGTAGAAGTATGTATAATTGTAGTACTTCTGTTTTGACCCTCGTCAAGATTTCCTAAAAGTGTCCTGACCTATTTTTTAAAGGGACTAGTCCCAGCAGCCATCCCTATCTAGCTGGAGATTTGGAAGGAGACAATAACCAGTTCGATCCCTCACATGAAAGAGCCATAGAAACTTTCTGGATATTTGGAGCATACCTCCAACATTTGAAATTAATGGTCCCATACAATGTGAACATCATATGGGGAAGCTCTTCTATTTGCAAACTCTGCAGGTTGGTGCTGGGTTTCTCTCAAAGCAACCTATAGTGCCTGGTCCTTGGGGAAGAATCCCACTGCCTGAGCTGCTTGTCTCTCCCCATCATAGGCTCTGGTCATCAGGAGAAAATGGCATCAGAAACATGTAACAAGGACTGGGACATGCCACATTCCAGTTGTTTTTTGGAATGTTGCCTGTGTCTCAAATACATGATCTGATAACATTTGAGGAATCTTGGAAAGAACAGCATATTGATAACATTACAATGCATTGCAATTGCTTCCAGACAGACGGCATTGCACAATCAGTAGATGCACAATTAATGTAATTGCCTGTAGCGGGGCATACATTAGCAGCCTACATCCAAAGAATTATATCCTACACTCAAAGGGAAAAATAATATTTCTGCCCACGCTAAGTGTAGTGCCAACTACTTTCCCTCAGTGTGTAGTTGAGTTTGTTGTGAAGATGGCAATGTTTCAACTTCGTGCCCTCATCAGTGAATTCAGACTCTGTCTCAAATGAGCAATGATCTCCCCCATGTTCATGTTCTCTAAGTCTCCAATGATCTTTCAGCTTTCTTTCATTTCCAATTCAGCCCCTTTATATAATCATTAATGTTCCCTATTTAACCTGTTTCCCTATGGCTTCACAAATATTCATGCTGTACACTCTCCCACATTGAGGCCAGAGTGATTGTCACTTATGAGAACCCACTCCTAGCAACTTCTTGTCACCTCCTACACTCCATGAAATCGCACCCTTCCACCTTGAACTGTCCCTTTTCACCATCATCACTCCCTCAGTGATAAGGTTCAATGGACACCAATCCAGATTTAAGATTTCCACTTTCAAAGGACTACATGAACTGCCTCTGAAGATTCCCTGGTGATTAATGCCTAATCCCTCAGGATTGTCCATGGTCCAACCTCTTAGGAGGATAGTCCCAAATGAGCATTACCCAGGAGTGAATTAATTGAATTGAATTGAATTTATTGTTACTTATACCAAGACATAGTAAAAAGCTTTGTTTTGCCAGCAATACAGACAGCTCACATAGTTAAATAGCATTTCCATGCTGTACATCTCTATGACGCTATGACTCTATAATAGATAAACAGTGGCAGATGCGAAGAGTTTGTGAGTTCATTCAGTATTCTAACAACAGTAGATTAGATTAGATTAGATTACTTACAGTGTGGAAACAGGCCCTTCGGCCCAACAAGTCCATACCGACCCGCCGAAGCGTAACCCACCCAGACCCGTTCTCCTATATTTACCCCTTCACCTAGCACTACGGGCAATTTAGCATGGTCAATTCACCTGACCTGCACATTTTTGGATTGTGGGAGGAAACCGGAGCACCCGGAGGAAACCCATGGAGACACGGGGAGAATGTGCAAACTCCACACAGTGAGTCGCCTGAGGCGGGAATTGAACCCGGGTCTCTGGTGCAGTGAGGCAGCAGTGCTAACCACTGTTAAACTAAACTATCTTTCCTTACCCACAGATTTAATATGAAGCATGGAAGGAAAAATTAACAATATAAAAAGAAATCAAACACTTAACTGAAAAAAATGAGAAAACAAGCTCCTCCTCAAATAATCCAACATTCAGCTTTCACTGTCCGGATACACAAACCTCTCCCGAGCCGTCCCTTTACAGGCCTCTCCACAAGCTCCGTGTATAAACAATCTGTCCTTCTTCATCTACTTTTTTAACTTGATTGTTTTTTCTCAAAACTCACCCACCACTGACAACAGGTTCATCAGTCTATAGTTCCCTGGCTTTTCCTTACCACCTTCTTAAATAATGGCACCATGTTAGCAAGGGATCTTTCCCTTTTCTCCTTTCTGGGCCTCTCCATCTCCATTTCTGGCAACAGACTCAACATGGATATCGACTTCAAACCCATAGACTCCCACAGCTACCTGGACTACACCTCCTCCCAACCCCACTCCCGTTAAAACACCTTCCCTGCTTTCCAATTCCTCCGCCTCTGCCGCATTTGCTCCCAGGTGGACCAATTCCACCATTGAACATCACAGATGGCTTCCTTCTTCAATGACTACAGTTTCCCCTCCCACATGGTTGACAATGCCCTCCAATGCATCTCCTCCACTTGCTGCACCTTTGCTCTTGAACCCCATCTCTCCAATCACACCAAGGACAGAACCCCCAAGTCCTCACCTTCTATTCCGGGTATCCTCCGGGTACAACGCATCATCCTCTGCCATTACTGCCACCTACAAACAGACCCCACTACCAGGGATATATTTCCCTCCCCACCCCTATCTGTATTCCGCAGAGACCATTCCCTCTGTGACTCCCTTGTTAGGTCCACACCTCCCACCAACCCACCCTCCCCTCCCGGCACCTTCCCTGGCCACTGCAAGAAGTGCAAAACCTGCACTCACACCTCCCCCCTCGCCTCCATCCTAGGCCCCAATGGATCCTTCCAAATCCAGCTGAGATTTACCTGTACTTCCACACACATCATCCACTGTGTCCGTTGCTCTCGGTGTGGTTTCCTCTACATTAGGGAGACAGGGCGCCTAGTTGTGGAATATTGCAGAGAACCTCTCTGGGATACATGCACTAAACAGCCCCCCCTACTCTGTGGCTGAACACTTCACCTCCCCGTCCCACTCTGCCAAGGATATGCAAGCCCTGGGCCTCCTCCACTGTGAAACTCAAGCCACCTGATACCTGGAGGAAGAACGCCTCATCTTCCACCTTGGGACCCTCCAACCACATCGGATCAATGTAGATTTCACCAGTTTCTTCATTTCACCTCCCCCCACTTTATCCCAGATCATCTCCAACAACAGAGAATCAAACCATCATGCTTTGATATTCAATGGGGTTACCGTTGCTGAATCCTCTCCTGTCAACATCTTGGGGTTACCATTGACCAGAAACTGAATTGTACTAGCGATATAAATACAGTGACAACAGAGCAGGTCAGCGGCTCGGAGTACTGCAGTGAATGACTCACCTCCTGATCCCCCACAGACCGTCCACCATTTACAATACACCAGTCAGGATTGTGATGGAATACTCCCCATAGGCCTGGATGGGGGCAGTTCCAACAGTATTTCAGAAGCTTGGCACCAGCCAGGATAAAAGACCCCACTTGATTGCCACGACATCCACAAACATCCATGTTATTTTCAGCACTGACCTGCAGGAGCAGCAATGTGCACCAGCCACAAGGTGCCCTGCAGAAATTCACAGAAGCTCCTTAGACAGCACTTTCCAAACCCAAACCACTAGGGATGGGCAATAATTGCTGGCCCAACCAGCGATGCCCAGGAATGGATTAGAATTCATTTAAAATGTTACCCAATCACAACCAATGGGGGGCACTGGGTTTTAGGTTTTATGAGTGTAAGCTGGTTGGGTCCAGGCAGTAACCTGTTTGTTGTGAAGAACTGAAGAGAAATGCAGTCTGGAACAATCTGTCAGTCTTTCAGAGGCATGGCCTACATACATAGCATCACACAGACACTGACCTTCATATACCAGATTACTCACACGGGAGAGAGGTGGAAGCGCTTTAAAATGTATTTGTATCTGGACTGAAGAATATTTGAAAACACAGTTAGTATCCAAATGAGATATTTTCAAAAGTGCTTGAACTTTATAATAATTTGATCTGGGTGTGATAACCAGGCACATTTGTGCACTTTGTGTTCAACAGATTTCAGTCTGAAAATTAAACCAAACAAATGGTGGACCTGTGTTTATTGGACAATTAAAGTGGACACGGTTAGTATTGAAGAACAATCATTGGACACGAAAAGTTATCTCTGATTTCTCTTCACAGATGCTGCGGAGCTTTTCCAGCAAGTTTTGCTTTTGTTTCTGATTTAAAACATCTGCTGACATGTGCTGGATATGGCTGATGAGGGATTCAATGTAAGCCCCGTGTGCTGCAGTATTCCATCACCTTTGTAACACCTTCATTAAGGATCTGGTCCAGGGGGCAGAATTACAGGGTGCCTTTCTTGATCAGTGCATTGAGTGTAGGAGTGTGGCTGCACATGACATTGGTTCGGCCACCCCTGAAATACTACATTCAGTTCCGGTCACCCTGCCACAGGAAAGATGTTGTCAAAGTTGAAATGTTGCAGAAAAGATTTATAAGGATGTTACTGGGGCTCAAGGGTTTGAGGTATCGGAGGCTGAGGGGTGACCTCATCGAGGTTTGTAAAATCATGAAGGGCATGGAGAGGGTGATTGGCAAGGTCTTTTCTCCAGGGAAGAGGAGTTCAAACTAGAGCGCATCAGTTTCAGTTGAGATGGGAAAATCTAAGAGGACGTAAGTGGCAACTTTTCTTGTACAGAAGTTGGTGCGTGCATGGAATGAGCCATGCACTGTTTCAAAACTGGCTGGTGTGTGTGTTCAGGCTTCTGTACCTTCTCCCCAATGGGGGTAGAGCTTGTGGAAAAACATTGCCAAGATAGGTTGGATCTTTGAGAATGCTGGCAGCCTTTCCTTGACAGCGGGTCTGGTCGAGGGATTCTATAGATGGGAGGTTGGCCTTTGTGATTGTCCGGGCTGAGTTCACCACACTCTGTAACCGTTTCCAATCTTGAATGGTACAGTTGCCACACCAGGTATTGATACATCCAGACAGAATGCTCTTGATGGCACACCTATAAAAGTTGGCAAGGGTATTCACTGTCATGCCAAATTTCCTCAGCTGCCTTTGTAACCAGTGCGTCCAAGAAAGCTTTTTGCTGACCACTCCCAGGAGCTTGACAATGCCTACTCTTTCCACCTCTGTGCTGTTAATATGTAGGGGAGCATGAGGAATATCCCACTGAAAGTCATTAATGAGTTCCCTGGTTTTGCCGGCATTGAGAGCTAGTTTGTTCTCAGTGCACAATTTTTCCAGCTCTTCCACCTCCCATCTGTACTCTGTTTTGTCGCCATCTGAGATTTGACTGATTATAGTGGTGTCATCAGCGAACTTGTAAATGGCATTTGTCTGGTGTTTGGCGAAGCAGTCATGAGTATGCCGCAAGTACATTAGGGGGTTGACTATGCACCCCTGGGGGGCTCCAGTGATGAGTGTTAGTGAGGATGAAATACTGTCCCCAATCTTTATTAATTGTGGCCTGTGGGTCAGGAAACAGGATCCAGTTGCAGAGAATGGGACTTAGTCTAAGATCATGAAGTTTAGTAATCAGTCTCAAGGGGATAATAGTGTTGAAGGCTGAACTGTAGTCAATGAGTAGGATTCTTATGTAGCTGTTCTTGGTGTCAAGATGTTCTAGGAAGGGGTGAAGGGCAAGTGATATGGCATCTGACATGGATCTGTTGGTCCGATAGGCAAATTGGAGTGGTCAAGTGTAGTGGGGAGGCTGGAGTTGATGATTTTGGCCCTCTTGAAACAGAAAGGGACAGTGGCCTGTTGCAGGGAGAGATTGAAGACGCAGGACCAGGAAGAGTACCTCTGAAGCCTGTGTTCACCAACTGGTTACATTTGAGCAGCAGGGCAGTCTGTGGACCAAGCTCAGACTGCAAGGACACTGAATCCTGGAGAGTAGTTGGGCCAAAAGCCTGACTGAGCATTGCCAAGCCCCTGAACTGAGATCTGACCAGCTGATCAACCCCTTGATTGATTATGGCAGCAGCCCATGACTGACTACAGTCTGCCTTCACTCAACTAAGAATCATAAAATCCCCACAGTTTGGAAGCAGGCCACTTGGTCCATCAAATCCACACCAACCTTACAAAGAGCATCTTCCCAGACCCACCCCACGACCCGATCCCTGTGCTCTTGCATTTCCGACGGTTAATCCATCCAGCCTGCATATTCTTGGACACTATAAGCAATTTAGAATGGCCAGTCCACCTAAACTGCACATCCTTGGACTGTGAGAGAAAACCAGAGCACCTCGAAGAAACCCATGCAGACCCAGGGAGAACGCACAAACTTCACACTGACAGTTGCCCGAGGTTAGAATTGGACCTGGGTCCCTGCGCTGTGAGCCACCATGCCACCCAGGACAGGCCCATTTAACTTTAAGTCAAGAGGTATGTGCAATGTGTTTGCCACATAAGATGCTGGTAGATACTGTAGACATGATATTAATGTAAGCATGGTGCCATACAGAAACATACCCGTTGCCTTGACAGTTCAGTCCTCTGGATAGTGACAAGTTGCCTGCCTTTTCTCTGTTTTTAAAAACTGTGCAAACTAGAGGGAAGCAGCCTTCAAGTAAGGACAAAGTAAGTGAGTGCTGAGAAAGCAATTTAAAATCCATAAAATGCATCCTGCACAGATGCAGAAATCCATGTGTGGCCCTATGCACAAAGTGACCTGACAGGGGCACGCAACTTACAAGTGATATTCTGAAGGGCTGAAGTGGGGTGTGAGTTGGTCTGAAAGCAGCTCTGATGACAGGGTTAGGCTGGTGTCTTAGCAATGGCTGGTTGTGCGAGAGGGCAATGCCCATGGAGAAGATGGTGGTAGTGTTAGAGTTTTCTGAAGGCCCAGAGAAAAAAGCAGTGAGCTGTGAAGCCAGGTGATGCTTCCATTTTGGAACTGGCATCATCTAGTTTCTTGGAGAGAAAGAGGAGAGCAAATGTGATGCTTCAAAAACCCTTTTCATACAATGGCTTGTTCAGATCTGGAATACGCTACCTGGAATTGTGGTGGAAGTTTGTTCAACTGAAGCATTTAAAAGGCTGTTAGATGATTATTTAAATATAAACCATATGCAAAGGTATGGGGAAGAGGCAGGAGAATTGTGAGCTGATGCAGACACAACTTACAGAATATCCACCTTCTGCGCCATAGCACTTCTGACAGTTGCGAACTGCACTGAAATGAAGTTAGACTTGCTGATAATAAGATACAGTGTATGAAAATAAGCAAGTTCCAACTCATTAGCAAAATTCAGAACTTGTCATTTAGACTTTCAGGGAAAAAGCAAACATTTCTTAACATAGGGAATCTGATTTTTTTCATTCTTGCTGTACTTTCCCAGCTTTCTTCTCATTGTCCACATCAGTCAAGGCAGTGGGAATATTTGCCTGCTGTTTTTCTTCTCCTTTTATATCCCTTCCCATTCTACTTTTTAAACTTTGATGGATAAAGAGATTTCCATCCAGGCAAATTATGTTCAAATTATCCCATATGGTTTTACAAGAATTAACCCTTTATTTTGACTACCTCTTGCAGACAGATGCCAAATTGCAGAAAGCTAAAATGAATAATATAGTACTGATGATTTTTCCCTTTATGAACAGCACAGAGTAACATGCAGGAGATGGATTGTCAAAAAATGAAGCATTCATTACTACATTTCTTTTATGGATCAAAAGTTGGCTTTGAAAGGCTCAGAAAATAAAAGCTTCTTCAATTGCTTCTGTCAGAATGGATGGGAGCGGTAAAATGTGAAGGACAGAGGAAAACAATTTTAGCCAGTTGATCTGAATACACCATTTCATAGCAATCATTGCAGGAGATTGCTGTGTTTTTTTGCTTGAGAGCTTCAGAATGTTTTTTTTCTTTTGTGTGAAAGAAGAATGAAAAGTGCAAACAAATGTCAATAATTAGCAACTCAGCATAACAACCAGATTACAGATTGCCTTTTCCTCTATGGTTATTTTTCTTATCTTTGATGAAGTCTAGATTTCTCTTGTGTTTTTGTTGCCTTTATTTACAAGGTTCCACAATCAGGGACTAGAATCATATGGGCTATTGCACTTTTGCAGTTGCTGCACATCTGAGATCACATTATCTGAAGAACAATTTCAATGTTTTATTTATGTCTACGATCAAGTTTTGATAAACTTATCTTAATTGATCAAAGTATAATGGCTTTGATAAATGAACTAGTTATATGTGTTTTTCCATACAACTTAACTTCAGCATCGTATTCAGCATATATATTGGGTGGCACAGTGGCTCAGTTGTTAGCACTGCTGCCTCACAGTGCCAGGGACCCAGGTTTGATTCCAGCCTTGGGTGACTGTCTGTGTGAAGTTTGCACATTCTCCCCGTGTCTGTGTGGGTTTCCTCCGGGTGTTCTGGTTTCCTCACACAGTCCAAAGACGTGCAGGTTAGGTGAATTGGCCATGCTAAATTGCCCATCGTGTCATGTGCATTAGTCAGAGGGAAATGGGTCTGGGTGGATTACTCTTCAGAGGGTTGGTGTGGACTTGTTGTGCCGAACGGCCTGCTTCCACACGTTAGGGAATCTAATCTAATCATTCCTAGTTAGAGTAACCAAAAATACAACCATGGCTTCCATTATATCAGGGCTTTTCATTGCATTAGGGTGGAAGACACCTTTCCTCTGTAATATTGACAAGGGAATTAATCTAATAATTAATCTGTGTTAAAATCGCACAGAGAGCAATATACAAGTCAATGATTGGAGGAAAATAGTGCCAGCAAAAGCAACCACAGCATCTTAAAAATATTTAATCTGTATGCACTCAATCTCTGTGAAAGTGTACAATGAATTGGCAATTCCTTGATATATTTGCATGCCAATGTTTCCTGTGTTGTTCAATTAAATAAGAAAATTTGAAATTAAAAACTGCTAGAAAAACTCAGACCCTGCAGAGAGAGAAACAAAGTTAAAAGTTTGGGAGAAGATTTGTAGCTCAGGTGCTTGTTGTTGTGGATCTGTTCGCCGAGCTGGGAATTTGTGTTGCAGACGTTTCGGCCCCTGTCTAGGTGACATCCTCAGTGATTGGGAGCCTCCTGTGAAGCGCTTCTGTGATGTTTCCTCCGACATTTATAGTGATTTGTACCTGCCGCTTCCGGTTGTCAGTTCCAGCTGTCCGCTGCAGTGGCTGGTATATTGGGTCCAGGTCGATGTGCTTATTGATTGAATCTGTGGATGAGTGCCATGCCTCGAGGAATTCCCTGGCTGTTCTCTGTTTGGCTTGTCCTATAATAGTAGTGTTGTCCCAGTCGAACTCATGTTGCTTGTCATCTGAGTGTGTGGCTACTAAGGATAGCTGGTCATGTCGTTTCGTGGCTAGTTGATGTTCATGGATGCGGACCATTAGCTGTCTTTCTGTTTGTCCTATGTAGTGTTTTGTGCAGTCCTTGCATGGGATTTTGTACACTACATTGGTTTTGCTCATGCTGGGTATCGGGAGCTTCGTCCTGGTGAGTTGTCGTCTGAGAGTGGCTGTTGGTTTGTGTGCTGTTATGAGTCCTAGTGGTCGCAGTAGTCTGGCTGTCAGTTCAGAAATGGTTTTGATGTATGGTAGTGTGGCTAGTCCTTTGGGTTGTGGCATGTCCTCATTCCATTGTCTTTCCCTTAGGCATCTGTTAATGAAATTGCGGGGGTATCCGTTTTTGGCGAATACATTGTATAGGTGTTCTTTTTGCTCTTTTTGCAGTTCTGGTGTACTGCAGTGTGTTGTGGCCTTTTTTAACAGTATCTTGATGCAACTTCTTTTGTGTGTATTGGGGTGGTTGCTTTCGTAGTTTAGGACTTGGTCTGTGTGTGTGGCTTTCCTGTATACCTTTGTGGTGAATACTCCGTTCGGTGTTCTCTGTAACATCACGTCTAGGAATGGGAGTTGGTTGTCCTTTTCTTCCTCTCTAGTGAATCGGATTCCTGTGAGTGTGGCGTTGATGATCCGGTGTGTGTTCTCTATTTCTGTGTTTTTAATGATTACAAAGATGTCATCCACATATCTGACCCAGAGTTTGAGTTGAATTTGCGGTAAGACTGTTTGTTCTAATCTTTGCATTACCGCTTCTGCTATGAGTCCAGAGATCGGTGAGCCCATGGGTGTGCCGTTGATTTGTTCATATATTTGGTTGTTGAATGTGAAGTGTGTTGTGAGGCACAGGTCCAGTAGTTAGAGTATGCAGTCTTTGTTGATAGGTTCCCGTCTTGTTGTCTGTTCTGTATGTCCAGCAGGTTGGCTATTGTTTCTCTGGCTAGGGTTTTGTCAATAGAATTCAACCCAAACTCTGGGTCAGATATGTGGATGACACCTTTGTAATCATTAAAAACACAGAAATAGAGAACACACACTGGATCATCAACGCCACACTCACAGGAATCCGATTCACTAGAGAGGAAGAAAAGGGCAACCAACTCCCATTCCTAGAAGTGATGGTACAGAGAACACCGAACGGAGAATTCACCACAAAGGTATACAGAAAAGCCACACACACAGACCAAGTCCTGAACTACGAAAGCAACCACCCCAACACACACAAAAGAAGTTGCATCAAGACACTGTTCAAAAGGGCCACAACACACTGCAGTACGCCAGATGTGCAAAAGAGGAAGAAGAACACCTATACAAGGTATTCGCCAAAAACGGATAGCCCCGCAATTTCATTAATAGATGCCTAAGGGAAAGACCATGGAATGAGGACATGCCACAACCCAAAGGACTAGCCACGTTACCATACATCAAGAACATTTCTGAACTGACAGCCAGACTACTGCGACCACTAGGACTCATAACAGCACACAAACCAACAGCCACTCTCAGACAACAACTCACCAGGACGAAGGACCTGATTCCCAGCATGAACAAAAGCAATGTAGTGTACAAAATCCCATGCATGGACTGCACAAAACACTACATAGGACAAACAGAAAGACAGCTAACGGTCCGCATCCATGAACACCAACTAGCCACGAAACGACACGACCAGCTATCCTTAGTAGTCACACACTCAGATGACAAGCAACATGAATTCAACTGGGACAACACTACTATTATAGGACAAGCCAAACAGAGAACAGCCAGGGAATTCCTCGAGGCATGGCACTCATCCACAGATTCAATCAAAAAGCACATCGACCTGGACCCAATATACCGGCCACTGCAGTGGACAGCTGGAACTGACAACAGGAAGCGGCAGGTACAAATCACTATAAATGCCGGAGGAAACATCACAGAAGCGCTTCACAGGAGGCTCCCAAGCACTGAGGATGTCACCTAGACAGGGGACGAAATGTCTGCAACACAAATTCCCAGCTCGGCGAACAGATCCACAACAGAAATAAAGTTATCATTTTGAGTTCCATTTTAATTTTTATGTCTACACAACTAAGTTTACTTTTAGAAAATATGAAACTAGTTTCTGGAGGAGATTAGAAGATTTGATAAGTTGAGAGAAGGCACTGCTTTAACTTCCTTCTCTTTTTAAATCTTAAGATTTAATTTAAGCATGCATATGGATGGAATGAATAAATAGCCAAGAAAGATATTGATAATTCCTAGCGTGAAACTATATCAAACTGTATGTAAGGCAAACTGTCTATGTTGCAGTCAAATTGTTCCCCAAAGCTGTCTAGGTGTTCATGTTTCAAAGAGTAATCTTAATCCTGGAAGCTGGCAAGCAGTATTCCGACTGAACCATACCCTTTGCTTTTTGTAATCTTAAGCATCCAATGTTACTGTTATGCAATTAACTGACTAGCCTGTTTAGACATTGCCAATTATATTAATAATCAGCTTCCTTCTACTGTGATTAGTAAATAAACCTGTGACTCTGGATCAGAGTCTTTGAACCCTTTGTTAATAAGTACTGAATTTCATGTTACATGTTGTGCTATGGTTCTCCTTTCGGCAAACCTGGATTATTCTTTTGCTGCTGTAACTGGATAAAGATGTTACAGGGAACAGCTTGCTAAGATCAGGCTCACAGTTAAAAAATGTATACAACAGTAAGGCTCAGGACTGGGGTACATGTACAAAAAAAGACAAAATTCTCATAGTAATGTGTTCATATCTGAAGTAATGCATTGATGTAATATCCTTCCTTCTAAAATAGGGAGGCTAAGTCAGTGTATGTGCAAAAGCTGACTACTGGATTAATTCCAAAACTAGGGTAAAGAGCTCTGAGCAGAGTTAATTCTTTTGTAGTTTTTCTTCATTTTCTTCAAAAAATGTTAACCTGTAATTTGATAAAAAATATTTAATTGCACAAGAGCTCAGAAAGGAGAGGTGTTCTTTGATTAGATTAGATTAGATTAGATTAGATTAGATTAGATTACTTACAGTGTGGAAACAGGCCCTTCGGCCCAACAAGTCCACACCGACCCGCCGAAGCGCAACCTACCCATACCCCTACATTTACCCCTTACCTAACACTACGGGCAATTTAGCATGGCCAATTCACCTGACCCGCACATCTTTGGACTGTGGGAGGAAACCGGAGCACCCGGAGGAAACCCACGCAGACACGGGGAGAACGTGCAAACTCCACACAGTCAGTCGCCTGAGTTCTGTTGTGTGTGAGGCCATAAGAACCAGGGTCATGGATCATGAAGGCCAAAAGTGACAATATGAAAGTAATCGAAAAGGAAATAAAGAACAAAATGATATATTAGAAAGCTTTCAGTTTCAATTTGCAGAAATCCTGGTTGAAATTAGAAGCTAGATTTGTGATGAAGCTGCTCCTATAACAATGTTATGTTGTCCTTGGGTTTTTTTCAGAGAGGCTGTAAAAGACACAGACTCTGAAAAGTCTAAGTTGCAGGGTTTCAGGGTCCATTTGATTATCGCTAACAGATACTGCCCGAGGCAGAAGGCTTTTAAGTTTTAAAAGAAAACACTTGTACAATAAAAGGGGAGTCGCCAGTTCTCCCAGCTCAGCTTTTCTCTGGTTTGGTTTGGTTTTATGCACAGTAGAGTTGAAAAAATTGTTGGACCCCAAAGAAGCAGATCTAAGCTGATCCTCCTCCCTCACTCTGATATTTCTCCTGTAAAACCTAGGGTTTGATTTTACATTTTGTGCCAAGGGGTGTTTGTGGGGATTGTTGCAAGCATTTGGAAGAGCATCATTAATCTGGGTTGATCTGTTGGGTTTTTGGATAGATTAATTATTCAGTATTCTATTCCCTTTTGTTTGTGTTTCATTCGGTAAACTTGTAAATAAATGCTGTTTTTGTTTTAAACTACGTGGTTTGACCAACTGCATCCTTCCTGCGTTACATCTGCTTAAAACAACGAGCAAAGTTAGGGTCTGGCTACTTTCTTGAAATGTTCTGAGGGGGTCTGGCCTGATCCATAACAGATTTCTAAGAATCAATTCTCCTGGAGAAAGCAGTTAGCTCAGAATAGTTCCAAGGTAGATTTCAGTTTAAAAGTTCCAGACAAGAGATGTTAGAACCCTGAATGGATTATTAGCAACTGAGGAAGTCTAAGCTCAATGGAATAAATAATCAAGGAAGAGACTATCAAACTTTCAAGATCAAAATTGAAAGGAACAGTTAAGAATATCACTATAGGCATGAGAAAGAAAGAAACACTCTCTGGTATTAGAGTACTGTAACATGGTAACTTAGTAATAGATAGTGAAATAACTTCCCAAAGGCTGGTATCCCATCACCAAGTCACCCTTTATTTACATGTGCACAGCTCATATACCCTGACCAGCTCAGAGCCAGACCCTAGAGTGAGGAGAATCCCTGAAACTTCTGTTAATATTTGTCAGCCTATACTTCCTGATTGGACCAGGTTAACAATTCCCATCAGGGAACTCATACTACATGAGATGCTCCTGGCGAACCTCATAGGATTGTATTTTTACAGTGTGTTTCAAAATCTTTCAAATTGTGTGATATGAAACTAACTTGGTTTATTCCAATTTATCTTCTTTTCTTGGCATCATAGATTTCTGTTTCATTGTGGAAACCACACCTGTTGCAGGTATGCTTATAATTCAATGAAAAACCACCTTGGGAAATAAAAACAAAACAAAATATGAATTATCAAGCCAGATTTCAGGCTGAGATCTGACTTGGCCAGTAATAACATAATTGCCATCATATGATCCCAGCTAATGATATAGAAAATCTGGGATATGCTTGGAGTAAAAAGATGAATCCACAAATCCATCAGTTGTAATCATCAGGACCAACCAAATATAAATGCAAGAACATACCATGATAAATATTGGAAAAAATTATGTTTCATTTAAATAACTAAGATGACAAATTATCCTTTATCCTCATTGTCATTAGATCTTACACCAGCAGTTGGTAACGCATATAAAAAAAAGTCCTGGAACTTTCAAATTGAAAATTGGCTGCATATATTGAAAACTGGTATATCTTCCATTACAAATTACTGTTACTTTAACTATGATACAAACAAGCCTTCTCAAATTTCATAGATCTGTTTATGAAAAATTAATTACTGAACACTTATTCATTTGAGTTTTGCACTTGTATTTGTTAAAGTAAAATGTTGTGACTTACTGAAGTGTGGGTATTAACAATACAATAAAAATCATTAATTATCAAGTCATAGTTACCTGTATATGTGACAATGTCTGTTCATTATTTTAAAAGCTCTTTAGTAATGGGGCAATCTAAAAATCATTTGGTTTCTCAATGGGACAACTTACAAAACAATAGCAAAATCCTTGGCTTTGAATTAAATTTTTGGTCAGGCAATTAACAATTGGTTTTTAATTGGCCTATCTTGTCCTGCATGTCCCAGGTTTCTTATACTTGAGTCTGTAGCCCAGGGCTGACTCCACACATTCCTGAATGCAGCCATGTTTGAGGACATCAGGCTTTACTGGATACCACTTACAGTAAAGTTTACTCTGATCCATTGAAGATGGATGCCAGATGAAATGATGGATATCTGCACAGGAATGTTGATCATCAATCATATTCACTGGACTTTGGAGTAGTTTCATGAGCTGATCCCGAATACTTGTTGCCACAGCTTCTATGTAGCAGTATTTGACTTGACTTACTCCACTGAGTTCACTGTCTCGCTCAGTATCTGACTCTGGGGAGACTGCCTGGTCCTCAGATGAGTCATCAGCCCAGTCATCAATGCCATCTAAGTCTGAAACATTCATTCTTACCTGAATTGAGAAACACAGAAGAAATCTTGATCAATAAAGCAATAAGGAAGTACAAGAACTCTTGGTTTCTACAAAATAACTTTAGTCTTGATTCTAGAAATGCATAATTGTGTTCCTGATAGTGTTTCCAAAATATACCTCCAGCTGGTTTTTACCACTCTTCAATATTATTAATAGCTGGGTTATGTTAAATGATTGTTCTTTTATAGTCTGATGTCCATAATATATTGTATGGTGAAAACGATGCCTGAGGCCTACTTAACTCCCTGAACTTTTTTCCTATTAGAGAACTTTGACCTTCCATTGAGCAATCTCAGATCATAAACATATGACATAAATCCATGTACATTGCGATTGTGCTTTGGCAGCCACTATCCATCAGTAAGGTCCTCTTAATATTGTTGAATTGATGCTGAGTGAGGCGGCTCAGCAAGTGTTGACTCCCTCTTTCCTGTGGAATCTGCTCTATTTACATTGTAAGGTTTGTTTGCATGGTCACTTAAAATTTCCAAACAACATTTTCAACTTTGAGACACAGTTTCATTTATATCAAGGCGCTTTTTCTGAGAGCAATCATTTTGTGCAGAACAATTGAAGTGCACTCCTATCAGTCCTAACAGTCCCAATCAACCAGTTGATACTGGAGTAATTAGGCAGAACTGCCACTTAAGTGGAGCAGACATCAATTGCAACGCTGTGATACAAACAGGCATTAAGCTCCAGATTAATTCAAATAGGATGGATGTAGAAATAGGTCAAAAATTCATTAATCTCAAAGATCTGGGTTGCACGCAAGCTGGTGCCAAATGAGATATGATTGTCATGAAGCCAGCCAGCTGGACCTCATAGAATATGAGTTCCGTGATTGGGGCTGTTAATCTGATCCAATCAGGGAGACCTGACTGACATAAAAGGCTAAATGTCAGGGATATTGAGCCCTATATGCCTAACTCAGTGAGGGGCAGTACTATTGTCAAAGGCTAAGAGTGACTGGTGATGGGATGCCATTTATTGATAAAATTTAGGCACTTATTTACTTCTCAAAAAGGTCTATGAAAAGTCAGTTCAGACCAGTTTCTGCTTGTCTGCCATCTGGCCAAAAATAATTAACAATGCAAACAATGACATCATTCAAATCAATTTTCCAGAAAGACAACAGCAGAGATTGGACATGCTAAAAATTGCTCGGTCAGTTTCACCTCATGTTACATTAAGCATCCACCCCTTTACATTGCTGTAGGATTTCTAAGCACATAGGGAGGTGTGAACAGATGGGTTTGTCAAAGAAAAGCTACCAGGAAGGGGTCTATGTATTCAGGGCCTCACAGACAGGTAGTGGCAGAGGGTGGAAACCATTGGCTGAAGAACATTCACTGTCACCCTCCCCCATTGTCCTGGAAATCCAAAGCGCACAATGAGGAAGAAAGTGGCTATGACAACACTCAGAGTGGACAAGGTAAGTGAATCAACTTGTCAGGGAGGGATTTGGAAGATCTACCGATATGCGGGCTTTCATGGGAAACAACATTGCACACAGCCCTATGCATTGTGCAGGACACAGACCTGCAGGTCCATAATCCCTGGTGATCCCATTGTATCATCTTCGGGTGTGTTGTTCACATTCCTGCACCAGACATCACTGACCAACTCATTCACACCAATACTTTTGGATATTGCCCAGGAATGTGCAGGCTCAGTGGAGTAGCCATGGGAAACAGGGGTTACGGAGATAGGGTGGGGGTGTGGATCTGGTGGAATGTTTTTGAGAAGTGAAATAATCAAGATGCTGTAGGACAAGGGCAATGTTGTCAGCACAACCCATTGTCCTCTAAGTGCCTTGTTCCTCTTGCTCCCAGATGCTGTAGCAGGCCTGCAGTACAAACATCAATCCACAGTACACCATGTGCGGACATTAACTTATGAACCACAATGAAACACTTACATTCAGGGCTGCATAGAAAGTCGAACAACCAGATATGAGGTCAGAATAGCACGATTTATAGAAATGTAACAAATAGCATACAGTCACTTGTACCACCAAAGTGCCCTAAATAAGTTTTCTTCCCCCTCTCCCTCCCACTACATCTTAATACGGTAGTTAGCATTCCTGCCTCACAGTGCCAGGAACCCTGGTTCAATCCCAGCCTTGGGCAACTGCATATATGGAGTTTACACATTCACTCTGTAACTGTGTGGGTTTCTGTTGGGCGCTCCGGTTTCCTCCCACAGTCCAAAAATGTGCAAGTTCGGTGGACTGGCTATGCTAAATTGACCCATATTGCCCAGGAATGTGCAGGCTAGGTGGAGTAGCCATGGGAAACAGGGGTTATGGAGATAGGATGGGGATGTGGATCTGGTGGAATGTTTTTGAGAGAGTTGTGCTTGATTTGATGGGCTGAATGGCCTCTTTTCCCACTGTAGGATTCTAAGATTCTATATTTCCTGGCTCCACAGCTGGGCTGGAGACAGTTTGCCCTGGAGGTCTCTTTGGGCAAATCTGAGGCATTTGTGTCTAGATAGCCCAGACTTGCTGAGGGTCTTCTGCCAAAGACAGTTACGCCCACTTCAAGTTCAACTTCCAGATGTTAGCAAGGTGGCATAACTCTCTGTGCTAGTGCAGGTAGGGCAAGATGAAGAAGGATGACAGTGAGTGAAGAATAATGTTACAGGCATCAGTGAGCATTGTAAAACATGAGCCGAGCTGGGTGCAGTAGCAGAGATAGAGTGTGTATGAAATGGTTGAGAAAAAATGTGGTACTTACCCTGGTGCTATGATGTGGAGGTGCCAATGTTGGAGTGGGGAGGGCAAAGTCAGAAGTCACACAACACCAGGTTATAGTCCAACAGGCTTGTTTGAAATCACAAGCTTTCGGAGCGAGTGCTGCTCCTTCGTCAGCTGACTTCAGGTTGACCAACCCTAATCTGGCCCAAACAGTACAATTGAAGATTAAAAAAAAAAGCTAGATGCTTACTTGTATTGAAATAATGTGATAGGAATGAGGAAAAAAAACAAGAAATTGGTAGTAGGTAATGATTTGAAGAGTTGGTGCACAAAGATGAGACAATGGGCTGAATGGTCTCCTTCTACACCCTAACATTTCTGTGATTCTGTGATTCAGTGCCAGTGATGTAGTCAGCCTAGTCAAATTCAGGCAGGTTTCAGATGTACATATCATTTCTAGACAAAAGTAAGGAGGAAAATCAGGTCCCTTACCTTCAAGAAGAGGAGGAAATTGCTAGGAGAACTCAGCAGGTCTGGCAGCATCTGTCGAGAGAAAGCACAGCAAATCTGCTTTCTTTTTATAGATGCTGCCAGACCTGCTGCCATTTTTCAGCAATTCCTGTGTTTCTGACATAATTCATCAGTCTACTGAGCTCATCTTTAACTTATGGTAAATACCGACCTCAATGTTCAGTTCACTGCAGCCTATTGCCAAAAGACCACTTTCCTCTGTGATGCGAGAAAGGACATCTTCCGAAGTACATCTGCGCAATGGCATCCATTTCACTCGCTGGAGGAGCTGGAGGCATTCCATCTCACTTACTGTCATGTCCACGTACTTGTAGAACACGGTTCTCCATTTTCTAGCCTCCACTTTCATCTCAATTACCTTGTGACCTTTGCCACCTTGAGTAAGGAAGGAATCAATCAGCTTTGAGCCCCTGCTGCTCAGCTTTGTCAAATAATACCGGATCTTGGGATTCCAGCGTGTGTTGTATCCAATGGCATAAAGACCAAACCCAGAGAGTTCATGGAACTGGTCTTTGGAATATAAGTTAAAAGGTAACCAAGTGGGGCATGCAGTTTCTAGCAGTCGAATGTAGGGACGAACTGTCAAGAACTTTCTCCTGCAAGAAAGATACCGTTATTAGTTAAGTGATTTACATCTCACCTCTGGTGCTATATGCCCTTCAAAAATCTCATCCAAACAGTGCACAGACACTACTACAAGGTAGCACGTCCTATTTTTCTCAAGAGGTTATGCTTCCTCCTTCCACCCAGCTTAAAATAATTATTAATAAAAGAAAATGAGTTTTATAAGACTTTTACAAATGATGACTCTTATTTTTGACACTCCTCAATATTAAGTTATTTTTTGAAAAAATAATGTTAATATCAAGATTTGACTTTACTGGTATTCATTTAAATAAATTATTTGTATTTATAATTGAACTTATGGCAGAATCATAAAAGCTATTCCAGTAAACTAAACTTTTCTATTTTGCTATAGTCTATTTTGCTGACAAGAGCAAGCCAGACTATAAGCGTGTCCAGGTATAATTTACTGTAACCTGTCCAAACAGGAGATCATAACATTTTGCTTATAACAATACTATATTCCAAAACTTAGAAAATGACTGCTTTACATATGGTCTACTTTTTCATCACACTCTCAATGCCCCCAACACACTATGCCTCCACCCTCCCCCCCACCATCCCAGGCTTGTCTTGTTGTGTCTTGCTTACTTTGCTCCTATTGGGAAGGATATTTTTCTCCCTCTTCCATATTTTATTTACAGCCACTTTACATCTCTTTCTCTCTTTCACTGCCATTGATCACCCTTTTGTCTTTTGTGCTTGGCCTCTATGCCATCTACTCCTTGCTCCTTCTGCAAACTCTGTTGTTTTCTAAACACTTCTCGGTTCTGAAGAAGAGTTATATCAGATTTGAAATGTTAACTCTGTTTCTCTATTCAGCACGCTGCCAGGCCTGCTGTGCTTCCCCAGCATTCTTTCTGTTTGTTTGGGGTTTTCAGTATTTTCCTTCTATTATGTATGCTTCTACAAACAGAAAGTGGGCATTGATTGTTCAGAGAAACGTTTTTGGACATAAAGGTAAAGTCATCAGAGACCCAAAGGAGCATTGGGTTGCTCTCTCATTGGAGAGAGAGAGATGATTAGTGGTGTTTGAACCAGAGAATCACCATATTTCAGGCAAGTAAGCATGTTGAAAAGGTAGGAGCATGTTGACTGTAGCCTGTACAGGAATTGAACCTACACTGATGGTGTCACTCGACATTGGAAACCAGCCATCAAGCCAATTGAACTAACACTACCCCACATAATTCATTGGCTGCTTGATGTAGTCGTATGACATCTGTTGTAATGCTTTCACCTTAATCTATAGCAGCCATTAAAGACACTACTTGAACAATATCCTATAGAAAGTTCTACTCAGATTTTTGGCAGCTGTCCTTTGACATAAGAACTTAAGTCTTCACTGACAAGCTGACCCGAACTAACAGATGTTGATATAAGATTTGACGTCCACTACCTACCTCTCCAGGCCTGGAATATCCCCACATATTGATCTCCGGTTAATAAATCCTGAGATTCAAAGAAAAGTAAATTATAATAAAGTTTTGCAAAATTTACAATTTATATCTTTGTTCCAAAATAATAATAATAATGATCATTGAAAACCAATCTGCTTTTGGAAGGCTTTGACTTCACAAATCTCTATGCACTAAATTCAGAATGCTTCATACTTGTTCTTGAATCGAAACCTCATGATTAAGAATGACAGAAAAAATAAGTAATGATACACTTCCATCTGTAAAATGAGGTTATGGTCAATGCACAATTGGCCATGCACCACTATGTTGAAAGGCATCAAAAGAGACTTGAAAACCATTGAACCATTGGCAAGCCTTATGAAAACAGTTGTCATGATGGCTTAGCACTTCTGCCTCACAATGCCAGGGACCTCGGGTTCAATTCCAGTCTTGGGTGATGGTCTGTGTGGAGTTTGCACATTCTCCCCATGAGTGTGTGGGCTTCCACCCGGTGGTCTGAGTTCCTCCCACAGATCAAAGATGCACAGCTAATGTGGACTGGCTATGCTGAAATTGTCTGTAGTATTCAGGGATGTGTAGTTTATGTGAAATATGGTGGGGGACTTGGTGGGATGCTCTTCAGAGAGTTACTGTGGACTTGATGGGTCAAGAAGCTTCCTTCTGCACTATAGAGATTCTATGATTATTAATCATTAGTCAGGTGCATATAACAGTTTACCAATGTTTTAATGACATGCTTAACTTAATCATTACAATGTGTTCTGTCAGGTAAGCACTGACATCAGATCAGTTTTTTTAATGATTTGTTTATGGGATGTGACCATTGCTAATAAGAGAAGATTTTTTTATTGCCTGACCCTAACTGCCCTGAGGAGGTGGTGGCTGTCTTCTTGAATCAGTGCAGTTCAGTTAGATTAGACATGCTCATAGATCTGAAGAAGGGGATATTTCAGGAATTAAAGTCAGTGACACTGAATGATTAATATTGTTACAAATCAGAATGTTGTGAGACTTGGAGGGTAAATGCAGTTGCTAGGTGGTAGAGATGGAGGATTCTGAGATGTTATTAAAGGAATCTTAGTAAGTCGCTGCAACGTCACAGAAAGAATGATCAATATAAGGAATGAACTTTTGGGCACTACACAGTGGAGATTAAAACCTGGAAACATTGGGAAATACAAGATGTTGTTACAAGAGGGGCTTCTTTTTTGGATTTGGGAGTAGATACAGGTCAAATGAATTCCTTCATCGTACGTATCTCATAACTTTACAATTTCAATTTAATTCTGAACTGGTTTAGTAGAAGGAAATTAATTACATCAAAATAAATAATGGTAACACTAGTTTCAACTTTTGATGTGGAATCTAATTAGACTGTCTCTGGGTTTCTTTGCAGAACATAATGGTAGAGATACAACAGAAATAAATAAATGTTGTAAATTCTGAATTAAATAATTTAAAGGTCTGAAAGAGTTAATGCTTAGGAGTGCATTAAGGACTATCCAGCATGACAATGTCACAAGGAATTGGGCAAGTGTGCAGCTTTAGACATTGAAGGAATAAGATCTGACATCTCCCTCTTAGTCTCAGTACATTTTACAACATTAAACAGGTCAACTCATTACTCAATAAAAGAAATTCTGAAGGTAAGAAATCAATATTTCTGATCAGCAATAGAACCATGAACTTTCACGACAGTCTGTTTCTCTTAAGATAAAATATCTACTAATTCATTTTTAATTCTCCATTCTACTGTGTTATCCACATTGGATATCAAATGATTAGATAATCCAAAATCTTTAACACACATAAGTGACACTGAATGGTTCGGAGTAGACTGTCAGATCTATTTAGCCTAGATTTTTCTAAATAGTCAGTGATGTTGTTACAAGCATTTAATGTAATATATCAGGTGATATACTGATTTGCTCTGAACACGTCTGGCTACTCTTCCTTCCAAAGCAACATCTCTGATCTTGCACCGAACATTTTCTCATAAAAATTACTAGTGTGTCATCCTTCTCTATATTGTAACCAATTTTACAATTATCATTCAAGGTAATTGTCTTTGCAAAACTCCAGTGAAATCTGCAAAGATTAGCTGATAGGTTAAATTAATTCTTACTTAATGAAAGTGCTACATAGAACCATTCTGGAAATCTCTCTCCTTACCAGCCATTATGTTGCATTCTGTGTTAAATTTAGAAAATCTTCCCACCGTGTTCCAATTTGAAGGAATTAGTGAACACTTCTTGAATGAGCAGCAGTCATGATCAAACTGATGGGTCCTTACAATAAGGCTGCTCTGCCTCTGTGTCCTGTTCCCGTTTTTAATCTCTATCTATAATTAACCCTTTGAATCATTCAAATGAAGCACGGGGCAAAAGTTACTTCCTGTAAATACATCTGGCATATTATGGAGAAGAAATAAGTCATAGTATGGGACATATCTTAATCTGGTGTTGGGAGTAAGCAGACAAATTCTTTACTTTGTAATTTTGATGCAAAAGCTATCAGGCAGTACTCAAACCTGTCAAAAAGGTCCCTTGGAAAATAAATTAATAAATTACATGGTTTTGATTGTGACTCAATGCAGCCTTGTTGGACTTCTTTTACGTTAAGACACAAGACATGCACAATAACTTCATTTAGAAGAGAATGAACTTGCTTGTTTTACACAGATGGTCTACTGTTTCAACGGGGCCTTTAACCCCAGAGCTGTCTGTGATGTTCATGAATTCTTAGAATAGACATGCCAATACAATTCAAATAGAGTTTCATAGTAAAAGATTATTTAAAATGGAATAGATTTTTTGAAGGCTGCTTTTAATTCATTGTGAACAGAATTTCCTTTTACATGATAACTAATTTTCTTTGCTAGTTTTTTAAAATATATTTCCCATTACTGGTCACACAGATATCAAAATTATGTTGATCATATTTATGAACAACTGCGTGCATTTTCACATGACGTCCTTCCTTTTGTTGCTTCATTGTAAGTAATAGTCACTTTATTTCAAATGTATTTCTGTCTCTGCTTGCGATTATAGCAATGTGATATGAGTAAGTGCAGTGTTTGTGTGAAGACTCAATGGTAATGCCCTTACTCTGAATCAAGCGGCTATGGGTTCAGCTAAAATGTCAGTGCAGCTGTGAGAGAATGCTGCATTGTTGGAGGTATATATTTTGGGGGCATAAAATGCTGAACCCCATCTCCATCTTGCTCTTCAGATCAATGAAAGCATCTTATCACATCCTCAAGAAAATCCACTGATGGATTTTGGTGTGTTCAATATTCTTCCTCCCTCAATCCTGAAAGCAAATTGCTTGTTAATTTAATTGTTATTTCAGAGGCTTTGCTGTGTACAGATTGACAGCAATGGCTAAAATCATTCATTAATTCATTCATCAAGTGCTCTGCAATGTCAAAAAGATGCAAAAAAGTACTCAGCTCAATATTCTAAGCTGCTTAATAAGTAGCACAGAAAATAACTTCCAGGCAAGGCTTTGTTTCTTTCACTGAATTCTATTGACATTATACATAAAATAAATTATATTTTAAGTTATGCAATATGATACATATTGGCATTTCTGAATACAGTATGGGCTATTGCAATGAAACTATTTAACCCATGCATACTAGAATGCCATCAGAACACACTTAAATGTACTGAGGCAAGATTAGTTTTCAAAGGTGTATCACATGCTTACAGGACCATGAGTGAAATATTTAAAGGAGTATTGTGTTAGGATCCATGACAATATAACCAAATTTATGCTATGAGAAAGTGAGGACTCAGATGCTGGAGATCAGAGTTGAGAGTGTGATGCTGGAAAAGCACAGCCGGTCAGGCAGCATCTGAGGAGCAGGAGAATCAACATTTCCAGGATAAGCCCTTCATTAGGAAAGGTTTTATGCTATGGTCTGGCTCACCAGTTCTAACTTTTGTTTTGTTTAATGTAGCAATTAGACTGAGTACAGACTATATATCAAGCCTGTAGTTAAAGTCAAATTCCTATCCAGCTTCTAAATCCCATTTGTTTCTTTCATAAATCAGCAGTGAATTCCTGAACGAAGCATGTCTCCCTAAGGACCATAATCCCACTACTGAGCATCAAGCCATTGTTTCCAATTATCATTGACTTCACCTCTCTGGAGATCTCCCCTCCATAGACTCTAACTTCATACCTTCCCAAACATGTCTCCTGCCTGGCTACAACCTTTCAAAGATCCAAAATCAATTACTTCCCTAGAAGAACCATCATTCTAGCTTGCTCCTGCTCCAGGATTTCTTCATACCTTGACTTTAACTTGTTATTATCCTTGTCCCTTCCTTTTGCCCTGAATTGGAAAGTTTCACCAACTGTATTCCTAATTTTGAGCTTTTCATCTAGTCACAGGCTCTGGAACTCAATGCCTGTATGGGTGGGAAAATCGACGTTTCAGGAAAAAGCCCTGAAGGGACTCTAATCTCCAGCATCTGTAGTTCTCACTTTTTCCTGTATGGGTGGGCAGAGGTAGAAACACTCATAACACATATGACTTGGCAACACAAGTGTACATCTGTGTCAGGATTTTCGCTAAGTGCTAGAAAATGGGATTAAAATACCTATGAGATTATTTTTGACTGACATAGACACAATAGGTCAAAGGGTCTTTTTCTATGCTGTCAATATCTATGGCTATGATTTTAATCTTTCGAAATTCGTGTACAAAGACTCCCAGATCTCTCTGTATCTCAAAGATCTCAATTTCTTGCCCTCTAGATAATATGCTTTGTTTATTCCTCTGTCAAAATGGACAATTACACATTTTCCCATATTTTACAATTTGCAAGAACTTTCCCATTCACTTAACTCCTTCTCATAATAATTCTATGCTGGAGGCTTGTTTCTCCATTACCGCTTCCTATTATTCAGTTCCCATATGTTGAACCCTTTGCATGACACTTCCCTGTGCAAGCAGAGGAGATGCAATACCTGCCAAATTACTTCATCCCTTCTCACCTTCCAATCTGTTTCCAAGTGAATCTGAGATGGACTTGTGATTTTTTTTTGAATTGGATAAATTATATTAGTTGCTCACCATGTGGTCTCCTCTACACTGGGGACACCAGGAACGGATTGTGCAACAACACGTATAGCCCTGAGATTTCTGTTACTTCTCATTTTATTCTCAAGCCCATTCATACTCCTTGTGGCAGTGGTGTGTTACAGTTAACTCAAGAAATCCAAGTTACTGCGATTACACAGATTTTTAAATGGGCATTGTGGCTTGGAGCTATGGATAGTTGTATTGAGTCTACAATCTCTCCTGCTTTTAGCACATATCACTGACTTACGTTGGAAGCAGTTGCAGGCTCATAGTCAACTTATTTGATTACTCTACGTATGCATCTTCTTGATCATCAAGTCTAATTGTGAGACTTGAAACAGTGCTTCTGACTAAGACTTCACCCACACCTACAATGTTCCAATAAATTTATGATGACTTGAGGAATAGCACTTTATAGTGATTGAAACCAAATGGATTTTATTGATTATTAGATCCTTAATTGACATTGCTAAGCTGGGCCATTCATGGAGTGCTGGCTGACAGATATAGACAGGGGACTCAGAGTCTCCTCGTGTCAGGGTCTGATTCAGAGCTGACTGACCACAGCCAGCTACTTTGTACTTGCAAATAAAGAGTGACTTAGTGATAGGATACCAGCCTCTGTGCAATTATTTCACACTTTATCTTTTGATTAGACATGTTACAGCATTCTAGATGCAACACCGAGGTTGAAAATTTCAGATGACGACCTCTGGTATAAGGTTACCTCCAGCAGTGTGATTTCCTCACTCATTCCAGCAATTCTTATATCTCCTGTAACATAAGAAAATGTGTGCAGATATTGTGGTGTTGAAGAATCCAAAAGAGGTTCATTACAGCTGACTGTTACAGACAAACATTTAATTTCTCAAGCTCATGTGTGTCTGGGCTAATATAGAGTGACTATGTTAAAACATGCTTCCAGTCAAGCTTCAAGTAATCCGGGATAAGATTGAAGATGAGAACTTTATACTTTCAAGTCAAATGTTATGTTGCTGTGATCATACCATGTCTCTTTAAGGTACACCAATATACTGGCCACAGACAGAACACAACATTTCTTTATATTCTGCATTCTCATTATTCTGTACAAATGAAAAGCTTCAACTTCATGCCTCACTTTTCACCAACATGTAAGTTATTGTCCTATGGTTTCTAACAATAGTCATTGCTGATAATTCTAGTGTTCCCATTTACACCACCTTTAAAATTATCTTTTATTTCTTTATCTCTCTCACCTATTTCTTCATTTCTCCTTCCTTTCAACCAGCCCATTTCCTGTTTCTGGATCGCCCCCCCCCCCCCCCCAACCTTTTCCTTGTTTAAAAATCATGGCAGCTCTGAAAAGTTTAATTTTGTTTCTCCCTCCATGGATGCTGTCAGACCTGCTGAATATTTTGAGTTTTTAACAAAATAGTAAGTTTGAATCTTAATGATCATATGTATTTAATCACCAAAATTTGGTACATCATTTTAATTATACTAATAGCAGAACATAAGTTTTAAGTTTGTTACCATTTTCATAAGACTCTTTAATTCCTTTCCTCACTTGAAGTTATTAGCTCTACATACTTTAGTTAGTTCCTCTCATTGAAACCAGCAGACTGTGCGTTGATGATCTTCACACAAAGGAAGGAAGCTAGGGACAAACAAATCTCTAACAATTAACTCATAGTCCCTTTCATTCCTGTAGCAATTTTCAAGCATCTGCCAGGAACCTACACAATGAAGTCTTCTGTTCTGCATGGATTGTGCCCATTCATTCCAGATTTAGAACAGAAGCTATAATCAGGCAAGTCTCTTCCAAAATCGTCTGGAAAATTCAATTACAAAGCAGAATGAGTAGTGGGATAAAAGGTACATATAACCTGGGAAGTTACATTTTTATGCCCATTATCAAAGAATCTATATAGCTCAATATTAAAATAAACAACTTGAAATTTTGTCCTCGAGTGAGGCTGGATCACCTTGTTTCATGGTACAGTCATTTTCTTATGGTATAGAATAATGTAGCTTCATAGCATATCACACTTGTCACACTTTAATAATTATACAGGGATCTCATCTAACAAAGATAGCAGCATAATGTAATCTGTCAAAAGACTTAATGACTGGCCTCACACTATTACAAACAGCCTAGAATATAGAACATAGAACTATACATTGCAGAACAGGCCCTTCGGCCCTCAATATTGCGCCGACCTGTGAACTATAAATATATTTCAGTTGTTTCCAGAAAAATTACACCATTTCAGAAAATCACACTAGCCTTATTATAAACCTAGAATACTGAAAGTCCACTCATTTATAGAACTGCCATTTCACCATTGGCATAAATGAAATGCAACAAAATTGCAAAGACTTCCTACTATTGTCTGCAAAGAAATTCTGGGCTTGTTTGAATATTTTTTGGCATTAATCCAATGGTCGAATTGTTCATAAGAATTTCACAATAATATAGAAGCACTTGCCCCCTCACCTCCCTGTTCCATCACCCCCAATATTTTATGATGCCAATCTTTCTCCTCCTCCTTGGAATTCCTTTTCCCACTCTGCCCTATACCTTCTTTCACCAACTGCCACTGTGGACTGAATTATGATGCCCGGGTGGAATAAAATACTTAAAACCCCAGGAATTGCAGCCTATAGCACTAAGCAGAGCTTGACCCTTGATGTGGCAACACAGACACAGAGTCAGGCTCTGACAAGAGGAGTCAAGCAAGACATGATATCGAGAGGAGGCTGTCCCTTTGAGTTATGACAAAGTAATAAAATGGTGGGGCACAGAGCATGTGACAAGACTCATGATCAGAAATATGCTATTTCATACAGGGAAGCAACAGTTCAGCTATTCAGGAGGAATAGTCTGGAACTCAAGGCACTATGCACCTTCGAGGGCTGCACAGACATGCTGCTTCACCTAATTCTATTTTCAATCATAATGGCACGTGTAATAAAATCTTAATGGCATAGACTGAATGAGCCAAAGGGCCTCTTCTGTACTGTATGATTCTATGGGTATACAAATAGGTATATGTCTTGTGTTCAAATATCCTGATTTTGCAATTCAAGAATAATATGTAGCGCATATTTTCAGGATCGGGTCTCTTGGAAGATTTAGCACAAGTCTCCAACCCTTACAATAGCTGGTGTTAAATTAAACTCAGAACTAAACAGAAATATGTAATGCATTCAAGTGTTTTCAATGCATTTCACCAGTTTTCATTCATATCCATGTAGTTACTAAAGTTAACAGTGAAGAAAATAAGGCTATTGTGGAGTCTAAAATGCATACTTGCTCAACATCCTGCTCTGCTCAAACAGAATAGAGTTACTTTCATATCTTCTTTATCCCTGCTGAAACAAATGAGCTAAAGGTTTTAGATACAAGCTGATGCCAGACTTGGTGATTAGTGAAAGCTCAGCTTTCAGTGTTCTACTAAACCTATCTGACCTGTACAACTGGAGTTAATTGAAGCTGGAGGCAGATAAAACGCTGCAGCCCTTCTCATTCCTTCCTTGAATTGGTGCAGAGATAAAGAGAACAGGGATTAGTTGTCGTTTGGAGATGTGGAGCAGTGGGGGTCGGGTGTCTAGTTTATTCATTAGGCAGAAACTGCCACAGAAAAGCACCATGTGTCTGGAAAAGCTCAGATCAGAGCTTTTAGATTATACATTAGTGAACCCATTCATTGACAATTATATTTATATGAAGGTTAAAAAACTTGAAATTCTTAATTGTTCTTTCACGGCTAAAAATTCTGTTCCAACACAAAGGTCAAAACAGATTCTATACATAAAATTCCTCATGTAAAAAGAAATTGCCTATCTCAGTGTAGGGAAAACTCAGGAGTTATTCTTCACGGGTGCAAAGTTTCCCTTGACCCAACAGGATGAAATTCATGGCTAAGTTCAGCACATTGTGGCTTACGATATGCTGAAAATTGTGACTGTACAGCAAGCAATATTAAGAACTCCCTCAACCTCTTCAACTCCGCATATGAAACAATTGGTCTCTCACTCAATATCAGCAAGAATAAACTGCTCCATTCAGTTCTCCCCAGACACGTAACTTCACTTCTAGCAGAAGACAAAATTCTGAAGAAATGTCGTTTCTCTATCTTCATAATTGCTGTCAGACCTGCTGAGTTTCACCAGGATTTTCTGTTTTTATTTTGGATTTCAAGCAATTGCAGTATTTTGCTTTTCTCCCTTCATCTCAAGCTATTGTTATGGATGGGGAGACTTCACAAGCTGTTGAACTTTTCCCATAACTCAGCAGCTACCTTTCTTAATAAGAATCAAAAATAGAAATTGCTAGAAAAGCTCTGAGGGTCTGGCAGCAACTGTAGAGAGAAATTGGAGTTAACTTTTCAGGGCGAGTTATGCTTCCACAGAAGGACTCTTTCAATTAGCTCCAATTGATTCTGATTTCTCTCCACAGATGCTGCCAGACCTACTGAGCTTTTCCAGCAACTTCTATTTTTGTCTCTGATTTACAGCATTCACCATTCTTTGGGTTTTTATTTATCTTCCTTAATAAGCTACCTTTTATTTTAAAATATACATTATTCATGAAAATTCTTCATATCTATAGTCACTAGAGCTGTTTGAATCTATACAGTCTTTACATATGGAGAATAAACAAACTCAAATCATTTCTTATTCATACAAGGCTATATTTAAATAAATATTTTAAAGTATTCTTTATTTATAAAAAAATCTCTGTCCATATACACATTGTCACAAATGCAGTTCAGTTCTGTACAGTACCATATCAAGTAAACAAACAAATATTTGTGTTTACTCTATCCCAACAAACCAAAGTCAACTTTTTCATTATCAAGACTATGTTTACATGCATTGAGGCACTAGGAGGGTCTGATATCTGAACACACACCCAATTAACTTCAGCAGGAAGATCTCAGACAATGGTCTTTTCCTACTGTGCTTTGGCATCGGGAGCCCCAAGCTTTAGTGCATCCCTCAGCACATAATCCTGAATCTTGGAATGCGCCAATCTGCAAAAATCAGTCGAGGTCAATTCTTAAATACATCTGAGACACAAAGAGAGATTCAGCATAGAATCAGCTGTCCCAAGAGGATAAAGGTTTTAGTCTGCAACACTATTGTTGTCACTGCCCATCTATGTGACAGTGAGAGTTGGGTCACAGGCCTTGGAGAACTTCCACCAGCAGTGACTTTGCAGGATATTCAGAGTAAAAGGGAAAGACAGAAGAATAAACTTCAATATCTTCACTAAAATTTAACCCATCTAACAATGCAAACATGATAACATAAATCAGCAACACTGATCTACCAATTAACCAAATGCTCAGTTCCAAAAACAGGTCCTCTTTTCACAGCTTAAGAATGACATGCCCTCTCAAGGAAGGGTGAGAAAATGCTTTCAGGGCTCTCTGAAAACTGAATTGAAAATTGATGTTCATGCATAAGAAGCACTTGTCACGATTCATGCCATGTTAGATACTCGAATGGATTCACATACGCACTGACACTTATCAAGGCATTAGATTTTCTTGCAACTTTTATAACCCTGTTCATAATGAAATATAAGGGATGAGTGCAGATAGTACTGTGCACCCAAGTTAACAGGAATTGCCACAGTACTGATAGAAAGCTGAAATCTGAACAGTTTGATTGTGGCATCCTCTAAACATTTTGAATTGGTTCATCACAATGGTGGTACAAGCAGATAGAAATATAGCAACATAGAAAATAGCTGCAGGAGCAGGTCATTCATCCTAACAAGCTCACTCCCCCATTCAATAGGATAATGGCTCATCATCCAACTCATTCCTAGGTTCCTGCGTTTTCCCCATACATTTTGATCCCTTTGGCCTTAGGAAATATATCTAAGTGCTTGAATATTTTGGTCTCAACCGCTTTCTGTGACAGTAAATTCTACAGGGTGAAGAATTATCTCCTCAGCTCAGTCACAAATGGTAAAAGCAAATATAAAATTTGGAAGGTAATGATACTGAGAAATGGAAGTTATATTAGATTATAGCTAGGAGAATGATAACTCTGACGCCTGGTTCTGGACTCTCCAGTCATCACAACATCTTTCCTGCATTCACCGGTCTAGTTTAGTTAAAATTTTATAGGTTTCTATTTGATCACCCCTCCTTCTTTTAATCTGCAGTGAACATCATCCTAACTGATCTAGTCTCCCTTCATAAGGAAGTCCTGCCATCCAAGATGCTGTATGTGGGATCTTCCTTATTACTGTCTATTCTTGCATAGGGAAAGACTCTATCTGTAAAACAAAATGCCTGTGTGACACTTATAAACCACTGACCTTTCCATTTTGTGTTCTTAAGTAGCTTCCAAGTATGCATTTTCTTGTCATCTGCCTTTCATTACTTACCCATAGGCTGCCTGATGGCACTTATTAAGTACTTGCAGTTCCCTGGTTTCATGTTGATGAGATTTGACACCCAGTATCATTATTGGATTTTCAATATAAATTTAAACCGACAATGTTCAATGATGTTTCTCAGCCTCAGAGAGAATCTGGGTCAATGATAAGCCAAAGAATACAACGTTGCTCAAGTATAGGCCATCCAGAGGGATGAAGGTGAAATTTCTTTTGCTCTGGGGTCATAGTAAGTTGCTTGTACTCTTTAAAAAGGTCAATCTTGATAAAGAGGGGAAAGTGGTTTACATCATCCATACAATCCCCAAAGTCAGAATTAGATTAGAAGCTGTCCTTTTCATTCCATTTGACCCATTTGGCTTCGGGATCAGTGCAATTGGGAAACTCCAGTTGCTCTGGCTAGGCGCAATGATCTGGTTGCCCAACATGGGTTGCGTTTCTTGCCTGACATATGCCAGCCTTTTGGGGTTGAGCTGGTAGTAATTTGATAAAGGGGTGGGGCTTCTCCCACATCCATGGCATGTACTGCCAATGGGGTATATTGGTCGAATCCCTGTAGATTTCTTTAAAATGTTCAAGTTTCATTCTACTGCTCTTTGGTCAGAGTGTTCACTGGATGCGTAAGTTCAAGTTGCAATGTCTGCCAGCCTCCCAGCTATGATATGTCTGGGAGTATGACCCTTTGGCAGACACCTTCTTGTTACAGTTAGAAGAATATTGGCTCTCCAATTAACTTGGCTATATGTTTTACCTTAGCCTCCCTTGTGGTAGTAATAAGTGCTATGGAACCTTAGGAGTTTTAACTTTCCCAGTTCTGTTACTTTGGGGAAGAATTAGTCTCCAACCTTTCTATAAGCTTTAAGACTCTACCATCCCTGATGGCTCTCCAGACATTACTGTATGCCCTGTAGCTCTTCAACTAGATGTGGCATCTCCCTCACCCTCTGCATGTTAAATACTGAACATCCCTGGTTTCTCTCTCTAAATACAGAAATTGGTATTGACCATCCTGATCTCGTGTTCATCCAACAGGGTTGCAGAATTCTTTCAGATTAGATTAGATTACATTACAGTGTGGAAACAGGCCCTTCGGCCCAACAAGTCCACACCGACCCGCCGAAGCGCTACCCATCCATACCCCTACATTTACCCCTTACCTAACACTACGGGCAATTTAGCATGGCCAATTTACCTGACCTGCACATCTTTGGACTGTGGGAGGAAACCGGAGCACCCGGAGGAAACCCACGCAGACACGGGGAGAATGTGCAAACTCCACACAGTCAGTCGCCTGAGGCGGGAATTGAACCCGGGTCTCTGGTGCTGTGAGGCAGCAGTGCTAACCACTGTACCACCGTGCCGCCCACGCCCATGCCATTTTAGATTTTCCTGCATAGTTGGAGGACCTTGCAAAACTCCTTTCTATCCCCCATCTTCAGGGGGACTGTTGCTTTTTTTAAAATTCATTCACAGTATGAGGGCATCACTGACTAAGCAGCATTTATTACCCATCACTAATTGCCCAGAGAGCAGTTAAGAATCAACCGCACTGCTGTGGGTCTGAAGTCACATGTAGGTCAGACTAAGTAAGGAAGGCAGTTTCCATCCCAAAAGGACATTAGTTGGACTAGCTGCTCTGCCACATGGTTATGACAGCTTCCTCATCACTGGGGAACTATTCAGAAACCTCTCGGTCTCTCTTAAATTCAAAGAAACAACTGTTGCTTAACCAGCAGGGTTGAGGGCTCATTTTCTTTAAAACTGGGTGAGAGAGCTCCCTCACTAACTGTATATTTGTTTGAAAACAATGTTGCTCTCCCTCTAAGCAGAGCAAAGATGTCAGATAGCCAGACTGCCTGCTGATCCAGCAGAAGGAGAAAGTGAGGACTGCAGATGCTGGAGATCAGAGCTGAAAATGTGTTGCTGGAAAAGCGCAGCAGGTGAGGCAGCATCCAAGGAGCAGGAGAATCGACGTTTCGGGCATGAGCCCTTATTCATGAATTCCTGAAGAAGGGCTCATGCTCGAAACGTCGATTCTCCTGCTCCTTGGATGCTGCCTGACCTGCTGCGCTTTTCCAGCAATACATTTTCAGATCCAGCAGGAGGGACAGGAACTCATGTGACTCAGCCAAAGTTGTCTATCCCATACGCTACAGGCAAGGATACCCCAAGGCATGGTATACTGACAAGACCAAGCAGACGCCATGACAACGCATGAATAGACACCGAGCAACAATCACCAGACAGGGATGGTCCCTCCCAATCGAGGAACATTTCAGCATTCAGGGACATTTGACTTCGGATCTTTGGGTGACCATCCTCCAAGGCAGACATCAGGATATGTAACAACGCAGAGTCACCAAGCAGAGACTGATAGCCAAGTTCAGTACCCATGAGGATGGCCTCAACTGAGACCCTGGGTTCATGTCACACTACAGGTAACCCCACTGCACTATACACTTTCACACCTATGCACAGATACACATACATACACGCAGACTCTTGCACGTGATCACACTCACACTGACGGTCTCTCATACACATGCTCACTCTCAAATACACACACACACGTATATACTCTGTCACACTTACGCATACACTCTACCAAGCACGCACAAAAACACTTGCTCTCTCTCTCTCGCACACACACACTCGTTCATATAAGCCCATGAGGTGAATTTGCATTTTCAGATTTGTATTTGCAGATACATTTCATTTTGTTCAAAAAAATACACGTTCTGTAAGCAGTCAGTCCATCTGACATTTTATAAATTCCTACTTTGGAAATACAATCAGTCTGAATCTAGATTGTAGATTCTAACCTCACACCTTCAATGCATTGTCTAAGCTGTGATGTAACCTTTTTTTTAATAAAACCTTAAGTTATCTTAGGTCTGTGACTTGAAAGAATTTCTAGGATTTGCATAGTAATCACTCGAAATCTGCATTTTCATTCTCTATGATTAAAGACTTAATAGCAATCTAGGTTTGTTCACTCCTTCACCGTCAGTTGTATGACACTTTGATCTTTTACTACAAATTTTATGTCCTATGATCCTGTCCCACTTGCTACCTGACAGAGGAGCAGCACTCTGAAAGTTTGTACTTCCAACTAAACCTATTGGACTATAACCTGCTGTTGTGTGATTTTTAACTCCTCCATCCCAATCCAACACTGGCACCTCCACATCATTCTTTAAAATGAGCCACAACAGTTTCTTCAGCTGCAGGGGGGTTCTGTTTGCAAACTTTTCCCACTAAACACAAAAAGGCTTCATTGAGTGGGATGCAAGCCCCTTTCCTTTTCAATCAGAGTAAGGAAGCTTTCATTTAACTAGACCTATTGCTCATCCATTGGGGTATGAGCCATCTTCCTGTTAACCCATATTTGAGCAGTAAAGTAAAGCCAAAGTTAATCTCAACTCACTAGAGCTCGAATGTGCCTAGCTATAACTCCAATTCACTGTATGTATTTTTCCTTAAAACTGCATCACAGTGTTGGCCTCTTAATGATGTGTCAACTTCAGGACTTCATTATAACAAATCACAAAATTCACAAGTTATCAGAATGATAGATACAAAGATTTTTCAGCTCTAAGTTTATGCACAGGATAATCTGATAACTTTTTCTTATTGATTGCACAAGTATGTCAAAGAGGTAAAATCTAACTTGCTGTGAAAAAAAAATGATTGAGCTGACTTGCTACCAAGGCTTCAGAGATGGTCAATAAATGGAAGGATTTCTGATCCAAAGCCAAAGTTATAATCAAAAATTGCATGGGTGATAAAATTGTTATACTTTTACAGTAAACTTGCAAAGTCTTAAATTTGAACCAAAGAACAATTGACAGTGCTTTAATTTTACAAGACCCTCTTGTGCTGAATAATAATATGGGCAGCATGGTGGCTCAGTGATTAGCACTGGTGTCTTACAGCTCCAGCAACCTAGTTCATTTCCAGCCCCGAGTGATTGTCTGTGTGGAGTTTGCAAGTTCTCCCCAAGTCTGAGTGGGTTTCTGCCAGGTGCTCTGTTTCCTCCCACAGTTCAAAGATATGCAGGTTAGGTGGATTGGTCATGCTCATCTGCTCATAGTGTCCAGGGGTGGATTAGTCGTGGTAAATGTGGGATTATGGGGATTGGAGCTGGGTGGGATGCTCTTAGGAGGGTCAGTGTGGACTTGAGGCATCAAATGGCCTCTTCCACATTGTAGGGCTTCTGTGAACAATGCATTACATTGTCCTGTTAAAGCACATGCAATAGCACTTTATGAACTGTGGAGGCCACTAGGCTACTGCTGATACTGTATGAGTGAGAGCATACTGAACTAAAGAGTAAAATCTGTCTGGTTTTAATGGCTGTGGAAATGCTGTGTTCTCAGTAAAATGAGAACCTGTTGGGTGGCTGCTTCTTATTAATAATTAGAGATCAGCAGTGCAAAGCACATCCGTTCTCCTCCAGTTGTGTTCACTCTCTGACAATTTGAATTACTTTAGACAGTAATTTTATCAATACTAAGACTTTTATGTTCTGCCTCTACATTTTATGAAATCAGGTAACTCCATAATGTTGAAAGCAGGGAGGCAATAGCCTAGTGGTATTACCATTCGACTATTAGTCCAGAGACCCAGGTAATGTTTTTGGGAATATCATGCCAGATGGTAAAATTTGAATTCAATAAAAATTTGGAATTAAGAGTCTAGTGATGACCATGAAACCATTACCAATTGTTGGAAAAACCCACTTGGGATTTTGTCTGTGGGGTAAAATTCCACAGATATGACCATGTAAGGTTCTTACTTGACTAGTCTATGAAAAGAGTGTACAGGGCTGAGTTTGCCTCTCAATTGTGGCTCGTGAGGCTATTCACCAAGGAAGTTCAGAGTAAACCGCATTGCTGTTGACCCAGGGTCACATGTAGTCCAGACCCAGTAAAGACAAAAGGTTTCTTTCTCTAAAGGACATAATTGAGCCAGATGGGCTTTTGTGACAATGATGGCCATCTTCTTCCATCATCATTATGGTAATCGGCCAGGGTGATATTGAAAACACAGGTCATAGATCTCTGGATTAATCTCTAGATGACTAGTTCAGTGACAATACCACTATGTTGCTGCTGGTATTATGTTTTCTCCTCCTCCGTCAGAGAGCATATGATTGGATAAACAGCACAGGATGGGTAGCTAAAGCAATCAGTTTTCAAAGTCTAGAATGGAGCCAAGACAGGCCCGTTTGACAGGACAGAGAGAGAGCTGTACGTGAGGGAAGAAACATGGATCATCGGTGAAAAGAAGATTGTCACCCTACTGCATAAGCCTGAGCTCCTAAAACTATTTGTATGCTGTGTGCATGTGTGTGTATAAGAGCAACCTGTTTCTGAACCAGATTTTCATATGAAATCCATCGAACTTGACACAGAGTACTCACCAATGGTGAACCAAGACCAATCTTAGTTAAACACAACTCCTTAACTTGGAGAAAATTAGGACTGCAGATGCTGGGGATCAGAGCTTAAAAATGTGTTGCTGGAAAAGCGCAGCAGGTCAGGCAGCGTCACAGGAACAGGAGAATCGACGTTTCGGGCATAAGCCCTTCTTCGGGAATGAGGAGAGTGTGCCAAGCAGGCTAAGATAAAAGGTAGGGAGGAGGGACTTGGGGGAGGAGCGTTGGAAGTACGATAGGTGGAAGGAGGTTAAGGTGAGGGTGATAGGCCGGTGGGGGGGTGGGGGCGGAGAGGTCGGGAAGATGATTGCAGGTCAAGAAGGCGGTGCTGAGTCTGAGGGTTGGGACTGAGAAAAGGTGGGGGGAGGGGAAATGAGAAAGCTGGAAAGTTGTCCACCTCCAAACAGACGCCACCACCAAGGATATATTTCCCTCCCCACCCCTATCAGCGTTGAGGAAAGACCACTCCCTCCGCGACTCCCTCGTCAGATCCACACCCCCCACCAACCCAACCTCCACTCCCGGCACCTTCCCCTGCAACCGCAAGAAATGCAAAACTTGCGCCCACACCTCCCCCCTCACTTCCCTCCAAGGCCCCAAGGGATCCTTCCATATCCATCAGAAATTCACCTGCACCTCCACACACATCATTTACTGCATCCACTGCACCCGATGTGGCCTCCTATACATTGGGGAGACAGGCTGTCTACTTGCGGAATGTTTCAGAGAACACCTCTGGGACACCCGGACCAACCAACCCAACCGCCCTGTGCCTGAACACTTTAACTCCCCCTCCCACTCCGCCAAGGACATGCAGGTCCTTGGCCTTCTCCATCACCAGACCATGGCAACACGACGCCTGGAGGAAGAGCACCTCATCTTCCGCCTAGGAACCCTCCAATCACAAGGGATGAATGCAGATTTCTCCAACTTTCTCATTTCCCCTCCCCCCACCTTTTCTCAGTCCCAGCCCTCAGACTCAGCACTGCCTTCTTGACCTGCAATCTTCTTCCCGACCTCTCCGCCCCCCACCCCCACCGGCCTATCACCCTCACCTTAACCTCCTTCCACCTATCATATTCTCAGCGCCCCTCCCCCAAGTCCCTCCTCCCTAACTTTTATCTTAGCTTGGCACACCCTCCTCATTCCTGAAGAAGGGCTTATGCCCGAAACGTCGATTCTCCTGTTCCTTTGATGCTGCCTGAACTCCTTAACTTGGCCTCAGTCCCATCCATTTCCCTAAATTTGGGGCCTCGTCTATCTGCCTCTCACTTTTCTTCACAACTGAAAAAGCAAAAAAAGCTTTATTGTTTAACTCTGGTGCTTGACATGCTTTAACAGTCATTTTGTTCATTATTCATTCATTTAAAGTATCAATTTACTGTTATGGAATTGTATTTTTGTTCCCTGAAATTCATGTACTGTTGGGCAAACCATTATGTTAATTTTTCCATCATTCCCTGAGTAGGACAAAAATTGAACTATGACCTCCCATGTGAAAAAAAAACTAGACAATTTTGTTCTACCATTAAGAAAGACAGGCAGCAGTGTAAATGAACAATGTAATGAAATCATGAGGGGCATGGATATGGTAAGTAGATAATATCTTTTCCCTGGGGTGGGAAGTCCAGAACTGGAGTGAATTGGTTTGGGGTGAGAGGAGAAAGATTTAAAAGGGACATAAGTGACAATTTCTTCATGCAAAAGGTGTGCATGGAATAAACTGCTAGAGGAAATGGTGGAGGTTGGTATAATTACAACATTTAAAAGGCATCAGGACGGGTATATGAATAAGAAGGATTTAGAGAGATATGGACCAAATGCTGGCAAATGTGACTAGATTAATTTAGGATATGTGGTTGGCATGCATGAGTTGGACTGAAGGGTCTGTTTCCATGCTGTACACCTCTAAAACTTTATGGGTTCATGACTCTATGACTGCAAATTTCTCACCACATCAAAGACCATCCTGAATTAGAAATATTTTGCCCTTCCCTCAATATCACTAAGTTAAAATCCCAGAATTCCCTTCCTTAAGCACTGGTGTACATACACCAGATAGACTGCAAAGATTTATGAAGGTAGCTTACTCAAGTGCAATTAAGGATTGGTAGTAAATGCACAAAACACCCTCAGTCTGTGAATGAATTAAAAATCAAGCCAGAGAATGTAACAGTATTTTTTTCTGGTGTATTGATCAATTCTCACCTTGAATACTTCATCCATTTTATTCATTGTGGATTAAGAGACATCTTCAGGCACTGACTACAGTGATAAATCTTCTGGATACCATTAAATACAGTTGTCAGGAACCTAATATTTGAAGAGAGACTAGGAAATCTTAAGAAACAAAAATAGAAATTGCTGGAAAAGCTCAGCAGGTCTAGCAGCATCTGTGGAGAGAAATCAGAGTGAACATTTAGGTCCAGTGACCCTTCCTCAGAATCAGAAGTGTCATTGAACCCGAAACATTAACTCTGATTTCTCTTCACAGATGCTACCAGACCTGCTGAGCGTTTGTAGCAAATTCTGTTTTTGTTCCTGATTTCTGGCATCTGCAGTTCTTTCAGTTTTGATTCAGGAAAATGTAAGCTTTTTGGTGTTGGATGTAGATGTGTAACAGCAGATCTTGAGGACTGCAGATGCTGGAGATCAGAGCTTAAAAATGTATTGCTGGAAAAGCGCAGCAGGTCAGGCAGCATCAAAGGAGAATCGACGTTTCGGGCATAAGCCCTTCTTCAGGACAATTTGTTCTATGGGTATTACAAGGGGGCATAGCTTTAAATTAAGGGGGGGGTAGATATAGGACTGAAGTTAGGGGTAGGTTCTTCACTCAGCGAGTCGTAAGTTCATGGAATGCCCTGCCAGTAGCAGTGGTGGACTCTCCCTCTTTATGGGCATTTAAGCGGGCATTGGATAGGTATATGGAGGATAGTATAGGTTAGGTGGGCTTGGATCGGCGCAACATCGAGGGCCAAAGGGCCTGTACTGCGCTGTATTCTTCTATGTTCTATGTTCTAGACCTCCCTCTGGGTCCTCCGCTCCATGTGCCGCTACCTACATTCCCTACGGTCAGCCCTACCCCAGCTCAGGACAACAGTCTCACAGACTTGCAAAGGTCCTTTACTCTTCTTCATCCACAGAAGAATCCATACACTAAACAAACAGTTCTTTCTAGGCATATCGGAAATTAAAGACAATATGTACCAAAAACTTTCATGTACTTACCCCCACACTCCGGATTCCTCAACCGTTCCAGAATCTTCCATCGGCCTCCAGAAGCGCTCGGGCGAATTCCTGAAAAAGGGCTTATGCCCGAAACATCGATTCTCCTTCTCCTTTGATGCTGCCTGACCTGCTGCGCTTTTCCAGCAACACATTTTTAAGCTCTAACAGCAGATCTTGTGGACAGGACTAATGACAGAGTAATAGTTAACATATGATCATATGAATTAGACAACTTGACTCCTCAAACCTCTCTACTATAGGGTCATGACTGATCTGATTGCTCTAGTTATCCCTGATAGGTTTTTGATAAACAAGGGATTGAAAAACAATCCACCTCTGCTTTAAAATATCTGTGATATGGAGGTGCTAGTGTTGGACTGCAGTGGGCAAAGTTAAAAATCAACCTAAACACTTTGCTTCCACTGCCTTTTCAGGAAGAGAGTTTGAAAGATTTCACAAGAGAACATTCCCCTACTGTTTGCTTAAATGGGCAATTTCTTACTTTTAAACAGTGACTCTTAGTTCTAGATTAACTCACAAAAGTAAACATCATTACCGTATGACCTTTCAAAATACTACATGTCTCAATCTGACTGCCACCAACGCTTCAAGTCTCCTATGGGTAAAAGCCCAGCATGTTCAAATATTCTTCAGATGACAACCAGTCCATTCCTGCTCCTTTTCTGAACTCCCTTCCAACATTTTTACATCCTTTCTTATTTAAGAAGACCAACACAATACATATTATTTCAGATGTAGTTTAAACGTTGCAATGTATAACTGAAACATAACCTCCTAACATTTGTATTCATTTCTCCTTATTCTTACTCTCCTTTCATGCCCTGATAATTATCTCTATTTTAATTGAGAATACTAGCCTTAGAACCATTCCCCTCCCCTCAGACTTGTGTAAAATTGATTCATTATGAATATGGACATTAATTCAAATTCAATTATAAGAGTGGAATAATGGTTTTAAGTTCATAAATGGTGAATTTAGGACTGGTATCAAGAAATCTAACTTTGAACTTGTGGTATTGTCACAAAACCATGAATCCTGAAACTCAGCTAATGCTCTAGGGGCCGGGTTTGAATCCCACCACAGCAGATGATGGAATTTGAATTGAATTTTTAAAAAATCTGGAATTAAGAACTGACTGATAACCATTGCCGATTGTTGGAAAAACCCATCTGGCTCACTAATGTCCTCCAGGAAAGGAAATCTGCCATTCTCAACTGGGCTAGTCTGCATGTGACCTCAGACTCATCAAAATGTAGTTGACTCTCAACTGCACATTGAAATGGCTGAGCAAACCATTCAGTTGTACCAAATCGCTAAAACATCTCAAAGAAATTAAATCAGACCACCCAGCATCGACCTAGGCACTGGAAAAGTCAATGACAGAAACAGCCTTTTCGAGCCTGCAAATATCTCCTTCTCATCTGGGGCTAGTGCCAGAGTTGGGAGAGCCGTCTCTCATAGGCTAGTCAAGCAAAATCTTGATATAGTCATATCCATGGAATCACACCTTATAGACAATGTCCTAGACACCACCATCACCATCCCGGATATCTCCTGTCTCACTGACAGAACAGAACCAGCAGAGATGGTGGCACAGTGGTATACAACCAGGAGGGAGTTGCCCTGAGAGTCCTCCACATTGAATCCAGATTCCATGCTTCAGGTTAAACATGGGCAAGGAAACCTCCTGCAGATTACCACAGACTATCCCTTCTCAGCCAATTAATCAGTACTCCTTCATGTTGAACAACACTTGCAGTAAGCATTGAGAACATCAAGGGGTCAAAGTATACTCTGGTGGGGGATTTCAATATCCATCAACAAGAGTGGCTCAGCAGCAACATGACTGATCAAGTTGGTTGGCTCTTTACAGATATAGCTGCAAGACTGGGTCTGTGGCAGATGGTGAGGGAACCAACAAAAGGGAAAAATATACTTGACCTCATCCTTACCAAACTGCTGGCTGCTGATGCATCTGTCCATGACAGTGTTGGTAAGAGTTACAACTACACAGTCCTTGTGGAAACAATATCTCAACTTTGCATTGAAAATACCCTCCATCATGTTGTATGACACTATCATCGTACTAAATGGGACAGACTTCGAACAGATCTAACAACTCAAGATTGGGCATTGATAAGACACTGTGAGCCATCAGTAGCAGTATTGTACTCCAATACAATCTGTAACTTCATGGCATGGCATATCCCTCACTCAACCACAATCATCAAGCCAGGGATTAACCCCAATTCAATGGCGAGTGCAGGAGGGCATGCCAGGAGCAGCACCAGGCATACCTAAAAATCTACAAGGACAAGGGCAGCAGATTCATGGGAATACCATCACCTCCAAGTTCCCCTTCAAGCCACTCACCATCTTGACTTGGAAATATATCACCATTCCTTCAGTGTGGCTGGGTCAAAATCCTAGAATGTCTTCACTAAGGGCATTCATTGTGGGTCAACCAACAGCATGTGAACTGTAGCAGTTCAAGAAGACAGCTCACCTTCTGCAGGACAACTAAGGATGGGGATTAAATGTTGGACGGCCAGCGACGCTCATGTCCCAATTTAATAAAAACAAATCAATTTTAAGACAGAGAAACATAACTTCTGACATAATTTAAACACAACTGGCTGTTATAATGTGAGGGTAAAGTTATTGGATTCTTATTGGTTGGTTAGTTAATATGGCAGCATGGGAGAAAGTGAGGACTGCAGATGCTGGTGAGTCAGAGTTGAAAAGTGTGGAGCTGAAAAAGCACAGCAGGGCAGGCAGCATCCGAGGAGCAGGAGAGTCAATGTTTTGGATAAAGGGCTTATACCCAAAACAATCGACTATCCTGCTCCTTGGATACTGCCTGACTTGCTGTGCTTTTCCAGTGCCACACTTTTCAACTCTAATATGGCAGCATGGTTATCTTCATCCATGGTTATCATGTGGTTTCATATTGCCTTTAGATTAGATTAGGAGGTGTATACTTATGATATTTCACTCTGTAAATAAATACCAGTATGCATAACAATGAGGTCTTGTACTATTCTGCATCAATTGACTTTCTGGATTAAAATGCTAATCCATTATTGCCCTTGATGGGAAAATTGAATGAAATTTCAGTGTCAACTGCATTTGCATTTCTCTTCTTCCTGCTGCATTGCAAGTACTGAGCCTAATTGAATGCTGAGGCATATTTTACAATAACCGTGTGCATAAATCTTGTACAACATAATTTGTAAGGCTTTCTAATCTGTAAGTTTGCTTTCTCTGCATTCAACAGTTCCTGAACTTCAAAAGATGTACTTTGTGGTGAAGCACTTCAAGATGCCCTCAGAAAGCGATCAAGCATTATGTAAACATAACACTCCCATCTTTCATGTGTTGCTTCATGTCATATTTTCAGCATCATTTCATAATTCAGATTCTGCCTCAGATAATGCCCTGATGCTCATCCAAATGTTTTGAAACACTGCACATCTGTCTTTTTGTTTAGTAAGCCAGCTAGAAAACGAAAGCTACAGACATTGAAACAAAATGATTGAGATGCACAACATGTCAATCCTTGTAAGATAAACACAGAGAACAGCAACTAACAAAATACTTCACATCTTTAAAAAATGCAATTCAAAGCAATATCTTAGCACTAATGGTAAATTACGATTATTCTGAATCACTATTATGCGGCCGAGCAAATGCTGTTGGATGTACATGTAATTTCGCTCTCAGAGGCCTTATCCTAGCTTTTACAGACAAGGAATGAGGGTTCCATTAGCAGAACACACACAGGATTCCAGGTTACTAAGAGAGGCTGCCAGCTCTCGAATGTTGACAAAAGTCTCCTTGAAGTGCTGAGTCTCCAAGGGACTCACATAGCCACCTCTTCCTTATTGATTCCACACAATGTCTAATTCTATTAATCAGTCCAATTTCCCTGTGGGCAGTGGTTTATTTCTGTCATCAAACATCTGATGAAATCTTTGGACACAATGCATTAAGCCCAATCACAACAAATAGCTGATAGTGTTAACATGTCACAAGCTGTGAGGAGCCAGCATTATGCTCTAATTTGAAAGGGAGTGAAGTGATAATGCAGTGTGTCGTCTTTTTGTGAGCCTGCATTAATGCATCTGCCTGAGATGGCAATTGACAGCAAATCGACTCCTCCTAATGGTGTGTGAAGAAGATGAAATAGAGGTTATGCAGGAAATAAAGAATATTGACTGGAAAACTGTAGCACCGTAGCGGCCTTTAATCCATTATTGCCCTTGATGGGGAGGTTTAATGCAACTCCAGTGTCAATTGCATTTGCATCTCTCTTCTTCCTGTTACTTTGCACACTGTGCCAAGCGTAATCGTAGTTGAAAACTGAGACATTTCTAACACTTGTGTACGAGCATTAAACATGTACCAAATCATGCTAATATATGATTAACATCCTTCTACATTACAAAATGCTTATTTTTAAGAGGAGTAGTCATGAGGTGGTTTTGACTTCGAGATTTGTGTTTGTGCCTTGGGAGAATTTAAATAATAAAGTATTCTACTGTTTTGAGCAACTCAGTTTATTTTTGATCAATCCATTCTTCACTTTAGATAAGAACCCTATGCTGAGTTGAAGTTTTTCCTATGCAAGTTGATCTCACTAAATGACATGATGTATCTGACCCATGTGACAAAAGGCAAACAGAATATTCAATTCTATTTCAGTCAACAAATTATTAGCTATGTCTGTTCCTTTGGAAAAAAAAACATATATTTTATGAATCATATAACTTCCTTTTATATTTTTTACAAGAATATTTCTCAGATTGCAAAATGTGGCAGCAAGAGATTTTGTGATTGATTGGAATACTGCCCATTTCTCTCAATGGTGATCGTTTAAGTGAGAGTAATGGTGTTGATCTCAAGCCACACAAAAAGACATCCTTTTTATTCTTTGCACAGAGTTTTTAAGGCAGATGTTCAGTGAGGTGACAGTGCTCTATTAATGCAAATATCAGTTTGACTGTGAAGATGATATGGACCTACAGTGCAGTGTCGCCACTGATTTTTGTCATTGTGACTGAGATAGAGCATCAGTTGGAGATGTTTAACATTGGGTACATTTGGCCTTGAAACTTTGGTTTTTATTAGTTTCACTACTGGAACATACATCTGTGTCATGCAGTAAGTGTCAGTAAGATACATATGACTGGGGTGGGGATTTTAATTGAACAAAAGGAGGCAGAGTAATTAAAACAAAAGTCAGAACAAGTTCCTGATGATCAAGTTCTCCTGAATTTTATATAGCAGGCAGCCTCTATTCTATCATTTTAGTTTTTCATCTCTTCATTTTATTTGATTACATCTGTGTTTTAATTTTCTCTTTTGACTCAATTTCTCAGAGATCTGTGTTGCATTCTGTTGCCCACTCATTTATTATTCCTTTTTCTTTGGTTCAAAATGTGTTGGCCCCTTGATGAAAGGCACTTCTCTTTTTCATAGTTTATAAGCAGAAGAGCATCATTGTATCTCTAATTATATCAGTGACCAAAACATTGTACAACCACTAAAACTTTGTCATGGGTATTTAACACACTCATGCTATTAAACAAAAAATCTGACACGTATAAACCTGCATTACAAAAACAATAAGATTCAAGGCAAGTGGTTTATTTATTGAGTGGATCAAATAACAGCACTATCAGAAATATAATACTTTATTTATTAAAAAGAAATTCCAAACTCTGTATTCAAATCTGCATTATTAACTTGGCTGCTCTAATGGTATTTTTTGAATGGTTTCAAACTGACTTTTACAGAAATTCATTTAAATATGCTCTTAAAATATTGCAAGGGCATACTTTCCACTCGCATTGTTGGAGTATAGATGGAAGCAAACTTGTATCACATAACTTTTATCGCCTTGGTTACCTACCCTCTTCATATCTCTCTCTCTCTCTCTCTCTGAGCTCCAACTCCATCTAGCTACTCATGTCTCTCTTTCTCCCTCATCAACATAAACCTTCCCTCAGCCCTGCTTCAACCTTACCTTCAGCAATAACACCAGTATTTCCTAGCTTCAATAAGTTCTGATGGAAGGTCGCTGGACTCAAAACATTAATTTTGCTTTCTTCCCACAGATGCTGCCAAACTTGCTGAGTTTTGCCAGCAATTTTCATTAATCTTTCATATGACATTGTTGCCTGTGCTGTATTAAGAAAATCAGTGAATGCTGGGACTGAAGTAGCACACTTAAAATTTGCTGTTAATTACTGATGATAAAACAGAGCTGAGTGTAAAATATAACCCAATATTTCTCTTTGCTATTAAATGATAATATTTATCATAATGTTAAACGGTAATGCACGGCCAGATATTCATATATCTTATGAATTTCGTGTATTTATCACATTCTATCAAAAAATTCATGACAGACAAGCCTGACCATATTGATCAGACCTGAATAAGAAATGTTAATGTAGTTAATTAAATACATTATCAAATTGACCTTTTAGGTATTGTTATTGACTCCTTGCCTTTTCCCAAGATCTTGATAGCTCAATATCTCACAGACATGTTTACATTTTAATCCAAATCCCCTAATGTACCTGTGGTGTGTGGGTTAATGATGTGATGATGAAGAACAGGATTCCATTGAATTTTAGCAGATTGAGGAGGAATTAAGAAGACATCATTACATAAGTACAATGGGACAGTATAGAGAGTAGGCACCCAATGCCCTGTTTCTTATCCTATATAGATAGAATTAGCTTGCTTTTGAAAACTGGAAATGGTCTCATCACTGCATATTCCATGTCCGTGTTTTAATGTTATTGATAACTCAGGTACAAGACTCTCTGCTCTCTATTTTGATACTATCAATATAAATATGTATGAATAATCTTTAAAATGTTTTGACTCAATATATAGTTTCCTGGTACTGTCAATTAATTCAAGAAGAGTAAAAAGCATCACTACATTATCCCTAACAAATGATAAAAGCTTTAGTAAATTTCCCAGCCTGTATCTCTTGTACACCAGGTATGTCAAGGAATACAGGCTAGCTGAAACCCACTGAGTGACCACAGCCTACCGTTAAAGCAACATCAGGATTTTTAATTAGAAGTGATAATGCGGACAATTTTAATGTTAAATTCTGAACAAAGAACTGTCAACAAATAATGGAAGCTTGTGGAGATCAAGCATAGACAAGATGTTAAATATTATATGCACGAGAAAAGTTGAGATCAGGAGAATCGATGTTTCAGGCATAAGCCCTTCTTTCAGCTCTGATCTCCAGCATCTGCAGTCCTCACTTTCTCCTCGAAGATTTTAACCTACGGCGAATCCTCTTACAAGGATGCCTTCCTTGAAGAAGCTCTCTTCTTCCCCATTCCTGAAGAAGGGCTTATGCCCGAAACGTCGATTCTCCTGTTCCTTGGATGCTGCCTGACCTGCTGCGCTTTTCCAGCAACACATTTTCAGCTCTGATCTCCAGCATCTGCAGTCCTCACTTTCTCCTTAAATCCTGTTCCACCCCTAACTTATTCTATTTCCAACAATTAGATAGAACCATTAACTGTTTCCCTCCATTGATGCTGCCTGACCTGTTCAGAATTTAAGTAATTTTTTCTTTGTTTTTGTTCTTTTATTCATATTCTCTCAATATAAAGTTGCTTATTTCAAATAATCTGATTTTAAAAATGTGTAAAAATACCTTATAATACAAATTATTGGAGTTTTTAGGTCAAGAAGTGGTATTGAATAATCAAGAATGGATTTCAAGTCATCATACAATATTCTAACAACATGTTTTGTGACTGCATCCCTTTCAAACAATGTTTTACCATCTTTGCCTTTTGTGCACCACATACCTTTTCATATCGCTTCATATTCCTTTCTGCCCATCTGCCAAAAGATTTTATCTTTTGCAGCATGAGTCTCATTTTGTGATTTCTTTTCAGCACCAATACTTTATCACACAGTTCATTGTGTGATTTATTTTCAGTCTACCTACATGCATTATTTATTTTACTATACAATCGCATCGTATTCAAATGTTTCTCTTTCCTATTCTAACATGGCACGTATCTCACCTCTAATCCACTCCCAGTATATTTGTTTTCCATTTTAGTAATATTTCATTTAAAGCATATTCCCATTCATGCTTTGTATTTGCTTTCTACCTATCCTTCTGATAACTCCATTCTGGTTCCTCAATCCTGAGACATTCATAAATGTTTATTATTTGAAAAGTGAACCTGGAGTGAAGATTGAAGGGTATGTATCACATTGTAACAAGTAAATAAGTTTATCTATTTAGGAAAAATGATAACAGACAATGGCAGATGTCATGCAGAAGTTAGAAGAAGGATTAAAAAAAAGAAGCAATTTTGCAAAGATGTATGAGGAACAAGAAAACTGAAGTTTGCAACAAGCAAAAATACTTATAAAATGTCATATTCAGCCTACTTTCCTGTATGCCTCAGAAACCTGAACATTAAGCATCATAAAATCCCTACAGTGTGGAAGCAGGCCATCCAGCCCATTGAGTCCACACTGACTCTCTGCAAATCATCCTACCCAGACCACCCCTATCTGTGTAACCCTGCATTTTCCATGGTCAAGCCATCCAACCTGCACATCTTTGGACTGTGGGTGGTAGCTGGAGCACCTACAGGAAACCCCACGCAGACATGAGGAGATTATGCAAACTCCACACAGTCAGTCGACCAAAGCTGGAATCAAGCCTGAGTTATAGAGTCCACAGCACAGAAACAGGCCCTTTGGCCCAAACTGGTCCATGCCGACCAAAATGTCTGTCCACACTAACTCCATTTTACTGCACTCAGTCCATATTCTTCTGATCTGTTCCTATCCATGTGTTAAATATTGTTAATGCACCCACCTCAACCACTTCCGCTGGCAGCTCATTCAATATGTGTACTACCCTCTCTGTAAAAATGTTGCCCCTCAGATTTCCTTTTATTCTTTCCCCTCTAATCTTAAACTGATGCCTTCCAGTCCTCGATTCCCCGACCCTGGGAAAAAGACTGAATGCATTCACCCCATCCATGCCTCTCATGATCTTATACAAGGATCTATGAGGATCCCCCCTCAGTCACCCATGCTCTAAAGAAAAAACTCAGACCATTGAGTCCAAGCAACATCTTTGTAAATTTCTTCTGCACTCTTTCCAGTTTAATAACATCTTTCCTAACAAGATGACCAAAACTGAACACAATACTCCAAGTGTGGCTTCACCAATATCCTGTATAACTGCAACATAACTTCCCATCTTCTATACTCAATGCCTTGACTGATGAATGCCAGTGTGCCAAAAGCCTTCTTCACTACCCTGTCTCCACTTCTTGTGACTCCACTTTCAGAGAATTGTGAACCTGAACTCCAAGGTCTCTCTGTTCCACTACACTCCTTAAGGCTCGACCATTCACCATGAAACTCCTACCTTGATTTGACTTTCCAAAAAGCAAAACCTCACACTTATTTATATTAAACTCCATTTGCCATTTCTTGACCCACTTCCTCAGCTGATCAGGGTAATGCTACAATTTCTGATAAGCTTCCTCACTGTCCACGATACTGCATATTTTAGTGTCATCAGCAAACTTACTAATCATGCCATGTACATTCTCATCCAAATCATTGATTTAGATAACAAACATTAAAGGGCCCAGCAGCAACCTTGAGGCACTCCATTACTCACAGACCTCCAGTCTAACAAGCATCCTTCCCCTATTACCTTTGCTTCCTATCATCGAGCTGATTTTGTTTCGAATTTGACAGCTTGCTCTGGATTCCATGCAATCTAACCTACCAGAGCAGCCTACTATGTGGAACCTTTTCAAAAGCCTTACTGAAATCCATACAGACTATGTCTAATGTCCTGTCCTCATCAACCTTCCTGGTCACATCATCAAAGAAATTTGTGAGACATGATCTCCCACTCACAAAGCCATGCTGACGATTTCTAATGCATATATATCATATCTCTCAGAATCTTCGCAAGTAACTTACCCATCTCAGATGTTAGGCTCACTGGTCTATAGTTCCCAGGTTTTTCTGTGCAGGCCTTCTTGAATAATGGCACAACATTTGCTACCTCCATTCTTCCAAGTCCTCACCCATGGCTAATGATGACGCAAAAATATCAGCCAGGGCTCCACAATTTCTTCTCTAGCCTGTAGAGAAATAGAAACATGAATTGATAATAGCAGGAAGTTGGAAGCCACTCAGTCTCTTTCAAACCTTGAAGTCAGTTCTCAACCTAATAAACAAAATGACTTGTAACAATAACAGGCTAGTTCTTGGATATATCTGGTCAGGATCAGGAGATTTATCACCTTCATACATTGCAATACATCCAACATCTCCTCTAATGTGATATGGATTGTCTCCAAGATATCACCACTAAATTCTCCAAGTTCCCAAGCATTCATGTCTTTCTCCAAGGTAAACACAGAGGAGAAATATTCATTGAGAGCCTTGCCCATCTCCTGTAGTTCTACATATACATGTCCACTTTGGTCTTTGAGGAGCCCTATTCTCACTCTACTTATTCTTGTTCCTTTAATATATTTAAGGTAGCTCTTGGGATTTACCCTGGTACTGTGAGGCAGCAGTGGAAACTACTGAGCCACCATGCAACCCTAAAGATTTATAACTGAAGAGTTATTGGACAGAACCAAAATTTTTGAAATTTGGCTGCTAAGGTGCATGCTACAAGTTGAATACACAGATCATAAGACAGAAGAAGAGGATGTTTTAAATTCTAAGTATAGAAATAGCTCCAACAACAAAATAAATTGTCCATATTTCAGCCATTTGATCAGAGTGAAAAATCTACAGAAATCTCTTCTAGAGGACAAAGTGAAAAACAGTTGTAAGAATGGTCAACCTAGGTATGGCTGCATGATGCAGTTATGGAGAGGTAGTTGATGAACTACTGAGGATGAATGTGGATGTACAAGACGTGAACATGACAACAGATCTCCTGGCCAAAATGGCTACATAACAGCAGCAGCCTTTCAGTCCTCAAGTTAAAAATCTGTTTCTTTTCCATTCTTTCATCATTATTTCAAGACCTTGTATTAACTGTAATGCATAATGAGCTAAGCTTAGCTGAAGAAATAGCATTATATACACTGTTATATTATAATTTACAGGAACATAGAAACAGGAGTCGGCCATTCAGCCCCTTCACACTTGTTCCACCATTTATTGAGATCAATCTATATGGTCCCAATCTATATGGTCGAACTGCATACTCCATACTCCGAAAACCTTTAATTCAGGCAGCAATGTGTCACCAGGAGGCACTGGAACATGAATTACAAGTTAGAATACATTGCTGATCAATTTATAACATGTTGCCTTTTAAAAACAACATTGCATTGTTAAACATGTGATAATTTTCATCAAGTTGCTAAATTTGTCCTTTAATTACTCATTGAGGTCTTCATAGAAAGTTAAGTCTAGCAAATAATAACTCTTTTAATGGTAGGATAATTATTAATGATTGCCAGTCAATCTCTCATGCCCAAACAGTAGATGAAGCTTCATTCCTTCAAAACATTTCAGGAGATTTTAAAATTAAGACCAATTTTCTTACTTTTCCTCTCTGTTTGGTTTTTTGATCATTCTGTCTTGCTCCAATCTTGTTTTCCATTTTGTTTTGTGCCTGATGTGCAACTGAATTCATCCGCCCTCTCCTTAGTTCCTTCTCTGTTTAGTTCTGAATCTTTGAATTTTACTTGTTAACCAAGTGTGTTGTCTCATAGTTGACCAATGTAGCAGATGATCTGATGCTCCCTTTGCACAGTTATTAGCTCACAATTCCAGTCATTTTATGATTAATCCTTTAAACTTTAAGTTCAAATATGCATAAACAAGTCTACCTATCAAGGCATATCACAAGGTGTTTCACGCAGCAAAACCTAGCCCAACCTCTATTAAGTACATAGAGTTATGAGCATTACTGGCCATCCTAGATCCTGATGTCTAAGGGAACCACGATAGTATTAGAAGGCCCTGGAAGACCTCCCAATGCCATCTATTGCTCATTAATTTTCCCTTGTTATTTTCCATAATCCTGCTAACTCCACCACCGAACAAAATCCTAAGGGCTAAAGGAAATCATAACGCATTATCAAATTCAGGCTTTCAGTCCAATTCTTTCTCTGTGAAGAGCTTTGTGATATCTTACCTGCTCTTTCAATTCAAGTTGTTGTTATACCAACATAGAATGGAGTTTTCAATGAAATGAGGTGTGACAATTGGGCTGGGAAAAAGAAACCAATACTGTATGACTCAGAGGGATTCAGCTAACTTTTATGGAGCTTAATAAAACTCTGATGAGCTGAACAATTGATATTTTCTTTAACCACAAAAGCAATACAGCATGGGCATTTACAGTGGTTCCCCATCACTTAGAATTCCATTCTTAAATATTTATTCAAGTAACAATGAATATCCCCACTTTGTGTCAATTCTTATTTAAATTGTAGCCAGTATATTGAAATTCAGCATAACTAAGATCAAAAGTAAATTACTTTATGCCCAATTCAATATGGAGGAAAAATATTGGTAGTGTATTTGTGAAATGGAAAAATTAAATAAACACGACATAGTATATTTATACATACACATATACTTCCAATTTAAAAACAAACATTAGCATTTGTACTACTGGGGAAATCACTTCGCTTTCCCAAAGCCCTGCTTCTGTATTCCCAGTAGCAAAAAGACAGCTGCTCATTTTATGTTGCCTCAACCTATGCTGACCCCCATCTTCCTCCAGAAAATGGCAGAGATGTGGTCGAAATTAGTTTTATTACTCTCTCCTGCTGCAGACTGTCTACTTGTGGTTTGACAAATATTTCAGACATTACAGTGCCCCTGTCCCTTATTAACGCTAACACACTCACTAAAATGCTAAATCATTGCTTCATTTATGAGCCTGGCACTCCAAATCACAGTTGGTTGAGAGACAGTGGCATTTCCATTATGTTCAATACATCAGTACTAACTATTTGAGTGGCTTTGTACTGAGACAATAATATTACAAGGATATGTGCCTTGATTTTGCAATGCCCTATACTTCTTTTTCTTCATCATTAACCTATAACAAGGTTACAAATGAATCTTGTATCACTTATAAATAGTCTGAAATTGCGTACTGCACGACATCCAACCTCTTCGTCAAGTTCAACCTCAAAATGCTGTCTATCTAAATAAAACTGCCAGTACATATTCAAGGGTACAGTGAACTGAATTTTTGACTAGTTGCAACTAGTGGTCAGATATTGCATTTGTCTAGCATTTCACTTATATGTTAAAACTCAGTGTATTACTTAAAGACACTAAACATTTTCAAAATAGACCACGAGAAGAGGTGAATTTCCTTCTGTTCATTCATCATAACTTTGGTGGAAGATATGTTGAAATGATGAAACCCAAAGAGTTGTAAATCTTGGAAATATCTGCCACAAAAGCAGTTGAGATCAAAACATTAAATGTTTTCAAGAAGACGTTAGATGTAGCTCTTCAGCCGAAAGGAATTAAAAGATATGGGGATAAAGCTGGAACAAGATACTGAGTTTTTTAGATTAGATTAGATTCCCTACAGTGTGAAAACAGGTCCTTCGGCCCAACAAATCCACACTGACCCTCCGAAGAGTAACCCACCCAGACCATTTCACTCTGACTAATGCACCTAACACTATGGGCAATTTAGCATGGCCTATTCACCCAGCCTGCATATCTTTGGACTGTGGGAGGAAACCAGAGCACCCGGAGGAAACCCACGCAGACACGGGGAGAATGTGCAAACTCCACACAGACAGTCACCCGAGGTTCGATTCCAGCCTCAGGTGACTGTCTATGTGGAGTTTGCACATTCTTGAATTGGATGAACATTATGATTATAGCAAATGGTAGAGCATGCTCAAAGACCTAATGGCCTAATCCTGCTCCTATTTTCTATGTTTACACATTGGATAAATGAAAAGTCCTTATCAAATGCCTATAAAAGTACAATCTAATAAGTTTCACAATGTGAAACAAGCTTTTCCAGGAAAATATTCATCAATCTTGTTTAGATCACAATAAAAATAGACTATTGATAGTCAAATTCCATCATCTGATTATCATATCAGAGACCATTCGTTGATTAAAAATTAGATTAGATTAGATTACTTACAGTGTGGAAACAGGCCCTTCGGCCCAACAAGTCCACACCGACCCGCCGAAGCGTATACCACCCAGACCCATACCCCTACATTTACCCCTTCACCTAACACTACGGGCAATTTAGCATGGCCAATTCACCTAACCTGCACATTTTTGGACTGTGGGAGGAAACCGGAGCACCCAGAGGAAACCCACGCAGACACGGGGAGAATGTGCAAACTCCACACAGAGAGCCGCCAGAGGCGGGAATTGAACCTGGGTCTCTGGCACTGTGAGGCAGCAGTGCTAACCACTGTGCTGCCCACCAGATGATGCAGTCTAGTTATTAGCATGTAGCTATTAATCTCATGTATGACACCTCATCTGAAATCTTTCAATATACCCCATAAACTATTTAGATCTTCTTCCAACTCCCTTGCCCAAAGTTTTTTTTCACTAAAGTCATCAAATTCCAACAGTGCTCTCATTCATTTTTAAGAAGTGAGGGTTGCATTCTCTTGTCCTGAGAAATATAGAAAATATCTATTTATATTTATGTACCATGAGAAAACTGAAAGGTATGAACTGTTTCAACACTATCAGATGATTTTAATCTGAACAGAAAATCTTCATCACATCTTCTGTAGTACATTAGCAGCACTCTGGTGAGCTAGATTGAGTCAGAATCGATGGACTGGCAACAACAGACTTACATGTCTCCTCAGATAAGAAAAAAACCGGTTTTGCCTGTAAGCTTCAGCCTCTCTGGTGAATTGCATTGTACTGATTTTGTAAATGTATGGTCTTATTTTGACTGCGAAAAATCTGATTCAGCTCCATCTAGCACCCCTGGTACAGTCTTTTATGAGTTCATTTCTCAATGTTCCCCATTCAAAGTATTAGTGAGGCAGTAAGGGAAATTTATAAAAAAAATCAAAACTCTCCCCTAAGCTCCTGACTGCACCAAATTAACTTTACCAGATTTAGCATTTAAACTAAAATGAGAATCAAAAGCTTCACTGTCTTCTTCATATTTGATGGAGTTTTCTGTGATCTCATGTTTAACTGGAATGAGGTCTGATTGCACACAGCAATAACTAACCTACTCCTTCTCAGGCCGCTGTGAGAGTCCAGAGGTGGCCTGCCAATGATTGATATGGCATTGCCAATTAATCCAATGCATGGCTTTGTCTTTTGATTTGATTTGATTTATTATTGTCGCATGCACTGAGGTAGAGTGAAAAGTTTTGTTTTCCATGCAATACAGGCAGATCATACATACAAAGTCCATTACGGTAATAGAACAGAGGGAGGAATACAATGTTATGGCTGCAGAAAAGATTCACAATGAGTGAAGTCAACATTACATTCAAAATTTGAGAGGTCCATTCATAAGTCTAATAACAGTAGAGAATAAGCCGTTCTCGAACCTGTTGGCATGTGTGTTTAAGCTTTTGTATCTGCTGCCTGACAGAATAAGTTGGAAGAGATTATTACTGGGATGAAGAGATCTTTGATTATGTTGGTTACCTTTCTGAGGCAGAGAAAAGTGTAGATGGACTCAAGAGATGGAAGGTTGGCTTGGGTGATGGACTGGGCTGTGTTCACAGTGCTTACAGCTGTCCGTAGTTTCTTATGGTCCTGGCCAGAGCAGTTGTTGTACCAAGCCGTGATGCATATGGACAGAATGCCTTCTGTGGTGCATCTTTAAAAAATGTTAAGAGTCTGAACTGACATGCTGGATTTCCTTCATCTTTTGAGGAAGTAGAGACGTTGTTGTCCTTTCTTAACCATCGTATCAATGTGGATGGATCAGACAGATTGTTGGTGATTGCCGCTCTTAGGAGCTTGACATTCTCAACCATTTCCACCTCAACTACATTGATTTAGGCAGGGGCGTGCCTTCCACCTTACTTTCTAAAATCAATGACCAATGCTATTGTTTTGCTGCCATTAAGTAAGAGATTGTTACCTTAACACCACACCACTAAGCACTCTATTACTTTCCTGTCTTCTGTATGGTCATTGTTTGAGATCTGGCCGACAGTGACAGTGTCATCAGTGAACTTATCCAGGCCTTTTACGTACCTTCCATCAAAACTCTTGTGAAAGGCCCCTCAAATGTTGGAATAGGAATTATAGGTGCAGGTTTTATTACTACCTGTGGTTTTCCGATTAGCTGACATGTATGACACGTCTGGCAAAACTCAACTACATCCTTGTGTAGTCCAGGCCAGTAAAAACATCTTTGTATTTTAGAGTGTGTTTTCCTCCAAGTGGTTGCCCATGCACCGCTCACAACACCTCCTTTCAATGCCCTACTGGCAAAACAATCTGATAAACTTCTGCCCATTTCTCATCTGCTTTAATGTGTGATGGTCTCCATTTCCTCATTAGGACATCATTTGTTAAATAATAACACACAGGAATGCATTCACTCTTCTTCTTCGTATATAATGATACTTGGTTTGATACAACTGTTTTCAGTTTTCATCTTTCTACTCAATAAGCATAGTAGAGCTAAAGTTACTTGCATGTTTACCTATTTGCTCCTGTTCTGTCCCACTTATCTGTTCAAAAAGAGTCTCTGATAATACTTATTCACTTTCTTTACCTGTACCTTTTGATCTCTCCTGCTTCAGCTTGTGCCTCTGTGACCTCGTTAAGAATCAATCTGGGAAAATTTCCAAATAAGACTCCTGCCATGCTTCAGTTGCCTGAGTCTCCACTGGCTTTTCAACTAGGGAGGCAGCACACCTACCGATGAATCAGCTATTTAAGTTGCAAGGGCAAATTGTATTCCTGGAGCTGAGAGTTTGTCCAATACTCCCACCACAAATTCTCCACTCTTCTCTAGACTCTCCAGCCTCACTTTATATAATTGAGCACTTTTTGTCTCACCATGGATTCCTGATATCAGTACCTTTTCTGGCAATAGTTTTCAGGAGCACATATCTCCTCATCCTTCAGCATTACAGACTGAGAGGATCCTGTGTCCCTTAATATTGTAACCTCTTTACCTGCTACCTCTGGCCTATGTGAATAAACTTTACCCTTGCAGGTTTTTTTTAGCAGATCTGGCACTTCCTCCTTAATCAACCTCTGATTCAGCTTTCTAGCTTTCATTGGGCTTTCTGTTACTATGCCAACAAAACTTCCAGGCTTATCCTGGCTTTCTCGTAGCCCACCAACACTGATTTAATGTGGCCCACTTTATTACAATGAAAACACTGGAGCTTTTAAACTTCTTTATCCCCCTCGAGGGTTTTGGTTTTACTCTGTGGTAAGTTCTCCTTATGATCTTCACTGAGATCTACCTTTTGTTTTCCACGTGACAATTTCTCTTTGCCCCAATTTCTATCCCTCATGGACTGAAATTGATTCTGGAAGCTAAACCGTGTTTTATGGACCAGCTCATAATCACCAGCCACTTCAGTTGCTAACATTGTCGTTTTAACTCTCTGCTCTTCCACATGAGTTCATGCTGCTTCAGGCAGTGAATCTTTGAATTGGTCCAAAATAATTGTCTGTCTAAGAGCATCATAGGTTTGCTCTAATTTTATCCATCTATCAAAATTACTCTGTTTGATCCTTTCAAACTGAATACAGATTTGACCAGGCTCCCTCTTTCGATTCTTGAAACGTTATCTATCAGCTTCTCATACAAGCTCATATCCACTTAAAATGGATTTTTTCAGGAGATAGCTCCTCTGATAGGGATGCAAAGACCTCACTTGCCCTACCTACAAGTTTTGTTTGGATCAACAAAACCCACATTGCCACTGGCCACTGCATTTGTTTAGCCACTTCTTCAAATGAGATGAAAAAGGCTTCCACATCCTTCTCATCAAATTTAGGCAATGCTTGAACATACTTGAACAGTTTCTCACTGGGTTTCTGACTACCAGGGGCTTGATCATCCTCACTCTCTCCCTCACTCAGCCTACCTTCAGCCTTTATCTCCAGCCTTTTAAGCAGACTTTTCTTTTTCAGTGCCAATTTCTGAAGTTCAAATGATCTTTTTTTCTCGCTCCTCTGTTGCTCTCTGTTTTTCTTTCTTTTGCTTTTAATCATAACTCAAACTGTTTCAATGCTGCTGCCCTTTTCTTATCTCTCGCCTCTAACTCAATCCATTTCTTTTGCAATTGAATTCTTGCCATCTTTATAGATCCTGATGGTGTTTTGAGCAAGTTTAAATGCTTAGCTCCTGCTGTAATTATCTCTCCTTTCCTCACAGAAGGAGGCAGCTCCATCCCCAGTTTGTCTGGGACTAAGGCTTTTGTCAGTGTTTTGTGGGTTTCCAGTCAGTTGCCATCAAACTCCAGCAATGAGTGCTCAAATTATTGCTGTGGCTGTTTTCTCCACTGTATTCTGATGGGTTTTCACTTCCTGTCTTTGTAATCATTGGCTAAGATCTTTCATAAATGGCTCACAGGTCACTTACCAGTACTGTCACAATGTATAAATAACACAAATGGGTTTTGGATGTGTCACAGATTGAGGACTGTGAATTGTATGAGTATAAATTAATCAATAATAATTAGAATTTTCACGAGATGCCGAAGTGTGATTGAACAGGACTCCACTAGATCTTTCTTCACAGGACCTAGTTCGATTAGGAGGACTGCAGATACTGGAGATCAGAGTCGAGGAATGTGGTGCAGGAAAAGCACAGCAGGTCAGGCAGCATCCAAGGAGCAGGAGAATCGATGTTTTGGATGTCATGAACTAGGCCAGACAATTCAAAACACTCTTAAGCAGGCAGCCCAGACCATAAGTTTGCAATTTGTTTCGGTAAGTGCACAGTGAAAATTACCCGGAGTAAGTTAGGTGGGTTAACTACCAGGTGTTAAAACAGACAAAATTTATTCACAAAATTATGGAATGAACACAAAGAACAGAATATCAAATACCCACAGAACTCAGACTATCCCAAACTAGACTGAATTATGCCGTTCCGAATGTACACAATAGTCCCAATAAAGAAACCCCTTAAACACAGAGCAAAAATTGAAATGAAGACTTACAGGTTGAAATTAGCAGGGCAGAAGGAGAGAGAGTTTAGCAGCCTGCTTCCACACAGCTCCATAGCTGAACTCTCTACTTAAAAATTCTGCACCCTAACTGCTCAGCTCGAAAGCTGGCCATGTCCCCTTGACTTATACAGGTTACTTCTAAAAACATAAAAGCTTTGACCTAAAGTCTCATCTGTTTATGGATAAACAGAAAGGCCTTTCATCTCTGTACCAAACCCAGCTATTTCAGAGCCTGGAGTGTTTTATGATACCTCTGAAAAAAATCAAGTGCACAGTGTCCTTGAGAAAAGGAACAGCTTTTAGGAAAAAGGACCAGCTTTGTGACATCAGGAATGAGGATTGTGGGCCAAGTGGGCAGAGAGGAAAAGGGGAGGGGGGTAAGGCTGAATGGAAGGTAGCTGGGAAATCGATAAAGGTGGGGGTACCTTCCACCAGTCCCATCCCCTCCCATTTATATCTCAGTCCCCTTGGCCCACAAGCCTCATTCATGATAAAGGGCTTATGCCCGAAACGTTGAATCTCGAAAGACAATGGAGCAGTCGCAGGAGTATACAAATGGACCAACATCAACAACTGGTCGCGAGAAATAGAAACATGAATTGATAATAGCAGGAAGTTGGAAGCCACCCTATGTCTTTCAAACCTTGAAGTCAGTTCTCAACCTAATAAAAAAAAGACTTGGAACAATAACCTTCACAAGGAACTCAAGATTAACAAATTCTGTCACGATCTCAGAATAAATGATCAGCTTCAGGTTTAAAATATCACCTCAAAGATGCCAAGGATGTTTTGTTAAAAGAACTAAAATTGCCTTAACAGCTGGTCTGTACTAGAAACCCTGCATCTTCCTTCATACTTTTAAACTTATCAGTGATAATTGAGTATGTTTGTTGTGATGCTTTTATTATTTTCTTCAGAATATTAGGGAAAATACTTACTCAAGAAATCCATGTAGATTAGTTGCTTCATTTTCATCAAGTAAATTATGTTTTATTTAAAGTGTGATCGCTGCATGTCAACAACAAATAAAACTAATTATTATGGCTGGCTAAGAAGCAGTTAAAACGAGGGGAGCTGAAATCCCTCTCCTTATCTGCTTCTAACAACTTACACTGCAATTGTTAAACTCCCCCAACAACAGTTTTCCACACCTTTAGATGAGATGTTGAAGGTATTACACCTTAAATTGGATCACTTCACTGGTTCAGGTAGATATTAAAGATATTCTGTTTCTGATCCGAACAACAACAGGGAATTCTCACAGTAGCCTGAGCAACATTCCAGCATCACCATAACACCAAAACAGATCAATTAGTCATTCATCTCACAGCCAATTGTGAGCCTTGGAGTAGAAAAACAGCAACATGTTTTGCTTATGTTACTTTATTAATTATTGTGTGTTCAGTGTTTTAAGATATGCTGAGGAATAGGATAAAGAGGCTATAAAATTTTAATCCTACTTCTTCCCCTACTCTTTAGATTATTCAGTAAGTTTATTAGGAGTTGAATATGCCAATCTCATTGTAGCTTTGTCCAAACATTGATAAAAGCTGAATCCCAAGGGTGAGATGAGAGTGACTGCCTTTGACATCAATGCCTCAAACTGGAAATAATAGGAATTGGGGGAAAGCCATTCATTAGTGGAGTCATATCTGGCACAAAGGTTGCTCATTGTGATTGTTGGTGGTTGGTGGTCTCAGCTCCAGGGCATCTATGCAGGAGTTCCTCCCAGATCCATTCCTGATGAAGGGCTTTTGCCCGAAAAGTCAATTTTCCTGCTCCTCGGATGCTGCCTGACCTACTGTGCTTTTCCAGCACCACTCTTGTCCTCAACTTGTCTATCTTCAGCTATTTCATCAATGACCTCCCCTCCATCATCAGGCCAGAAATGAAGATGTTCACTAATGACTGCACAATGTTCAGCACTATTCGTGACTCATAATGAAATAGTCAATGCCCAAATGCAGCAAAAGAAACTGGATAATATCCAAGCTTTGACTGACAAATATGTTGAAATCAGGCGTTGGGGGAATTTAAAATGCCATTATATACTCAGAAGATTGAGTACAATACTTGAAGAATAAATTTCCAGGTCCAAGTTCCTTTCTTCCATCCTTTTCTTTGTGATTTTCAACAGATCCACATCCTCAGTTGTTTAACAATTGCACTATAAGTTGTTACAACCAGAAAAGGAGAGGGATTTCAGCTCTCCTCTTTTTGACTCTTTCTTAGTCAGTAGCTAGCAACATCTGTGCCACATAAATTTACTGGATCAAAACAGCATCGAACCACCACACTGTGACATTCAATGATGTCACTATCACTGAACTAGTCCCCTATCAACATGCTGGGGGCTACCATTGAGCAGAATTAAACTAGCCATATAAAAACAGTGACTATAAGAGTAGGTCAGAACCTTCCAATGAGTAAGTCATCTCCTAACTCCCCAAAGCCGATCATCCATCCATAATATGCGAGTCAGGAGTGTGATGGAATACTCCCCACTTGTCTCAATCAGTGCAGCTCCACCAACACTCAAGAAACCTGGCACCACATCCAGAAATATTCATTCCCTTCAACACTGTTGTTCATTACCTGCAGTGTGTACCCTATCCAAGATGCACTGCAGAAACTCACCAAAGGTCCTCAGATAGCACCTTCCAATTTGATGGCCACTACAATCTAGAAGAATGAGGGAATCAGAGACATGGGAATACCAGCAGCTGCAGCTTCCCCTCCAAATCACTTACTACCCAGATTTAGGATTATATCACCATACCTTCCGTGTCGCTGGTCAAGATCCTGGAACTCCACAGTGGCAATGTTGGCGTACTGACACTAAATGGATTGCAACAGCTCATCACCATCTTCTTAAGGGCAACTAGGGATGGGTAATAAATAATGAATAAATAGAGAATAAGGGAATAGTTTTCAGAAAACTGTTTTCAATTTGGGTTGCCCCAGTCAACCATCCACCAATAAGCTACTCAGGCTATCACACATGTTGAAGCCCTCATGTGCTGACACAACTTACAATAGAGTTGAAATCGCGGGATGCGCTGTCAAAGTGAAGTTTAGCTTATGTATCTATAGAATGAGCCATCAGAAAACTTTATTTTCAGGCTTTACTTCAAACGACTGGGTTCCTGGTTTCCTTCAAATCCTTTGCATTAAAATAATTCTAAATTCCTCCTGGGGACAACTAGCAGCTATGTGACAGGCTTTAGAACTTTAGACCTCATTAATTATTTTATATTGTGAAGCACAAGCATCTGCTCAGACGGCAGAGCTACCCACTAGCATGAATGGTGCAGGCATGGGCCAGTTTTACTCCATTTCTAATTCTACATTCCATTGAAATCAATGTCTGATTCATTTAAAAATCGGGGTTGTAAAGTGCAGATTCGTTCACCGTATCAGGAAAATAGGCTGTCAAAGCAGTCAATCTTAGCTAACTACCTGCAGTTTTACTGAATTAGATTTAGTTCCACTCCACAGCCAATATTAGTTTTATCGATTTTTCTGTCAGCCTGCACACTTTTACCAGTTTAATATAGATCCGTATTTGGAAATCACCTGTTCATTTCAATTGTTCCATTCTTTAGCAGCCAGATAAAAATCGACTCTTTTAATGGTGTGAGTCAATTAGCCCCTCGAGCAGAGCTACAAACTGGTTCAGTCCAGCTGAGTCAGGTTCAATTTGGACTCCAGTTTCTAGTCTTCTATCATTTCTAAATTGATATCCTGTTGCGGTATTCTCTACTTTGTTCCAAATTTGTTTTATCGCTGGGTTTGGTTTTTCTTCTAATCTTTATTTTGGAACAGTTCAAATACGTTAATTGACACTGGATTTTCTGACTGAACAGCAAGGAGTCTTGAGTTAAGAGATGGCTTGCACTTTACTCACAATGGCCCACACTGTTCTATTATGTTTGCAATGACTGCTGACAGTTCAAGACAAACCCGAGATGGAAATTGCATCTTGCCAAATATCAGAAGTTTTCTATTGAATGTCTGCTGACTTAACATGTTGATCATTAAGCTTGGGGTCTTAAAAATAGCTTAAACAATTTAATAACAACTTCATGGGCTGCACATGTCGTAGAGGAATTTTACAAGTTGGTGCTGAGAATGAAACAATGGGGAGGGGGAAAAAGGCTCCATTGAGCAGATTTTGGGAAGTTAAAAAAATCACACAAGACCAGGTTATAATCCAACAGGTTTATTTGGAAGCACTAGCTTTCGGAGCGCTGCTCCTTCATCAGGTGATTGTGGAGGGAAGTTTATCTCACTTAAGATGCTTGAATTATGAGGAAAAATTGAAACATTTGAAAAGGAGAAGGCTAAGTGAAGATTGGATAGACATTTGCAAAGGCAGGAGAGGGCTGGACAAATAGGAAGGAACTGCTGCTGCTACTCATAGAAGAAAAAGAATCAGTGGCAGATAGAGTTCTCTGCAAGCAAATGTGAGATTATCCACCTTGGACTGATAAAGGATAGACCAAGGTACTTTCTGGATCGTGTGAAGTTGAATACAGTAAATATCCAAAGAGGCTTGAGGTTTCCGGTGTATAGTTCTTTAAAACATTGCAATCAAATGCAGAAAGAAATCAAGAAAACTAATGGAATACTTGCCTTTATTTCTAGAGGACTACAAGGTGCAGAAGTTGTGCTGCAGTTATATAAAACCCTGTTTGGACTCCACTGAGAGCAGGATCTAGGTGCCACACTTCAGGAAGGATATATTCACTATGGAGGGAATGCACACAAATTTACAAGAATGACACCTGGACTTCAGGAGTGAAATTATGAGGAGAGATTACACAAATTATGCCTGCTTTCTCTAAAATTGAGAAAGTCAAGGTTTGATCTGATCAAAAGTCTCCAAAATATTAACAGCAAAAGACAGTGTAGATAAGGGTAAATTATTTCCACAGTTTGGCTATTCCAGAAAAGGGAACCTAGAATGAGAATTAGGACCAGATCATTCACGAGAGATATTAGGAAGTACTTCTACACACAAGGAGTGGTAAATGATTGGAACTCTATCCCACATAAAAGCAATGGATGCTGATTCAGTTATTTATTTTAAATATGAGATCGTTTTTTTTTAAGCAAATGTATTAAGAGATATGGGCCCAGGGCAGCTGTATGGAGTTAGGCCACAGATCATCCACAATCTCATTGAGAAGTGGAATAGGCTCGGGGGGCTGAATGGTCTAAACCAGTTCTTATATTACTAGCTTGAATATTGCCCTTGGACCCGACCAGACCCCATTGCCATTCCTGCCCGGAAGCCTTCGGCTGACCCAACTCAAGGCCCCCACCTCCTGCCACACCTGATCCAATCCCCCCAAGATTCAATACTCAACAATACCCAACCACAACTTATTATTCATCTAGCATGGAGTTCTTGTGGCACATAGTAGTATCCGTATCTCTGAGGCATGAGGCCCAATTACAGATCTCACTTGCTCCAGCGGTGTGTAATGGATGATTAGAAAATATCTCCCAAATGAGGTCACAAGGTGACATTTTAGGGTCATGACTTCTGAACAAGCAATGCGGCCCTGACCTGATTAGAACAGCATTGCTTCCTTTCTAATAGGCCCCCCATTCTCTCAGTTTTCACTGAGAAATTGGGGCAATTTTCAAACCTCAAAAAGTGTTTGCAGTGGACGAAAGTTTGAGAAGCATTGGTCCAGGATCAAACTCATTCCTAGCAGTAAATAGCATTAAGGTGGCAAGCATCTGGGCCACAGTTCATCATGAGCTTTTAAACTAATTTGCATTTATCATTTCACCTCAATTTTAATATATTCTGAGCAAGCTATAATTTTGATACTGAATTAGTCAATAGGCTACTTGATTTGGGTGTGTTCAAAGAACTCACTTAATATCAGAGGTTATGATATTTCTTTCAAAATATTTAGCCCATGTGTGTTTTACTTGCTTAACATGTCAAGGCCAATGCGATTTTCAATAGTGACAGCCCCATTGCATCAGTCTCAATGATTGTTGTATTCACAGTATCTCTAATGATCTGTGAATAACACTATCAGGTCTATAACATCAGCAACTGTTCCTTTATGAATGTTTTAGTGCAAGTTGTAGAATCATAACATGATGACATCACAGAAGGAAACCAACCAACCAGTCATTTCTGTGTCAGCTCTCTGGCATTACTTCACCTTTTCCCTGTAACCTTACAATTTTCTTCCCTTTGGGTGCTTACCCAAACTTCTTTTGAAAGCCACAACTCAATCTGTCTTCACCACACTCTCAGGCACTGTATTCCAAGCCTTCTTGCCACAATTAATGGTTTTCTAATGTTTACCCAATCAACATAAGCGAGTGTCTTCTGGTTCCCAGTCTTTCTGCTATTGGGTACTATTTCTCTCTGTCTTCTGTCTGCTGTCTGGACCCCGCATGGTTTTGGACACTTCTATCAAATTTCTTCTCAATCTGCTCTTCTCGAAGTAGAACAAGACAGGATTTTCTGATGTTATGCCCGAAATGCTGATTTTCCTGCTCCTCAGATGCTGCCTGACCTGCTGTGCTTTTCTGACACTACACTCTCGACCCTGATCGTCAGCATCTGCAGTCTTCACTTTCTCCTCGAATTTAAACAACTCAAGCTTCTTTAATTTGTTAAAATAGCTGAAGTCTTTCACCTCTAGAACTATTCTTGTGGGTATTTTCTGCATTCTCTCTAAAGTCTCATTCTAAAGTCAAATGTCCAGAAATGGATACATCAGAGTGTGAATTACCAGCTCTTTAGAGACAGCAGAGAGGCAACAGGATTGGTAAAATGGCATTAGAAGATGTTTCACTAGCAATGGAAACATCAGTGGCATTGCTGCCCACCAAGTGATCAATTGTTAGGAATTAAGATGTCCAGTTATGGGTCATTCTGGCATTTTCACTGACCTTAAGGAAGGATGTTGTGAAACGTGAAAGGGTTCAGAAAAGACTTACTAGGATGTTGCCAGGGTCAGAGGGTTTGAGTTATAGGGAGAGGCTGAATAGGCTGGGGCAGTTTTCCCTGAAGAGTTGGTGACTGAGAGGTGACCTTATAGAGGATTGCAAAATCGAGGGGCATGGATAGGGTAAATAGGAAGGTCTTTTCCCCGAGGTGAGGGAGTCAAAAACTAGCGGGCATAGGTATAAGGTGAGAGGGGAATGATTTAACAGGGACCTAAGGACCAACTTTTTCATGCAGAGGGTGGTACGTGTATGGAGTGAGCTGCCAGAGATGGAGGCTGGTATGGTTACAATATTTAAAAGGCATCTGGATGGGTATATGAATAGAAAGGGTTGAGTCGGATATGGGACAAATGCTGGCAAATGAGACTAGACTTAAATGGGATATCTGGTCGTCATGGACAAGTTGGACTAAAGGGTCTGTTTCCATGCTGTACATCTCTGTGACTCTATTAGAAATCAATTAAGTACAGCCCATGATAAAAATTTCATCACAGAGTCTCTGTAATTATATTCTCTGCCTCTGTTAGACTTAAGATGCCACTTGCTTCTTTATATTTTTTTTCCATCATGTCCTGCCAACTTTAACGATTTATGCAATTGGACCTTCAGGTCCTTCAGTACTTGCATCTCTTTTAGAATTATAGCCTTTTCTGTATATTGCTTCTCTTTGTGATCCTTACAAGATGGTCTCTTTCACAACTTTCTGCATTAAGTTTCAAATGCCAAGCATCCACCCATTCCAACAGCCTGACTTTGTTGTCTTAAAGTCTATCATTTTCTTCTTCACAGTTCACAACATTCCAAATTGTATAACATCAGCAACTTTTAAAATTGTGCCCTGTACTAAAATCCAAATCATTAATACAGGGATAGGGTGGGTGTGGGTGGAATGTTCTTTGGAGGGTCGATGCAGACTAGATAGTCCAAATGGCTGACATCTGCACTGTTGGAATTCTATGATTCTAGGAAAAGCACTTGTGTTAGAGTGACCCCTGCAGAACTCCAGTCCAAAAAAACTTTGCAACACTTCTTTCGGTTTTCCGTCACTGTGTCAAACTTTCATCCATACTGCCATTGTCTCTTGTGTTGCAGGGGTTTTAGCATTGCTGTCAAGCTCATTTAATTGAATGCTTTTGAAAGTCAAACTAGATCACAGATTTTTGCCTTTATTCTTTCATGGAATATGGACATCACTGACATGGCCAGGATATAGTCCCAATCTTTATTGTCCTTGAACTGACTGGTTTGCTCAGCCATTTCCAAGGGCATTTGAAGAGTCAATCACATTGCTGTATGTCTGGAATTGCTGGAGGCCAGACTAGATTAGGACTGTCTATTTCCTTAAAGGGCATCAGAACAAGTTGGAGTTTTGCAAAAAATGCTGACAGTCTTATGCATATTACTTCCAAACTTTAATAAATGGAATCAATTGCATGGTGTTGTGTGGCTTGAACCCAAATTCCCAGAACATTTACCTAGGCCTCTGGATTATTAGCCAACTGACATTACCATGAGACCATCATCTCATCTCAAAAATTGCATCAGGGAATTAAACAAAATTCTTCACCCTTACAAACTCCAAGTGGACCTTATTGTATTAATGGCTCATTCAATTGATGGTTAACATGGCAATCCATTCTTAAAGGCAGACTGTCCCTGTTAAAGTGAAACTGCACTGACACAGTCACTTCCTTTATCTCTAGTATGAAATCAATTTCATCAACTCCCTCTCTTACCTTTTCACAATTCCGTTACACCAATACAGATTTATCATGGTCTTCATTCAACTTGTCCAATCTCCAAATGAAAATGTTCCAGTTTATTACTCACTTTCTATGTCGCACTATGCCGTCCACTAAAACAGTTAAATTCTACATTCAACAACCTTCTGTTATGTCATATTTTCATGGACTTGCTTTTTTATATTTAAAAAAAATCAACACGTTATAATTGGAATACACATTCCATATAACAAAGAGTTCTACAGCAAAAAAAGTATTTCAAATCTGAAAACTTGAGCTCAGTATTTTTGTATTTCACCTTTAAGTTTGTGCTCACAGATCACAATATTAATGTATATTCTTCAGACTGTGGTTTGCTTGCATTTTCTTTGTTTGTCCCAGGATCCTGAAAAATTTAAAAGCTGTCTACCCGTTCTTCCCTTGTGTGACAGATGTTGCATATGTGACCCTCTCTACAGAACAGAGGCCTATAGCATTCAAACAAAGAGTAGGCCATTCAGTGTCTCAAGGCTGCTTCACCATTTTACATGATCATGGCAGATCTGACTGTGACCTCAAACCCACATTCCTGTGTACCCACTGACAACTCTTCACCCACTTTGCTTCAAAGAATCTATGCCTTCAAAATATTCAAAGACTCTGTTTACATCACCTTTTCAAGAAGGGAGTTCCAAAGACTCATGACAATGTGGGAGAAAAATATTCACCTTAATTCTGTTTTAAATGGACTACCCTTTATTTTTAAACCATTACCCTTAGTTTTGTATTCTTCCATAAGAGCAACTCCCCATTCTACCTTGGCAAGACCTGCTTGAGATCTTTTATGTTTCAATTGAGTTACTTCTCACTCTTCTAAACTCCCAGCCTATCTTTTTTTTTCCTAATTATCTTCTACATCAGGAGAAGGAGGCCAATATGAGCACCAACTCACCCCCCGCCCTCTGCGGTGTGAATCCAGGAAAAATTTCACTCCTGATCATCATCGGCATGACCCAATTGCCATTTTAAGCACACAGGAAGTGGCAGCTGGCCAGTGGGCAAGAGAGTCGAAAACCAAAACTGACGAAAAATTGCCAGTATTCAGCTGAAGCATGGACAAGGGATTCCAAAAAAGCCATCTGTTGAGGAAGGAGCACAGAATGCTAATGGCAGGGGAGGCTTGAATTTCCCTTTTATAGCCTCTTTACACATTACTGCTTCTTTTTGGGGCCAACAAGAATAAAAGTCACCATAGCCCCACTCTCTCTCTTGAGATGACTGGTGGTGGTTTATCCTGAGGTTCACCATACTTCAGATGAGAGGAAAGGTTGCGAAAATTAGTCCTTCCTGGTAACCTCAGCCTGTGGAGGAACTGAACCCATGCTATTAGTATTACACTGAAATGCAAGCCAGCTTACCAGCCAATGAAGCTTATCAGCAACAAGAATAGTAGGAAGGTAAATTAAAACTTACTTGTCTTCACTGGTCTGAACATCAGTTACTGATTTGTTTTTAAATGTGAATAACCATGATGGATAAAATTGCAGTTGAGGTAATGTAGTCAGAAACAAGGTAGCATGTTTAACAGAAAAATCACACCAGCTTCTCTGAGAAGTTGACCTCCCTTTCGGCATAACAGCTTCAAAAATAAGAAGGGGCGAGGAATGGGACTCTGAGATACGAGATGCATGCAATTATAACTTTGTAATAGGTTCACAGTGTTACATGGTTCAAAAACATTTATTGACATTTCAGGAGGTAACCAATGATTATTAACAACCATTAAATATACACAATGATAACCATTACTAATAATTTCCTTTTTGACAATGACAGCAAATGATAATTACCCATATACTCTGTACCATATTTATGATGCCTAGTGAGGCTCCTCAGAAATTTAACAACCTACCCACCCAGCTTCTTTATTAATAATATTACTTTAATGTTATTGTAACATTTATTTTACTCATTTATGGAACATAGACATTGCTGGCTAGGCCAGCATTTATTGCCCAGCGGACACTTAACAGACAATCACATTGCTGTGGGTTTGAGGCCATATGGAGGCCAGAACGGCAGATCGTCTTTCCATTTTCTAGCCATTAGACTGTTACTTTATACACGATTATTAGAGTATTGGATTCAGAGTAAAAAGTTGCATATTGCATAAACAAGTAGACATGGCCTAACTTCTCTTGTCGTGGGTACTCAAGTATATTTTTTTCTACATTTGTGTTTCTATCACTGCATCTTTGGTAGCTCTGGCCTCAGTCATTGAAGACCCATTCTTTCTCATAGAGAATCCCTCTGTAAACCTTTCTGTCTCTACTCCTCTCTAAACTCCTTTCAGACTCTGTTAAAAACCTACTTCCTGTTCTATTACCTCTTCAGTGTCACCTTAAAGCACCTGCGAAACACCTTGGGACATTTCACCTCATTTCCAGGTATTAAAATGAAATTTATCATTGTTTTTGGGTATTCAGTCAAAAAGACTTGAATTCCTGTTCCAATCACTCTGCATTGTTTATTGATTTCAATCGGATATCTTGTGGAAAGAAATTATGACTCTGACAAACTAATAATTTTATGCTAAAGAAAGGCAGGGTATAAAGAAGCAGAATGGAAAATGATATATTAGTAATGCAGCAAAGGACATAACATGCTGAATATAAGGATAGCAGAGAACAGAACACTCAAGATGTACAAGACGGGATTCCTTTCTAGAGATTTTCCATTATCCCTTGCTATATTGTGTCAACATTAAGAGAATTACAGTTAATGTGCACCTAATTGTGAAGTATTATATACACATTAGTCAGAGGAAATTAAATGAGCTACCAAAGGGCACTAAAACTTAAAGCCAAATTACAGTCAAGGGAGGGAGTAGACATCAATTTTCCACTCAAAGCTCAGAGCTGTAATCCAGCAGAGCACATTCAAAAATCAGTGCGGCAAAAACAAAGCAGGGTAGAATTCATTTCCATTCAGAAAGAGAATGAATCAAGCTTGAAAGCAAATGAATTAGGAAGATGGACTTTAGCCAACACATAATAGAGAAAAACTACCAGATAGGTCTTTGATGATAACAAGTTGCAATCACCTGCTTTTAATTCATTTGGATTTAGATTTAATTTGCACAAGTATTTATATAGACTACAGAAAACTACACTTTGTGCCCCACCAAAGTAGCAGCAATCTTCTTGTTATACGATTGAGTGTCAGCTTCTATACTAGCTGTGAACTTTTATAGAATCCCTACATTATGGGAATAGGTCATTCAGCTCATTGAATCCACACTGACCCTATGAAGAGCATCCCAGCCAGACCCATCCTCCTTTCCTTTCCCTGTAACCCACATATTCCATGGATGATCCACCTAGCCAGTACATCTTTGGACTCTGGGAGGAAACCTGCACAGACATTGGGGAAAATGTGCAGACAGTCCAACCAGACAGTCAATCGAAGGTGAAATCAAACCCGGGTCCCTGGTAAGGCAGCAGTGCTAACCACTGAGTCACCGTGCCACTCATTTCAACTGAGGTTAATGAGAATCAATGAAGTCAGAGAAAATTAGACATTATTTCGCAGAGGAAAATAAAGTGATCACTTCAAGAATTTAAATATAAATATGCATTAACTATATGCACAGCCTCAATTAGTAACACAACAATTCAGATTCAGTGGGCATGGACGTCCAGATAAAGTGCATGGGACTGTATAGGGCATAATTGAAAAGCCTGACTCATTGATGGAATAATTACTGGCTCTTGGCCCCTGATTATCATTAAAGTGGGAGATTTATGCTTTTTCCAGACAACTGCCGTTATGGTGAAGCGTTGAGTTTGGAATAAAGACAAATATGAAGGCAATTATAAATTAACAGCAGGTTACAGTGACAAACAGGGAGGAAATTACAGTTAATGTGCACCTAATTGTGAAGTATTATATACACACTATTCAGAGGAAATTAAACGAGCTACCAAAGGGCACTAAAACTCGAAGCCAAATTAGAGTCAAGGGAGAGAATAGACATCAATTTTCCACTCAAAACTCAGAGCTGTAATCCAGCAGAGCACATTCAAAAATCAGTGCTGCAGAAACAAAGCAGGGTAGAATTCGTTTCCATTCAGTAACAAGACAGATGTAGAGGCAAATATTGGGCACAACAACATTGGTTAAAAAGAGAAATAATTAGTTGATATTCAGATAAATACAGAATGGCTGTTAGCATTAGTTGGCTTATAAGATGAAAACATGTTTATGATTGTATGCATCGAATGACCGTATATAAGTTATGATACAAAACCAGATATTCCTCAAATGCTGATACAAAGAGGAATTGTAAATGAATGTTGCTTCAAGAAAACATTTCTGTTGATGTGTTGTTCAAACATTTACACCTGAAACAAACAAAATCCCTCTTTTATCTTTGCCTCCTTTTTTCACTTTTATTCTCAAATCCAGAAGACCTCTTACACTCAAACTGAATGTTTTACTTGCATCACCAAGTGACCTGTAGCAGTTTGAACTTTGGTCTCTTGGTTCAGGAGTAGGGATGCTACCACTACACCACAAGAGGGCCCTACCACCTCCAGTCTTTTTTCCTCTGTGGCACCAGAGGGTCCCACTCTCATCACTTCATTTTTTTTTAAGGTTAACCACACAAGAGGGAAATGTTTTGTTTACTCCAAATCATCCGTGGTCATGTTTTATATACGTTTTACATAGTGACACAGTAAAAAGACAGCACTGTGCAAAGACTTTATTATATATTTTTCCATCACCAGAAAAACACCCATGTGGCTAATGCAATATTAACATGCAAAGCCTGATAAGGGCAATGCTATCATCTAAAGAATGAGAAGGAGCGGAAGGGAGGAAAGAGGAGACTCTATCTCTCATGGTGCTCATCTCTCTGTAAAGGCATCAAGACCATTAGCGGACACTGCATGTTCCCTCTCCAAGGACACTCTGGCTCAACTGTAACTGCAGAAAAGGGACAGGCACTTGGCAGAAATTATCCCTCCACAGCCCGCAGTCTGGCCAGGTCCCAGAACAGACCAAAGTGGAGATCCTCCGATCTGCCCATACCCCTCTGCACTAGGTGCCCAAAGATCAGGAGCATGGGGCTGAAGTGCAACCAGAAACTCAACAGGAGGCTTTTCCAGGAACTAACAAGGGAGTGTAAATGCCCACAACCAATGTACATATGGTCCACAGACTCCACAGCACCACAAAAAGAAACAGTTGGGCTAGGAGTCCATGAATGCCATAATCTGCAGTTATAAAGGACTGCTGCATGCAACAACCTCCAGCCCAGGTCCCCAGTGGAAAGAGGGAGGACTCCCTCATAGGCAGCCCTCCACTGGGGATCCACAACAAATAAACACACCAAGGCATGCCTGGGCACCCGGGCGTAAGAGTTGAGATGGATGAAATGCAGCAGCAGTCTCTACAGGGACCGCCATTTTGTCCCCGTGAAAGATACACAGCACATATTCTGGAGATGGTTCAGGTTGTGGGGTGCAGGCTTATGAGGGAAGTTCAGACATTGGGGTCGATGTGAAATTCCACCCAAGTATGTGTACACACTGATGGGATACCACCGCACACCTGAGCACCCTCCAACTGGTTCATGCTGAATGGTCCAAACTCCGCTGTTTTCAGGAGACAGATGGCATGGGGCACGAGCTGGACATATCCTTTCACCCTGCTTGCCAATTTGTGCAGCAATGCCCAGCCCGAGCTCGGCGAACAGAACCACAGCAACGAGCACCCGAGCTACAAATCTTCTCACAAACTTTGAACCGAGCCACTGCCACCCACCACATCCACCTTCAATACCATAAATCCAACAAAACTTCAACTCCAAACTACAAGATCTTGGACTCTGTTCACTGCTCTGCAACTGGATCCTGGACCTATTGACTGCAATCAGTATTGATAGGTGACAATGCCTCCTCCACGATAATCCTCAACACCAGTGCCCAACAAGGCTGCGTACTCAGCCACTTACTTATACACTCTTTATACACTCATGGCTGTGTGACCAAATTCTGTACTAACTCCATTTACAAGTTTGCTGATGACACCGCTATAATGGATCAGATCTTAAAGAACAGTGAGACAGAGTGTAAGAAAGCGATAGAGTTTAGTGGCATGGTATAAAGGCAACAACCTCTCCCTTAATTTCAGCAAAACAAAGGAGCTGGTCATCAGCCTCAGGAAACAGAGTGGAGGACACTCCTCAGTCTGTATCAATGGTGCTGAAATAGAGATGGTCAAAAGCTTCAAGTTCCCACAAGTAAATAATACCAACAATCTTCCTGATCTGTCCACATTAATGTTTCTATCAAGAAAGCACACCAATGCCCTTCCTGAGAAGGCTAAGGAAATTTGGAATGTTCACAATGACTCTTACCAATTTTTATAGTGCATCGTAGAAAGAATCCTAGGTATTCCAAGGAAAACCATTTTTGAATTGAATCCATGAGATGAATCATAAATCATTTCAGATGCTTGGCCGTTATTGAGGCTAAACCTTCCTTTCAACTTTGAAGCTCAGGCAGGACTAAGATCAGAATGAAGGATTATACGCAAGCTACATTTTGACACAATGAAATGGAGATTTCAGAGATCTTGGAGGTCATTCCTTATCATTATGATTCTTTATTAAGTGTAGCTGTCATATAGCTTTGAATGTTCCTTGGTTAGCAGAAACTGAAGATTGGCCTTAACTCGGTGTTCCAGGGATCACCTTCCACTATAAACACTGCAGCCCTACCCTTACCAGGTTAATTTCCCTCAAAAAAATCTCTGAATTGGCAAGAGAAAAGCTACCAAAGAGATGGCCACCAGCCACAAAGAACATTTTGGACTTTGGGTGCTCTTCCAGTGTATATTCACAGAGAAGGAATCTACCACTCACGTCATTCATTTCTTTACAGTTGAGACTTTGAGTCTTCCTATACCATTGGATTCAGATGGCACTGTTCCTGAAAACACAGCTATCTTTTTTGAGGAGCACCCATTCTTTTGAAAAGAAGGTAAGGGAAAAGGAAAGTAGTCCAGCAGTAAAGGAGAAGGAATGCAACCAACGGCATGCTGCTATGGCAACATTGCTACAGTTATGGTGAAGTAATTCCTCAGAGTACGCTGGGAACTGGAAACTCCTGGGACATTTGAACAGAAGTATGTACTAGTACAACTACGACTGAAATGAAGTGAAACTTCAAAACTGCAGTAAGGTGACCACAAGATCTGAGATCTCTTGACTTATTGAGCCAGAAAGAGATCATCAATCATAGAGGAAATAGCTCTCAAAGCTTCAACACTCAGCTCCTAATCAAGAGATCCACTGAAAATCTACTTGCCCTTTCCCTTGTTTCTGACCTTCTTTGTTTCTTCCCTTATGATCTCCATCCTGCAATCACCATCCCACCATCACTTAACTGTGGTCTGAGCCCTTAGTGATCCTCAGTTTTAAGTCTGTGTGCATCACCTAAATGTAAACAATGAAGAGTTCCCAGCCACTGATTGGCCTCTTGAGAGATGGGACTTCCATTTTTGGAGGTCCTTTGATGGTACAGACTTGATGAGGCGAAGGGCCTCTTTAGCACTCTATCATTCTATGTTTGTATGATCACAGGGAAATCTCACCACTGCACTGTTAAGTCCTGGATTTTCCAGAAAAGTAGTGACACAGGCCTCTCACCAACCATCAAGTGTGATACCTATCAGATCCTATCCCGTAATAATAAATGCTTATCTTTAGCGACAAACCAATTTTTAGCTGTTCATCAATTTGTAACCCAGTTCTGAGCAAGGGTCACTAGACCTGAAACATTAACTCTGATTTCTCTCCACAGATGCTGCCAGACCTGCTGTGCTTTTCCAGCTATCTATGTTTTTGTTTCTGATTTACAGCATCCACGGTTCTTTGTTTTTATTTAAGAGAAATTGTTTTTAAACACTGTCTAATATGCTTGCTCATGGCAGACTTATTGTTTGACAACATACAAACAAGTTTCAGTGGAAATTTTGGAAAAAAATTCCAATAAAACAAATGCAATTTTGGGAGTAATTTGTACCAAAGACAACAATTGAATCCAAGTGGAAATTTTACCTCCAACCAAACCTAAAGTCCACATTATTGTAAATGTGCTTATAATGAATAATTCTACAAAAATAATGAAAATGCACAAATGCTCTTTACATATTTAATTCGGGGTATGAGCTTTAATTGGAACATTATGTCGACACAGCACAAAGCAATAGTATAATGATTAGATGCCAAATGTGGATTTAAAGAGTTTTCTGATTTTACAACAGATTACCGTCATTGTCAATTTTTAGTTTTTGTCAATATATATTTGTACGTGTTGCATATCTCTACACAATTCACTCCCGTTGTTCTGTGTCAGGTTCTAGTTAGTAACAGCAATGTTTCACATTAAGCACTCCTCTTTCATCCATCACTGGAATGGTTCAGGGGAAAAGAATATCCGACCATTTGCTGACAAATCCTCTTATTCAAAGATACGGCAGTCACACGCATGATCAATAAAACCCTTCAATCTCTATTCTGTGGCCGTCTGCTCTTTATAGAGTTTCTGATGAACTAACTCACCTGGAGATGTTAGCTGGCAAATAAAAGAGTTAGTTGCTTTCTGAAGCAATTAATAGAAAGCTGGCTCTCCAGAGAATTTTATCAGCTGCTGCAAGCCAGTAATGGTTCAGCCCTTGCCTTTACAAAATGGCGCCAAGGAGTAAGTACAACGCAAGACCACCTGCACCTGCTATACTCAGGCCTCCTTTCTAGCTGTTCACTTTAATTGAATGTCCCATTGTTAAGGGACTCTGGGCAGGATGCAATTGGCCTCAATGAGTTAAATAAATTTCTTTTCAGTCAATGTATCTTGAATTGTGTTTCAGTGCAGAGAAAGCCCTGGTTTCCCCATTTTGATGATGCAAGGAGATGCTGCTTTTTCTAAAGGTCTCTTAATCTGAAATCAAGTTTGTTTAACACATTTTCCCAATAATTATAAAAAAGATCACGCTAAATTCCTGCTAAATTACTTTTTTGTGACAGTTTCTTGCAGTTGCAATACATATATATATATATATATATATATATATATAAATAATCTTTCCACTTGAACCCTGTCCTAATAAAGAAATTATTAAAATTGTTCATTCCACTCTATAATCAAATGGTGGGATGTTTAAGTCGCTTATACTTTAGTGCAAGAGATACTATTGAAGCAAGTGCAATTTTACAGAAAATTTATCAGACTTTGTTGACAGCACATGGAAAGACTTGGGAAAATAACAATTACAACATATTAATTTCAGTAGAATAAGGTATGTTCCACCATTGTAACTTTTATAACTAAGGAGCAGATCATCCATTTCTGAATGGGGAAGAATTACTTAATAACGCCATGAAAGGCCACTAAGATTGCTAGTTCACCCAATCATTCGGGGAGGTGGTGGAGAACTGTTAGTGTCACTGGAATAGCAATCCAAAACCGCAGGCTAATGTTCTGGGCTGTGAACCCCATGCTTAATAAAACAGTGACTACAATTCAAAAGAATTTCATTGGCTGTGAAACACTTTGAGTTATGTGAGAGGTCCCACATCAATGCATATTATTTCTTACTATAAACCTGTAATATTGGCTGAAGTAATTATTAAGGTTTTGATGCATACCTCTGAGACTCACTTTCATTTCTTTACAGAACAATCTGGACCAGTTGATATGATGATAGAATACCGCACACTGCTGAGCTGAATCTGCTGGTAACAGATTTTTCCTTTGAAATTGTTGAAGAAAAATTCAGCATGTTCCATAAAGGTGAGATTGACTTATCTGTGATCTGCTACGGCAATGCTTAACATCCAGGTGATGAAGATAGATATCAATCCTAAATTCATTCAATGTCAGTTATTATTACCAATAGAGAGGGAGAAAAGAAACTTTGAAGGTAAATTAGCAAGAAATATAAAAAATGATAATAAGAGCTTCTTTAAATTTATATTAAAGAAGAAAGAGGCCAAAGTGAATACAGGATCTTTAGAGACTGAATCTGAGGAAATAATAATGGATAATAAACTAATAATAAGCAATGGACTAAGAAGCTCCATCAAAGATTTAGATACCCAACATTCCAAAAATTACTATTATCATTTCAGAAGCATTTGCTTGGAGGAATTAGCTCAACCAGCATGGAAAGGTGAATTGAAGATATTTGTGTTTGATCACATACATTGTGGGTAGGGTTGAATTATATTGGAGAGGTCATACATTAACTTGTTAAGAGAAAGTTATCAAAAGTATAGAAATTTATTGAGACTTCATTGCAATATTTTGATTGTGCTGCATAGAATTATGCAAATACACTGTACACCAAGCATTAGTAAATTGAGGGCAGGCAGGGAACTTAAAAGTTTGCTACATGTTCTCTCATGACATTTCCAAAGGGTCTCACGAATAATAATCACGCTGGAGAAGGCTGGAAAATCGATCCTGAGGCTGACAAGTTACCAGAAGTACCAAGTACACTCTTCCTTCCTCCATTGTTTAATCATTTTGTTCATGCAGTCAAACTGGCAACGTAAAGTAAGAAGATTATTGTGAAATTCTGGCAGTACCTGTGTTTATCAGTTACATTTTTTCCCATTTGTTAATGATGATGGGAAGGTGATTATGATATTGTATTGTAATAACTTTTCTAGGAAGTTACATGCAGTTAATGCATTGGCATTTATCATAGTAATGATTTAACATGATAGCCCAAATTCTATTTTTCTTAAATTAACATGCAGTCAATCCTCATTTTCTCATAGAAGTAAAATTGAAAATGAATGAAGGACAAATATTAACTTCACATTTTCTTTTAGCTTATAGTGAATATCAGTTACTAATATATTTACAAAGATGTCATTTATGTCCTTATGCGTTTGTTATGTTTATGAAATGACTCGTTACTTTCAAGTTGGATAAGAGAAGCTTATTTTCAATTTATATCTTCAAAGTATGATCTTTTCTTGTAATCCACAGTACACTTTTTAATAAAGTTTAAAAAATATAGTCTTGGTTCATGGGATTCTTCCTCATACTTGATATTTTAATTTCAGATAGCTACTTCACAGTCTTCTTGTTCAAAACCTGTCATGTGTCATCTGTAGAATTAGCTACAAATAAAGGGGTAGCGGGAGAGCAAGGGAGAATGCTGGGCGTTTGACTTCCATAAGGCTTTCCCATCACTAGGGTTTGATCCCCACAGCAGGAAGCTTTGTGCATCAGAGACCCGCTACTTGAATATACAAGTCAGGGAAATATTTAGGCATTGCTGGCTGGCAGTGTTTCCTCTAAGCTGAGTCTGTATTAGCTCTGTAAGACCATCATGCCATTCACTGCATCATTACTGACCCATAAGCACCCCTTCTGCTCAACTACAGTGATAGTGTGAGTGAATCAATAGGAACCCCACCAGCTGCCTTTTTGTACCTATATACTGATGAAGGAAATGATGCAGTGGATTGGAAAAGATAATACTGCTTTAATTCATTTGTACAAAGAGACCCAACAATGCCCATGTCAGTGTTTCAATTGATTTCTTGCACTGGTTTTAGTTTAAGTAGTATGAACTTTAATATGCATTTAAATTTACATTATTCATGCCTCATAGGCCTTATGTAACTTTCATTTTGAAATATAAAAGCTAAACTAAAGTATGCTGATAACAACCAGATATTTTGATGTAAAAATTACTGCCATCTTTCCTATCATATTCACATGGCATCTGAATTTGGATGTCGGTGATATCACAGTGTTTTGTCCTCTGACAGTTGTACTCCTACAGCAGGATGCCATATAATGTAATAATGGCTGCATAAAGTCAATACCAACAAGACATTCACACACAAGGTCATAATAAATACAGGAATAGTTGCAGTAATAAGCTCATATACCTGAAATGACCATACCTATTTTAGGATGTTGCATACATATTCCAGTCAAATGTCACCAATTGATATTCTTCTAAAACTCTAAGAAGTCAATACCAAAAGAATTCAGGTCTTTTGGCTTTTCAACTTTTGAACTCTCACTTTTTTACTACATGGCCTGTGGAAATTGTCTCATCTCTATGATGTTGCAGTCTATGCTGCTGGGATGAAATCTTCCAATTTAGTTTCTGCCAAAGAATGTGCAATATATTCACTTAGTACTTAGAACAATTTTCCTAAAATAACTCACTTTGCATTTAAAAAAGGAGAATGCTGACAACAAATCTTAAGGGAATATGAAAGTCTTTATTTTACTGGTTTCTGAAATGTGTGCATCATTGGCTGGGGCAACATTTATTGTCATTGCTACCTGCCCTCGAGAAGATGGTGGTGAGCTGAAGTCTAACACAGTAGAACTACTGCTGTGACAGAGGGAATTGCAGAATTTTGACTCAGTGCCAGTGAAGAAATGGTGATCTACTTCCAAGTCAGGATGACATGGATGACTTGAAAGGGAAATTTCATAAGTTTTTCCAAATGTCAGCTAACCTGGTTCTTCTAGATCATATTCCTTACAGCAAAAAAAACAGGCCATTCAGCCCAACAAGTCCACACCAACCCTCTGAAGAGTAACCCACCCAGACCCATTCCCCCAGCCTATATTTGCCCGTGACAAATGCACTTAACACTATAGGCAATTTAGCATGACCAATTCACCTGACCTGCACATTTTTTGGATTGTGGGAGGAACACCATGTAGAAATGGGGTGCATGTGCAAACTCCACAGAGACAGTTGCCCGAGGCTGGAATTGAACCTGGGTCCCTGACACTGTAAGGCAGTAGGGCTAACCACTGAGTTACCATGCCGCCCCAAGGTGGTGGAGATTGCAGATTTAGAAAATGCTGTTGAAGGAGCCTTGGTGAGCTGCTGCAGTATGTTTGTAGATGATCACACTCCTGCCATTGTGTTCCAGGGTGGAGGAAGTCAATGTTTAAGGTGGTGATCGGGTGCAAATCAAACATACTGCTTCACCCAGTATAATGAATGAGCTTCTTTTGTGTTGGAGCTGCACCCATCCAGGCGATAAAAATTATCCCACCATACTCTACTTGTGCATTGCAGATGATGGACAGGTTTTGGAGCGTCTGGAGATGAATTACTGAATTCCTAGCCTCAGAACTACAATTCTGACCACTCTTTTTATAAGTCTGGGCCAGTTAACCTTTTGGTCAATGGTAATCCCCTGGGCAGATGGTAGCAGTTTCAGCATTGGTAAGGCACTGAATGTCAAGGATAGATGGTTAGATTCTCTCTTATTTAAAAAGGTAATTGGCTGGCATTTGTGTAGTGAGTTTGATTTTTGTTATCAGCCCAAGCCTAAATGTTGTCCAGATCTTGGTACATATGTCCAGAGATGACTTCAGTATCTGAGGAGTTGTAAACGTCACTCAAACACTCAATCTTGTTCCTCCTCCTGGGTCAGAAAATATTCAAGAAGGCACCTCGCATCATCTTAAAGATAGCAATAAATAATTGTCTTGCCAGAAATATTTTTATTGAACGAATGATAAAAAAAATTACCTATAAATTAAGGAAGAAAGAGGTGTAAGTTCAAGTGTTCGTGATTCTAACTGTAACTGTCAGCATTACATTCAATATCAAAACTCATACACAGATATTCAAGGTTATAACATTATCACTCAAAATCACTACCCAGACATGTGATAACATGCTTTTCATTGCACAAAAAGGACAAGGTCTATCCAAGCACAAAAAGAACACAGTTACGCACAGTGACAGATGAGGGGTCAGAATGTCACAGAATAGCTTTTATTGTCTATAAAGAGTGTTGGGGATAATTTTAACTTAATTTGCTGGCTTGGACTCTCATGGGATTACACAGGATGCTAGTTTTCACACCTCACCCAGTTCATTAACCTCACTAACGCAAAACCAATACTGAACACATTCTGATCCTTATTCCAATATTGGGTTAGATTAAAATTACCTTCCTCATTTCAACATGTGAAGACATCTAAATATAACCAAATAGAAGAGAAGTGCAATAAAAAGATAAATCAGTAAAACTGAGAACGAGATAGTTTACAATCATCAAGCAAAAACCTAATCTCACATACAGACTAATTTTTGAAACAGCCAATGGTCTGATTAAATGCATTGGGCCAACAGAGGCCATGTACTGCTGAGTCTTACAATGTATCATCTTGTCGAACAGAAGCCGACAGATTTCCCCATGGATTATACTGCTCACTTTCCACACTGGGAACACATTCCCCCTTGCCACCCAAGATAGAAGCTGAGATGCCAAGCTGTCAATTTACTCCCTCACTTGCAATGGATTTTGACTCTAGCATCTCTTAAGTTTTTTTTTAATCATTAAGAATAATAAAATGACAAAGATCTTTTTGCTGACTGATCTTCAAACGCTGTTGCATTTTCTTTGCACTTAAGTACCATGTGAAAATGCATTCCAACGTATTGCACACAACAACAAAACAAGAAGAATTGTTGATGCAAGATGTATTCTCAGTCTGTGGATATACATCCCTATAACGAAACACATTTATCATTTTTCAAGAACTGTGGAAACTTTTCATGATTCCCTGTACTCCTGAAATGCGTAAGCTGCAATCTCTCAATAATATGCTACATAAACAAATAATTTAAGCCACATAAATTGAAGTTATAGTCAACAGTGACCATTTATATCATGTAAACAGAACTCAAAGTGTAGATAGTTGTGATTAACCTTGAATAAATTAAAATATAAATTATAAAAAATATGCTCATTTTTACTACTCTCTACATGTAAAATTGAATAGTAAGAGTGAACTGATCAAGTGCAGAGGCAATCGAAGGGTAGTTTATTCTTACCTATTTAACATTTAATTGGATGCAAAAATGAAGATTGTTTAACTTGGAAATTATAGAAATGTCTGATTATTTATGTGCATTTCCTGATTGAAATTTTTTTATTCCCATTTTACTTTCTTTCCTACTTTGGTTTGAAATAACATGTCTACACAAAGAGGCATTTGCAGTGCAACGAAAAGATAAAGATTGGTCCAAATATCAGTGCTAAATACAATTTTCCATAGCATTGAAACCACCTTTCTCTTTTACCTCTCATACATGAGCCCAACCAGCCAACGCTGAAGTATTCCACTTCAACAACGACACTAAATTCTATAGCAGCTTTAATATACAACCCAACACACTTCACAGGTGTATTATAAAACAGAATATGAAACAGAGTCACAGAAGGAAGCATATTAAGTCAGCTGACCAAAATGTGAATACAGAGGAAGGTTTTAAGGAGTGTTTTAAAGAATGAAAGCACGGTAGAGATGTAATGAGGTGAGGGAGAGAGAGTTCCAAAGCTCAGCTGAAGGTACCACTACCAACTAATTGGCAATGTAGATTTGATGAGCCAAATGGCCATTCCTGTTCCTATGTTCACATGATTAAAATCAAATGTCCTCAGGAGTTTGGAGTTAGCTGAGCACAACAATGAGGCTAAAGGAGACTGGAGAGAGACAGAGGGGAATATTCAGCATGTCAGGCAGCATCTTTGGAGAAAGAAACTGAATTAATATTTCAAGTTTCTTAAAGATGCTCCCATTTAAGGTCATTTTTGAATCCATGCTGTCCAACATTTAAGTAATTGCTTTAATCTTTCATTTGTAACAATGCAAGATCATGACTTAAAATGTTAACTGTTTTACTCTGCACAGTTGCTGCCATGTTGAATATTCCCAGTTTTTTCTATTTGTATTTCAGATTTCCAGCATCTGCAGTACTTAGAATCATAAGATCCCTAAAGTGCCCAGAAAGCAGTCAAGCATCAACCACATTGCTGAGGGTCTGGAGTCGCACATAGGCCAGTCTAGGTAAGGATGGTATATGTCCTTGCTTAAAGGACATTATTGACCCAGGTGGGTTTTATAGCAATTGCACTGTCATCATTAAACAAGCTGTTTTACAATCGCAGAATTTTATTGAATTCAATTTTCTCCATCTGCCATAATGCCATTCGAACGCAGAACATGAACCTGATATATTGGATTGTAATGTCTAGTGACAATCATAATGACACAATCTCCCAAATATGATTGTATTATCAAAATTACTTATGAACAATAACTATGAAGTTTACAAGCAAGTGTTCTTCAGAATTTCAAATTTCCTGAACTACATTATTCCTGTGATAATCTAGATTGACGTCTACCTCACTCCTTCAATAGGTTCTTTGAAACCTACCTCTTGAACAAACTTTCAGTCATTTGTGTTTTCCCAAATGGCTCAGTCCCAAACTTTGTTTGCTAACACTCCAGAGAAGTGCCTTGCGATGGTATTTTTAAGGTGCTAAATAAATGCAAATTATTGTTGTACTGCTGTTTCGAATATTTCTGAGATAAACCATCAAATTAAAAGCAGAGCAAATCACTGCCATTTTAATTTAGCTGCACTTCTATTGATATTGTTTAGATCTTCTTAAAATCAGCTAACAGCAAACTGCAATTCTGATCTATCTTTATCAATATGTATTGTTTTCTACAAACGTCAATACCGACTCATAAATATCACTATATAATTCTAACTTGAATAATATAGAAATGTTGCCGTTTGTCATTGTTGTCAGCCTAGGTATTAATAACTCCCAACATTCTGAAGTGCAAAGAGATCAAGTGCAGGATACACAAATAGAGGTGCAAATTTTCTGTAATTAAAGTGATAATCAGATAAAAGGATGAATGTTATGTATTCTCATTCTCAGTGAGTCCTTTACGCAATATGAACAAACATTGAAAATGTGGCTGTCAGTGACATGGATTTTTTAACTTTTAAAATTAATGTACATTGTTAAATGTGGATAGATTTGCAATCCATAGGATTCAATAGCCTTAGTTGCAACATGTAGCCAGCTAATGTAACTAGTGCTTTATTGCTATTATGCAATAAACTATATCTTGTTAAGGTTCACAAGTGGTTGTTTCTGTACCACTGTAAATCAAACAAATCCTTATGAACAAGGTTCAAGTCCCCTCTGCTCCATATGTGAGTCATAACAGGACTCTATTACAGATTGATTAAAAATATCTAAACCCTTTGACTCATTTAAAACAATGTGGAATGGTGACAACATTCTTCTACATAAAAGACCGTATATTAATATACTAAGTGTAATAGATACTTTTAGCCAATTTATTTTACAAATTAAATAATCTGTTTCCACAAATCTTGTCATTATTAGGATTGCTCTTGCATACCTACTTAAAATAAACTCAAGGATTGTATTGCATTTGCAAAAACAAGCATGCAGGCTGAAAACAAGCAGAACATCTACTTTAACTTTTAACCAGTGGCACAAAATGGTGGAAGGCACTGACAATTTATAATCCTCCCAATATTTCTCTGTCCACAGCCTGTTTACTGCACTGTGCATAATTGATATGTGGCAGTGTCAGCATGAAACTTTGAGGGAACATTTATGTCAAACAACTTATAAGGAAAAGATGGTTGTACACGCACCAAAAAAGAACTATTAAAAAACGAAAGCTCACAGAATATGTGGATGATAATCAATGCCTTCTAACAGTCCTAATTTTTACGTTTAATTAACAAACACATCTTTGTGCATCTGCCTGCAAAAATGACCCTGAGCTCCAGTTGCCTGCCACTTCAACACACCACCATGTTCCGACATTAACATTTCTGTCACAAGCCTGTTGCAATGTCCAGCAAGCCTCAGCGCAAACTCAAAGAACAGCATCTTATTTTCTACTGGGGGACCTTGCAGCCTCTAGGACTCAACATTGAGTTCAACAAAGAGCCGTATTCCATCATTGCATGGTTTTTACCCATCCCATACCCAATCCCTACCATGACACAAGTTGCTTTTAGCATAGTCCCTCTTAATTAAGACAATTTTATTACATTATATGGGCTGTATTTAGTACAGCTCACCCATTTTCTCCAGTCCTAACTCTTATTATCACTTATTCAGCTTTTTTTCTATCCTGGTCTGCTATCCATATACTCCTTGTTTATCCACTCTCTTCATCTCTCTCTCTCTCTCTCACACACGAAGTTCCATTCCCACCTATCTATTCATTTCTCCACACACACCCCAACTTTGTGTCCAGAATAAATAGCAGTCTTTTCAGCTGCCAGCATATCTGACAAAGAGTCACCAGGCTTGAAATGTTAACTCTGCTTTCTTCCCAACAAATAATGTCAGATCTGCTGAGTTTCTTGAGCAATTTCTGTTTCTGTTTCAAATCTCCATCATCCACAGCTTTTTTTTAATACTCTTGGGCATCACCACGTTTTAGTTGGTAGTGCCCTCACCTCTGAGTCAGCAGTTTTTGGGTTCATGTCCTTGCCGGAAATGGAGCACAACAATCTAGGCTAATGTCGCAGTGCAGTACTGAAATAATGCTGAAGTGTTGAAACTGTCATTTTCAGATGAGATATTAAACCAAGATTCCCTGCCTACACTCTCTGGTAGATGTAAAAGATCCTAAAGTATAATTTAGAAGAGAAGCAGAGAAGTTATCCCCAGATGTCCTGACCAATGTTTAACCTTCAATCAATATCACAAAAAGAAATTCATGATCTTTTTTTGGGAATGTACTGTGCACAAAATAGCTGTTCAATTTCCTACATTACAAAAATCAAGTATATTTTAAATAATACTTCATTGATTATAAATTGCTTTGAAATGTCCAGTGTTAGTGAATGATGGTACATCTGTTTTCTTTTTCTTTAATTTTGCTCAGAAGAGACATATTTTATTGAAGCTTTTTTAAATCTCGAATTCATCAGGATAGTTTCAAGAATGTCAATGTAAAGCTGAATAACAGTTCATATTGCGCGAGAAGAGAATGCTAACTGGTTGGCAAATGGAGTCTGGGTGATAGAGGCAATACTGTAGAAAATGTACCAGTTCAGTGATGACTGATAATTGATTGTCAATTTTGTTTAAATTAAAATCTGGTTGAATGCCTCTGATCTTTCAAAGCATTACCCTGAGGAATGAAACAGAGAGTGGCAGTCATCTAGTCAAAAAGGTACATTGATTGTACATGTTCCTTCTGTCTGCATAGAATGTAGAATCTTCCAAGTAGTGGTGGATCATATCAAAAAGTATATTGCTTCAGCTGTTTGCAATAGGCAGGGTAGTGAGCATGACCAATCAGCCTGTGTTTGTAAAAATCAAAGTCCTGTTTCCAACATTAGTTACCACAACTGAATAACATTTGCTAAGTAATCCCAAGTGTGCTGAGAATTGCACTGATAACCACTTTAAATGTGTCACTCAGGCTCACTCTTACATATACTGGTAACTGTATGTATTAAGACACAATGACATATTCTTGTGAATGGCGGGATGAGTGCAAGACAAAATAATGAGTCCTTTTTCAGTAACATTAAAGTTCTGTACTACCAAAAAAACTAATCTATCATTTCGGAATAATAATTACTACAAAACTCAAGACCAACTAAATGCAACAGTATAAATTGTTTGCTCGTTTAAAACAGTTCATTGTCTTAAGTTAGATTTACATTAATGAATGTCAAGGACAATAGTAGTCTCTTATGCAGTATTTGTCACTATGTTCAACAATATTTCAATGTTTTATTTTACAATATCATCAGAACAGCTTGAACTTTGAATAGGTCACAACAAACCACTTGCCTTCCTCTACATTTTTTCCACAGAGCTGGAGTGAGTCTCAAAGGTCTGCACAGATTACCAATAAATGATTTACTCACCTTAGAGAAAATGGAAATCAGCTTTCAGGAATGGTTTTCACATTGTTATGGCAACAAGCATCATATATATATATAAAAAGCAAGCTAAATTCAATCAAGTTAAGTTATAGTGGTGCTAAAGAAAAGCGAAAATAAAAATGGTATAAGGTGAGTCTTTTAGAGACAGATAATGGAAAATGTGAAAGCAGCAGTGTTAATGGATGGTGCTGGGATGGGAGAAAATGGAACACAAGTATTTGTTCTATTTCTGCAAAACATTAGGCAAAGCAATCACATCAGAGGAGCAGCAAAAGATGTCTTCCATCATTTCTCCAGTTAATGACTGCTGGAAATCTTTGAGAATCAGATGAGTAAAGTGTTGATCCATTTCTGACATCCATTGAAAGAAAAAAAATCTCGTCTTGTCTCAAAAAAAAGAGGCAATTTGTTTTATCATCAGGCACAATATTCTACAGCTTTAAAGTGCGGGCACTGACAAGAATTTCAATTATTTAATTACAAGGAAAATGAAAGGACTTAAGTGTTGTAATTTCAGGCTGCTGTTTCACAGAGCAAACTAATGTGTGCTCAAATTGGAAATGAAGCAAAATATGGAGAAAATTAAAGAGGCTTCTACTTAAATTGTGGGATCACAAATGGTGAATTAGTTTCTTGATATATTCATTTAAGTGTTTAAGTGGAAGGTTTTGTTGCTAATGTAGTAGAACGACATGGCAGGAAGTCTTGTCTGTGTGCCATTTCCATTAGTTCTAAAGGCGAGGTTGAAATTGCTGTCTGTTTAAAATGAATTTTATTGGAAATACAAGAATTGAACTGTAAAGACAGAGAAAGCAAAATTGGAAATATATTTCCCTTTGTTAATTTAATCAAAAAGCAGATGTGACTGAACTAGTGAGCAAGACCAGAAATAACCTCAGAGATGCAGTCAATATCACATCTTCATCATAAAATAAAGGAAATCACTAAAAATGTATTTTTATTGGACCAATTAAGATCTTGTTAATGATAAATTGTTGTCCTACTCAGATGACGTTATAAAGCTTGAGCAATAACGTGCCATATGTTTTCTGTGATCATGCAGTGATTTAAACATACAATTGAGTATAATCCATTTGTGGTTCATAGTGTAATGATCCCAGCATGGGGGACATCAACTCCAGACTAGGGAGACTTGGCAAACAGCTCTGTCCTGTTCTGAACTCCCTGAGACTCACCATAACAACTGACACTTTGTACTCCAACTCTGATGTCATCATCCGTGTGCTTTGAATTGAACCATACTTAATGTAGGCTTCTTGGGCAAGATCTTAATATTCTCCTCAGCATTTGGTAATCCTTTGATTTGAACACTGACTGGTTTCAATAATCTCAAAACTCAACCTCTCTCAATTCTATTCTCTGTTTCTTTTTCCATTTTAAAGCTATTTTACTGGGGTGAATCTAACAGTTTTAGGACCGGGGGAGTGTTATTGATTACAAAAACCTAGGGGTTCAGGTACATAATTCCTTGAAAGTGGTGTTATAGGTAGATAGGGTGGTGAAGAAAGGCATTTGGCAAACTTGCCATCGTTGGTCAGAGCATTGAGTATAGGACTTGAGACGTCATGTTAAGAGGATATGCTTGAAATGTCGACTCTCCTGCTCCTCGGATGCTGTCTGACTTGCTGTGCTTTTCCAGCACCACACGTTTTGACTCTGATCTCAGCATTTGCAGTCCTCACTTTCTCCTATAGCTATACAAGACATTGGTGTGGCCACTTTTGGAGTACTGTGTATAATTCTGGTCACCCTTATATAAGAAAGATGTTATTAAACTGGAAATGGTGCAGAAAAGATTTACAAGAATGTTACTGAGTCTAAAGGGTTTGAGTTATAAGGGGAGGCTTGGTAGGCTGGGACTTTGTTCCCTGGAATGTAGCAAGCTCAGGGATGACCTTACAGAGGTTTATAAAATCACAAGCGACATAGATAAAGAGAAGAGCCAAGGTCTTTTCTCCAGGGTAGGGGAGTCCCAAAACTGGAGGGCATAGGTTTAAGGTGAGAGAGAGAAGATTTAGAGAGTCATAGAGTCATAGAGATGTACAGCATGGAAACAGATCCTTCGGTCCAACCTGTCCATGCCGACCAGATATCCCAACCCAATCTAGTCCCACCTGCCAGCACCCGGCCCATATCCCTCCAAACCCTTCCTATTCATATACCCATCCAAATGCCTCTTAAATGGTGCAATTGTACCAGCCTCCACCACATCCTCTGGCAGCTCATTTCATACACGTACCATCCTGTACGTGAAAAAGTTGCCCCTTAGGTCTCTTTTATATCTTTCCCCTCTCACCCTAAACCTATGCCCTCTAGTTCTGAACTCCCCGACCCTAGGGAAAAGACTTTGTTTATTTATCCTATCCATGCCCCTCATAATTTTGTAAACTTCTATACGGTCATCCCTCAGCCTCCAACACTCCAGGGAAAACAGCCCCAGCCTGTTTAGCCTCTCCCTATAGCTCAAATCCTCAAACCTTGGCAACATCCTTGTAAATCTTTTCTGAACCCTTTCAAGTTTCACAACATCTTTCCGATAGGAAGGAGACCTGAATTGCACGCAATATTTCAACAGTGGCCTAATCAATGTCCTGTACAGCCACAACATGACCTCCCAACTCCTGTACTCAATACTCTGACCAATAAAGGAAAGTATACCAAACACCTTCTTCACTATCCTACCTGCGACTCCACTTTCAAGGAGCTATGAACCTGCACTCCAAGATCTCTGTGTTCAGCAACACTCTCTAGGACCTTACATTAAGTGTATAAGTCCTGCTAAGATTTGCTTTCCCAAAATGCAGCACCTCGCATTTATCTGAATTAAACTCCATCTGCCACTTCTCATTAAAGGGGAACTGAGGAGAAATTTCTTTACACAGAGAGTGGTGTGTATATGGAATGAACTTCCAGAGGACAAGTACAATTACAACATTTAAAAGACATTTAGACAGGTACATGAACAGGAAAGGTTTAGAGAGACATGGGCCTAATGCAGGCAAATGGAACAAAGTCAGTTTAGGAGACCTGATCGGTGGATGGGTTGGACTGAAAGGTCTGTTTCCTTGTTGTATGACTCTATCACTCAGTGTCAGTTTTGTTTAATTTGACAGTGGCTTTCTCCCCACACGGCCTATCAACTTTATTGCTACGTCTTACCAAACTCACCTCATTATCTACTTACCCCAGCTGCAATGCACCTCTCTCACTCAATTCTAGCCCCATTCTATCATCTGCTGTTCCTGGGAAACCTTGTCACTCAGCAGATATCCCCAACAGCCCTGATGTCTCAGCTATTTTTAAAAAAAGTTACTCAGACAAGCATCAGCAGTCTGGCATTAGCTTCTTTGGCAATTTAATGGCACAGCAGCCACAACACCACAATGCTCATGGCACATAGTTGACGTGGCTGATAGTCCCTGACACATAGAATTCTCTTCTCTCTCCCCAATTGCTGCTTAACCTCCAAGCTACACAGTTTTCATGTCCTTAGTCACACCTGTCTAAATACGCTCTCTGTCCTCAATGCCCACTTTAGAGCTACATTGACTTTGACCAATAGGGAACATCTCATACAAGGAAGTAATCAGACAATTCCAAACATCAGCCTTACTGACTGCCAGCAAAAGTGAACACAAAGTAAACAAATAGACATCGCTGTTCACCCCAACAATGCAAAAGAAATGCTGGATAATGACCAACAACTATTTCACAGCCCATGATTGTCAAATCCAGTTCTCATCTTCTGGACTGGGTTCCGATCAGGTCCTGCCTGGATTGTAGTGCCCCGTACAGCTGATATCTGTCACTCACAAGGAGACATGACCTCCCCCTCCCCAACACCCCCATGTCCTCCTTAGATAGCTGCTTCTGTTTCCCCAGTTCCTCAGTATCTGGCATAACACCTTTTCCAATTGTGCAGAGCACAATGTGCCTGGATGATGCAGCACACTCTGTCTCGAATAGATTGTGGATTCCCCCTTGCCCCACACAGACTAGTCCAAGCAACAGAACCACATCTTCAGCAGCTCCTCTGCCTGCTCCAACATAGCCTTGGTCAAAGTATGAGTGGAATTATATCTATGCTCAGTGTTATTCATGGGTTTGAGCAAGTGTTAGTAGCCCTGGTTGTACTGGGTGCTTCTTGACCCCAATAACTAGTCTTGTAAAGCTCCTGAGTCCTCAGCAAACTGCCGAGAGGTCTCCAGAATGTAGGAGTCTTGGCAGCTGCCAGAAGAGTGGACAGCCATCTCCAGGAAGTCGTAACGGTGCTCACAGATTACCGAGGCATGAATGGAATGGAACCGCTTTTGATTGATGAATTCCACAGCATTGTGATAAGGCCTTGTCGGTATCGTCGATGGCATTCTGCATGTGGGAGAAGCCAGGTATACTTCCAAGTGCTACTGTTCCAACTGTAGTACTGCCCTCGTCTTAGGGAATCAAAACGATCCAATGTGATCTTGCATAGATGGCGTTAGTCACTGTCCTGAAGCATTTGTGGATGAACAGCTGAGAGATCCCACATTAGTCACCCATTGTTTTCTGGAAGGAGCAATACGCTTGGAAGTTCCACACATTGTCACCTTCACAGCCACTGGAAGAGAATGGCCTCCCATTCCTGCAGCCCTCAGGTTCCACTCTTGCATCTGATATAGCTCTGTCACCAAGTTCCAGGACATATGGAGCCTGTCCTCCCATGATCCTACCGAGCTCCCATGGTGATTTGCAGTCCACACATTGCCTTTGCTTTGATTTGCAGAAGTAACTTAAGACTTCTTCACATGTTTTTAGTGTCTTTTCCATGATCAGTATGCATGATTATGCAATTATGCAATTATCACCCACATTTTTTCAACCTATCCACCAGTTTCCAGTTCTAGTAAAGGGTCTTCTTAGGAAACATGAACTTGGACATTCTCGTCACGGATATTGAAAAAAAGGTGTCGAACATTTTCAAGGTTTCCTGCTTTTATTTCAGTTTAAGTTTTGATTGCTACAAAAAGCAAAACAACTAAAGAACTTAAACTTCCCCATCCTTAAATAATACCTCCCATGGACATCCATAGTTCTTCCTTAAAGACATACAGAACTGACACCTAGTAAAGACCAACTGGACTATCAAGCCTGCCCCACGGGCAATATTGTTTGAAAGATCACAACTAAACACTTTTCCCAACAGCCCAAACCCCACCTTCTCTCCCTAAAATACCATTCCTTCCCTGAGATAGGTCATTTTGTGAGAGAGGGGAAAAATAAAAGAACCTAAGGTCAAAGTAGTCTGTATTCCAAAAAATTACTGTCCAACTCCTTCAGGCTCTCAAAGTCTGTCCAGGAGATGATCTAAACTAAATATTATCCAAACCTTGACACATTAATGTCTCATCATTGATTAGATTTCCTTCAGTGTGGAAACAGGCCCTTTAGCCCAATCCTGCAAAGAGTAACACCCAGACCCATTTCCCTCTGACTAATGCACCTAACACTATTTTAGCATGGCCAATTCACCTGACCTGCACATCTTCAGACTGTAGGAGGAAACCCACACAGACCCAAGGAGAATATGCAAACTCCACCCAGACAGTTATCTGAGGCGGGAATTGAACCTGAGATCCTGGTACTATGAGGCTGTAGTGCTAACCACTGAGCCACAATGCCATCCCAATCTACTGAAAATGAAATCCAGAAGTTGTTTAGTTCCAAATCACGCTGGCAAGTTGTGAAACTAAAGTAAATAAAATAAAAAAATAAATTAACAAATAATAAAAAATGAAAAATAAACAAAACAATAAATCTATGGTTACAACTAAAAAAAATCATTAAATCTGCCAGATTGTTATTGGAACTGAATTTACTTAATAATGTCGTTCTGGAAAAGAACATTGTCCCCACAGCCACCCACCAATCCCACCCCCCCACCAAACCACGTCACCCCCCCACCCCCACTCCCCACCTTACCCAGCCCCCTTCTTGCTTGGCTGTAGGCTACAGAACAATCAAGGATGGGGAGTAGATGTTGCTGCTGTTACTGTGTTAACTTATAGTTCAAAAATGAGTGTGACCTCCAGAGATAAAAGTGATTTTTCTCAACTTAGAAGGAACACTAATGAAGCTTCAAGGTTCTTAAAGGTGATGAATGTACTGCTTGACCCATTGCGTTTGTTCCTGAGACTGTCTCCTCTCTCTTTCATTGACTTGGGATTCTGTGCCTCTGAATTGGCAAGCAGCTTGAAATGTAAAGTGGTATGAAAATGTAGCCAAATGACCAACACTGATTGGACCACTTGATGTAGTTATCAGTCAGGCACAGCACATGACTCACTTTGGTTAGTGTTCAAAATCATCCCTCCCACAAGACTTTTACAGATTATTATTATGTTTTGCTTACACGTCAGGTTCAGTTAGTAGCATTCTCACCACTAGGTCTGAAGGCTATTGTTTCAATTCCCACCTCCAGCAGAATTGTGTACAGATCAACTATTTACCACAGTAATGAGAAGTGCTTTCTTTAGGCCGAGACCTTGTCTACACTTAGGGTGCAATTATCTCATGGCATTGCTTCTTCAAAGAAGCCAGTGACTTCTGATTTTAAAAATGATCTGAAAATTCTTATTTTTTTTCAAATCTCTCCATGGCCTTGCCTCTTCTTATCTTGTAACACCACCATATCTACAACCTTCTGAGATATCTATATCCTGTTAAATCTGGCCCTTTATGTGTTTCCAATGAAAAATTCTTCACCTTTCAGTGGCCATGCCTTCAGCTATATGGGCCTCAATCTCTGCAGATTTCTCCCTCTACCTCACCATCTCTCTATATTGTTTTCCTCCTTTAAGACACTCCTAGAGAATGGAGTATACAAATAAGGAGGTCTTGCTAAAGATACACAAGTCACCAGTCAGATCATACCTCGAATATTGTAAACAGTTATGATTCATTTATCGAAGGAAAGACACATTGGCATTAGATCTGGATTAGTGGTGCTGGAAGAGCACAGCAGTTCAGGCAGCATCCAAGGAGCTTCGAAGCTCCTTGGATGCTGCCTGAACTGCTGTGCTCTTCCAGCACCACTAATCCAGATCTGGTTTCCAGCATCTGCAGTCATTGTTTTTACCACATTGGCATTAGAGGCAGTCCAGAGAAGGTCCATTATGTTGATTTCGGGGACAGAGGAATTTTCTTATTTGGAAAGGTTGAGTAGGTTAGGCATGCACTCATTGAGGTTTAGAAGAATGAAAGGAGGCCTTATTGAAACATAAGATTCTTAAGGAGCTTCATAAGGTAGAAGTGGAGAGGTTGTTTGCATACGTGGGAGAGTCTAGGACCATCAGGCATGATCTCAGAATATAGGGGTTGTTTATTTAAAACAGCAATGAGGAGCAATTTCTTCTGTCAACATAGAATAAATATGTGGAATTTTTACCACAGAAGCTGTAGAGGTTGAACTGTCAAGTATAGTTAAGACTTGAGATTTTTAATCAGTAAGGGAATCAATGGACAAGGCAGGAATGTGGAGTTGAAGAATATCAGACTAGCCAAGATCTCATTGAACAACAGTACAGACTTAAAGGGCCAAGTGGCCTACTTCCACACTTATGTATAATGGTATTAAAAACTTTCTCTTTCTCCAGGCCTTTAATCATCAAGCTTAATATGTCTATCCATTCAGAGTCGATCTATCTGGTTTAATATTTAAACAAAACTTGGCAGTTCACTGTAATTCAGAATTAATGTGTGCATTCTGCATGGCAATGTCTCTTTCAATCAGAGTCCACTTGCCAACTAATCAGAACTCTCTTCTTGTGCAGTAAAAATATTGTTTTTTTCCTTGAATTGATATTCTTGTGAGTTGTCCTGATGAGGGAAGGTAAAAGATGTATCTTTTCTCAACAATATTCATGTTCTTTACTACTATACAACTTTTAATATCTCCTTAAATAGCTTAGAAAGCTACTTGGTGAAACTCCCATGAAGTACGTTGGGATGCTTCATTACATTAAAAGTGGTTTACAAATACAGGTTGTTGATTACGTTCTGATTTAGACTATTTCAATGTCACTTTTAAAAAAATCACACAAAAGATTATTTGCACTCATCAGAACAATTTGCAAGAATACTAATTCAAAGGAAAAAATAAAAGTGAGTTGGTAGTATTATAACCTTCCTAATGAGTACAAGAGAGAAAGCTTAATAAAAATGTTCATTTTGTTTCCCAAGGGATATTCATATTTTTGATGACTCCCTTCACTTTTCTTCTGCCCTTTGTCCATTATCTCTGTTACAGAAAGCATTTGATACCGAACATGGAATACTTTCAGGTAAGAGTCAAATATTGTTCTTAGCGCTAAAGGGATCAAAGGGTATAGAGAAAGTGGGGCTGAAAATGTGTTGCTGGAAAAGCGCAGCAAATCAGGCAGCATCCAGGGAACAGGATTCCTGAAGAAGGGCTTTTGCCCGAAACGTCGATTCTCCTGTTCCCTGGATGCTGCCTGACCTGCTGCGCTTTTCCAGCAACACATTTTCAGCTCTGATCTCCAGCATCTGCAGACCTCACTTTCTCTCCATCGAGAAAGTGGGAACAGGGCTGGATGATCAGTCATGTTAATATTGAACTATGGAGTAGGTTTGAAGGGTCAAATAGTCTGCTTCTGCTTCTACTTTCCCTGTTTCTCGGTTTTTATTACATCCATGAAGACACATGTAAATTTTACTGTGTTAGAAACACTGCAAAAACACAATGCATTGCTTTTGATGCTAATCCGAAAAACAAACATAATTTCAACACATTCAATCATGCACTTAAAGCTTGTACTTCCAAATAAACCTGTTGGACTATAACCTCGTGTTAAATGATTTTTAACTAGAGAAATAGAAACATTGAGAAATATCAGTTGAGTGAACGTATCCTTCTTCTCAGTAAAAAAGCTGAGACCAGATATGTCAAACCATTGAAATCATTAAAGGTCTGATTAGGGATAGTCAGCACAGATTTGTGCATGGGAAGTCATGTCTGACAAATCTTTTAGAGCTTTTTGAAGAGGTAACCAAGAGGTTAGATGAGGGTAGGGCAGTGGATGTTATCTATATGGAACTTAGTTAGTCCTTTGACATAGTCCCGTATGGTAGGCTAGACATCATGGGATCCAGGGAAGCTAGTTAATTGGATTCAAAAGTGGCTCGATGGAAACAGAGAGTGCTGATTAAAGGTTATTTCACAGATTGGAGGCCTGTGAAGATTGCTGTGCCACAGGGGTCGGTGCTGAGACCTTTATTATTTGTGATATACATAAATGATCTGGATGTGAATATACAAGAAATAGTTAGTAAGTTTGTGGATGATACAAAATTAAGAGATTAGGCTCATGATGGGGAAGGTTATCAAAAATTACAGAAGGATCTTGATCAGATGAAGAAGTGGGCTGAGGATTGGCAAATGCAATTCAATACAGATAAGTGTGAGGTGTTGCAATTTTGAAAGTCAAACCAATGTAGGACTTATACAGTAAATGGTAAGGTACTGAGGAGTGTTGTGGAACAGAGGGACTTAGGAGCACAAGCCCATAATTCATTGAAAGCAGCATCACAGGTAGACAGATTGGTGAAGAAAGCATTTAGCACACTGGCCTCCATCAGTCAAGGCAGTGAGTATAGGAGTTGGAATGTTATGTTACAGTTGTATAGGTCATTGGTGAGGCCACACTTGGAGCATTGTGCACGAGTTTGGTCACCCTGTTATTAGAAAGACTAAAAAGAGTGCAAAGAGAATATTGTCAGAACTAGTAGGCCTGATTTACAGGGAGAGGTTGGCCAGGATTGGATTTTATTCCTTGGAATTTAAAAGAATGAGGGGTGACCTTATTGAGGTGTATAAAATCATGAGGGGCATAGATAGGATGAATGCATGTATTTTCTTTTTCCCAAGGATGGCGAATTAAAAACTGGAGGACATAGGTTTAAGATGAGAGAGGAAAGATTTAGGAAGGACCTAATGGGCAACTTCTTTATGCAAAGAGTGGTGCATGTATGGAATGGGCTGCGAAAGAAAGTGTTGAGGCAGGTAAATAGCAACATTTTAAAAACATTTGGATAGGTATATAGATGGGAAGGGTTTAGAGGGATATGGACCAAATGCAGGCAATTGGAACTAGCTGAGTGGGCATCATGGTCAGCATGGACCAGTTTGGGCTGAAGGGCCTGTTTCCATGCTGTATTACTCTATGACTGTATAACTCTACATTCAAGCAATAACAGTGAGGCATGTTGCTAGTGAATTTCAGATGAAGCCTGATTTAAATGCTTGTCCATGTTTCACTATTGACATTAACAAGTTTGAAAACTACAACTTGGTAAACTCAATTGATGCCACATCAATTGATATTACTGTATCGCAAAAGGTACTCAGCCCTGGCAAGTACATTGATAACACAATCTAGGATGCTGGCCTTTTATCTTAATGTTATAGCAATAAAAACACAGGAAAGGTTTGTCTTTTGATTTCACAGAGCAATATTGGATTAAAAGACATTATTTGAAGATACATTTGGCAAATGCAGGCTTATTAAGTATGGTTCAATTGCAAGCTATCTGATTTAAAACCTGGGGAGAAGTATGAGCTAAACTGTAAATAAAATAAAGAATAAAATAGAAATAAAATAATTGGAGTCAAGTGTGCTCATTGGCACCTCACGTTTATTTTTTGTTCATTTTTTTCAGGCTTCGATTTGTTTCTATACTTTCGTCTAATGCTTATAATGGACTTACTTCTTCACTTTGATCTTCAGAACTGTTACTATTGCCAAAAGAAAAGGCCCAATAACACAGGTATGAAAGAAGGAAGGGGCTCCTTGGTTATTTGACGGAGCAAACTTTTCATTTTTCTTTCTGATTTAAACACATAGATTTCTATATAGCCCACATTTTTTAACAATGAAACATAGAACAGCAGATACTGGAGATCTGAAACAAAGACAGAGTTAACATCTCAAATCTAGTGACTCTTCATCAGATAATTTCTGCTCAGTGTTACCTCTGCTTTCTTCCCACAGATGCTGCGAGACCTTCTGTGTTTTGCCAGCAATTTCTGTTTTTGTTTCAGATCTCTGGCATCTGCTGTTCTTTGTTTCATTATAGAAAATGCAGGCTAGTTAATCAAAGGTGTATGTGTCTAATCAAAGAGGAATTAATATCAAAACAGCTAATTGAAGTGATTCCCAATTAAAAGCTGGAATGAGCCAGATGTTGCAATGTGAGGGTCACTATGATTTGAGGTGACTGTCAAGTAGTCAGAAATCTATACAACAGAAAGCAGAGTTAACATTTCAAATCCAGTGACTCTTCATCAGATAATCTCGCTTAATGTTAACTCTGCTTTCTTCCCACAGATGCTGCCAGACCTTTTGAGTTTCACCAGAAATTTTTGATGTTTGCATTTTTACAATGTAGGTAATAAAAGAACAATTCCTGTCATGGATAGGATAGTCCAGTGCACTGGAGATGTGCTTTTGACTTCATGAAATTCAGTTCAAATCTTGTTAAATCTGATAATTTGCAAGCTTCTTCTTGAAATTGCTTTATTTTGTAATTGCTCTATTTTGTCTGTAAAGTAATAGTATAGTATCATTGTTTTATCTTGTGCTTTAAGCCAATACAGCTTCCTGCAAGGAGAAACCAGTTTGCAATAGCTTGAGCTATGAGTATTTGCTGTACACTGTCCCTCAGGCTGCTTGCACCTTATCACTAGATAAGGCTCTTCAACTCGTTATATACTATAATACTCTTCTCTTTATATCTGTACATATTAGATTATCAAAAGTAGCTCTCAAATGAACAATTCAAAGCCTCTTTCTTGACTGCAGATTGGAAACTTCCCTCTTTGTGATATTAGACCTGTGTGATCAGTTGCCATCATGATTTACATGAATCTCATTATATCGCAAACACCTTACACAATATGCTGAAGACCTCTTGATTATAGGTGAGCTTGGGATAGATCTTAGCTTTGAGATTGTGTGAAATGGGTGATAGCAAGTCAGCAGCACATTTTACATCTCTCCCAGTTTTGGCCACCATTGTAGAAATATTATACATGAGAAAACATTGTTTTCAAAGTTCAGAGGTGAAGCAGTCAGGCAGTGTGATGTCTCAGGCAGTTTAAACATGTAAGACAAAGTCGAAAATACAAGGCTATATTTCCAGTGCTGAATAATGACCATGTGTAGATATGGATAGTAATACTGGTGAAGATATTTTGGATGGCTAGTTGCACCCATTGCCTGCTTACATTCGATTTGTGAATCTCTTATACTTTGTGTGTGGATAAGAAACCTCATTGCCCACTTATTTTTCTAGTTCAAACTGAGAAGCAACTATATCCAAGTGTCTGCTGCCACCACTTGATCTGTGATTTGGTAATCACACAGTGAACGGGCAATGAAGCCAGCAATGTGCAGCTGAATAGAACTGACTTTATGTGTGTCTTTTTGGGATGAGAATGCCATCATGGCATTTGCAAAATTCCTCTAAAATATCTCTGGGGTCAGTTTAATACATTTATTTATCCATGTAATTTAGATGGATTAACAAACCTGCTAAAATAACCCTCACAGGAATTATGTACAAATAAGGCAAATTCTCTGATAAAATTATGACTGAGAGCTATCTGAACCTACTGATGTACATTGTGAATGCATATTATAACAAAGACTAATGTTTGTTAGCATGCAAGCAAGCTGTAATTAGACACAAGTATTTGTATAATTTTTAAAAATGAGAAATGGCCAATGAATTTGGACCTCCAACAGCATAAAATGGTGATTTTTTAAAATTTTCTTATTGTCCTAAAAGAAAGTGAGAAATTTTATTATAGAGAAAATGTTGAATGTCAACAACATCCTGAGTCTCTTGATAATAATCAGATTCAAACTTCAAGATATTAATAAAGCTCACAAACTGACAGTATTTCCTCCTGACCCTAACATTTAGCGACCTTGCAATTATAAGGTTGGAACTATTGGATATGTATTGGGTATTTATTGTTCTACAAAACTATATTTGCATGTCTCCATGTGCAGGATGAGTGATGCAAAATTCATCAAGTCTTCAGAAGGCTAAAATTTCCAACTGACAATAATACAGAAATACTTAGCACATTTTAAATAGATTAACTCCACCATTAAGAATAGGAGAGAGGATTGTGATTTAAAGAGGTGCAGCATCCATTTACTATGATCACTTGCAGGATTTTCTAGGTTTCACTCTATCCAGAACATTCACTGTCAGAGGAAGATGGAGGCTTTCATTCTATCGCCATCAACACCATTTCAATCAGGCTGTGAATGATGAAAGGTGTTATTCTAATTTACCACTTAGTCCCTGCTGCAGTGACTATTTTATGAAATAATAAATCGTAATTTTCCAGACCCTGTTCAAATCAGGGTTGGAAGCCATACTTTCAGCTCTGATCAAACGAGGAAATACATAGCTTTTGAGGGTTCTGCATTGAACCTCCAGGGATCTGAAAAGGCTACTAAGCTGAATATTCAGCCATGATCATATTAAATAGCAGAACTGGCTCAAAGGGCTGAGTGGCCTACTCCTGTTCCTATTTTCTAAGGGCCATGAACATTCCCAGCTGAAACAGTGAAGACCAGACCAGGAATGCACGCAACCAGCAGTGGAGCACACCAGCACTGAAACCATACCCCTTTAAGTAGCACTTGCTTCCATATTCCAAGATATACAGCTCCTGAACATCCACTTTGACAGATGTTGAGAAAAGGCAATTGTATGCAGTAAGGGAGGTTTTATAGTGCCAGCTAACTGGGTTATGGAAGTGCCAGATTACTGGAGGAGCTAGGATGCCAGCTTGGTGGGGGTAGGGTGGCAGGTAGGTGACAGTAGGTAGGGTATGGGGAATGGGATGCTAAGTGGGTGAAAGGGCAGGGTGCCAGGTGTGCAGGAGTTTAAGATGGCAGTTAAGAGGGTGAGTGCTTAGTGTAGGACAGAGGGTGGTTTGAGCCAGGAGATTAGAAGTTGGTGCCTGTCCCAGTTTGGAGATTGTTGGGGCAAGTCATTTCAGGTCAAGTCCAGAGGCAGGAGCTAGAGTGTTGTTGAGTCTGGGTTTGATCAGGCTGGACGACAGCATGGGGAGGAGGGAGTGGATTTGGGTCTGGAGAAGATTTGTTGGCCTGGTATGGAGTTTGGTTATGGTGGGGTGAGGGACTGGAAGGTGAAGTTATTCTGAGTGATTATTGGAGGACACGCAGTCAGTCTGAGTGCTTGGAGAGGGAAATCAGTTTCATAGTTAGCCGAACATTAGGGAAGGTTTTAATCCCTCTAACTTTCCACGGTTAATGGTGCCTGTATTTGTCACCAAAAGTTTCACAGCTACGAAGAGTAGAGGCTCCTTTCTGAAAACATATCATGAATGGACCATTTATGCATCCATAAAAATATTGAGATGCATTGGAATCTGTATCACAAAAAATGTAGATTACTCTGCATAACAGTCCAATATTTTTATTAGCTATTCCAATTAATTATCATTCTTGAGTTTGGTGACCATAATCTAGAAACAAATTTATCACTTTTTCCTGTTTTTCCTGACAATGTTGGAATCTGTTCATCTCTGAGTAAGAGTTTGCCTGAGATTAGAGATAACTCCAAATCACCATTGTGAATGTGTTAATAGGTACTCAAGTGTTAGACACATTGGTTTAAGTCAGGTAGATAATCTCTTTACTTGAAACTCTTGCTCAATTTGATTTTAAATCCATCAAATAGGAGGAAGGCTCTATATATTCATAACATATACTTTCACAATAAAATTTCATGGACTCATAATTTTGAGAGTAAAAAAAAAACGTTAAGCAATCAAATAATATTTGGTGGGTTGACCAGAATTTCGGTGTAATAGATGTCAAAGTAAAAGAGAGAGTTGGAAAGGCAACGGGATTTAGGGCTGGGATTCTTGAGATTTAGGATGCTAAAAGCAACATCATCCAGCTTTGAATAGAGGAAAGAGGTGTTCGAGATTATAATGGAAGAGATTTGGAATGTCAGGGGATTGTGTGTTTAAGGACCATATATAATAGAGATAGTGAGACTCAAAAGGGTTCAAGGAGGTTAACAAGGGCAGGATGGTAAATGAAAGGGATGATGCAAGCATAAATACAGGCAGCCAACTTTGGATGAGCTAAAGTTTATGCAAGGTGGAAGTTGCAAAGACAGCTTAGGATAATCAAAGTAAGAGTTTGGGAGTTAACAAAGGCACGGACAAGGATCTGGGCTGAGCCAAATTTCTGATGGATGATGTCGCAGAAGTGAAAGCAGGTGGTCTTAGTGATGGAGAGGACATTAGATTGAAACACTAAGATTATGAGCATCTCAAATCTGTCTCTGATTAGAAAAGTAAGAGTAGCACCAGGTGACCACAGATTTGGAGAGTAGAGGAGATGTAACAAAGGTAGTTTAATCATGAGACAAACTGTTATAAAAACCAATCTACTTCACGAATGTCCTTCAGAGTAGGAATATTAGTTATGCCAGTATTACTAGCATTTTATGTCAGATTTATTAAATTAACTGAATTTAAATTCTACAGCTGTCTATGAGGATTCAAACTCAGGTCCCTAAATCATTTATCTCATTCTCTGAATTACTAGTTCAATTACGCTGCTACTGTTCCTGTAGTTTCCCAATCAACATATACACACAATCAAACACTAAATCTTTGAACAATTAACTACAACCCGGTACAACTTACAGTAAGGAATGTCTTAATCAAACCGTATACTACTGAGCCAAACTTCTCAAGAGGTTTATCTAGTTAGCTGTGGTGGTAACCCTACACAAGAATGCTCATAGGTTCGAAGTCACTTCTTGAGAATTTGGTTTCCCACCTACTGTTAAATCCAGTGTCAGTAAAATCTGAAATAAAAACAGAAATATGGAAATAGTCAACAGGTCAGGCAGCATCTGTGGACAGAGAAAAAGGTTGATGTGTCATCAAGCATATGTCAGCTGATGACAGGTTAACTCAGGTTTCCACAGATACTGCAGTGTTTCCAGCATTTACTGCTTTCATTTCAGATTTCCAGTATTCACAATATTCTGCTGTTCGATCACAGATTGGTGAGAAAGGTAGTTGTTCCTGTTTATAAGGTTGGAGGGATCACATAAACCTGGACTACCATGTAATCATCCCAACCTCATCTTCATTACTGTCGTGAAACCCCCTTGCAGGTGTTCATTATCATCTGTTAATCAATAGACTACTTCATTTCCCTCTGGATATTTTTGGGGGTTTGTTTTATCGCTCAGGAGAGGTTTTAATGATGCCACACTCTGAGATGATCGTGCTCCATGATTATTGAATGTGGCATCTTAATTGGTTCATGAAAGCAAATAAACAGGAATAATGAATAATTATACTTTTAATATTTTGGTTGCATGAATAAAATACATAACATTTGAGACTAATTTGTCACTTAAGTTGTATTTTCTGTTCTGCTCTTTGAAACAATGCTTGAAAAGCATGTTAGTGCATATAACTCAATTTACAGACGCAATTAATGTATTAAAGGCTTTATGTTTACTTTTATTTTCAGTCATCTCCTATCAATGCACCTTTGAAGGCCAAAGAAGTTGGCACTAATTAGTTCAATAAAATAGTGCAACATGTGATGGTTAATAAGTGATGCAGCCCATTGTACTGTCCTGAAGCCTAAGATACTACAGAGAGAGAGAGAGAGAGAGATGACAAGGGCTCTTGTCAGCCTTTGATGCAGAAATAAGCTAGATTTCTCAGACAAAGCCCTAGGTTCATCATTTTGAAAAGATGCTAGATTTTGTTGTAGAGTTGAAGCTAGAAGGAAGCATGTTATTCAGTAAAAAGAAATATCAAATTAGTCACTACTGTGAGCATTTTGCTGCAGTTCTTACATTTTTTGCCAGAATATAAAAACATTGGCCTAAATTTGGCATTTATCCAGGATACGTGGTCATGAGTAAGGACATAAAACTTGCAACACTCAGCAGAAAAGCCTTCTGACTGGACCATATTAATGGATGACATCTGCATTCTGGCATTATTGGATAGCATATAAATAGTAATTGTCAAGCAACAAAGACTTGCCAGCAGTTGGATTCTACAGTTTGTATCTGTTCTGCAATAACTGTTTTAAATTATATAATATCTCCTACATTGCTTAAGTATCCAGCCTAAAGCTATGTAAATATCAATCATTGTCTACTTATAAGATGATGTATAATCAAACTCATTTTTATCATACAACATTGATACATTCTTTCAACTCTAGAATATCTTGCCTGCCCTGAAGTAATAAACTATCAAATATAAATGGGAGAAAGTAAGGATTGCAGATGCTGGTGATTAGAGTCAAGAATGTGGTGTTGGAAAAGCACAGCAGGTCAGGCAGCATCCAAGAAGCATTCCTGATGAAGGGCTTATGCCTGAAACGTCGATTGTCCTACTCTTCAGATGCTGCCTGACCTGTTGTGCTTTTCCAGCACCACACTCTCGACTATCAAATATGTGTCAAAACTGACTCAACTCAACTGTATAAATCAATAAATGGCAAGCTTGACTTGGTCAGTACTGCAGGTTCCATTGGAAGGTTCCAGGTTCAAATCCGCATGTTAACCATCTTAATCGATGCAGTAAATTGAAGGTTATAATTGGCCTCTGTATTCTGAGACTGGGACTGTTGCTCTGGCCATGCAGTAACTTTCAGTGGAATGTCATGTATGTGAACATTGATGGGGACAGGATGAAACTTAATTGTGATTCCTTTTTACGGACAAACCATAGAATGGTTACAGCGCAGAAGATCATTCAGTCCATTACGTATGTGCTGGTTCTCAAAAGGAGCAATTCACCTTGTGGCACTTCATGCCCTCTTTCTTTAACCCTAAGAATTCTGTATGTTTAGCCAATAATCTGATTCTCTCATGAATGACTAAACTGGACCTACTATGACCACAATCTCAGATAAACTATTCCCATTCTAACCACTCACTGTGTGAGAAAGTTCTTTGTTCATGTTGCCATTGCTTTAATGGCCAATTACCTGAAATTTGTGACCTCTCATTCTCAATTGTTCCATCAATTAGGACAGCTTCTCTCAATCCATTCTGTCCAGAATCCCATGATTTTAAATACCTCTCTAAAATACCTTCTAACTCTTCATTTCTCCAAAGAGAAATGCCCCAACTTCTCCAACCTATCAATGTAACCAAAGTTCCTCATCTCTGGAACCATTCTTGTGAATTCTCTCTGCAACCTTTCGAATTCCTTCACATCCTTCCAAAAGTATGGTACGCAGAAATGGAAGCAAAGTTCTAGTTGAGGCCAACCCAGTGTTTTATGCAATTTTAAATTTCTGTGAATATCATGTCTCTAAAATTGGATTGTACAGTATCTGTTTTCCAGAGGTGGAAAAATACAAAGATGCAAACACCTTTCATCCCTTTGAACCTGCCCTGCCATTCAATATAATTATGGCTGATCTTCCATCTCAATGTCAAATTCCTGCTTTCTCACCATATCCTTTCTTGCCTTTAATATCTGAAAAATTATCCATCTTCCTCTTGAAAATATTCTGTGACTTAGCCTCCACAGCCTTCCCTGGTAAAGAATTCCATAAGCTCACTACCCTTTCAGTGAAGAAAACTTTCCTTATCTCAATCCTAAATTAACTACCCTACATCCTGATACTATGATCCCTTGCATCCCTTGAAACATCCCCCCTGCATCTAGTCTGTCCACACTCCATTTTACCTTAAGGGTTACAGGAACAGGAGTCGACAATTTAGCTACTTAGAGTCAAAGAGTCATTGAGATGTACAGCATGGAAATAGACCCTTCGGTCCAACTCGTCCATGCCAACCAGATATCCCAATCTAATCTAGTCCCACTTGCCAGCACCTGGCCCATATCCCTCCAAACCCTTAACTGTTCATATACCCAACCAAATGCCTCTTAAATGTTGCAATTGTACCAGCCTCCACCACATTTTCTGGCAACTCATTCCATATGCATACCACCCTCTGAGTGAAAAAGTTGCCCCTTAGGTCTCTTTTATACCTTTCCCCTCTCAGCCTAAACCTATGCCTGCTAATTCTGGACTCCCCCACCCCAGGGATAAGATTTTGTCTACTTATCCTATCCATGCCCCTCATGATTTTGTAAACCTCTATAAGGTCACCCCTCAGCCTCCGGTGCTCCAGGAAAAACAGCCCTAGCCTATTCAACCTCTCCCTATAGCTCAAATCATCCAACCCTGGCAACATCTTTATAAATCTTTTCTGAATCCTTTCAAGTTTCACAATATCTTTCCAATAAGAAGGAGACCAGAATTGCATGCGATATTCTAACAGTGGCTTAACCAATGTCCTGTACAGCCTCAATATGACCTCCCAACTCCTGCCAATACTCTGACCAATAAAGGAAAGCATACCAAATGCCTTCTTCACTATCCTATCTACCCTGAAACTCCACTTTCAAGGAGCTATGAACCTGTACTCCAAGACCTCTTTGCTCAGCAACACTCCCCAGGACCTTACCATTAAGTGTGTAAGTCTTGCTAAGATTTGCTTTCACAAAATTCAGCACCTCACATTTAACTGAATTAAACTCGATCTGCCACTTCTCAGCCCATTGGCCCATCTGATCAAGATCCGATTGTAATCTGAGGTAACCCTCTTCGCTGTCCACTACATCTCCAATTTTAGTTTCATCTGCAAACTTAATAACTATACCTCTTATGCTCACATCCAGATCATTTATATAAATTATGAAAAGTAGTGGTCACAGCACTAATCCTTGTGGCACTCCACTGGTCACAGACCTCCAGCCTAAAAAAAAACCCTCCATCACCACGCTCTGTCTTCTACCTTTGAGCCAGTTCTGTACCCAAATGGCAAGTTCTCCCTGTATCCCATGAGATCTAGCCTTGCTCACAAGTCTCCCATGGGGAACCTTGTCAAACACCTTACTGAAGTCCATTAGATCACATCTACCACTCTTCCCTCATCAATCCTCTTTGTTACTTCTTCAAAAAACACAATCAACTTTGTGAGACATGATTTCCCATGCATAAAGCCATGTTGACTATCCCTAATTACTCCTTGCCTTTCCAAACACACGTACATCCTGCCCCTCAGGATTCCTTCCAACAACATGCCCACCAACGACTTCAGGTTCATTGGTCTATAGTTGCTGGCTTGTCCTTACCACCTTTCTTAAACAGTGGTACCATGTTAGCCAACCTTCAGTCTTCCGGTACCTCACCTGTGACTATCGATGAATCAAATATCTCAGTAAGAGGCCCAGCAATCACTTTCCTTGAGTTTGTTCTGCCTTTCAGTTTGATAGTGACTGATCTTTTATTCCAACTCTGCTGCAAATCCCTTGATATCTTTTTGAGAATTTGGATGGAGCCTGTCTCATCACTAGAAACATCTCACTCAATCTGTAATCAACCTGTTCAGACATGTTATTATGCAGCAATGAAGCAGGTGGGACTTGATCAAAGGCCTCTGGCTCAGAGGTAAGGACACTACCAGTGCAACACAAGATCCCTTGCTCCATCTTTTATACTTTTTATGAGTAACATGACGAGATTCTCATGAGGCAGTGGCCAGTTGACAATTGATAGTGATTGAAAACTGTTAAATGCCTCATTGACAGCACAACTCACTTCATTAAAATTCATTGTTCTACCTTACCAAACTTGCTAAACATGAAACTTGACATGGTAACCAAAGCAGGTATCTGGCAAATTCAGTTTGCTGTTTGCTCCAAATGATCTCCACAATGGACAGCAACCTCTCAGGCCACATTCTATGAGCACTAGCCACTTGCAGCCCACATCCACAGATATGGCACATATTATGTGTCAGCTTCTAAGAACCCTTGTGGCACTTCTCCACTTCTCCAGTTGTACACTTCAATGTTGTTATTCAATGTCGGCAGTTATCATTGCAATGCTGCAGCAAAGACTCTGTGTACCCAGGGATACATAACTAGCTAATGGATTGGACCAGGCTGCATCTCAGGGTTTGCCCTAGCAAACACTTACTCTGAGCCTACCAGGATGTTCATCACACCCCTGCCTTGCCTTAACTTGCCTTGCCTTTTTCTGCATTGCCCTCTCTGCCAAAGAAACCAGTTTCATGTTTCTCTGTCTTGCATTGCCATTCAGCACAAACACAAAGGCAGGAAGCTTGATATGGTTGTCAGCAGACCTCAGTCAAATCAAACAATAGTCTCTCATTTGAGTCGGTCCAATACAGTAATTTAAGGGCAGACCCTAAGACCTTCAGGCTGGTCAGTCAGTATGTGCTTCACAATAAAGCTGAGAAGCTGAATGCTGGGCAGCCCACCACCCGTCTTGACTCTTTCTGTCTTACTGGGGACTATGTCCACGTGGACTGAGAGAGATGCAGCTATTAAGAAAGATGAAAGTGGGTGGCACAGCTGTTGGTTTTGATGCAGGTGAGGAAGTGTTCTGAGTGAGTGAGTAGGGAGTGCAGGTGGCAAGCAGGGTTAGTGCTGTCGGGATTTGGAGTGAGTAAGAGGGCGTGAGGAAAGATGTTGCAGATACGAGTGAGAGTGGGAGAGGATGACACTTGATGGGAGCTGGGAGTAGTGTCAAAGAAAGATTGAGTGTGAGCTATCAGAGAGAAGATGGTGACATTTATGCCAGTGGATTGCAGGAGGTCATTGACCTTCTGCCCTTGGTGCTATTAACTCCTCAAGACATCTAACCTGTGTGGCAGCCTTGGACCTTGGACTCCGCTGCTGGTCCTGGGAGAAGAGGAAGAGAGGCTGTGCACCAGCCCATCCAACACAATCTCCAGGTACTTGCCCAGACAGTGCGGTGCTGATTTCCCGTTCTGCCATGTCCAGGACATATCTGAACTGACAATGCTTGTCTGGGTGCACAACAGGCTTTGATAGAAGTTGGGGCAATGGGGATGCTGGAGAATTCAAAGGCATCCATTGAGTGATAAACTAAAATCAATAAGAGTATATTAAGCTGACAGCACTGGATAGAAGCCTGGTTACAGAGAAGATGAAAATAGGTAAAGGCACCATTTTTGGGGGATTCAGGTGGTTGACTTTGCTCTGGTATATAAGCTAAATATTCTTCTTTCATCATGATGTTCTAATTGTAGAAATGTTATTCTAAATAAGCAATGTATTATTGTAACATTAATGGTTTGGAATAGCTAAATAAGAGGACAGCTGAATAAGAGAAAATAAAATAGAAGATCAGAGTGAAAGCAGTGAAAATGCCATAAAGCAAAATTGTTCTTTCAGTAAAACGCCACAAAAATTCAGTTGAAATCTTAGTAATATACTTTAAAATCAAACAACTTTGATACAGAAGTTCTCAAAATTTGTATCTCAATCAACTGAAATAGAGTTAATTTGGGGCAGCTCTCAGACTAAACAAAAACATCCTCTTCACAAATCCATAGTGAGGTTGACAGATTTAGTTCTAACACTGTGCCAGGAATATTCAATGCTAGTTTTCTGCCTTCAACAGCTGAAAGCGTTTCACCAGTACGTATACATCACATGCTTCTGTCTTATCACTCAACGCAACTACAGCACAAAGACAGCATGGGCTCAATTAAAGCTTTCTGTGTATTGTTGCTATATTGGAATTGCAATACAACATGGTCAGTCTTAATGAGTGGGAGACTGAACATAATATTGATTGTGGAACTAGCCAATTTTCTTTTTGACTTCCTGAGTTCAGACTGTGGGGTTGCCATTACAAAGTGACAACAGACCAATGCACTTAGCACGACACCACCTATTGCTTTACTTTTCATTTTGTTAATTGGTTGACAGTGCCAGTGTTAAGGTTGCGGTGAATGACAGCATTCATAATGACTTCAAAAACTGTGAAGAACAACAACATAATGAAACAAATCACTGAAGGCGATCACACTCCCCCCTATGAGTGCTACTCCTTGGATTCCACAAAAGATAAGAATTAATGTGTCATAGTTTTAAAAACAGTACAGCCCGAATGGTAAAATTGGTTCTCCATTGATGTCAGTACTTACATAATGTAACTTCAATCTACAATCATTTGATTTTACAGTGCAACATAAATTGGGTGAACACATTGATATTCACTCTGTTATTTACTGGCAGGTGAGTTGTATCTACCATTCTACGTAAACAGAGTGTGAATATTTCAATTAGAATTCATGTTTCGGTTCCTGACCTTAATCTAAACCCCAGAGCATTATAACTGCAACATTTTAAATGTTTAGCTGTTGTTACAAGTGCTAAGATGGACCTAGAGTAAAACAGTAGGACGACACCTTCAACTCTGTGCCTAGTCAGATTCCAAGATTGAACCTTAAGCATCATCAATTCATATTTAATTAGCAAAAACATAGGTTTCAGGCTAAGATAGTTTCAGAAAGGAATCAGAGTGCAATTTATATATTATTGACTCTAATACTTTTATATAATCTGGTGTCAAATATTTTTGATGATGCTCATGTTAATGCACGGTTTTACAAAGTGTTGCTATGTTAAAGGTGCTATATAAGTACAAGATGTTTTCACTGTTGGTCGAGTTGTTCCAACACTGTTGTCCACTCCCAGCACCTGGAACTGAAATAAATATGGAAAGTAGTTGTTCATTTCCTTCAACTCTTTGTATTTAATTGACATGGGCAAGTCAAATTGAGTTGAATAATGCAAAGATAATGCACAGATTATATGCTTCTGTGTTTTTTTTTCAAAAACGTGTTTACAAAACCTTTTTGTCTTTGTCTGATAGTAATTAATGTTTTCTGGTATCAAATACTGGCTCCTTTCTAGGGAAATGCAACGTCAGTAGGAATCAACAGTGTTTGGCTTTTTGTGCAGATTCTGATATATGCAGCCTCTCTTGTTCCTGCCTCATCTGCATACCCATTCAACTAACAATTACTATCCATTTGTCTCTTTATTGAAATAAGAAACAAGGACATCTGTGTCCAATTACTGATGGTGTTATCAAAACATGCCAAAGTGCACATAATTTGCCCAACTTCCTGCTTGTTTATATATTAATGCAGATCTTTATGACCCTTATATACACAAATCAAACTTTATCCATGAAACTGCATTGTGCAGACACCATTACAAAATCTTTACCAAAATGTTCTCAAAGTTTCTAGACTATAATTAAAATTCACTATCAATATTTTGCCTACTGTATTTTGTCAAATGAATATGTGAAACTTATATTAGGCACTTCAAGGGGAAGAAGATTGCGAAAGAAGTCATACCGGACTTGAAATGCTAAATTTATTTCTCTCTGCCCATAATTTGCCAGACCTGTTGAGTTTCTCCAGCACTTTCTGTTTTTATTTCAGCACCTGCAGTACTTTGTTTTTCTATTATTATTCAGCATTTGCCTGACAGCATTATTAAAACAGTATACAGAGAAACAGAAGTAATAATTCCACTTAAAAAGGCAATATTTAAATCACAAAATATTTTGATTCAATAATCCCAGTGAATTTGATGTTTAGAATGTATTATTTCACTATAAACAGTTATCAGTTCACAGCTCAAGTGAGTAATTGGGTACTAAATATCTGAATGTATTTCTACAAATCTCTGAAACAAAAGACAAGTTCATTCATTTAAATAAATTGACAATAAAAAGGATTAAGGAATTGGAAATCAGCCCCTACTAAAATTTGCTAGCTGTAAAGGTTCAGTTGCATCATATCTGGCTCTTTTTAAGCACTCTTAATAATGATGCTATGGAGTTAATCGCTCTGAAACCTGAACAGTATATCTAGGCAGTCAATGCAATGCAGAGTTAGAACTGTACTGTTGGAAGTCCCATCTTTAAGTTAAGACATTAAACTGAAAATCTCTCCACACTTTCAACTGGGCATAAAAGTTTTCAGGGCACTATTTTGGAAATTAATAGTATTACCCCTCCATTACCATCCCAGTTGTTAGTCTTCAACCTACATCATTGCAGCAGTTTATTATGGACTATGATCTCATTGCTGCTCCCAGGAGCTTGCTGTGCACAAATTACTCTATGGCAACAGTTACAACATTTTAACTTGCTTTGCCATTGCTGTAAAAGTATTATTTTTGATGTCCTAAGATTGTGAAAGGTGGTTTATGAATTCAAAAAAAGTACAGATTGATCGACAGTACCTGGCTATTATTTTGCAGTTCCTCATGTTACTCACTGAGATCCCAGAATTTTTCTTTTTAGATTGCCTGTAAGTAACTGCCAGACAAGGAAACAATCACACACAAAAACAGGAATTGCTGGAGAAACTCAGCAGGTCTGGCAGTATTGGTGGACAAAGAAACATAATTTATGTTTCAAGTCCAGTGATCCTTTTTTGGAACTTTGCTTACTATGGTTACAACATGGAGTTTAGACACCAAACTGTTTATGTGAGCAGTGTAAGAATTCATGAGAATTATGATGATGACTTTTACCTACCAATATGACCTGCCTGAATGCAGATACAAATAACCAAATAATATATGGTCCATGTTTAATATTTTTATATGGAGCCCAAAGCTTTTTACTCCCACAAAAAGAGAGAACAAGGTCTTGCTTTCGAAAATGTTTGCTTTCCACCATCCAAAATGATATATTTCCCACCTTCTGCTAGTTAATTCCATCAATCAGGATTTATCTCTTTCATCCAATTTTTCCATTCCCTCATTTTCTCATTCTTTCAGCACAAGAGACTGCCTCTATACTTTTCTCTTGGACTGGCCCTGTTCCCATCTTTTATATGAGATATCATATGATACCCATGAATTTATGGTCTGCCGTTAAGTTTTGTCTGCATGTCTTTAATTGAAAAGAAGTTTGAATTGTTCATAGGTCATAGAGTCTCAGAGATGTACAGCACGGAAACAGATCCTTCCATCCATCTCGTCCATGCCAACCAGATATCCGAAATTAATCTAGTCTTATTTGCCAGCACCTGACCCATATCCCGCCAAACCTTTCCTATTTATATACCCATCATCTAGATGTCTTTTAAATGCTGCAATTGTACCAACCTCCACCACTTCCTCTGACAGCTCATTCCATACATGCACCACCCTCTGAGTGAAAAAGTTGCCCATTAGATCCCTTTTAAATCCTTCCCCCTCACCTTAAACTTATGCCCTCTAGTTCTGGACTCCCCGACCCAGGAAAAAGACCTTGTTTACTTATTCTATCCATACCCCTCATGATTTTATAAACCTCTATGAAGTCACCCCTCAGCCTCCAATGCTCCAGAGAACACAGCCCCAGCCTATTCAGCCTCTCCCTAGAGCTCAAACTGTCCAACCCTGGCAACATCCTTGTAAATCTTTTCTGAACCCTTTCAAGTTTCACAACATCGTTCCAGTAGGAAGGAGACCAAAATTGCACACAACATTCCAAAAGTTGCCTAACCAATGTCCTGTACAGCTGCAACATGACCTCCCAACTCCTATATTCAATGCTCTGACCAATAAAAGAAAGCACACCAAATGCCTTCTTCACCACTATCCTGTCAACCTGTGACTCTACTTTTAAGGAGCTAGCACCGATCCTTGTGGCACATCACTGGTCACAGGCCTCCAGTCTATAAAGCAACCCTCCACCACCACCACCTTTGAGCCAGTTTTGTAAGCAAATGGCTAGTTCTCCCTGTATTCTATGTGATCTAACCTTGCTAACCAGTCTACCATGAGGAACCTTGTCAAATGCCTTACTGACGTCCATATAGATCAAGTCTACCCCTCTGCCCTCATCAATCCTCTTTGTTACTTGTTCATAAAATTCAATCAAGTTAGTGAGACATGATTTCCCATGCACAAAGCCATGTTGACTATCCCTAATCAGTCCTTGCCTTTCAAATACATGTAAGTCCTGTCCCTCAGGATTCCCTCCAACAACTTGCCTATCACCGATGTCAGGCACACCGATCTATAGTTCCCTGGCTTTTTCTTACCATCTTTCTTAAATAGTGGCATCACGTTTCCCAACCTCCAGTCTTCTGGCACCTCACCTGTGACTATTGATGATCCAAATATCTCAGCAAGGGGCTCAGCAATCACTTCCCGAACTTCCCACAGAGTTCTAGGGTCCACCTGATCAGGTCTTGTGTATTTATTCACCTTTATGTGTTTTAAGACATCCAGCACCTCCTCCTCAGTAATATGAACATTTTCAAGATGTCACCATTTATTTCCCCATCCAAGGTAATGACACGTATTACACATGTCTCTTCTATGGCCAACACGTTCTGGAGTAGGATTCAAACCAGGAGTTTCTGGCTCAGATACAGGGACACTCCAACTGCACAAATGAAGTCAGTTTTGATTTTCCACATACCTAGGATGTGCTTGGATTGGACAACATGGCTGACCTTCTGCAATTTAACCAAATGAAGCTCCTGGAATTACAAACTGATTTTCTGAGTCCTTTCAGCCACTATTTTGTTCTTCATTATATTTTGAGGACAATGCTCTCTGATTAGTTTGTGTTGTTTCAAAGCTTCAGAGAATATTTTTACTCAGACATCACATAATGTCTGTGTGGAAGCCAAACTGACTGAATATTGTTCACTGATTCCCTGGAAAGCTAACTATAATTGAAACACTCTGAGAGGTCAGCAGAGCACAGCTGAGAAAAAGGCAGATTGTGAATAATGAGGATTTTTTTTATCCACGCAACCTGTCACAAGAGAGGCAGGACATCTAATGAGCAGCTGACAAGCTGAAATTACCACAAGAACGGTACTTAATGGTTGAAGTAGAATGAAAAATTGTGATAACATTTCATGGAGATATAAAGAGTATGGCTATATGTCACAAATCACATATATCGGCTATCATACATTTACTTCTGTGCAAATCTTTTCAGGACCCATTATGCTAAGAATGTCAGTTGTACATTGTGTCTTGAATAGACACTCGAAAGAACTATTGGTATGCATTTAGATAAGATATTAATTCTAAAGTCTCTTTCAGATGACCATAAAAGATCTCATGGTGGTCTTTAAAGGAAGAGTAGCAGGGACTTCTCCAGAATTCTGGCCAATACTTATCTCTCAACAAAACCCTCTAAAACGGTTTATCTGATCCTCGTCACATTACTCTTTGCGGAGCTTGTAACAAGTTGGCTGCTGCATTTTACAACTTTAGAATAGAAGCACTTCAAAAGTCCTTCATTGGCTGTGAATGGATTTGGGCCTTCCATGATAGTTTTTTTTTCTATCATTAACTCAGTAATTAAACAAAACATATTGATTACAATGTTTTAATGAGGTTTTATAAAATGACACTGAGGGAATTATTTGCAAAGTGTATACCCAATTTTATCTGCAAATAGACAATGAATAGAAACCTACCTCATCATCAATTTATTTAACACACGTGATTCAGATTCTCAATGTCTATGTACATTCAGCAAATTCCTGCCTTCACAAACTTAGCTTTTGCTAATCGCCTGTTTTTGTGGCAACTCATTGTAAGAAACACAATGGTTTCATGTGATACATTTCTGACGTTTTGTAGTTAGCTCTGCTGACCCAAACACTGCAAATCTGTCCACTATGATTTTGTGAGATATGGCTTGCCTGCTGTAGAATTGTTTCAGAGACCGGATCAACATAAACAGCACTTTGAAAGGTACAAGTTATTTTATGCATTTTCTCATCAAATTAGTAGATAAAAATATTTTAACTCTTTTTACTTAAGAGTTTTTGAAAAATTTTCAATTACATTAACAGTCAATCATTTAAGTTAAAGTGAATTGTTTTAAAGTGAGAATGTGGTATATTTGAAAAGAATATAAGGGAGCATTTTTTTCTGTTTGTATATTCAGCACATAGTGCAAGTTCAAATGTTGCACTGAGGCAAGGTATGTATAAGACATACAAGAATAGCTTGAATTGCAATTTGAATAATAAAATGAACAATTATATTGATCATATTATTAACTCCAGAAGTAATTTTAAACAATAAATAGTTTTCCTTTATTTAGTCCAGATTCTGTCTTATTTGGAGTTTGCTTCACTCAGTGGACTACAGGAAGAAATGAATTCCTAAGTTTGTATCGACACCACAGTTTATAAAGACTGACTTATAAACTGATCAGCCCAACTCTAGTGGTTAGCCTGTGAAAGCCCATTTATTTATTAGGTTTCAGTTGCCCTATTATTAAAACTTCTTCTGCACAAAAGTTTTTAAGATAACTCAGCATATTCCCTAACTCCTGGCCTTCACAGTCCATCCCCGATAAACGAATATCTATGCGCTTTTATGTAACTAACAGAAATATTTTGTACTATGATTGAAAAAGGAATGAAAGGGAACAATATCACTTTAAAGAAAGTTATTTTGATTGTAGTACTTCAGTCATTATTCTGAATTTCATGGTTACTTTATTATGTTTAAAGTTATAGAATGGTATAACATAGATATTACTACCTTCTTACGTCCCATGACCATTTTTCAAATTGGTCAGTCATTTCTTAATATGCATTGAGGCTCATTAAAGTATTATGTCCACCTTTGATTTCTTTTGAAAAGATGTGATTTTCCATGTTATGTTGTAAACTCTATAGCCAACAGCAATAAAGGAATAGAATGTTGTTATAATACTACAGATCAATCCACCAAACATAACTCGCTGTCTGGTTTGGTGGTTGAGGAGGAAACACTCAAATCATTTAAAAGGAACCCAAATTAGCACCTGAAGTGCAAGGCTATGGACCAGGTCCTGGGAAGTGGGATCGGAATGGGCAGCTCATTTATTCAGCCACCACAGACACATTGGATTGAGTGGCTTTTTTTCTGTGCCATAACACTTGTACAGTTCAATGGTTCTAAAGTAATGTGTTTAAAACCATGTGAAAAAGAAGCAGATCAATTCTGCCCATATAATGCAGCAAAATCATAAAAACCATAATCCGATTTACAATTACCAGTAGCTGCAGAGTAAATCTTTAGTAATATTTTATGTGATAATGTCCTGTCAAAGGTTATTTAAAGCATGAGATTATAAGGTAGAAACTATATTGATGAGAATATTTTCATCATTTGAATCAATTATTTGCTTTTGAGTTTTGAATCTGATCCATACATTTCATAAAATATTGATGAAAATATGTTGTATTTGCAAGATATTAGTCGCTTTTAAATCAACAACATCTTTAAAAAGTCTCTGTGAAACACAGTGTTATTTAATCAAAGGTCAATATTTATATTTATATCTTAAAGTTCAATGGATCAGGATATCACATGGATACTGTTGTCATCGCCATTGAAAATATGCATATCAATCTCTGCCATCAGTATCTGTACACTTTTCCACTCTCAAAATCATTATCTGCAGATACTGGAATCCAGAGTAGACAGGCAGGAGGCTGGAAAAACACTGCAAGCCAGGCAGCATCAGGAAGTGGAGAAGTCAACATTTCAGGTGTAACCGTTCTTCAGGACCGGGGGTTGGTGTAGGAGGAGTTGCAGACGGAGGGAGGGTGGTGAAGTGGGGATAGGTGAAGACAGGTAGAGGGTACGACCTGGTTGGTCAATGGGAGGAATCCGGTAGGTGGCTGGGAGGAGTGGAAGAGAGGGGCAGGAGCTGGGAAAGGAGTCTGGGGATGGAAAGGGAGGTTATTTGAAATTGGAGAACTCAATATTGAGTCCTCCAGGCTGTCGGCTGCCAGGAGGAAGATGAGGTGTTGTTCCTCCAATTTATGCTTGGTTCATTGTGGCAATGGAGGAGGCCAAGGATGTTCATGTCAGAAAGGGAGTGGGAAGGGGAAGTAAAATGGGTGGTAACTGGGAGGTCTGGTCGGCCCCTGTAAGCCCCGTTGAGATGCTGATCGAACTACTCCCTAAATTTAGGTTCGGTCTCCCCAATGTAAAGAAGACCACATCAGGTGAACCTGATGCGGTAAATTAAGTTGGAAGAGAGGTAGGTGAACCTCTGTATCACCTGGAAGGACTCTTTGAGGGCCCTGGGTGGAGGTGAGGGAGGTGGTATACCGGCAGGCTTTGCATCTTTTCCTGTTCCGGGCAAGGTACCTGAGGGTTAGGGAGACTGGGGGCAAGTGGCACACACCAAGGACCGGTGAAGGGAACGGTCCTTGCAGAAGACCGAGAGGGGTGGGGAGGGGAAGATGTTCTTGGTGGTGGGGTCTAATTGGAGTTGGCGGAAGTTTAAGGATGATGTTTTGAATGTGGAGACTAGTAGGGTGGTAGGTAGGGACAAAAGGGATTCTGTCTTTATTGCATTAGGGAGGAGATGTTTACAGCAGTGGAATGGGGAATGGAGGTGGTGTGGTGAAGGGCTATCTGGTTAACAGAGGAAGGAAAGTTGTTCAAAATAGGTGAACATCTGGAATGGAAATGTCTCTTCGTCCAAACAGATGCAGTTGAGGTGGAAGAATTGGGAGAACAGGAAGACGTTCTTGTAGAATACTGGGTGGGAGGAGGTGTAGTCCAGGTAATTATGGGTGTCTGTGGGTTTATAGAAAATGTCCATCTGGAGACTGTCACTGGAGATGGAAATGGAGAGGTCAAGAAAGGGGAGGGAGGTGGCCGAGATGAACCAAATGAATTTGAGGGCGGGGTGGAAGTTCTGGGCAAGTCAATGAACTGCTCCAGTTGAGCCTGAGTACAGAACTTTGCACCGATGCAGTCATTGACATAACGTCAGAAGAGTTGGGGTACAATGCCTGTGTATGTACTGAAGAGGGACTCTTCAACGTAGCTGACAAAGGGGCAGGCATAGCTGGGACCCATCGGGTACCCATGGCCACCTCAACCACTTTGGTTGATGGTTCAAAGAAGGGGTTAATGAGCAATTTAAGAGTCATATCCTATCACTTTTGGTATTTAACTGACAGCAGGAAGGGCAATCACCTTGCATCCAGGCCAAACAGCGAACCCTAGTAGGATTGCTTAAAGACCACCAGGTGGCTGTGCTGGATAGAGATGGGGATCCCTCATTCAAAGACATTTTGTGCTTGCTTGAGGGACCTGGCATTAGAAACCAAGGCAATCTTTGGAAATCCAATCTCTTGTCCTTAGCTGAATGCATAACCTTCAGTTAACATTGGGGTCCTGGTGGCATTTCCTATGGTGCGCGGCTGACAGATTTGCTGGTAGGTCTCTGGTAATGGGATTTCCATCCCGGTCACTTAAATTCCTGTGGGTCACTTTCCAAAAAGGATGCAACACCCACCTCTCATCAATTCTGTAGCCAGACAGCAATACCCCCGAGGCCTGGTTTCAATACCAGACAATGTGCCCATACTGACAATAATAATTACCCCAGCCCTCGACTTTGTGGTAATTTGGGGGCAAACCCCAATATTTCAAAGCCAGCATATACTTTGACAGTTGCAGAAAGGAATCAGGACATAAAGGGTTACCCTTGATATGCTCACAGCTCTAATGGTTAGGAAAAGTGGATAATATTCTATGAAACCAAGAGAAACACTATTTTTCATTGCAATAAAGTATTGGGCACACTAAAGGAATTTGCTACATGCACAGTTAACTTGCTGACATTTGTGGAAATTGAAATCACTCAAAATATATAAAGTTAATAACAAACTGTACCTTTTGTTTTCTACTTCCTCTCATAGGTTGCATCTCCAAAACAAAAATGTACAGTTTCATGGGAGGAGGCTTGTTCTGTGCTGGTGTGGGCAATATCCTACTAGTTGTTTCCACAGCAACGGATTACTGGATGCAATACCGCCATTCTGGCAGTTTTATGCACCAGGGATTATGGAGATATTGTGTGCCAGGAAAATGCTATCTGCACACTGACAGCGTTGGTAAGGAGATCAAAAGCAGACAAGAATAAGTTCATAGTAAAGCAAATGAATACACTAACTTAGGAATGCCATAAATGCATTTCTTAAATCTACCAAGGATTTGTGCTGAAGTAGAAGGGTCATTGAATACGACTCATGGATATTTGAGATTTTGTTTGTACATAAAGAATGGCAATTTGTGTTCAGGTTACTTTAAGCTTCTCAAACCAGACAGGACATTTTTAGAAGGTGATTGTTTTGTGAGTCAATATAACATAATTATAGCATTCCTGCTGGTCTGGTTGATAAAGGCTACATCCAAAGCATGTACCAGTTTCAGCTCCAAGGTGTGCTGATCACAGATGATAACTACTTGAGTTATGTCTTTAAAATTGTTTCAAAGGTAGTCACTGAGTAGGAGACATATTTAAAAAGAGATAGAAAACACACAGAAATGAACGTACAAACAGAACTGGAGATATGCCTGCTCGATCAAGCCCACTGTATCAGTCACGGTATCATCACTTGAATTGTATTTAACAATTATATAGAGATGCAAAACACATTAGAAAAAGATAATTGAAGACAAGCAAATAGTCACAGAGAAAGAAAAGAAAGTATGTGAGATTTACAAAGAGAGAAGGGGAGTCTAGCAGGTGCAATGCAAGAAGAAGATTAGGAGAGACAGAACAATTTCAAAATATGAAGGTAAGACATCAAGATGAACAATAAACATAGTATTTTTTCATAACTTATATATAATGCTGCAATACATTAATCAGTGAAATCAATATTTATATTTTAAAGTACATTATTATCCATTTCCCAATATCCAATTTTGCACACATAGATATTTGCAGAAAATCACAATCAGTCCCCACTTTGTTCAACCAGCAACTTACTTACACAGATACAAAATCAAATCATAGTGTGTACATGTCAGGTAATATTTTGCATTTGACTCTTCATCAGAAATTACAGTTTTCCTGTTCAAATACTGACTTGCCAACTTCACATTTCTTGAACTTCATTCTCTCTTTTCCCTCTCAAATTATCTGTACAGTCCTGATCATTTAGATTTTCAGCTCAGCCTTTGAATTTGATCAGTTAGGGAGTCAGAGAGTTATACAGCATGGAACCAGAACTTTCAGTCCAACTCATCTGTGCCAATTAGACATCCCAATCTGCCTCAGTCCCATTTACCAGCATTTGGCCCATATTCCTCTAAACCCTTCCTATTCGTACACTCATTCAGATGACTTTTAAGTGTTGTCATTGTACCAGCCTCCAATATTTCCTCTGGTAGCTTGTTCCATACACACACCACTCTCTACATGAAAAAGTTACCTCTCAGGTGCCTTTTAAATCTTTCCCCTCTCACCTTAAACTTTTGCCCTCTAGTTTTGGACTTACCTACCCTGGGAAAAAGACCTTGGTTATTCAACCTATTCATGTTCCTTATGATATTATAAACCTCTATAAGGTCACATCACAGCCTCCAATGCTCCAGGGTAAAAAAGCTCCAACCTTTCATTGTAGCTCAAGCCCTCCAGTCCCAGCAAAACCCTTGTAAATCTTTTCTGAACTCTTTCAAGTTTAACAACATGTTACATATAGCAGGGAGGCTAGAATTGAATGCAGTATTCTAAAAGTGGCCTCACCAAAGTCCTGTACAGCTGCAACATGATGCCCGAATTACTACAGTCATTGCACTGTCTAATGAAGACAAGCGTGCCAATGCCTCTTCACCATCCTGTCTACCTACAACTCCACTTTCAAGGAACTATGTACCTGCACCCTTAGGTCTCTTTGTTTAGCAACACTCCTTAGGGCCTATCTTTAACTATATAAATTCTGTCCTGGTTTGCCTTGTCAAAATACAACAGCTCATATTTATCTAAATTAAGCTCCATCTGCTATTTCTCATCCCATTGGCCTATCTGATCAAGGTCCCGTTGTACTCTGAGGTAACCTGCTTCACTGTCCAATTTTAGTACTATCTGCAAACTAACCATGTCTCTTATATTCACACTGGGAACATTTACATAAATGACAAAAAGCAGTGGACACAGCTTGTGTCACACCACTGATCACAGGCCTCCAGTCCGAAAAGCAATCCCCTACCACTACCCTCTGTCTCCTACCTTCAAGACAATTTTTTATCCAAGTGGCTAACTCCTCTCAGATTTCACGTGATCAAACCTTACCAACCAGGAAAAAGTAAGGACCGTAGATGCCAGAAACAGAGGTCAAAAAATGTTGTGCTGTGCTTAACCTTACTAACCAGCCTACCATGCCAAGCCTTGTTGAATGCCTTGCTTGAAGTCCATGTTCTTTGAAAGAAAAGTCTATGTTAAAATGCTGAGAACTGTCTGACTATTGGGTCAAATCTTCAGGTCTCCTAGACTGGACATATTTCTGAAGTTGGGTATTAGACGTCTGCAAAACTGTGTGGGAATTGCCTGGGAAGTTTCAATTATCTTTAAGGCCTTGCTCTGAAGTCTCCTCTACAAACATTTCCAATTCTGACATAGAGTCGGAGACTTCAGATTGTTCCAATACTTTTATCTGAATACTTACCCATGAAATGTTAGACAGAAAATAATCAAGTATAACTCCTTGGTAGCTCCAGAATTAACATCCAGATCAATCACAGTGGCCTTATGATTACACCTTCCATCCCATCAGCCTGCTACCCAGTTGACCCAAATGGACAAATCCCTGTCAATTCTTTCCCCATCTACCCAACTACACTCACCCCGACACAACCCTGTTATCCTAAGTAACTCCCTGAGATAATTACTCCTCCACCTACTGAACCTCAACCTCCACCTCCACCTCCACCTCCCACCATGATTAACTCCCCCTGACTGCACAGCCAACTTCCCAACCCAGCCCACCACCTTACCGATGTATTCATCTGTCTACTGTCTCAACCCACTTAACCCACCTCACTCACCTCACACACCATTTCAGCATCTATCTTTCTCATCCATCTATCCACTCACCACACCCTCCTACCTACCTCAGCCATCCTACCAACTTACCCACTCACCTGCCCATTCACTCATCTATTCACTAATATTCAAGAACTGGACATTTGGATGTACAATATGGCACCAATTCCTGCAGCAAGCAGTATATCCACTAAAACATTGTTTCCAGATGGAGAAGGTGCTCCACATTTCTGGAAAAAAACAAGCTTTGGAGGTCCCGGAAGAAATGCTGAGATGCATTATCTCTGGGGAATTTCCAAATAGTGCGGCATTCTAACAATGATTGTCACTTCTCAGAAGATCGGAGTCATTCAGTATTGTGTGAATATGTGCCTGTAGTTCAACAGAATAAAATAATTCTACTGTGGATTGAAACAGTTTTAATTGGCAAATAATAGAAGAATAGAGGAATTAAAGCACAATAAATTCACTGCTTAACTTACAAATATACATCTAGTGGATAACAATTTACTTGCCTTTCTAATTTATTTTTTATATTATTAAGTGGATTTATTTCTACTAATGGATCACAGTAAATTACTATTTATCCAAATTAATTATAATACAGAAAAAGCAAGAAATACTCAGCAAGCCAGGCAGCCTCCGAGAAAAGAAACAGAGTTAAATTTCAGACTGATGACCCTTCCAGAGTTTATAACCAGATGAAACAATCACTTCCTGGAGAATGTTGCTTGTTGCACTCAACATCTTTCAACATTTTATTATAATAGTTGAAGCATGTTCAGGCTCTGGTGTTATCAGAGGTGTTTTGCTTGCACTGTCTAACTGTTGAGGCATGCAATTGTATTAACATGGTAAAATTTCTAACATTATCATTAACTATCATTAATTCACTTGATAGTTTAATAGGGGTCAAAAGCCATCCATTTCAATAGGTTTGTAAATAACCGGTCTGTAAACTGACAATGAAATCCTTTGTTTATTTCAGTTTTTTGCCACTAATGGTTATGGTATTTAAACAGACTTTATTCTGATGCATAATGATAATTAACTAATACTTTCCTTTGGCTTTCTTGGTTTATTCCAGCTTACTGGGATGCCACTCGAGCATTTATGATCTTGTCCCTCCTGGCGGGCATCATTGGCATCATTATTGGCATCATGGCATTTATGCAGTACTCTTCTTTCAACAAATTTGATAAGACGTTCGCTGCAGGTGTCTTGTACTTTATTTCATGTAAGTACTGTGAATGATTTCAAGCATCATAGACCCATGAAACCATTTAATTTTCTTCAATATGTCTTAACTGTTAGCCTCATTATGCCTCTCCTGTTTTTTGTGTGGCAGGTTTGTTTGTGTTGCTAGCCATGGCCATTTACACAGCTGTCACCGTGAACTATTATGGTAAACGGTATGGCCATTGGCGCTTCTCTTGGTCTTATATCGTTGGATGGGTGGCTGTGGTGCTCAACTTCTTTGCAGGTAAGACATTATCTTCTGTGAGAGAAGAACTTCTGAACCATCTGTGCAGCTTCTCTCCTTCTCTGTGCGAATAGTGTTACAATAGATTATCAAAAGCAAAATCACCCTTGAATTAAGGTCATTGTTTCACATTAAAACTGCATTCTATTGCTCTTTCTTTCTCATGTAGGAGCTAAGTGTGAGTGTGGTATATTCTTTCACCAGCAAAAGAATACCACAGCCAAGTCTACCCTTCATCTGACCAAACAGTTTATGCAGATAAAATATCACCAGACAGAAAAAAGGAGAAGCAGCTCTGGCTAGATCTTACCTCCCAAAGCCACTGAGGTTAAGTATGCCAACCAGCTGAAATCAGTTAACTTGACAAAGAATGGACACTGAAGACTTTCTGACGTGTATGGCACAATTCTACACTGGACATATATAGGGAGAGCTTCAACAGTGAACTTTTTTGAAAAAGGCTTGTTAGAATCAGATCTCTAAATAAGAACAGATACAAAGAAATCATTATCACCAAAGTTTCCTCTCCTTTTTGCTACTTCCTAAAATATCTCCTTTGTCAAATAGTAGGGCACCAACAATGACATAAAGATGGATAACAAGGCATGATATGGCAATGTATTGCTTTCTGAGCTAGTAAATTGAACCAGCAGGTTGGTATGGATCCATCAGTATGGATTTAACCAATCTGTTAAATCCAAAAATGTTCAGGTCCGCTTCACTCCCTTAGTCAAACCGAAATGAAGTGAAAGATTTCCTTCCTCAATGTGACAGACCGTGAACTGGAAAATTTGGTATGAAGGCTGTGATTGACCAGGAGAACCAAGAAAAGCCAGAAAAAAGATTGGAATGATCACAGCTGAGTTCAGATCTCTGACTTCCTTCCTGTTAACAGAAGTCCCTTTGCAAGAATACTTTGCGGTCTCCACACTTTCTCCAGTACTCCAAATGTTGGTTAAATCAGGCAGTGTTGATATGTTTTGTAAGCTCCATGTTTCTCTGAAGGGTATTAACAAACACAATGGCTTTTTCCACAACACTGCAGCTGCTTTGTAATGTCTTGGTCACTTTCAGGTTCGTTGGATTGAATTTTGTCATTTATCTGGAAGTCAGGGCTGCAAGCAGGAGAAAGCCCACTTTGCTGGGTGGTAAAATACTAGAATCATATTGTTACTGCCAGCACCAGCCATAGGCCTGATGGCTCTGTAGCATCAGTCGCGCTACTAGGCGAACATGAGGACTGCCGATGCTGGAGATTAGACTTGAGAGTGTGGCACTGGAAAAGCACAACAGGTCAGGCAGCATTCAAGGAGCAGGAAAATTGACATTTCAGACAAAAGCCCTTCATCAGGAATGAAGTGAGAGATTTCCTGATGCAGGGCTTATGCTCAAAATGCTGATTTTCCTGCTCCTCGGATGCTGCCTGACCTGCTGTGCTTTTCCAGAATCACACTCTCGACTCAGTAGCACTACGGGCAATCATTGCTGGGTCTGCAACTCTTGTGAGACGGCATTTCAATTGCAATGCGCTCTTAGAGAGAAGCAGCGAATTCCTGTGGGGAAGCTGGGATCAGTAAGTGCATAGATCAAGGAGGCAGTGGAACTTATGGATACATTATGAATATACAAAACTTAGGAGTAGGAGTAGGCATTTCAGCCTCTCAAGCCTGCTCCATTGATCATACCATCATGACTGATTTGATTGTAATCTCAAATCCACATTCCTGCCTAGCCTTGATTACCTTTCAGCCCCCTGTTTCACAAGAAACTGTCAACCCTTAAAATATTCAAAGACTCTGCTTCTTCCTCTTTTTTAAAAAGAGATTCCCAAACAGTCTTTCAAAGAGAAAAAATTTCAGCCTGTCTCTATTTTAAACAGCAACTCCTAATTTTTAAACATTGGCCCCTCATTGGACAGTCTCCCATCAAAGGAAATATTTAACCCGAATACTCTCCCCACCTTCCTTGTCAGTAGTCTTGAGACTTTCAAATGTTTCAATCAAGTCACCTTTTACTCTTCTAACTTCCAGAGAATATTAGTCCAGCCTCGAATAGAATTGAATAGAACAGAATAAAATAGCCTTTATTGACACATGCACTCAGAAGTTTGTAATGTTGCCTCTCTGTACCATTTTAGTTACAGAGTACCTAGTTACAGATACTTTATGTGTTAGTACAGAGATTTTTAAAATGGTGAGCATGCGAACTGAGTTTAGAGGTCCAGAATGAGAACAGAAGTGACCATAAAATACTTAAGTTCCAGTTCCTCCCCAATATGAGTCAGTACCTGCTGGTTCCAGGGCACAAGGCCATGCTGCCTCATGTGGCCCTCAGTCCAGGACTTGCTTGGATGCCATTATACCTCAGGCTGCTTGCTCTGCCGTCACACCAGTAATCTGCCCATTCACTCTGCTGTACCGGTAATTGGCCCACTTGCTCTGCCACACTGGTAATCGGCCAGCTTGCTCTGCCACCGCACCAGTAATCAGCCACCTCGTTCTGCTGCACCAGTAATCGTCCCACTCACTCTGCCACACTGGTAATCAGCCAGCTTGCTCTGCTGCGCCAGTAATCGGCCAGCCTGCTCTGCTGCACCGGACATCAGCCAATTCGCTCTGCCATTGCACTGGTAATTGGCACACTCGCTCTGCCACCGCACCAGTAATCTCCCTGCTCGCTCCGTCACACCAGTAATCGGCACACTCACTCCACCATTGCACTGGTAATTAGCACACTCTCTCTGCCACTGCACTGGTAATCAGCACGCTCACTCTGCCATTGCACCAGTAATCAACCTGCTTGCTTCACTGCTGCACCAGCAATCGGCTGCACTACTCACTCTGTAACACCAATAATCAACCTGCTCACTCTGCCGCTGCACTGGTAACTGACCCACTTGCTCCGTTGCATTGGAAAGCGACCTGCCTCCTTTGCCACCGCACCAGTAATCAGCCCGCTCACCCTTCTGCAGTCTCTGGACTGGGCTTGCTTGCTTGCTCTGCTCTGCTCCTACACGGGCTCCGATTACAGCCCGACTACCTTGCTTCCACTGTTCAGGCAGGGCATCAAAATTGGGCGGAGGAGTGGGTGGGAGAGCAGGAAGGAAAAAACTACAAAGAGGAGAAAAAAAAGGAAAAAGAAAAAATAATTTGGGCAGAGGAGCTCCAACCAGAGCATCCTGCTCTGCCACACTCTCGAAGATCTCTGTTTCAGGTCTCCAGAACAATTGTTAATTCTTTCTAACCTTTTCTTCTAAGACAACCCACTCATTCCAGATATTAGTTCAGTAGACTTTCTCTGAACAGCCTGCAATGCATTTACATCCTTCCTTAAATAATGTGACTAATTGTGTACACTGTAATCCAGATGCAATCTCATTGGTCCAGATAATTGAAACATCACCTCCTTATTTTCCTATATAATTCCCCTCGTGATAAATGAGAACATTCTATTCACTTTTTTAATTGCTTGCTGAACCTACAAAGTCACCTTCTGAATTCTTGCACGAGGATACTGTGAACTTTCTGCATTTTTTCACAATTTCACTAATATGTTTTAGTTTTATTTTTCCTACAAAATGGACAAATTAACATTTTTTCACATTATACTCTATTTGCAACATATTTGCCCACTTACATAACAAACCTGTATTTTGTTGTAGTCTCCTTACCTCCCCATTACAACTTACCTTTCAGCCCATCATCTAAATCATAAATCACAAACTATTGAGGTTCCAGCACTAATCCTTATGGTACACCACTCATTTAATGACACTTAGCTGAAAAAGACCCATTTGCACCTACTCTCTTCCAGCCAAACTTCTATGCATGTCAAAGTGCTCCCTGTTCACCATGAGTTTTCTTTCCACAATAAACTTTGATCTGACACCTTCTGAAGTGACTTCTGAATATCAAAGTACAGTAGATCTACCAGTGCCCATTTGGCCACAGCATGTTTCCTCCTTAAAGAATGCAATAAATTGGTTAAATCTGATTTCCTTGTCACAAAATTATGTTAACTTTGCTTGATTATATTAAACTTATCAAAGTGTCCTGCTATAACATCTTAAGAATAGCTTCAATAGCTTATAATATCTTGCCTATGACAAATGTTAAGCTAACTATCTTATAATTTCCTGCCTTTTACCTCCCGCCCTTCTTCAGTAAAGGTGTTACATTTGCTATCTTCTGATCTAATGGGACTGTCCCTGAATCAAGTGGCTTTGGAAATTTAAAACCAACACCTTAACTATTACTAGCCACTTCTTTTAAGACCTTGGGATAATGTCCATCAGGATAATGTCCTCAGCACTTTGTCAGCCCATAGCTCCAACAATTTACTCAGTACCACTTCATTGTTAATTGGAACTTTCCTCACTTTTACCCTTCCTTCCCTTCCCTGATTTATCTCTTTTGAGATGTTAATTGCATCCTCTGCAGTGCAAAATACCTGTTCACTTCATCTGTCATCTCCGTACGTTTCAGGATTAATTCTCCAGTCTCACTTTCTATCAGACCAACATTCACTTTGTGAATTCTTCTCTCTTATAAATGTTTTTAGAAAAGCTTACTATTGGCTTTCTTATATTTCTGGCTCGCTTTCTCTCATTCTCTAATTTCTCCCTTCTTATTCATTTTTGTTATTCATTGCTTTTCTAGCTATTCCATACAATCTTCTTCTAACCTGCTAACTGTCTTTATATATTATATGCTTTTCCCTTTTGTACTATATTTAACTTTCATATATTGGAATGCATTATTCTGCATATTCTGAAATATCCCCGGAAACATCTTCCCCATCACTATTGACCCATCCTTTAACTTAATTTGGCAATATACTTCAGCTCACTCCACTTTCATGCTCACATGATTGCACTTTTTTTTCAAAAAGAGCCCAGCAACTACTATTCTCTCCCAATGCAAAGTTCAATCATATTGTTGTTGTAGCTACCTTGAGACACCTACACTATGAGATTATTAATTAATCTTATCTGATTATTCAATACTAGGTCTCATACAACCCACTCTCTAGGCAGCTCCAGAACAAGCTGTTCTGAGAAACTATCCTGAAAACATTCTTCAAACACTACTCCCAGGCTACCTTCGCTCACCTGACTTTTCCAATACATACATGATTGGAATCTTCCATGATTATTATCATGCATTGAATGAAGAATCAGCGTACTGTGTTATTGGGAGGAGGCTTACCATTTTAACGGTTGCCCCTTCATGGACCATCAAGGAGAGCTTCCAGAACCTACTGAAAGGTCTCCGGGGATTGCCTGATGGTCTCTCCATGTCACATGGGCCCCCAAATCAAAATGCCAAAGATATGGCAAGTGTCAATAAATTGGACACGGAGAGTCATAGAATCATAGAGATGTACAGTATGGAAACAGACCCTTCAGTCCAACCCATCCATGCTGACCAGATATCCTAACCCAAGTCCCATCTGCCAGCACCCGACCCATATCACTCCAAACCCTTCCTATTCATATACCCATCCAAATGCCTCTTAAATGTTGCAATTGTACCAGCCTCCACCACTTCCTCTGGCAGCTCATTCCATACACATTGCACCCTCTGCGTAAAAAAGTTGCCCCTGAGGTCTCTTTTATATCTTTCCCCTCTCACCCTAAACCTATGCCCTCTAGTTTTGGACTCCCCAACCCCAGGGAAAAGACTTTGCCTATTTACCCTATCCATACCCCTCATAATTTTGTAAACCTCTATAAGGTCACCCCTCAGCCTCCGCAACTGCGGGGAAAACAGCCCCAGCCTGTTCAACCTCTCCCTTTAGCTCAAATCCTCCAACCGTGGCATCATGCTTGTAAATCTTTTCTGAACCTTTTCAAGTTTCACAACATTTTTCCGATAGGAAGGAGACCAGAATTGCACGCAATATTCCAACAGTGGCCTAACCAATGTCATGTACATCCGCAACATGACCTCCCAACTCCTGTACTCAATGCTCTGACCAATAAAGAAAAGCATACCAAACACCTTTTTAACTATCCTATCTACCTGCAACTCCACTTGCAAGGAGCTATGAAACTGCATTCCAAGGTCTCTTTGTTCGGTAACACTCCCTAGGACCTTACCATTAAGTGTATAAGTCTTGCTAAGATTTGCTTTCCCAAAATGCAGCACTTCGCCAAATCAGCTTTGGTTAAGAAAAAGAAGGAAGCATATGTAAGGTATAGACCGGATAGGTCGAGTGAATCCTTAGAGGAGTGTAAGGGAAGTGGGAGTATACTTAAGAGGGAAATCAGGAGGGCAAAAAGGGGACATGAGATAGTTTTGAATTAAACTCCACCTGCCACTTCTCAGCCCCTTGGCCCATCTGGTCAAGATCTTGTTATAATCTGAGGTAACCCTCTTCCTGTCCACTACACCTCCAATTTTGGTGTAATCTGCAAACTTACTAACTATACCTCTTATGATCGCATCCAAATTATTTATGTAAATGACAAAAAGTAGGGAAACCAGCAACGATCCTTGTGGCACTCCACTAGTCACAGGCCTCCAGTCTGAAAAACAACGCTCCACCACCACCCTCTGTCTTCTACCTTTGACCCAGTTCTGTATCCAAATGGTAAGTTCTCCCTGTATTCCGTGAGATCTAACCTTGCTAATCAGTCTTCCATGGGGAACCTTGTCGAATGCCTTACTGAAGTCCATATAGATCACATCTACCACTCTGCCCTCATCAATCCTCTTTGTTACTTCCTCAAAAAACTCAATCAAGTTTGTGAGACATGATTTCCCATGCACAAAGCCATGCTGGCTATCCCGAATCAGTCCTTGCCTTTCCAAATACATGTACACCCTGTCCCTCAGGATTCCCTCCAACAACTTGCCCACCACCGATGTCAGGCTCACCAGTCTATAGTTCCCTGGCTTGTCCTTACCACCCTTCTTAAACAGTGGCACCACGTTTGTCAACCTCCAGTCTTCCGGCACCTCACCTGTGACTATCGATGATACAAATATCTCAGCAAGAGGCCCAACAATCACTTCTCTAGCTTCCCACAGAGTTCTGGGTTACACATGATCAGATCCTGGGGATGTATCCATCTTTACCCTTTTCAAGACATCCAGCACTTCCTCCTCTGTAATATGGACATTTTGCAAGATGTCACCATCTATTTCCCTACAGTCTATATCTTCCATGTCCTTTTCCACAGTAAATACTGATGCAAAATACTCATTTAGTATCTTCCCCATTTTCTGCGGCTCCACACAAAGGCCGCCTTGCTGATCTTTGAGGGGCCCTATTCTCTCCCTAGTTACCCTTTTGTCCTCAATGTGTTTGTAAAAACTCTTTGGATTCTCCTTAATTCTATTTGCCAAAACTATCTCATGTCCCCTTTTTGCCCTCCTGATTTCCCTCTTAAGTATACTCCCACTTCCCTTACACTCCTCTAAGGATTCACTCGACCTATCCGGTCTATACCTTACATATGCTTCCTTCTTTTTCTTAACCAAACCCTCAATTTCTTTAGTCATCCAGCATTCCCTATATCTACCAGTCTTTCCTTTCACCCTAACAGGAACATACTTTCTCTGGATTCTCGTTATCTCATTTCTGAAAGCTTCCCATTTTCCAGCCGTCCCTTTACCTGTGAACACCTGCGCCAAATCAGTTTTCGAAAGTTTTAGATTAGATTACTTACAGTGTGGAAACAGGCCCTTCAGCCCAACAAGTCCACACCGCCCCGCCGAAGCGCAGCCCACCCATACCCCTATATTTACCCCTTACCTAACACTACGGGCAATTTAGCATGGCCAATTCACCTAACCTGCACATTTTTGGACTGTGGGAGGAAACCAGAGCACCCGGAGGAAACCCACGAAGACACGGGGAGAACGTGCAAACTCCACACAGTCAGTCGCCTGAGGCGGGAATTGAACCCGGGTCTCTGGCGCTGTGAGGCAGCAGTGCTAACCACTGTGCTACCATGCCGCCCAGTTCTTGCCTAATGTCGTCAAAATTGACCTTTCTCCAATTTAGAACTTCAACTTTTAGATCTGGTCTATCCTTTTCCATTATTATTTTAAATCTAATAGAATTATGGTCGCTGGTCCCAAAATGCTCCCCCACAGACACCTCAGTCACCTGCACTGCCTTATTTCCCAAGTTTTGCACCTTCTCTAGTAGGTACATCCACATACTGAATTAGAAACTTATGGGGATCAGTTGGCTGCTGAGCACCTCATTTCCTTCTGCTGACTATATGCGGAAGGGAGATATTACATTCTCCTTTTCAGTTGGCAGTTAAGATCTACCCATACTACTGTGGCAGTGGAGACACATATAGGATACGAATTGCAGATTCCTTCCCTAAAGGGTATTTATAACAAGCAGTGAATGTTTCATGAATACCTTTACTGAGACTAGCTTTCAATTCCAGACTTTAATACCATGAGCTCTGTTGAGCAGATCTGAACCCATGGCCTCAGAACACTACTCTGATCTCTGGATTATTAGTGATATTACCATTATACAACCATCATTCTTTCACAATTGCATGAGTGAAAACAGCAAATGATGAAGATCACGGCAGATCAGGCAGAATCCATGGACAGAGAGTAATCTAATGTTCCGTGTCTCGATGACTCTTCATCAGAGCTGAAATGAAGTGTGGAGGGGGCAGCATTTATGCTATAGTTGGGTGGGTTGGGTGGGTGGGTGGCGAAGATTGCTGGTGGAGAAAAGATGTTGAAAGTTCAGGTGAAGTGATCGGAATGTGAGAATGGCAGAACAGCGATATATCTAACTACCAAACTTGAAAGAGAAGACAGTCCACTTTGGATTATTTTTAAATCATTTCATATTCACACTTTCTGTTGTACTGAATTGATGGTAAGACATAAGTATATTGCTTCACTTCTTTCCTAGGTATCTTCTACATGTGTGCCTATCGTATGCATGAGAGCCCACAAAGCTCAAATTCTCGCTAATATCCAAAATCGAATCATCTCATGAAACTGAGTTATGTATTGGACCATCATGATGCAAGGAGACCCAATACTATGAAGTGGTATTCTTTTCATTCTCCTCAGAATGCTATCTAGTGAAATATAGACAGAAATTAAAATAACTTCCAGATATGTTTTCAGAACTTGGCTGTAGATTTTCTCATTAGAGCTTTTGACATTTCAAAGTTTAACAAGGCATGAACATATTCTGCCATAATTTCAAGGATGTTGTGTGAATTTCCCCACAAGGAAAGGTTATCCAGTTTTCAATGCCTTTCACACAAAATATATCTATTTACTAACTTTTTAAATATAGCTGAAGTAGGCAAACATTGAAATTAATACAATTGCTCTCATTTTGTTTCACCTAACAAAAGTTGCTTGAACATCTACTAATATTGTGAAAACATAACCTTCTACTTTAGTCTTGATAATTCATTTTTGTGAACGTTTATATTTATGTATAATCATTCAAAGGATGCAGGCACATTAGCAAGGTTGGCATTTATTGCCCATTCCTGGCTGCTCTATGGACATGGTGTAGAAATTTGACACAATGCATGATATTCTAGGTCACTTCAGAAGGGGGAAAAACATGAACCACAGTGCTGCAAGAGTGGAGTCACATATCAGCCAAAATAGAGATGAATAGAGACAAAAATAATTGCAGATGTTGGAATCCAAAGTCGACAGGCAGGAGGCTGGAAGAACACGTCAAGCCAGGCAGCAAATCACAAATTGGAGGAACAACACCAGAACTTCCTCCTGGGCTGCCTACATCCCGGAGGACTCAGCATTGAGTTCTCCAATTTCAAATAATCACTCTCCCCCCCCACCCCCCCCAACTCCCTTCCTAGCCCCTCCCCTTCCCTTCCACTCCAACCTGCCACCTACTAGATTCATTCCTCCCATTGGTCAACAATACTCTCTGCCTGTCTTCATCTATCCCCACTTCACCACCCTGCCCCTGCCACCCCATTTATCTGCAGCTCCCCCTGCACCCACCCCCAGTCCTGAAGAAGGGTTCCACCCGAAAAGTCGACTTCCCTACCTCCTGATAATGTCTGGCTAGCAGTGTTCTTCCAGCCTCCTACCCGTCTACTTAAAATATAGATGAGTGACTGACTTAATTTTCAAATGAAATTAGGGAACCAGTCAGTCTTAGTAACAATCCAACAGCTGCAGGGCGCTTTTATCCATACCCGCGTTTTAGTCTTAAATCCGATTTTTCAAAACTGAATTCAAATTATCAAGCTACTTTCTTGGGAAATGTGCTCATGTCCTCTAGATAATTACTGTAGATATATGATACACAACAAAGCAATCAGACAACTGTCTTATGTTCTTCAATGTTCACCTGAGCTACTTTCAATGTGATATAATAATGGAGATAACTACAATCTATATCTTAAATTACAGGCTTTTTAGTACAAATTATATATGAATTTACTTCATGTCACATTAATTCAAAAACAATGTCCAGTGCACCAAATTATTTTCCTTAGTTTCTGTCATCCATTGAATTTCAAAAGGTTTAACTGTTTCCGTGCCATTGTCATTACATTAATATCCTGGGGGACCTTGGCTCCCAATATTCACTCTTACAGACTAAAATTGCAGTGGATTAAACCACCCTTAGTTACTCACCCTAAAGAAAATTCCCAATTCCTTTGAATACAGAATACTGATGCAAGCATAAAATGTTCCCTTGTGATCAAAATGTCAACGTTCAGGGCAAAAAATTAATTTCCTCACTGTTTTCTATTGTGAATGTATTTGTGTTATGCAATTTATCTTACTATGTCCAAACAATTGATTGAGCTCTGATTTTACAACAAAAAATGCAGATTCAAATTGTTTCCTAAATTTGCTTTAATTGTACTGGCTGCCCATTGACAATGATGTCAGAAATGTGCCTAATATTGGTGCAACATAACTGAGACATAAGACTGCAAGAATGCTGAGGCCAACAACAGTGTACATCAAGGAAACCAAAGAAGCTGATCACAGACATGTTCCAGACCACTGCAGAGGAAAACAAAGCTAACCTGCTACTTAGGGAGAACTTCTTTACCAGCTTAACATTGAATGCAGATTTGTCTTTCAATATACTCTGTGCAGTAATTGTTTAAAACATATCTGCCATCATAAACGCTGAGCGATCTCCTGTTATGAAGTGATGGTCAGCTCATGCTAATATATTGTGCTGCTTACAAATAAATGTACTACTGTGCTTACAATGATTTACATTTTATTGATTTTTAACACATGTAGTGTAATTACTGACCTAACGATAGTGTAAACTGTGGTAGGATTAATGTAGTTACAGAAAATAATGGTTAAATTATGTTCAGCTCAATTTTTGAAACTGCTGTCAGATTCAAATACTCTGAACTTCATCCATTGATAGTTATATGGCTGTTCTGACATGATAGGGCTTTATCAAATGAATAGAATTAGTCAAGTTGATACATTTGAAAGGAAATTAAGAATGCATCTTTTCTGAAAAGCTATACACAAGTATAAATCCCAAGCTATTTTTCCAATAAATTGATGAAAGGCGAATCTAAGAGATTCTGAAGATAACACAGGTCACTATTTGGAATTGTCAGCCTGCCTTTCCTTTATATTGAGTAACCAGCATCCATGGGATTCGTTTTGAATAGACGCTTGTTCTATAATTTTCACATTCACTGTTAATGTCAGGGAAATCAGCAAAGAATGGTAACAATAACAACTAATAACGCTAAAAACCACACAACACCAGGTTATAGTCCAACAGATTTAATTGGAAGCACACTAGCTTTCGGAGTGATGCTCCAACTAAACCTGTTGGACTATAACCTGGTGTTGTGTGATTTTTAACTTTGTACACCCCAGTCCAACACCGGCATCTCCAAATCATGACAACTAATAACGCAGAATATTATGAACAAAACAACTATTCATTCTTAGCTCACTGCTAACAAATACACATAGACTAATACGATATAAATGTGTAAGGATGATTACAAAAACACATTTAATTCTTGCTTCAATATTAGATTTCATGGTTATTCCTTGCTTATTTAGCATTCTCATACAGGTCAACATTCCAAATTGACTGCACCAACTGGAATGGAGCACCCTCTAACACAATCATTGTGCTATTACAATGCAATACAACATGAGCTGTATTTGGAATTCAACTCAAGAAGGAAAGAGAGTGTTTGAAGTGGAAATTTACAGCTAGAGGGAACAAGAGATGGAATCCTGTTCCATAAAGGTTCTCCTTACACACCATCTTGTTCTTATTAGTAAGAATTGACAGAAGGTCAAGTGCCTTAAAATCTGACTTAGTGTTTTCAAAGTGTCAAGAAAACTTAGGATAAACTGTTACTGGAGAAGCCGCTATATCATAATGGGGCCAAGCCTTTGAGTATTAATCTGCAAATCTTTCCATGAAGCCTATGTCAGGCAGTAAGAGTAAGAGAGGTGTCGTTTTGAGCATAAGCTCTTTATCAAGAATGTGAACCCACATTCCTGATGAAGAGCTTATGCTCAAAATATTGACTCTTCTGCTCCTCGGATGCTGCCTGACCAGCTTTGGTTTTCCAGTGCCACAGTTTTTGATTCTGATCTACAGCATCTACAGTCCTCACTTTCTTCTAGTAAGAGCAAGTCACTCATAACCATGTGGTTGTGGCAGCATAACTGCTCATGAACAAAAGTTATCCTCATTCTGAGGAACACACACATACAGAGTCAAGAAGACAACTCAACACTAGCTGCACCACACCCCAGCAGCCTACATGGCAAATACACTCCTTGTCCATCACATAAATAGCCATGTGTCAAAACCTACCTGTAGTCCCCAATCTCATTCAGTCTGCTATCCTACTTGTATTTGCAAAGGATCAGACCATAAAACTGAATATAAATTTACCTCTAATGGTACCAGGAGAATGTGCTTTGGGAAATGCTGGCAGAAAAGGAGCAGCACGGTGGCTCAGTGGTTAGCACTGCTGCCTCACAGCACGAGGGACCTGGGCTCGGTTCCAGTTTCGGGTGACTGTCAACTCCACATTCTCCCAGTGTCTGCATGAGTTTCCTCTGGGTGCTGCAGTTTCCTCCCACGGTCCAAAGATGTGTAGGTTAGGTGAATTGACCATACTAAATTGTCCATAGTGTCCAGGGATGTGTAGGTTAGTTAGGTTCATGAGTCAGGGGTAAATGTGGAGTAATAAGGCAGGGGAATTGGTCTCGGTGGGTTACTCTTCAGAGCGTCAGAGTGGACCTGTTGGGTTGAAGGGTATATTTCCATACTGTAGGGATCCTATGGAAAAGCCTAGCAAAAGTAGCAGTATAGAGGTACAGTTAGGAGGACAGCATGTCTGCCGTGACAGCTTCTGTAAAACTGAAACTCATCCCTCACTCTGGCTGAATGCAGAGGTTATTGCATGATTTATTGCATGAATATCTTTTCCCTCATTTTATGCCTTATTTATAGCATTTTTTACAGTATCAAACCACCAACAAAACATACAACAGTGCACATATTAAAGTTTTAAAATGTGCTGTCTGATTTTCCTTCACTACCACATTTTAGCAGTCTTTTAAATCTGAAAAGTGTCCATAGCTCTAAATTTAAAGTTGCTCTAGAATTCTTCAACATTGACTGCGGACCCCATAAAGTCTCATGACATCATGTCAAAAATGGGTGACTGATGAATCGATATGCTCCATGTTGAACATCATGTGGTGGAAGCATGGAGCATGTCATTGCATAGAACGTATCCTGGGTGGGGGAACCTCATTGTCCATTACGAAGACTGACCAAGCTGGTTGAATCCTGAAGGACATCGCTGCTAGTCAGAGTCTGTGTTAGATAGTAAGGGAACCAAAAATAGGGAAAACCATACATGACGTCATCTTGACCAAACTGCAAATGCATCAAATTGAAAATATTTCCCATTGTGTTTGTGCTAGTGTCACAGTGCTGAATGGCTGTGGACCATCAGGAGCACCATTCAGACACACATAGGAGCCTCATGGCCCCAGTATATCCACCACTCAACCACTATCATCAATTTGGAGTCAATCCTACTTCAATGAAAAATACAAGAGGACATGCAAGGAGCAGCACCAGGCATATCAAAAAATGAGATGACAACTTGGTGAAGGATGACCTGTGTGCCAAACAGCATTTGCAGCAAGTGATATAGGTAATGATTCCACAATCAAAGGATTAGATCTAAGCTATGTAGTCCTGCCGCATCCAGGTGTGAATGGCTGTGGCCAATTAAACAGCTCACTGGAGGAGGAGACTCCACAAATAGCCCCATCCTCAATCCAACACAGAAGCATTTGCAACAATGTAAGCCAGAAGTGCTAAGCAAATGTTCCATCACTCTTTCCTCTGGAGGTCTCCAGCAACACAGATGCCAAACTTCAGCAAATTCAATTCCCTTGATGTGATATCAAGAAACATGCCAAAAAACTGTGAACTCCTACACATTCTGGCAATAGTACTGAAAGCCTGTGCTCCAAAAGCTTCTGTGTCCCTGGCCAAGGTATTCCAATGCAGCGACATCAATGGTATCAACCTGACAATGAAAACTTGCCTTGGTATATCCTAGAAACAAAAGGCAAGAGAAATCCGATCCATCCAATTACTATGCCATCAGTTTACTCCGGATCATCTGTAAAAAGTGAAGGAAGGGGACATTGACAGTGCTATCAACAGCATCTGCTCAGCAATAACCTTCCCACTTATGCTAAGCTTGGATTCTGCCAGGGCCACTCAACTCTGAACTTCATTAACAGCCTTAATCCAAAAACAAAATAAAAAGAGCTTAATTCCAAAGGTGAGGCGAGGTGACATTGACATCAAGGCCATTTCTCACCAAGTGATATCAAGGAGCCCGACCAAAACTGGGAACAATAGGATAATACTTTCCATGATTAAAGTCATCTAGGAGAAAGTGAGGACTGCAGATGCTGGAGATCAGAGCTGAAAATGTGTTGCTGGAAAAGCGCAGCAGGTCAGGCAGCATCCAAGGAGCAGGAGAATCGACGTTTTGGGCATGAGCAAGGCTCATGCCTGAAACGTCGATTCTCATGATTAAAGTCATACCTGGCACAAAGGGAAATGGGTGCAGTTGTTGTAGATCAGTCATGTCAGCTCTGGAGTGCTTCAGGGGAGTGTCCTAGGCCTAACCATTTTCACCTTTCATTTAGCAAAAGGACAGAAGTGGGGATGTTTGCTAATTACTGCACAACATTCAGTACCACTTGTGACCCCTCAGATAATGAAGTAGTCCATGTCCAAATGCAGCCAAATTCCAGATTTTGGCTGACAAGTGGCAAGTAGCATTCACGTTACACAAGTACAATTCAATGATGATCTCCAACAAGACAGTATCTGGACATTTAATGGTTTTACCAGGTGATTGAATCCCCAACTATCAATATCCGGGGAGGTACCATTGACCAGAAACTGAACTCGGAGAAAGTGAGCACTGCAGATGCTGGAGATTAGAGCCAAGAGTGTATTGCTGGAAAAGCACAGCAAGTCAGGCAGCATCCAAGTGAGCAGGAAAATCAATGTTTCTGGCAAAACCCTTCATCTGAACTGGACTTGCCACAGCATTTGTCTAATACCTGAGCCTTGTTGTCACAACAATAAGACCTATTGAACTTTATTTAAAAAAGGGATGCCAAGATACAATGTGTTAGTATATTACCTTCTCATTTCAAATGTCCCCGTTTGAATTATGCCCTGTTAGTAAGATAGAATAAAGCCTGAGTTATCCTTAGATTCAGAAGGGTATCTGAGCTCAGTATATTGGATTCTGAGGATGGATCACTGGTGCTCTCATACTTGATTCTTGCCACTATATTAATTGTAATCTATTGGTAAATATGACACAAAGATTATATGTGGACATATGCTGGAGTGCCATTGTTGTTATTTATTTTATCATTTTCACAATAATGAGGTGCTTTTGAAGTGCAGCTGTTGCAGTGCAAGCAAATCTTGTCATTAATATATGCAAAGTTGCTGCATTGTAAATGCACCTCCAGCCTGACTAGAAATTGAAAATTGAATTGTCTAAGTTACTCATGTTTAAAAATTTAACAGTTGAGCCATTCAAACAACCCCAAAGCCTTGAGTGTGAATTACAGGAGGATTGCAAAATTCACCAATATTTGGGAACTCAAACCTATGAACACACATTTTGCTCATGATTATCCTAACCATGTATATGTAAGTTCTTTCTCCTTGTATTTTATACTTTGAAAAGTCTACCTGCTATATTTGTTTTGATTTGTATTCTCCACTGCCATAGCTTGAGCAATAATAACCATATGAGCAACCTAATCAGTATCTTCTTTTCTCCTAGAGAATGGATGTTGGGATCATATGAAGTTTGAGTTATTGCACAAGTCCTGATGAGTGTAATGGAAAATGTTTAAGCAATATCTAGTTCATGCCAGCAATTTTACTGTGTTGTATAATTTAAACCTCATAGTGTGCACTTCTACATTTTGCCCTCTGCCTGGCATTCCTTTACTAATAAATACAAATTTAAAACAATTATAGTTCATCAGTTCTCCAACCATTTGGGATGCATCAAATATAAATCTTTTATAGAATAACTTCAGTAAAGATGAAGCACAAAATTACGTCTATATATGTTCCAAAGAAACAATAGTGAAAAAGAGGACAGAGATTTTGCTGGTGGGAAAGGTGACTGTTAAGGTGCAACCAGACAGTGTTTCACTAACAGTTTCACTAATCTTTAATTTCATTGATTTTAAAATATCTGTTGTTCAGATTTTTTGATACGTGGATATATTGATTTTTAAATATATTCCAGATTTTATCAAACAAAATTACTTAATGTGGGGTATTATTATGGAATTTACTAAATCGGACCTTCTCCCACTCACTGTACATGTCTGTCATTCACACTTTGCCTTTATCATTCTGCAGTGACAACATCTGTAAAAGTGAAATTCAACCCAACCTTCAGATGCTTCATATCACAGGCTTGTACCCCACTCTAGTTCACTGCAGAGGTTATTGCAATGATTTAAATTCACTTTTCCCCTCATTTTTTTGCCTTATTTATGCCATTTTAACAGGGTCACCTCATCAACAAAATATACAACGTTAAAGTTTTAAAATGTGCTTTCTGGTTTTCCTTCGCTACAACATCTGTAGCATTCTTTCAAATCTTGAGAAGTGTCAGTGCCTCTTATGATGTGCCTACGGCTGCCCGGTGGGATTGAGCATCCACACGTGGGGGAAGCGGGGAGGGGGAGCGGGCAGGGGGTGGTGGCTGAAGCGAGGGGCCAAATATATGGAGAATACAAACGTTTGCTGCCATGGCGCAACACACAAGACTCAGTGATGGTCACTCTGACTGGGAATACCCCTTGTCCTAAAGTCCTTGCTGAAATTCAAATTCTAAGAAGTGAGTTTGAGTAAAGTCATATATTTACTGAAATGCTCAATTTTAAGCTGAGAAAGTTGACCGTCACAACGAGGTCAGACAGTGGTTAGCATCTAATAAGTTTGCAATGCGTAAGTATTTCACCTGAACTAGAATCCGGCGGTTCAAGGTAGAATTCCAACAAGGTAAAGGGAATTACTCGTATTTTTCACCTTGATAATAGTGTCGATCAGCTGTCACACCTAAAGGAACATTTAAAATGATGCCCGAGAGATTACTAGCGGATAAAGTATTGAAACGTACCATTAAACTGAATTTTAAGTATTCATTGTCGAAAATTAAAGAATCAAACAGTCATGCCGACATCGCTTGTTCTGTTTCCCGATTCGAGACAGCCCCGACAATTATATGAATCAAATAGTGCAGGGGAAATAACAAGATAGGTCAATCAACAATGGTAGAGGTGGTTTATTTAACAAAAAAACTATGATAAAATGGGCTGTTTCGTGGTAAATTGGTTTAAAAGATCGGTTTTTGAAGAGCAGCAACTTTAAAAGCAAAATTTCACATTGCTGCTCGTTTAATCTGCAATCTTGAATCGTTTTCATGCAATATCGCTGCGTTTCAAAGGCACTGACACTTCCTGACCGGGGCTAAACCACCAAGCACAGTTTGTATTGCCTTGGATTTGTTTTGTTTTGTGTACCCTTGCTGTTGTGAAATTCTGATACACGGTATTCCGATTCAGAAACAAGTTACATTTTTGTCCGCGTGAGAAACCCGCCCGAGTATTGGGTGAGTTTCCGCAGTAATGTATTGTTGCTCAATAATCTCAATTTATACATCTCAGAGAATAACCATTTTTAATTTAAGCTTTCCTCATCATTTCGGCGCTTTCGCCTGATGTTCCCCCGACGGGTGCCCGGCTATCTATATGCAATGCCCCTGGCTCTGCCCCTTCCTCCCAGTTAAGGTGCTACTGTAACAAAACCCCATTCTGAGCACATTCGGTATGTAGCTCGGTGCCTCTTTGACAAAGCAGTTGGGTGCATTGCTGGAGGGTTTTGCAGCGACGCCTGAGTCGAAGCCAAACTTGAAAAGTCGCCACAGGGACCATCAAACCACGCTTAGTACTTCCCCTTGTTGATTTGTCTGTTTGTTCCGCTCATGTTGCTTAATTCATTTCGAAAACGGTTCCTGAAGATTTTCGAGTTCTCAGATTTCAAGAAGTTGGGGAAGATTGGTCTTTATTCGCGTGAACAAAAAAAAAATGCATTCTGCATTCAGCTTTACAACTGACTGGGTTTTAACTCACAAATAAAAAAGGATCTACATTACGCCGACAGGTACTGGAGCAGGACAGAAATAAGATTCGCTCCTTTGTGCTGTATTGTGTGAATTGTATCGATTCCCCATTGCGTTGGTGACTTCTCCACACCAAAAAACCGCTACATTTCAGAAGGTGTTCACGAACTTATCCAAAGCTCACGTTAGTTACATAAATGTCCCATTTAACAACAAGGTTCCAAATGTACTACTCTAGGTCAGAGTGAACGAAAAGAAAACCCCCAGCTGCTTCCACTGCAGACAACACTCAACAAATCCTGGGAATGCCCCAATGGTTCCTCTTGATTTGTCACTGGCGTGCTGCATTCTGCTTCCATGGATATCGACAGCAGATGTATCATTCATCAATTAGTTATTAGCTTACATTCTGGCAAAGATTTTAATCTTGACCTTTTGGCACTTGACAGCACCCAGCTTGCCCCAAGTGAAGAATTCACCTTTCACACCCATTGGAGGTTAAGTGGAGCACTGTGAAACTCCAAATTCAATGTATAAAAGCCGTTGCTTTGCCTCCTCTTTTGCAATTCCTCCTCATCTTTTCAGAAGTTCCAGCTGGAGGAACGATCTCTCCCGTGTAGCTTTAGGCCGTGCGGTGCCCGATTGTGCTTTGGAGATTTGATTTTACAAAATCCGTTGAGATCGATGTGCAAAATGTGGACTCAAGAAAGTGAATCCTCACAAGCCTCGTATATTTTGTCAAACAGTGAACTGGATTGTTTAGAGGCATTTTGTGGCCTCCCCTAAATAACTTGACTTCCAAAAGGAAACGTGGACCCAAGGCGTTCAGATATCATTTAGAAAACGCTGAGCAGACAAATCCACTGGATCAATGATCCGGATATTTTAGGGCTATGAAGGTGACAGGAAACTAGCGGATTAATTGAACAATTAAAAGGGGTGTGTATAGCTGATTGTTTTATCTGTGGTACTCAGAAGAGTGCGTCTTGATCAGAGTATTGATAGCAACTCCCGAATTGAGATCTAGATGTTTGGGTTAATATCTTAACATTGAACTGTAATCTTTATCAATGATGTAAGTTTTTTTTTAAAATGCAACTATTCTAGATACTGTGTAATCAGCCTGTTCGGAGTTGTTATTGCACACTTCTGTAAACAATTGGACTATGAATGCAAATCTGCTGGCTCAGAGGTAGGGCCACGACCACTGTGCCTCAAGACCTCCTCCTGTAACCGTTGTATTTAAACCTGTGTGAAGTGTCAGCACAGTGACAACAATAAAGGAATCAGCTACCGTTACGGCTGCCTGTTGCACTGGAGTTCACCAATAGGCTCAGACAAGCAGTTGTTACTAATCGCAGAAGCTCCTTTCAAAGTCTGTGTCGCTTTAGAGAAAGGTGGTTAGGTTGGGGGGCTGGGGGGGACGGGGCGGGTGCTGTGCTCCGAAAGCTCAACAACAGGCGTTCCACTTGATGAGATAGACAATAAAGCAGCTTACCTCTTATTCTCTACTCTGACGGCATTGACAAGCTGTACATTGGGACAATTTCATCACCATTAATTCATTGACACTCCCATTTGGCCTTTACAGCAAGTTGTTACCGTCTTGTGTGTGTTATTAATTAGCCTCACCGTATGCCGTGTGCAGGCTGAAGCCTGCCAGTGCACATACCGGATAGAAACATTAAACACCTATATGTGCATGTGCCTGTGCATGTGCGAGTTTGAAATTAAAATAAATGAGATGTGACAGGAACAGTAATGCATTTATTCTGCCGCACGTGATTTTCAGACCAAGGGTCTAATCCAAATTCCTCTCATCTAAGCCAACATCCAAAAGTTGCTTTACTGGCTGACAATTCAACGTGTAATTATTCAGATATTCTTGTTTACCAGCACTGCGGTCTCTTAAAACCTTCATCTTTTCACCCTCATACATATGGAAGACGTGACTTCCACTTGGTGAAGTAATGTTCTTTTAAGACTAATTGAATCCAGAAATTAATTTCTTCTACCTGCCTGATCGGATGGAAAGGCTGTCCCGTTGCCCAAGGATTAGCATTTTCGCAGTCTAACATCTTCCTTAATTACCTAATAGCATGGGGCTGCGAGAATTCTGCCTCCGTTCAACCACTTTCCGCATTAATAAAAAAATGATTGGAACTGTGATGGCAACTCGATTTCAACAAATTAGCGCGGGCACTGGGAGATGGAACAGAAGTACCTTCTTGTAATTTTCCCGAGTTTAATGTCAATAATTACACCAATTTGATGGGAAATGAGCTGAAATTAACCGTCATTCGACTGAGCCCTGCGTTGCAGGGAAAGAGAGCACAGGAGCGAGATCGGGAACAGGAAAAGAAGGGATGTGAGGGAGGGGACGGGGTGGGGATAAATCAGGGAGGTTAAAGGTTAAGTTTTTAATGAAAATGTCAATTCATAATTTTCTCATCGCTTCGAGGGAAATCGTGTATAATTACATGAAGTTAAAGTCTATTTAAATAGACGGAGTAGAAACATATATTTCGAGAAATTAAAAGGAGCAACGTCAGATGAATAGGATAGGGGGAAAGAATTATTTAAAAAGATTAAAGCATTTCAGGTTAAATGTACAGATATTACAATGTAAACGTGAAACCTGGTATACGATCTGTTGTGTGCAGAGAGGTGACACTCAAACAGCAACTGCAATAAGAAGGTGAAGTTTAAATATAAAATGTATTTTTTTTCCCATGAACCACTTATTTATTAAAATTGCTGCCCAAGAAACTATTCTATTTAACACAGTTCAGGGGACTGGGAAAATGGTTTGATTTTTTAAAACGTCGGCCACATTTCAGAATTATTTTGCCTCATTCGAGGATTAGGCATTGTTCTTGAAAACGGTCAGGGATAATTTACCCAGATACAATAATGTCGACGTGAAATGTGATGACACCTATTCAGTTGTACGTTTTTAAGACTCAAAGTTCTCCGGACAGGCCAATGCCTTTATCACAGTCGCCGTGTTGTCACGGCACAGTTCCAGAGGCACACTGAGAGCAAAGACATGTGAACAAATCAGGCTGATAATCTGCTTCCACCTCGCTGCCAGGGCTCAGCGACACACCAGCGCCATGAACACCTCATCCCCCACCCCCCCCCCCCCACCCCCAACCCCATCAATATACCTACAAGCCCCCAGCTCACTGCGAATGATGCACAAGGCACCGAGATTGGGTGACAAAGGAATTCTGCGGTCGACCACTCCTTCCGCGAGTTCTCTACATGCTGCTCGAAATTACAAACTGCTGCACGATTCCTTCTAATATTAAATTAACTCGAGTGTAAATAGCTCACCAACCTGCTGGACTGCAGTTTAGATTGACTACAGACTGGCATTTACTGCTGTCCGATCTAAAGTCTAAGTACAGTGAAGTTATCTACTCAAGTGTCTTAGTGTCACTTGTAATTGGAATTGGATCATTTAGTGGACACTCAGTGACTTTCAAATTATTGCTTTTCTGTATTTACGAAATCTATGGGGCGGGGTGGTGAGGTGAGGTCTTGTCTCCAACAACCGCCAAGAAAATTATGGTCACGAAAATAGAATTCGCTGATTTCATCAAAGCCTGCTGTATTGGCGGTTCGTTGGCTGGATAGCCGGTTTGTAATACAGAGCAAGGTCAACAGTGTGGGTTCAACTACCACATCAGCTCATGAAGGGCTCTCCATCTCAGCCTTCCGCCTGAGGTGTACAGGCCTTCAGGTTGAACTACCACCAGCAGTTGTCTCTCTCTCTCTGATGAGAGAGCAGCCTCATGGTCTGGTTAGACGATAGAGGCACCACCTTTCCACCAGTGATGCCTGGAACACCATCATTTGGCACATATTACAACCCCGACACGGTCCCACCCCGCCGTCTGTCCCACTGCAATAACCTTTTGCAACTGGAGAGACAGAGTAATCAATTAGAGGAGGAGAACTAGGTCAATAAGGAAATAAATCTCTGGAAATTATCTATTTGAAATCCTCCAGGCAAGCGATATCAATCCACGGGAATGTTTTTTTTTTGGAAATAAGGAACATAGATGTGCAATCACCGATGGGGGACCATTGCATTGACTTTCCGATGGCACAACATGCCTTTGGACAAGCCTGCTTTCTATGCATGACCACAGCCAATTGATTGGACTATCTTGATACTGAGAATGGAACACTTTCGTACCAACACCTTTCGTACCAACATCTGATTTGATCAGGAATGAAACTGGACAAAAGAAGAGAGAATAAAGACCCGCAGATTTAAACGCTCTGTCGTGACAGGCGGGGCTGGATGAACACAGAGGTTCTTCGAAACTTTGAACTGCAGATAGTAGAAGAACCTCGGAAGATGGTAACTTCGAGAATCTGGTTATGATTCCACCTTGGCACTCACACATCAAGTTACAATAATTCCTGCTGAAACACTCTTTAATCATTGGATTATTTATTACAGAATCACGGGATTCTTACAGGGTAGGAGGAGACTATTCGGCCGATCGTGTCTGTGCTGGCTCTCGGAAAGAGCAATTTAGCTAGTGTCATTTTCCTGCCTTACCCCAGTCTTCTTTTTCAAATAACCGACAAATAGCTTTGATAGAACCTGCCTCCACCATATGCTCGGATGGTGTATTCCAGATCCCTACCACTCATCACGAGGCAAGGTTTGACTTAGTATTTTCTCAGAGAGTTGCCGCACCATGATATTTAACAAGTAAATAGTTGGATACATTATTGAACAGCATTTGGTAAACGTCAATCAGCTTTTAAAAAATTTGCTGTTATTCCTGCAAATAGTAGCAATACCTTTCTCTGAAAAATACAAAAGACAATTGGCGTTCAAATAGTAACAGCTAAATCCGTAAATTTAAATAATTATTTTGTGACTGTTGTTACATTCTGATGTTCAGTCAGGGATTAAATTCTGCTATGGCCATATATCGTTTAATAAAATGCTTCCAAATATCAACTGGGGTTGCAAAATATTTTTAAAAGTCTAGGCATGTAATTGGAAGGTATTTTAATGAAGACCAATACCTCTCCAAACTGGACAAAAAGCAACTAATTGCTGATGTTGGAAAACCTGACTCAGATCTAGACGCCACTCCACAAAGCTCTTAAGCGAAAAATGGACAGTTAATGCTTTGAGGAGATATCTTTCTCCAGGACAGTCCACACTCTCCACAGATACTGAATGATCCACTGAGTAGATCCAGGACTTTGTGTTCTGGCCTAAACTCCACTCGCTGTGGAACAGGGACCATGGGAGAGTGTGTGGGACAAGGGGTGATGGTCGATTAGCTTGGATTGAGAGGGGGCTAAATGTTTTCATACTGTGAATCAATTGCCTTCTTTACCTTGGAAGGTTGCGGCCAAGAAAGAGGCGCTCCGGGCAATCCTTCATCAAGCAAATAACTATTCTAGCCCCAGTTTCCGCACTTCACCTGTAGTTTTTCACAATATAGCATTTCAAGTGATTACTGAATTTGATAGGTTGTATTAAATGATTTCTTAAGGAATAGATATATCATAGAGAGGCAAGCAGCCGAGAAGATTCATACAATCCACACCCACTGTTAAGTCTTATGTGAAGCCTATTAGCGGCGCAGAGGTAATTTAGTAGAGGGAAGGGAAGCTATTTTATATAGAGGGTAGGAATCATTTCGACAAATTAAAGACGGGCGCGTTTTCGTTCGGGAAAACAATTGTCAGAATACAGTAAAAGTGTTCAAATACTTAAAACGATGATTTGACTGAGCCGGGCCCTTTCAGCACCAAGGCTAGCTCCTTGTGAATGAGCGTTCCCTGCGCTCAGATCCCCAGCAAGGATGACGACCAATTGCCATCCTCCGCCCTGCAGCTTCGCCATTGGCTGAGGGCAGTCCTATCTCCCGGTGAAGAGCAGGTCTTACTTCAGTCAATAAGCTCCCAACCTCCTGCGAACCTGTTGCATGTAAAGCAAGGCATTTCGCCCGAGTCTCGGCAATAAAAACAGGAGCTGAGCTTGTCAGAGGAGTTGACCCGCTACAAAACAAACGGAAGTAACACACTTTAAAAAAAAACCCGAAAGATTATCCCCTTGGACTGACAGCAACCAACTTAGTGGAGAAATGAATCTGAATTTCACATCCCCGATTCAACAAGTTTCTGTCCAACGGCCAACGTCTTTCTTCATCGAAGACATTTTACTGCACAAACCCAAGCCATTGAGGGAAGCCCCTCCCGTCTCCTTTGCCAGTTCCTTGGCATCCCGCGTCCCTTTGCTAGAGTATGGATACCCTATCGTGCCAACCCCAACCATACTGGCACCTCATCCACACCACCCACTCCACAAGCCGGAGCATCATCACCCATACTTTCTCACTTCGCCTGGTAAGTCTTGCTTGTTCGCCACTCATTGCTAACTGAATGATAGAACATAGTTCGGAGCGCTGAAACAGGTTTAACTCCTGCAAGAGTACTCTGTGTGAGCCGAACAGCATCCCTCTGGCTGGACACAGAGTATAAGGAGGAGGCCACATTAAGCGGGGGCACGCATTCTTCCAAAGAGTTTTTTTCTTCGAAACTAAATGTTATCCGAGGTTTAATGGAATGCATGACGCTGTTAACATTTGCGCACAAGAAACGACACAGTCGCGCAATTTAGGGAAGCATTTACGAATCTGGGTGATAACGCCATTTCATCACGGTGACTCAGTGGTTAGCACTGCTGCCTCACAGCACCAGGGTCCCAGGTTCGATTCCAACCTCGGGCAACTGTCTGTTATGTGGAGTTCGCACATTCTCCCCGTGTCTGCGTGGGTTTCCTCACACAGCCCAAAGATGTGCAGGTTAGGTAAATTGGCCATGCTAAATTGCCCATAGTGTTAGGTGCGTTAGTCAAAGGGGAACGGGTCTGGGCGGGTTACTCTTCGGAGGGTCGGTGTGGACTTGTTAGGCCGAAGGGCCTGTTTCCACACGGTAGGGAATTCAGGCAACATTCGATAACTTGTACCAAAAACAAACCAAAAAGAATTCCATTGATTCCAATATTGAGTTTCAGAATCGGGGGTAGTGAGCAGTTGCTGGCTCAGTGTTATACTGACTCTGAGGCTGCTCTTCCTTTCTACGGAAACGCGTGCAGAAAAAGATGTAAGAAAACAGGAAATTGTAATTTATACATCATTTTTTTTCTTTCAAGCTATGTGACAAAATATCTTTCTTTTGAAGAGGGCATCGATTTCGAAGTGAATTTGTTGCAATGGCTTGTTACTGTTCTTTAATTTGAAAGTAATCCGATTCTCGACCAATACAATACCCAAGGGATAGCTAACTGTAATTGACGATTGAAACAATCGTTCACGTTGAATATTTTAAAAAGTTTTTAAGATTTTTAGCATCTTTTTGAAATCCCCCCCTTGTTTCGCGAGGAAATCTGAACATATTAGTTTCTGTAGTATTTAAGACAATTATTTTAATTATGTATTTCAACCCAAATGAAGGGAAAATTAGACTGTAAAATGATGTTTCTAAAGCTGTTCTCAAACAGTTCTGTCACTTGAAACTCCAGTAAAACTGGGATTCCAACATTGGATCAAAAATGGACTCTTTTAGAAGTATGTGAATTAGGAGAAAGCATAGGCCATTGGGCCTCTCAGGACAGATCTCCCATTCAATTCGATCATGAATGATCATCTACCTTAACGCCATTTTTTGTTTTCTCCTTGTCCCTATATACCTTGGCAACTTTAAACATCTGGGATATATAAAATGATGTCTCGTTTTAGAGTTGAGGGAACTCTGTCCTCCTCAGTTCTACCGTGAGCTCTCTAAACTTTCGGTTACTCCAACGGTGTTACACTCGGATAAACTACAGTGCATTCTTTGGGAGCCAAGGTGAAATCTAAAATAAATTTCCAAAACTAAATAAAATAAAATAAATAAAACGAAATAAAACTAAAATAAAATAAATTTCCAAAATTCTTTGACTCAAAACGAAACTTATTCGGTTTTGTGTAAAGTGTTTATGGAAAATAAAACCTATGTGAAGCACAACTGAACGGTATCATAGTTAAATTATTACCAGTCGAAAATGGGGGAAATCAATTTAAAATCTACAATAAATGGATAAAGCTGCCATAGATGGTGCTGTTAGCGTTTTACTTAAAATATCACATACAAAATTAATAAGTTTTATTTCTTTTTTCATCGCTCCTGAATGTTTTGAACCTAAACTGTCAATCAAGAAATAAAACACTGAAAGGGAGATTGAGGAGACTGTGCCGTCACTCTAGCTCAGTTCGTGACAGTGAGCTTATCCTGAGCAAACACTGATAGATATATGTTAAAACAAACTGAAGTGCAATAAAGCACGGACTTTTGCGGAATTTTCAGCAAGTTAACAATCAAATAGTGGAGGTAGATTTTCGCCCTAACTCACGGGAACCAATCAGGGAGCGAGTATAACCGAGAAGAACATTGGCATTTGGCTACCAAACGTTATTTGACTTTAAAGGACTGGGAATCAGAGTTTAGAATACTCGAGAATCGAGGTTGTGTTTCAAGGGATTTAACCGCAATCAGCTCCCAATTGCATCCTATTTTAAGATGTTGTTTTAAATTATAAACAAACGGATCGATTGTAGGGTGACACGGCAGAAAATAGCTAGTGATGGAAATGTAGCCACTGATTCATGTGAATCTGGACACACACTGCTATAATAGCAGGACACACTGACCTGCTATTATATGGACACTAAACCATTCTGTGTAAACTATTCTCAACTTGAAGTGTTACAGATGAAGGGGTGGGGTGGGCGAGATGGAAAGCTGTCTGGGTGACTGCTCACAAAGGCCAATGCATTGTGCCACATCTGGTTTCAAGGTTTGAATGAAACTCAATAAATCCATCGAAATAATTCCAGCTAGATGCAAATATATCTGCAAAATCCTATTCTGCAGCTCTGATACGACAGGCCTTACAGATACAGCGGGATGTTTGATTGCATTAAATGTATCCAGACACTTCAAGGCCAATTGGTTCGATGAATCGGCATTTGTGGAAAATGAGTCTGGAAGATTTTACAGAAATGGGCAGGACAATTCTTTAAACAAAACGGTCGCAGTGATTCTAATAGAATAACTTGCAATAATAAAAATGAAGTCATGGAAGGCTACCTGATACATTTATAATCGATTGTGATAATCAGGTATTCACACCGATTTTTAAAAGGACGGTCAAAATTGCCCCGTGCACGTAATCGGCGGCAAGTCAATTGTTTGCTTTGATTTAAAAACCTGCTTCGTTATTTTATTGTCCACCATTAGAAGCTAGATGCAGAATTTGTGCTCAAACACCGAAGAATACGATAGGACATCTTCAGAATATGTGTTATAACTTGTTCTGCCCAATTTTAGAACAGAGCTCATCAAAAACCTCCAAACAAATATTTCGGAATTATGAATTAATTTTACCAGGGTTAAAGAGTTGCACGATGTTTTTTTTTTAAGCTATGTTCAACAGTGGCTTGGGAAGGTTATTCATGTTGGGAGTATTGTCTCGTTCGTAATCAGTAGGTATGCATATGCCAGCTCTATTCCAACACCCCCCGGAGCTCCCAGGCAAACACTGCAGGCGGAGGAAAGCGAGGACTGTCTTCTCGGATTCACAGCTCTCAGGCCTGGAGAAACGGTTCGAGATTCAGCGTTACCTGTCAACCCCAGAGAGGGTGGAACTGGCGTCGGCACTCAGTCTCTCAGAGACCCAGGTATATCCGGGTAATAGCCGGGAAGCAAGCAGTGAGAGGGAGATGGGATTGGAATGGGGGCAGAATAAAAGGAAATAGAGCAGTAATCTATGGAGGGGCATTATACTTCGTCTGGCATAAGCGGACTTAATACATTGAAACACAATCATGCAATGCACCACTCCATTGATAAATTGAGAAATGAGATTTTCAAACGAAAATCAACTAAGATATAAAAGTGGGAACAAATTGTTGTAAAGATGTCTTGATCTTTGTGCAATTAGATCATTCACAAGTCAGCACTTGGTTATTGATCGAGTGCTTGGATATTTCTGTGTGCTTAAAGCGATTTTCAGGTCAAGTTTGGGGTTGGATGTTTCAACCAAATCGAATAGCGGCTCTCTATCGATCACGCGGTCCTGAGCCCAGGAAAGACGTGATTTAGGACTGAACTTAGTTCTGACAACTCGTAATTAACTTCTTCTCTTCACAAGGCTGGAGGCAGTGAAAAACACAAACACCTCCCCAATTTGATTCAACTCCACATCTTTCACCCACTGTACAGACTGATGCCAGAGATTTAAAAAAACCTCCCTGTCCCCCGGAAAGAAACCTGATTCGAAATAGCAGAGTAACACACACACTTTTACACTCACCAACAATGTGTCGGAACAAGGAACTCAACCCAGTGCTCAGAATGCAAACATTTAAAATGTCATCGGTAGGGTCTGAAACGACCTCCCAGATGATAGTGAACTTAGAATCAATAACCATACAAACTCGTCAACATAGAAACAGAAAGGAAGTGTTTCACGTGGATAAACAAAAGAAGCTGCAGTGAACGCTGACTGACAATTGTTCATATTTGAGATTGTCTTAATCGGAATAGGCTGCAAATGTTCAAAGTTAGTTCAAAGAGAATTGCATTTGGAATTAAAGCTGCCACTTCTGAAATTAAATACTAGACAAACGTACAGTCATATCCTTCGAGTAATTTCTGACGCCGGGAATGTCGAGGTTTGAGATACAGGAGTGCACTGTTTTGTTTCATTTACGGGATGTGGGAGTCGCTGGCTGAACCAGCATTTATTGCCCATCTCAAGTTGCCCTTGAGAAGCTAGTGGTCAGCTGCTTCTTTGAACCGACCATGAGTTAATATTACATTTATTTCCACAAATCCAGACCGAAAGTAAATGCTGTTAAATGTTGCCTTAACCTTTACCTAAATGTATAAATAGTTTAGATAACTCTTTCAGTGATTGATCACACCATGCGTTCCTCAACAGATAGGCTGAAAGATTGACTACACTACGGCGTGTTCATCTTTATATACTTTTAGCAGAAATAAGTCATTAGAACTATTTCTAAAAGTACTGGATTTGATTGTGCAAATTTTACCAGTGGCATTTCAGTACGAGCTATCCGTCCAATGTCTCTTGCATTCGAAATTTTCCTCAGGCTCGTTCGTTAAAGATTTCTGCCCCACTAAATCAATCCAATCCGTGCAGACATGCCGCCTCTCGCAGACATACCTGAAGATAAAGTAAACTCACTGGGTCGATAACGGTTTTCACTTTTCCAAAGAAATTCCCTGAGCTTTTTCTCGGTGCATTTTCCAGGTCAAAACATGGTTTCAGAACCGACGGATGAAACATAAAAAACAACTAAGAAAGACTCGGGATGATCATGGTCAGAAAAGCTCCCCCGCCGGGGAGCGTTGCCTGGAGTCCAGCGTCAGTGAGGCGGCGTTAAACCAGAAAACTTCCTCAGACATAAAGCCTTTAAGCAGCCAGAACGCCTTTGTGTTGGAGGACCGTGAAGATGATGTGGATATAATAGAAGATGATGATATTTGTTCTGCCGATCACATAATGTAAAATAAAATTAAAACATATAAGATCACCGAAATAAATGCTACACGGCAAAGAACTTTATGTCTCCCAGGAAATGTGTTAAAACTGTTGGGTTTGAGAGGGGACACGGTGTTACAACACTGAATTAAATGGCAAGCCCTGAAACATGCACTTCGAATAGTCTACAATTCCGATGTTCTTCTCTGTATATAGTTAATTTACGCAAATCTAATATTTATTTCCAGTTTATTGTTGCAAATAAATTCGGCTGCAATGATGCCTGATGTTGTCTATACTATATTAACAGCTGTTAGGCCTTTTTTTGATCATTTTATAGCACTTGTACTGTAGAATGTCTGCATTTTGTCAATGATTTCAAATTATATTCGTGTCAATAAAATATTCATTTGCAAAAAAAAAGACAAAATCTAGCTGTCAACTTCAATGGCAACGCTGAAAGACAATTCACCAACAGTCTGAATATTCGGATTTGCTGTTTTTTCTTACAAGTGTTCAACCGATTTTGCCCACCAATTCAAAACAAAATATAGATCTGCAAGTAAGATCCGAAAACGTAAGACCAACCGATTGATGCGGATTCGAGTTAGAATCTACGCCGAAGGAACGCGGTTTCAGAATTGCGCATTTATTAAATTTGTATTTCGCTACAGTTTCTGTTATTAACAATACAACCTAGTTTACACTTCACTGCACGTTATTTCCAGTATATTTGCATTATCAAGTGTGCATTTTTAATACTCCGATAAAAATTAAAACCAGATGACATTTCTTATACAATAGAGCATATAATTTAAATAATGCGCGCGCGCACACACATATATATATATATATAAGCACACGGCATTTTTCATACAATATACAGTATATGCAGTTATATGCTACCTGAAGATAATCCATGTGTTGTACCGTGGATAATATATACTCTGAAATCTTCTCCATATAGCAGACATCGTGCTCCACTCCATACACACTGATGTGTTAGTTGTCAATATTCCACGGAAGAACACAGGATTGTGTCATTAAAACAAAAGCAATATCGCACAGGAGTTGAAAACAAATTTCTCGCCCTCTAAATCCTTCTGTTTCCAGCTCAGCACAATGTTAGCCTTAATAGGTTAAGGTCATTCTTCGGCATTTCGCTGAATCCCCTCTGTATTAGAAAACTTCTGAAGATGAAAGGTGAGGTATGTGCATAACATAATTCGTAATTTTGTGATGATACTATGGTTTTAAGTAATATATTTTCTCCCCTTATTGAATGAAGTAAGCTTGAGACTGAGAGCAGCGTGCTCCTAAACCAGTAAACAGCTTGAGAAGCCTTGGTGTGTTTTTTTCTAAAGCAAAGCAGCCTGAATGGTTGGAATCAATCTCCCACAGAACCAGGATTTTTAGTTTTTGCTTTCAGCAGTTGCTGGTGTTTTGAAGCTGGATGTGGAAGCTCTTATTCCTCTCTCTGTTTCAGCTAAAAGCTGGGATTCTAAAAGCTAGAATTGCATGCGAGACAATTTATTTTACAGAATTTGTTTCAGCCAAGGGTGTGTTTATAGGATGTTATGGCCTGCAACAGTTAATTAGTAGTAGTTAATATGCTATTTTCTTAAGCTTTTTGATAGAATTATAGTTAAACCAACTATTTTTAATTTGTCTGTATTTTTATGCTACAGCTAAAATAAAGTGTGTTTTGCTTAAGAGCAGGTAGTTTGACCAAATGAATTGCATCTGGAATGCATTGTCTTACACTTACCTTTCAAATACGAAAATGTTAGGGTCTAGACTATCTTCTTAATGCATTTTGAGGAGATTCGGTTTGGTCCATGACAATTTCCTTTAATAATGTATGCACGAGCTTCGACTACAATAAGAAATGAATTGAAGCTGATCATACTACACCACCTTCCAAAATATCTGACATTTACGCTTGACCTGTTTGGTACGATTCAGTTTTCAGAATAAACTGTCAATCATTTCAGGCGGAGGTATTTCCAGAATTTTGTTTTTTGTGAAAATGTAATGCTGAAAATACACTTTTAGCGAACACAGATAGCCCAATTTTCAAGGGCCATAAAAACTCCAGGACATGTTCTGGCCTCCATGGATTCTGAAGGAGGCAAGGTGTTGGAACATAAAATAAAGTTAATCCAAATATTTGTGGTGGATAAGGCTCTCCAGGTAAGACTGCAGGCCAGTGAAAATCTCCATGTTCCTGTACACTCTCCACATTAACTGAATTTAACTTCCTTGTTAGAATGTGTCCCCAGCTCATTAGCCTGGGGTCTTTAAAATACTACTTCAGTGGCATGACTATTATGCAAACCCAAAACCCCCAAACCCACTGCCCAACAACCCCCCCCCCACTCCACTGTTGACCCTGTGATTCAGGACCTAGCCCACCATCCTTAATTGAACAGAACTTAGAGGGTCTGCATTGGCCACCTCCATCCAAAACCTCTTCCCAGAGTCCTGACTCAATTCCTCAACTGCACTCGACTTTCACATTAGGATTTGCACTCAGAAGAAAAAAAAGTACAAAAGTTCACCCTTTTGTACACTAAAGCGATCTCCAGTTAAATCCTACTAACCAAAGCATAGTTTTAGAAAACATATAGGTATTTAACATTTTTTTTTTAAAAAAATGAACTACAGATGTTGGAAATCAGAAACAAATTCAGAAATTGCTGCGAAAACTTAGCAGGTCTTGCAGCATCTGTGAAGAGAAAGCAGCATTAATGTTTTAGGTCCAGTGACCCTTTTTCAGGCCTTTCATCAGGTTCTCAAAAGGACTCACTGAACCCAAAACATTAACTCCATTCTCTCTCCACGGATGATATCAGACCTGCTGAGTTTTTCCAGCAATTTCTGATTGTGTAACGACTGTACTTCAGTTATCAGTCCTACAGAATGACAGGGCAGTCAGTGGTTCATTAGACCTCCACAGCAGGTTAACAATACATTTTCATCCAACTCTCATTGCAACAAACTTGTCAGTGGTACAAACTTTAAAAAGTTACAGAAAAACAATGCATTAAGCATGGAACAGACTTCATAACTTTGCACTTGTCTTCATAGCATATCATATGTTTTAGTCAAAATCTACAAATTAACCTACACATTTTTTGATGTGGAATATAATTCTAAGAGTACATAGGCTGTTATAGTAATAAATATTGTGCATTCTTCACAAAATAACAATTCATATTCAATCATCACATTAGTCATTTTGTAATGCTGCTGTTTATTTTCCAGTGTAAAAATGCTATCTTAGGATTGAATACCTGCCTCCAAAGCCATTCGTCCAAATCCAAGAATTGCATTAAGGTCATCCATTGATGTCAAGAAAGTGGATTATATTAATAATTTTCACAAATGGTGCATTAGCCAAGCACAGTACACATTCTGCCTCTGTCTCACACAAACTCACAGATACCCACATTACTTTCCTCATAATTTAAAGAGTTAGAAGAGATGTGAGATGATAGATACAGAGAATCTTATGTGGGAGTACAAAATAATTAGATTAGATTACTTACAGTGTGGAAACAGGCCCTTCGGCCCAACAAGTCCACACCGACCCGCCGAAGCGTAACCCACCCAGACCCATTCTCCGACATTTACCCCTTCACCTAACACTACGGGCAATTTAGCATGGCCAATTCACCTAACCCCTGCACATTTTTTTTGGATTGTGGGAGGAAACCGGAGCACCCGGAGGAAACCCACGCAGACACGGGGAGAATGTGCAAACTCCACACAGAGAGTCGCCTGAGGCGGGAATTGAACCCGGGTCTCTGGCGCTGTGAAGCAGCAGTGCTAACCACTGTGCTACCGTGCCGCCCAGGCACGGTAATGAAGGGATATAATGTTACAATTAATGACAGAGCATTAAGTGTAAACATTTTCCACACAATTCTCTGCCATGTGAAGCAATAGGTACTGGGTGGAGTTGGAATAGTTAAGACCGAGATGGAAAGAGTTTTATTTGGTAAGTACTACATGACATGGAGATAGCACGGACAAGTGGAGTTGAGGTGTACATCAATATTTATTATAGTCAGCCCAGGCTTGGGATGAATGATCAACTCCTTGCTCTGATCTTTCTATGTTCCCCTAACACCATGAGTTAATAATGCAATTTTCCTAGCAACAATATGGACACACACTAAGCCACACACTTTTGAATATGTTGCAATGTTAAAATACATCAGAAGCAGATGGTACAATAACCAGGAACATGTTGGACTATCATAATAAAAACTCCAAAAGATTTTTAACATGATTTTTAAATGTTGTTTTAGCTGGAACAGAATGATTTAAATAATAAGACATTTCTAATAATGAAGTTTGTTCTATGAAGATTTAAAATGCTCTATCAAAAAGTGTTTGTTCAAACCTTTTACTATGATGACATTAATTGTATTGAACTGTATTGTGGCATCCTCATGAGATAAATACTGGAGACAATACAAAGCATTTATGGAAGAACAGATTTGCTTAAATTATTTAAGCTGCATATTTTACATGACATAATTCTAAATCCTAAAGTAAAATGAAAAAATATTCACAGCTTTTTCACTTACATTGTTTAAAAAGGTAATTCATATTTGAAGTGAAAGACATAATGTGGCTTTGATACCCAGACCAGGGAATGAGTTCAAATCCTTTTCCAAATAGATGTGAGTTTTATCTGATGGTGAGCTATAGAATTATATCTTTTTTGAGACATTTAATTCTGGCTATCCAAGGGTGCAGGTCCAAGAACATAAACTGCCCAGATTGAGCACTGATGGACAATTTTAATCCAACAGAAAGGTCTACAGGTTTGGATATTGTCTACAGGTTTGGTACCAGAGGACTGGAGGATTGCAAATGTTGTGCCGTTGTTCAAGAAGGGCAGTAGAGATGAGGAGAAAGTGAGGTCTGCAGATGCTGGAGATCAAAGTTGAAACTTTATTGCTGGAACAGCACAGCAGGTCAGGCAGCATCCAGGGAACAGGAGATTCGACGTTTCGGGCACAGGCCCTTCTTAAAAAGATGGATTGTTCCACATACCCTACGAAGAGGCAGGCATAGCTGGGGCCCATGCGGGTGCCCATGGCTACTCCTTTTGTTTGGAGAAAGTGGGAGGATTGGAAAGAAAAGTTGTTCAGGGTGAGGACCAGTTCGGTCAGTCGAAGGAGGGTGTCGGTGGAAGGGTACTGGGTGGTACGGCGGGAAAGGAAGAAGCGGAGTGCTTTGAGTCCTTCGTGATGGGGGATGGAGGTGTACAGGGACTGGATGTCCATGGTGAAGATGAGGCGTTGGGGACCGGGGAAGCGGAAATCCTGGAGGAGGTGGAGGGCGTGGGTGGTGTCACGAACGTAGGTGGGGAGTTCTTGGACTAATGGGGACAGGACCGTGTCGAGGTATGCCGAGATGAGTTCGGTTGGGCTAGAGCAGGCTGAGACGATGGGTCGTCCGGGGCAGTCAGGTTTGTGGATTTTGGGCAGGAGGTAGAAACGGGCGGTGCGGGGTTGTGGGACTATGAGGTTGGAGGCGGTGGATGGGAGGTCCCCTGAGGTGATGAGGTTATGGACGGTCTGGGAGATGATGGTTTGGTGGTGGGGGGTGGGGTCATGGTCAAGGGGACGGTAGGAGGAGGTATCTGCGAGCTGGCGTTTGGCCTCAGCGGTGTAAAGGTCGGTGCGCCAAACTACTACTGCGCCTCCCTTGTCAGCTGGTTTGATGGTGAGGTTGGGGTTGGAACGGAGGGAGTGGAGGGCTGCGCGTTCCGAGGGTGAGAGGTTGGAGTGGGTGGGAGGGGTGGGGGAGTTCAGGTAGCGGTTAATATCGCGGCAGCAGTTTGCTATGAAGAGGTCGAGGGCAGGTAGGAGGCCAGCACGGGGTGTCCAGGTGGACGGGGTGTGTTGGAGGTGGGAGAAGGGGTCGTCAGAGGGTGGGCGAGAGTCTTGATTGAAGAAGTGGTAGAGATGACCCAGGTAAGCCCTACTTCTGTTGTAGGAAAGGTTTTGGAAAGGATAATAAGAGATAAGATTTATAATCATCTAGCAAGCAACAATTTGATTTCAGATAGTCAACATGATTTCGTCAAGGGCAGGTCATGTCTCACAAACCTCATTGAGTTTTTTGAGAAGGTGACCAAGCATGTAGATGAAGGTAGGGCAGTTGACGTGGTATGCATGGACTTCAGTAAAGCCTTTGATAAGGTTCCATATAGTAGGCTGTTGGAGAAAATCCAGAGGCATGGAATTGAGGGTGACTTAGCAGTTTGGATTAGAAACTGGCTTTCTGAAAGAAGGCAGCGAGTGGTGATTCATAGGAAATATTCAGCCTGGAGTCTGGTTACTAGTGATGTGCCACAAGGATCTATTTTGGGACCACTGCTGTTTGTCATTTTTATAAATGACTTAGATGCAGGTATAGGTGGATGGATTAGTAAATTTTCAGATGACACTAAAGTTGATGGAGTAGTGGACAGTGTGGAAGAATGTTACAGGTTGCAGGGGGACTTGGATAAACTGCAGAATTGGGCTGAGAGGTGGCAAATGGAGTTCAATGCAGCTAAATGTGAGGTGATGCACTTTGGGAAGAATAATAGGAAGGCAGAGTACTGGGTCAATGGAAAGATTCTTGGTAGTGTGGATCTGCAGAGGGATCTTGGAGTCCATGTACATTGATCCCTGAAAGTTGCCACCCAGGTGGATAGTGCTGTTAAGAAGGCATACGATGTGTTAGGTTTCAATTGTAGAGGGATTGAGTTCTGGAGCTGCAATATCATGCTGCAACTATACAAAACACTGGCGCGGCCACACTTGGAATATTGTGTACAGTTCTGGTCCCCATATTTCGCAAAGGATATGGAAGCATTGGAAAAGGTGCAGAGGACATTTACCAGGATGTTGCCTGGTCTGGAGAGAATGTCTTATGAGGAAAGGCTGAGAGACTTGAACCTGTTCTTATTGGCAAGAAGGCGGCTAAGAGGGGATTTGATAGAGACATACAAGATGATCAGAGGATTAGATGGGGTAGACAGTGAAAGTCTTTTTCCTAGGATGATGACGTCAGCGTGTACGAGGGGGCATAACTACAAATTGAGGGGTGATAGATTTGAGACAGATGTCAGAGGGAGGTTCTTTATGCAGAAAGTGGTAAGGGCATGGAATGCCCTGCCTGCTAATGTAGTCAACTCAGTCACATTAGGGCGATTTAAACAATCCTTAGATAAGCACATGGGTGATTTTGGGATAGTGTAGGGGGAAGAGCTGAGAATAGTTCAAGGTCGGCGCAACATCGAGAGCCAAAGGGCCTCTTCTGCACTGTATTGTTCTGTGTTCTATGTTCTAGAAAGGATACATGGAAAATAGGCAAACGCATATTAATGTACCAGGTTGTGTTAAAGAACATTATTTGAAAATGAACTAAACTCTTTGTATTTGTAGAGATTAGTTAAAGCAATGTGGCACAATGCTTTTCTGTATTTTGTTTAATGCATGGAGAATCATGAGGAGAATATCCATTATGTCTATCATATACTCCTTGAAGAGAAGGCTCCTTTATGAAATTTACATTCTGTAAAGCTATTCTTTTTACTTTATTTTTGATTGTGGACTGAAATGGGGGAAAGAAAACTGTTTTCAAAACCAAAAACTGATGAAGGAATGCTGTACTTCTTAAAAGCGACTAACCTGACACTCATTGTAAGCGCTGTTTACATAGCTGCTTGTTCAAGCAGTAGTGGAAGTTTAGTTTTTGATGATACAGGCCTTCTGCCTGCCAATAATGATATGATTGGCTCCTATGTAGGTGACCTGCCTGGGGTGAACACAGAATATGAGTGTTTTGATGGAGGGAAAGATTAGGAAAGTAGTCCAATGGTCCCTGTTCACACGATTTGCTGAAGATGCTTCTTTCATCTGTTTTGGAGGTTTTTGTGAATGTTTAAGCAGAAACCATCGGACTTCTGGAGGAGAAGGAACTAATTTTGCTCTGTGGTAAAAAGCTTCTCATGCTTGAAGCTAGCCAGCTTATTTTGTCTTTTCCAGTTACTGCAAGCTGTGGCTTTTAATTGATTACCCAAAGATACTTAAAGATGAAACGTCCACCCTGTACCTTCCACAAGTAAGTGAAAGTATCTGGAGAAAGAGAAATCAAGGAGCAGCCATACACTGAAAAAACTGAAAGAAACGGCTTCAGCGAACCCTGTGGACAGGGACCATTGGACAGCCTTCCCAATCTTTCCCTCCAACAAAACACTCACATCCTGTGTTCAATTTCCAGTTCAGGATTTCAACATGAAAATCCAGCTTGGAACAGCACTGCATCGATATCAGTGTTCTGCACTATTAGAGGTGTGGTTTGAAGTGGGAGATGGCACGGGGCAGGGTGACACTAGGCATACGGATACACAACATGGCTGCTGAAACATAAGTTGGCCACTTGACACACAAGATGGCCACCGGAGCACAATATGGAGAGAGAGAGAGAGAGAGAGAGAGAGCAGAACAAACACAGATACTGCCTGGGCCCACCAGAATGCCAGCACAATGCACTCACAACCGAGTTGATTAATTTAAGTTGGGTGGGGGAGGGAATACTCATGAGTAACGTATACTGCCTGCCAAAGTGTCTGGGTCCAGCCAACACCTTTGATAGAAATGCTAACAGTTTGATAAGGACTCAATACAAAGTGCTAATAGCCAGGCTGCAGTAATCATCCTTCTCAGGTAGAGTGATTAGCGCCCATTGACTTCCACGCAGACGTCAAAACTGACAATGTCTGCACTGAAACTGACATGACCTTGCTGAAATTAACAAAGGCTGCACTGGAACTGACAATGACTGCATCGAAACTATCAACAATTCTGCAATGTTTACAACAAACAAACTATGTTGCAGAGACAATAACTTCATCACTGACCTATTATATCACAAAATGTATATAAGTATCTTGACATGTGCTCAGGGCTGAGAGAATAATCGCAGCTGACCACTGTGCTGTTGGTGTCTCTCTCTTCCCGGAGTGCCGGGATTTCCTTGTACAACAAACTCTGTCGTTGAACCTGGACTCAGACTTCGAGCCTGGTGATTTTCCCCACAACAACTGGCGCTGCGGGCAGAGTTCTTATTACTGGTGCCCTGGTCGAAGGTCACAATTGGGGGGCTAGGGTAAGAACCAATTTGTACCTGCAAATGGGAAGAGTCAGACTGGGCCAAAGACACAGTTTAAAAGGTATATCGATTGTAATGTCTAACTTGCTACAATACTGAGTTTAAAAAAAAATTTAATGGATGTCTGTGGAGAATAAGTGTTAACTGTATTAACTGTTGTAAGAACCAGCTGATCGTGCTGAAACAGCCAGAGGACAAGGTAGTGCCTGTCTCAAAAACCCTGCCCTAAACCGGTTGTTAAGAGGGGTAGCCCCACCATGCGCAGGTTGGGATTTGAAGTGGGAATTGAGGCGCCAAGGGCAATAGGAGTTGGGAAGCACAAGTGGCAAAGTCAGGTAACATTGGACTCTGTAGGGGCGAACAACACAGAGTCCAGTTAGAGTTTAACTTAAAGGTTGGATGCTGTTTGCATTCGTAATTTCCTATGTGGTGAGGAAGAGGAGCTGATCACTCTGACCAAGAGCCAAATCTCAGTGGAGGGCACGTTACCAAAGTGGGGAGCATGTACACTGTGAGTAACTGTGATACCCTGTCAGTCCATAGTAAAACAACAGAGCTTAAATAGCGGCGGTGGCAGTGGGAGGGGAAAGACTCCCACCAGTAGAGAGCACACTGGGCTTGAGGTAGGTTTCTGGACCTATCAGGAAGTGTTGGGTCAGTAGAAGTGGCCGGGAGGATACAGGAGTCCGGGTAGAGAGCACACCCTATTGAGCCAGCATTCCCAGCCGACTGGTAGGTACCGACTAGTAATGGTAGTCAGGAGGGTAGAGAAGTCCTACCAGTAGACAGCGTACGTACAGTGCTGGAACAGTATTATTGGCCAGGCGGTAGAGAAGTCACCACTGGTTAGAAATATTTTACTGGGGAGTACACAATCTGCTAAATAGCAGATCAAAATTTTAAGAGGGAATACTGCAGGTTCCCTTATTGAGAAATACAAGGCAGACAGACAAGGGTTGACAGAGCAAATGAAGAAAAGTGGTTGGGATCCATCCCAGACATTAGCACAACAGAGAGAGTGGATAGATAACCAAAAACGAAATAAACCTAAAAACATAGGGGTAATGTTAGTGTACCAATTAGCAGGTCTAATTGAACAAGGAGGTGCCTCCACTAGCAGGTGGAGAAAAGGCCAAGTACAAATTGAGGAGCTGGAGGACAGGACAAAGGAGTTAAAACAAATATTAGAAAAAGTACAGGAGGAAAGGGAGACTGACTCTCTCTCCCCTCCTACGAAATCGTCCAGCAGGGACCAACTGCTCCCTCTGTTGGATGAACCGTGCAAGAGCATAACTTAGCGCCCATTACAAGAGGAGGAACAGACTCACAGCCCGAAGCAAATTATAAACTCTTCACCCCAGGGGAGAGGCAGCAAATTATGGCTTCCCTGGGCAAATTACAGCCCCAGAGTGCAAACACCAGGTTCAGGGAAGAGCTGGATAGTGTATGGGTAGGCATCAATTGCACCAACTGGTGCAGGCAGCTTGCCCAGCGGACAAGTGGAAACAGGTAACTGGCAGACCTGATGTCACAGCAGCCCAAGACTTATGGGGAGGATGGTGGATATATGCCGTTGCCCTTACAGCTGAGATAGATGCCCAGCACGCCCCCTTCACCAATTTTAAAGTGGATATCCAGAGGGCGCTCGGAAATGCGCCCAAGAACTGGAGCAAGATCACAACCACTGAGCAACATAAAGGGGAAGGAGCCTCTGAGCATGGGGAATCATTGTTTAGGGTCTATTAGGAAGGCTCAGGGTAAGCGAATCCAGACGGGGGGACTGAGCATTCATCCAAGCTTTGAAAGATGGGCTCTCTAGTGCACACCAAGCCATCCTGAAAATAGGAGTAATAATGTCCCAGGATTATGATGATCTAGTTGAGTGGGCCACCAGGGTGCAGAAGGCAGAAGCTCCTGCGATAAAGGCAAGACCTGACAAAGCAGCCGACTGGAATGGAGACGACAGTAGAATAAAACTATCCTGCCACAAATGTGGCTGACAGAGACTTTCTAGAGAATGTAGGGCTCCACGAGCAAGGAATAGGGCAGGGAACAATGTAAAATACTGCAGCCACTGTGACAGAATAAACACATAGAAGCAGTGTGCTGGGAAAAGCATGGGACACCCCCAAACACCACCCGGAACACCGCGGAACCGTGGGAATCCTGAAGTCAGCAGAGCTGACAACCGGCTGACCCATTCATGAGGGTAAGGGAGATGGGAGAATTTATATGCCCGCAGTAATAGGAAGGAGGAAATGTGAAATTATATTAGATACAGGAGCAGCTGTATTCATCACAAACTTACCCTTAGCCTACACAAATAAAACTATTCACTTAACTGGGGTAGGTGGGGATAAAACACCAATTTACCTAAGCAAAACTACCCTCACAGAAATAAGCAATATATTTTATATATATATCCCCATGAAATTCTATGTATGCCACTATAATGGGCAATGATCTCATGAGAGAATATAATGTTCTAATTGATTTGACTCTGACAGGACGGTCAAAAGACCGAGATTGGGAAACCTACAAGTCACCCTGAAACGAAAAGGGAGATTCGGAGCCATCTGCGCCTCCATCCCTGGAGCATGGGTAGAAATAAAGTTAGATACAGGTCTAGTTAACATAGATCCGAAAAGGGTTCCTGGACCAGAGCATAAGCCCTGCCGCCATACCCAATAAAACCAGAAGCAGAAAAAGCAGTTGTGGACATAGAGAAAGGACTAGTAAAACAGGGAATCCTGAAAGCAACCATAAGTACAACTAGTTCCCCGACGTGGCCAGTAATAAATCCTGATGGGAGCTACAGGCTCACCATTGATTACACAGGACTAAATAAAGTCACCCCCATTGTAGCAGACCCCTTCACCATTTTAAATGGTCTGGACCCCGCACAAGATTTTCACTGTTTTAGACATAGCCAATGGGTTCTGGTCTATCCCGTTACACCGAGTCTCGGAATAAATTCACTTTTACAGTAAGCGACAGGCAGTATACGTGGACTCACCTGCCACAAGAGTTCCACAACAGCCCCACTATTTTTCACAGGTTGATGAGCAACATTCTGAAGAGAATAGATTTACCAGAGGGTAGCGCTGCCCTCCAATATGTACATGATATCCTATTTGCTTCAGAATCTGAGTCAGGACACCAGGAAGCTTTATGTCTAATATTACAGGAATTGGCAACAGCAGGCTTAAATGTTAGCCCCACAAAGGCACAAATTGGCTAAACAGAAGTCTAATCCCTGGGACACCCTATATCCCAGGGACTCAAAGAAATGCCCAATGACTGCAAGAAGGCAATCCAACAGATGCCACGACCTGCCACTGTCAGCGGAGTCAGAAAGGTCATGGGGTTATTCAACTACAGTCGGAGCTTTATACCCGAGTTCACAAAATTGGCTGAACCGATCCAGAGATTAATTAAAGGAGGCAAGCCCGCCTTGGATCCTGTAACCTGGGGGCCGGAACAGGAGGAGAGATACAATCAGCTTAAATCTTAAAACTTGACTCATATCGGCCCCCAGGCTAGGGTTGCCAGATCCCAGCAAGGATTTTCACATCCACTGTAATAATAAGGGAGGATTTTATTCCGCAGTGATCATCCAAGATCACGGTGGCAGGAGAAGGCCCATTGGGTGCTACTCAACTATTACTATGGCCAGAATGTTAGCGGAGGAGGTAATCCCGAGGTGGGGAGTAGCCCTCCAGATCGACTCCGACGAAGGGACACATCTTACAGGTAAGGTCAAGAAGACTGTCTGCCAATTACTCGGCATTAGACAAAAATGTCACATTCCCTATAAACCCCCGAGCTCAGGGCTGGTACACAGAATGAACAGAATGCTCAAAAATACTTTAGCTATGACTATGCAAACCTCAGGCAGAAAATGTGCTGAAGTGCTGCCAGTCATACTAATGAAATTAAGAGCCACCACGAATCAGACAACTGGGCTAACACCATATGAATTAATGACCAGGTGGACAATGCAATTGCCAGAGTCAATAATCACAGGTGGTATCGATGTGGGTCCACTAAAAGACAAAATTCGGTTGTACGTGACAAAATTAAGAGCCCAATTGAAAGGGATGCAGAAATCTGTAATTGATAAACAGGGCAAAAAGGACAAGGCAGAGAAACTCAAAATCGTCCCTGAGGTCCCAGCAGCAGGAAGCCGCGTCCTGGTGCGAGCACTGCCCGACAAACCAGGCTTTGCCCCAACATGGAATGGGCCAGACAACGTGGTAATAAGTGGGGACACCTGGGCCTGCATAGATATTAAAGGAAAAGGCACATGGAAGCACTGGACCCAACTAAAACCGTTTAGAGACTCCTGTGACCAAACTAATGTCATTGACCATTCCTCAGGTGGACATGACGGTCTTCCCGGGGGGAATACCAAAAACCCAACAGAACAAACCATACAGAAGCACGACTGCACCTCCTGACGAAAGACTTTGACTGATAACTTTATTTTATATATACCTATATGCAAATTATATATACCTGTATCTACCTTACTTTGTTTAAGTGTCACGACTGTCAGGAGCATGTCAGGATTTGAAGATAACCTCTTCTATAAAATCCACCTAAATTTGCATGGGAACCGAACTGTCTGCTACCCACTGGCGCGATTAGTAGAATCCCGATTTGTGACCACCACAGTCTGGACCCCTTGTGACCTGTAGACAGTAGGCACCTCGGGAGCACAGTGTAAGGGGAGATAGGAAAATTCAAACGGGGACACCAGGGCACGTGTGTGCAGTTGGGCATGGGGCTGGGTCCCCCAGCCTAGGCAAGAGAAAACCCATTTAAATCTTGGTAATTACCCACGCTGTTTCACAGGGCAGGGATGGGGATGCGTTTATGCCCTGGTTCCCAAACATGACTCATGCGTCCAGACACAGTGCACTTATCAGCACTGTACAGTCACCAGGGGACAGTTTATCTGCACCTGCAGCAAGCAGACGTGCTTGAATGTGACCGCAGGCAGACAATTCATATGTGGTCAGTGCAATGAAACCCTTGTCGGCTCTGTCACATGGACATACCTGTTCGACACTTACCATTTGGGGGCCGGGCACACGGGGGAACAAGGGAGACATGTGCGAACAGACAGACAGAAGGACAGGACAATGTATGTTACCTAGCAGCGAAGGGATTTGTTTTTCTACTTAAGGGGACTTATGTGACAGACATAAGAGTTGACAGTGTGTTGCTGGAAAAGCACAGCAAGTTAGACAGCATCCGAGGAGCAGGAAAATCGATGTTTTTTTTTGGGGAGGGTGCCCTTCATCAAGAATAGTGACCTGCTCCGTCAGTCAGGAGTTCTGTGCTGACTGGAAGGTCCCCACCACTTTGGGGTCATCACTGGGATATGGATTTTTGGGATCTCTATATTTGGTAGGTGCAGCAGGGGTCGTCAGCATTAAAATACGAAATTACCTTGCATGTGGCCTAACTATCTTGGGCAATAATACCTCAAAAGCTCTGGAAGCAATTAATACAGAGTTAGCTAAACTCCGAGTCCACACATAGCAGACACGTTATGCAGTGGATTATCAATTAGCACAGCAAGGGGGAGTTTGTACAATTATTGGTGACAATTGTACCACCCATGTTATTGATGACTCTCATAACATTACATAAGCCATCTAAGAATAGATAATTTTCCACAATTACAGACAGCTGGCTAAATTAGTTGATAGAAGGGCTAATGCCCGAAACGTCGATTCTCCTGTTCCCTAGATGCTGCCTGACCTGCTGCGCTTTTCCGGCAACACATTTCCATCTCTGATCTCCAGCATCTGCAGACCTCACTTTCTCCTTAAATTAGTTGATAGGTAAATCTTGGGGATCCTATTTGACACACGGGATAATTCGCCTCATTGCATTCATGCTAATATTCTGTGTGGGCCTTGGGCATTTAAAGCTCTACTTTAAGGTGCTACTGACGAGAGTTGTATCAGCAGTGAGTGTCACCATGGAGAAATTGGCACTCCATGATATCCCTTGGGAGGAGGAGCTCCGAGAGATGACTTACTTCGACATGTAAATTGGTGGTCTGTGGGAGATTGCTGAAGTCGCCTCTTTGACCATAAAGGGGGAGAATGAAGTGGGAGATGGCACGGGGCAGAATGACACTAGGCACACGGACACACAAGATGGCCGCTGAAACATAAGTTGGCCACTTGACACTCAAGATGGCCACCAGACCACGATATGGAGAGAGACAACAGAGCAAACACAGATACTGCCTGGGGCCACCAGAATGCCAGCACAATGCACTCACAACCTAGTTGATTAGTTTAAGGTGGGTGGGGGAGAGAATACACATGAGTAGCATATACTGCCCGCAGAAGTGTCTGGGTCCAGCCATCAGCTTTGACAGAAATGCTAACACTTTGATATGGAGTCAATACAAAGTGCTAATAGCCAGCGCTGCAGTAATCATCCTTCTCAAGAAGAGCGATTAACGCCCATTACTACAGCAATGGACCTCCACGCAGACATTGAAACTGAAAATGTCTGCACTGAAACTGACAATGACCACACTGAAATTAACAAAGCCTGCATCAAAACCATCAATGATTCTGCAATGTTTACAACAAACAAACTATGTTCCAGAGACAATAACCTTATTACTGACCTATTATATCACAAAATGTATCAAAGTATTTTGACGTGCTCTGGGTTGAGAGAAGAATCGCAGCTGACCACTGTGCTGTTGGTGTCTCTCTTTCCCCGGAGCTCCGGTATTTCCTTGTATAATAAACTCTGTCATTGAACCCTGACTGTGACTCCGAGGTTGGTGATTTTCCCCACAACAGGTCATTCAGATGAATTGCTCTTGAGGCACTGTCTGGTCTAGACAAGTGCAAAAGATCTCATAGCACTATTGTGAAGTGGGGAAATTGTCTGGAATAGGTAAAAACAATGACTGCAGATGCTGGAAACCAGATTCTGGATTCGTGATGCTGGAAGAGCACAGCAGTTCAGGCAACATCCGAGGAGCAGTAAAATCGACGTTTTGGGCAAAAACTCTTCATCAGGAATACAGGCAGAGAGCCTGAAGGGTGGAGAGATAAGTGAGAGGAGGGTGGGGGTGGGGAGAAAGTAGCATAGAGTACAATAGGTGAGTGGGGGAGGGGATGAAGGTAATAGGTCGGGAGGGAGGGTGGAATGGATAGGTGGAAAAGAAGATAGGCAGGTAGGACAAGTCATGGGGACAGTGCTGAGCTGGAAGTTTGGAACTGGGATGAGGTGGGAGAAGGGGAAATGAGGAAACTGTTGAAGTCCACATTGATGCCCTGGGGTTGAAGTGTTCCGAGGTGGAAGATGAGGCGTTCTTCCTCCAGGCGTCTGGTGGTGAGAGAGCGGCGGTGAAGGAGGCCCAGGACCTCCATGTCCTCGGCAGAGTGGGAGGGAGAGTTGAAATGTTGGGCCACAGGGCAGTGTGGTTGATTGGTGCGGGTATCTGTAATGTCTGGCCAATATCCATCCTCCAATCAACAACACTAAATCAGATTAGTTAGACATTAATACAATCCAGCTTGTGGGAGCTTGCTGTGCACAAATTAGTGTCTGCACTTCCTTTATGAGAAAGGTAACCACACTTCAAAAGGATTTCATAGACTGTAGAGTGTTTGGGACTTTCTAAGGTTGAAAAGGCTCAATAAATTGGAAATGCAAGTCATTCTTTATCTCTGTGTACTGATCAAGACTGTTCAAACAGAAGCCATTGTGTGTTTCAGTTGATAAAATATAGTTTGAGAGCCAAGTACCTGAAGTTTGAAGTTAACAAATCAAACAATTATTTTTCAACATTTCCAAACTTGCAATCCTTTTTTTTAATCTTAAAGCTTGTTGTTCTGTCTCAAAGACAGCTAATAGTTTAACCAATAAACTTCAGATGATTCAAGAAAATTTAATGATTGATCTTTAGAAAAAAGGTGAAAATATTTAAAAGTTTATAAAAGGACAGAATAGTGATAATCAGATATTAAGCCTAATGATGGAAGTTTATGCCTGTCAAATTAGGACAACAAAATCGACGTTTCGGGCAAAAGCCCTTCATCAGGAATAAAGGCAGAGAGCCTGAAGCATGGAGAGATAAGGTAGAGGAGGGTGGGGGTGGGGAGAAAATAGCATGGAGTACAATAGGTGAGTGGGGGAGGGGATGAAGGTGATAGGTCAGGGAGGAGGGTGGAGTGGCCACCTCCACCTCCGAGCTTACTTTCACAATCAGGACTCCCGCCCACCTTCCCAGGACCCCTTCGCCCACCTCCAACACACTGCATCCACCTAGACACCCCGTGCTGGTCTATTACCCGCCCTCGACCTCTTCATTTCCAACTGCTGCTGGGACATTAACTGCCTCAACCTGTCTATCCCCTCCCCCACTCCAACCTCTCATCCTCACAAAGCGCAGCCCTCCAATCCCTCTGCTCCAATCCCAACCTCATCATCAAGCCAGCAGATAAAGGGGGCGCAGTGGTAGTCTAGCGCACTGACCTCTACACCGCTGAAGCCAAACGCCAACTCGAGGACACCTCTTCCTACCGCCCCCTCAACCATGACCCCACCCCCCATCACCAAACCATCATCTCCCAGACCATACAGAACCTCATCACCTCAGGAGATCTCCCATCCACAGCTTTCAACCTCATAGTCCGGGAACCCCGGACTGCCTTGTTCTACCTCCTTCCCAAGATCCACAAGCCTGACCACCCTGGCCGACCCATTGTCTCAGCATGCTCCTGCCCCACTGAACGCATCTCTACCTACCTTGACACTGTCCTATTCCCCCTAGTCTAGGAACTCCCCACATACGTTCAAGACACCACCCAAGCCCTCCACCTCCTCCAAGACTTGCGTTTCCCCAGCCTCCAACGCCTCATCTTCACCATGGATATCCAATCCCTCTACACCTCCATCCGTATTGACCAGGGCCTCCAAGCCCTCCGGTTTTTCCTCTCCCGACGTCCCCAACAGTACCCTTCCACCGACACTCATTCGTTTGGCCAAACTGGTCCTCACCCTTAACAATTTCTCCTTCAAATCCTCCCACTTCCTCCATACCAAAGGGGTAGCCATGGGCACACATATGGGCCCCAGCTATGCCTGTCTATTTGTTGGCTACATAGAACAGTCGATCTTCCGTAATTACACTGGCACCACTCCCCACCTCTTCCTCCGCTACATTGATGACTGCATTGGCGCCACCTCATGCTCCCGCGAGGAGATTGAGCAATTCATCAACTTCACCAACACATTCCACCCTGACCTTAAATTTACCTGGACCATCTCTGACACCTTCCTCCCCTTCCTGGACCTCTCCATCTCCATTAATGACGACCAACTTGACACTGACATTTTTTACAAACCCACCGACTCCCACAGCTACCTGGATTACACCTCTTCTCACCCTACCTCTTGCAAAAATGCCATCCCGTATTCCCAATTCCTCCCCCTCCGTCTTATCTGCTCCCAGGAGGGCCAGTTCCACCACAGAACACACCAGATGGCCTCCTTCTTTAGAGACCGCAATTTCCCTTCCCACGTGGTTAAATTTGCCCTCCAACGCATCTCTTCCACATCCCACACCATGCCCTCAGACCCCACCCCTCCAACTGTAACAAGGACAGAACGCCCCTGGTGCTCACCTTCCACCCTACCAACCTTTGCATAAACCAAATCATCTGCTGACATTTCCGGCACCTCCAAAAAGACACCACTACCAGGGATATATTTCCCTCCCCAACCCTTTCCGCCTTCCACAAAGACCGTTCCCTCTGTGACTACCTGGTCAGGTCCACGCCCCCCTACAACCCACCCTCTCATCCTGGCACCTTCCCCTGCTACAGCAGGAACTGCAAAACCTGCACCCACACCTCCTCCCTCACCTCCATCCAAGGCCCTAAAGGAGCCTTCCACATCAATCAAAGTTTTACCTGCACATCCACTAATATCATTTATTGCATCCGTTGCTCCCGATGCGGTCTCCTCTACATTGGGGAGACTGGACGCCTCCTAGCAGAGCGCTTTAGGGAACATCTCCGGGACACCCGCACCAATCAACCATACCGCCCTGTGGCCCAACATTTCAACTCCCCCTCCCACTCTGCCGAGGATATGGAGGTCTTGGGCCTCCTTCACCGCCGTTCCCTCACCACCAGACGCCTGGAGGAAGAACGCCTCATCTTCCGCCTCGGAACACTTCAACCCCAGGGCATCAATGTGGACTTCAACAGTTTCCTCATTTCCCCTTCCCCCACTTCACCCTAGTTCCAAACTTCCAGCTCAGCACTGTCTCCATGACTTGTCCTACCTGCCTATCTTCTTTTCCACCTATCCACTCCACCCTCCTCCTTGACCTATGACCTTCATCCCCTCCCCCACTCACCTATTGTACTCCATGCTATTTTCTCCTCATCCCCACCCTCCTCTAGCTTATCTCTCCACGCTTCAGGCTCTCTGCCTTTATTCCTGATGAAGGGCCTTTGCCCGAAACGTCGATTTTGCTGCTCCTCAGATGCTGCCTGAACTGCTGTGCTCTTCCAGCACCACTAATCCAAAATCTGGTTTCCAGTATCTGCAGTCATTGTTTTTACCTAAACTAGGACAACACCTACTTAAGTGACATGCTACTGTGTTGGTTGATCTACTTATATGTGCTCTAAAAAAGGTATCACAAATTATTTTCTTGCACATTTATAAAATAAGCTGATTGTCCTCCTTGATTATTCAATTGAATATTTGTCAACTTACAAACTACCTGCAACAGTCTCCAAAGAAATGCCAAACCGAAAAGTCTTCAGCTTGGCAATTCATTCTAGCTGCAGTTTCCTCTTTCAGAGGATGGACTTGAGTCCAATAAAGGTACCTGGCTTATGAAAGGCAGGGTATTAATTACAATGTTTAAATTAAACTTCAGGCTGCATGTTTTTCTGTTTTTGAATTTAACCACTGCAGATCCGGATTCTTGCCATTTAATAGAATAGCAATTCATAGGAAACAAAGACTGCAAGATTCAATCCTTTGTCAAGTCTGCTCCTGAACGAAGAGAAATAAAAATAATTTCCCCCCAACAACTTCACTGCCTCAGTATTAAAAGCCTTCCTCTCCCTGATTATTCATAATCTTTCAGCTTCCTCCCTGTGATCACTTATCTGCCCCTTGACAATGTCTCTTTTCTCTTTGACTTCAGGCTTCACAACCATCTCTTTCTCCATTTCTATTTCCACCTCTTCTACCCTGATCTTTAACTATAACCTTGAACAGCAAGTCTTCCTGCATAGCAGCCAGCCAATGTCTCACTCAGTTACCCGCAGGGCAACCGACCAGAACAAAAATGATGTCGTGCTGTCAATTCAACAAGACCTCTGCCATTCCAGGATTTAGAGAGGTTTCCAACAGCCAATAGTTACTCCCGCTCCTTACATGCCATATTGGCCATCCTGTTATTCTACTTCTACAATACAAAACTGGCTGAATAATCATTATTGAAAATCACTTTGATATGTCCAGAATAAAAAATCTGATGAAATTATTTCGAAGACTCCTTTGGATCTCACTTACAATATCTGTTAAGCCTTTTTCTATCATGGGTTTACTTGAATGCTTGAACCACTCACCAGAGGAAGATTTTAGCACTGAGCACATGAAGATAAATTGGTGACTTTCCACCGACTCAGTAATAAACCCAGGCTGAGAGCTAAAAGTGCTGTTTGCTGTTAATATACAAAGGCAGCTATTAAGGTCTAAAAAGCTTATGTCAATTAAGGACTAGTTCAAGACCATTTCCATGACAGCCATCAGCAAAGCAAGAAAATTACTGGAAATTATCTAATGTGAATTCAAAGGATAAAAAGGATTGTAAAACCTGAGCCTAAGTATAATTTCAGGTTACTGTCTTTGAGAGTAGCGAAAGAGCTTGGAAATATAATGATTTATGGTTTATAGTGATAGTTTTCAACTGCACCAAAGGTGTCTCCTACTAGGGAGACCATTTTATTTTTCAGCAAGGGTCAGACTGCTGCCTTGCCTGAGAATTAACATCTAGGTCACATTGGCTTTTGGTGCTCAGGGTCTAATGCTGCACAGTTTTCTTGTTTCTCTGATGTTTACCAGATATTTTAAATTGTCACATAGTTACCATCTTTGTTGATGGTCAACAATGATTTCTTCCTTTGGATTTAGAATATCCTCACTTTGCTCCAGAATATCTGTTCATTCATGAGGAAGTCCCTTGCCATCCTTATGTTATAGTCCAACAGGTTTAATTGGAAGCATTAGCTTTTGGAACACTGCTCCTTCATCAGGTGGTTGTGGAATATAAAATCATAAAACACAGAATTTATAGCAAAGATTTACAGTGTGATGCAACTGAAATTATATATTGAAAAAGACCTGGATTATTTGTTAAATCTCTCAACTTTTAGAATGACCATGTTGGTTTCACTTCTGTCATATGCAAATCTCAGTCCCCTTATTTAAAAGTTACATTCTCAAGTGAACTTTAACAATAGATGCCATGTCGGCCGAGATAATGCATTGAGGGTGTGAGGTGCTCTGTGTGAGGCTGTCTGTGCCCCAATGATGAGAGACTTAACAAACAATCCAGGTCTTTTTCAATATATAATTTCAGTTGCATCACACTGTAAACTTTTTGCTGTGTCTTACAATTTTATACTCCACAATCACCTGATGAAGGAGCAGCACTTCGAAAACTAGTGATTCCAATTAAACTTGTTGGACTATAAACTGGTGTTGTATGATTTTTAACTTTGTACACCCCAGTCCAACACTGGTACCTCCAAATCATGCCTTGCCATCATGAATTTTATTGCGGATATTGACAGATACTTGGTGTTTTGTGTTGCCCAGCTACATGTTCCCTCACTGACCCTGTCTAAATCAATGACTGCCCTTCGCATCAAAACAATCCTTGACCTTAGTTTTGATATCTTCTAATTAAAGCATTTTGTTTTATTCAGTCTCAACTTCTTAATTAAACATTTTGTCCACTGCTGACTGCAGTTCTCAAGAAAGGATGCTCTCTGATGATTGCACAATGTTCAGTACCATTAACAATTCTTCAGGTGTCCCTATGCAGCAAGACCTAGACAATATCTGACTGATAAGTGGGAAGTAGGATTTGCATAATGGAAATACCAGACAATGATCATCTTCAACAAGAGAGAATCTAACCTTCACTCCTTAATGTTCAATGTCATTACTATCACTGAGTCCCCTACTATCATTATCTGCTAGGGTTACCATTGACAAGAAACTGATCTGGACTAGCCATATAAATATTATGATTACCAGGGCAGGCTAGAGGCTATGAATTCTGTGGTGAATAACTTAACTTTTGTCTCCCCAGTATTGGTTTATTATCTACAAGGCCTAAGTCAGGGCAGTGATGGAATACTCTCCACTTGCCTGGATGAGTGCAGCTCAAACAAGGCTCACAAAGCTTGACACTATCCAGGCCAAAGCAATCTATTTGACTGGCACCCAAACCACTACTTTCAACAGTCACTCCCTTCGGTGCAGAACACATAGCGACTGCAATTATCTACAAGATACTTTGCAGTAGCTCACCAAAGCTCCCCTGACACCACCTTCCACACTGGTGATCACTACTAGTGTCTCAGGACAAGGGTAGTACAGGCATGGGAACACCCCACCTGCAAGTTTGTCTCCAAGTCACACACCATCCTGACTTGGAACTCTATCATTATTCCTTCACTGTTGCTGGATCAAAATCCTAACAGCAATGTGGATATCCCCATACTCAAAGAATGTAGGTCACCACAATGTACTCCAGGGCAGTTAGGAATGAGAAGTCAATGTTGGTGAAGCCAGTGACACCCACATCCCAAGAATAAAAAAACACTTTTTAATCTAATGTCATTATAATCACATCCCTCTTCTGTCCTCTCCATGGGTTCATTGCCATCCTGATCTGCTTAAATTTCTCCTTTCAGTAAAACTTTCCTACCCACCCATGAATGTATCACCCCTCATTGCCTTTCAATTTCCTTGATCTCAACTACAGAGAAGACATTTTTGAGCATTACTTTTGTCTTTCCATTCTCCAGATTGTTTGATTCCCAACATACGACTAGAGATATGCGTCAGGTAGAGTGCCAATGTGTTGGCCTATGTTTGGATTTTTAGATTCCATCTTGAAAAAAAAAACAGGAACAGTAATGAATTTGCATCCCTCAGCTGTTTTGCAATAATGTCATTATTAATTGAATAATGCCTTTATCTGTTCTGATTCTGTATCTCATAGTACGTTTGTGTTGCAAGGAACTCCTCTCACATCTAAAAATGGATGAATTAAATCCTTCTCCAGGTTTAATTTTACTACATTGTTGTTGATAACCTCACAAATTCAGAGTCCACCAAGAGATGGAATGGGGAAAAACTCTTAACCCCAATCTTAATATAAAAAGGGGGAAAATAAATCATAATCTGCTTGACAGATCAAATCTTAGCCATATTTCTATACTGCATTCCAAGATCCCAGACTTTAGTTGTAGCTCCAGTTTGACATAGCTGAGGTATTTAGCTGAGGTATTTTCCCAGCTGACTCTGATCGCTACATTGGTCATCATTGATTGCTTTCAGTTTACTCTTTAGGTCCTTGTAATAGCTTCACACCATGTTGTGTAAGTCATTACATTACCAATTCAAATTGAGATGTAAACTCAGAAACATCAGCGAATCCTTCGACCAGAACATGATGAATTACTTTGTCCTGTAGACATTGTGTCCTACCAGACATTCAGAGGTGTTACCAAATGATCCAATTCCACACTTATGTGGCTGAATGTAACTTTCTCAGAAAATGAGTACATTTCTATGAAAATACTAAAAGATATTTTTCTTTAACTGCATTCAAACTACTTAAAAAGAACATATAACTGATTATTAATCTCTCAGCTACAAACAATCCATACCCCACTTACATCAATTATTCCAAAACATTCTAAAATGCTTTTACAGCTGTCAAAATATATAACATAGCAATACAGTGATTAGCGTCATAACAGATTTGAATACGTCATTCACCACTCACAGCAGTTCACAGGGACACCAAAGAGCATCATGTTTTTAAGCTTATTCAGTTTTCCCATCCATTGTTATTATTTTTGTCTTTTGATTACAGCTTTTGTTCACCACTACACTTCAAAATTTTGGTTGTTGTCATTTCTTTCATAAATGTCACCTGCATGCATTTAATACATTATATTTAAATGTACATTGAGTCATGTGTTGTGTACATTGTGAAACAAAGTTTGACACAACATGAGCTAATGTTTTAAGTCAATGGCTGAATGTTTTTGAACAATTATCAGGAATCAAATGGTGTTGTAATTTTAATTGTTGCTCAGCAGCAATAGCTATGCTAAGCATATCCAAATCAATAATATCAAACAGCACAGAGGTCCCAAAACTGTGCCACAGTGGAAATTGCTGCTCAATCCTCTCCACTCTGAAAAACAAGCATTCAATTCTTTCTGTACCTTATCCAATGTCAAATCTATGCAACCAGTTCTCCTTTCACTTCAATTTTTAAGTCAAGTTTAATTTGTGGCACTATATCAATCATCTTTTAGAAGTCTATATGCAGAATATGAAATGTCGTATCCTCATAGCACTTTCCCATTATTTAATGAAAGAAACTCAATCCAGTTAGTCAAGTAAATTGGCCTTTAACAAATCTGGACTGACTTGTTTGAAAAAATATTTTTCCTGCATCAATTAATTTTGACTCAGAATAATATCCCTAAGAAATTCCCTATTTAGACTGACTTACCTGTGGATGTCAGGTTTGCCCCTTTCTCTTTTTTGGATTGAGTCATAACATCTGCAAGTCTCCAGGCTTCCAGTACCATTCCCATATTTAAGGCCAGAATTTCAGCAATTTCCACTCTTACTTTCCTCGTTTGTCTAGGATGTGTTAAATTCAAACCAGGTGATTTTATTGTTTTGAGCACCACTAACCTTTTACTAACTCTTTACCTCCTGTCATCCTAAACTATTTCGTTGCTTCCATCTGTGTCACAGTGTTATTCTCAGTGAATATATCAACACTAATAAACTAGACTCTGACATGAAAAATTACTCAAAATAGTTGTGGATATTTTACAGATCAGTATCTTCAACAAGACAAAAGGAAATCAGAGGAATGATGAAACCAAATCTGTATTAGTTTTTTTTACTATCTTGTTGTATTCTCATTGGTCTTGATGTATTTCTTACCTGAATAGCACTCACTTGGGGCAGGTGCAACTTTGAAATTGAAAACTTTTAAATTAAAAAAGTATAAACTGTAATCAATAACGATTTCATTCTCAAAATTAACTGAAAGCACTGTAGAAATGTAACAACCTTGTGAAACAATAACATTTTCAGTGCTGCCATTTAAAAATATTTATAATTAGTACTGCTGATTATCCCAAGTAAACCAGAATTTATATTATTGTTGTTCATACTATTAGAATAACCTTTTCTTCATTTTAAACTATTTGTGCATTCCATTCTCCTACCTTTAGAAATGTCCTGTGCTCTGCCCCATAGTTCAACATCGTATCTGTTAAAAAGTTTACTGTCTGCCCCATAATTTCGAACTTAATTTTTGCTGTACCATATGAGCAACACCAACAGGCTACAAAAGACCTATTACAGTGCAGATTAATTTAATCTACTTCCTGTAGGATTGATTCTAAATTATCTGGTTGCTGCAGGTTGTCTGTGTAAATATTGCCATTTCTAGTCTTGCCCATGAAAAGGGGACAGTAAGTTTAGTTCCCTCGCCCCTCCCCATCACTGTTTGTTTTCTTTATTTATGAAATTAGCTCTTTCTTTTCACAGATGCATGTTAGTCATTTCCTTCTACAGTTCTTTTTGTGCAAATTACACCTATTCAGTCAGGGAATGCATTTGCATTATCATTTATCAGCATAAAGATCAAAAGAAAGATTCCCTTTCACTGAAAGGCATACAGTTATAGCAACTACAACAGCACCTTTTGAAATTTCAATGATTGTGAAATGTCAGGAATAATTTTGTCTCACATTCAAAAATACTACTTTGGGGAAGCTGGATATTTCAATTGGACTTGTATATGCTTTGGTAAGCCAAAATATTTCATTTTCCAAAATGCGTCTTTGATACGTTGACAATTTTCAAAAAAAAACAATAGTGTACGGATCGTGCAGAGGGTGATCAATTAAGAGATTAAGCATTTTGTAGCACATGGGGTGCATCTGCATTTTATCCTAATAACAAGGCCATCAGCTCATTTTCAGAGCACTGCTGTCTACTTCAATTCAGACTTCACTTCAAAGAAGCAACGTCTGCCTGTGCTACATAATCAGAAAAGGGATGTTAATTTGGCCTCCTTAATGTGTGGTGGTAAGAGACTCCTTCAATTAACTAAATTCTATAGTCAGGGAATAAAGGGATGCAAACAGAGTCGAACTGGAAAGGCAGATTTCTCATTAAATCAAAAGGTCCGGCATTTATTACCGCTCGCATCTGAGGCTAAACACTAAATACACACAGAGCATCAAAGGGTCCGTGATGGGTTAAATAGGGAATGCAATCTAATTAAAATATTACATATGAGTAAATAGCTCTTTGATATTCATCTAAAGGTTCCATTAAAGAAATAGGTGCTTCAGATTTGTATTATGGGGGGATTATCACTTTTAAGTACAGGCAACAAGTTTGTGCCTAATCAGAACCGCTTCAAAGTGTCATCATTTTGTGACCCATTTGCAGAACCAGCCACGAATGAGAAAATATGTTGATACTTAGGTTGTGAAAGGCCATTATATCTGGCTCAATATAGCAGCAGGTGCACAAGCCAGAGAAACGAGACAGATAAAGAGAGTGGACGGAATACAGCAGTCGGGAGAGTGGTCGCTCCATATGTAATAACGTTATCGGTCTGCATCCATTAAGATTCATTAATTTGAACTGTAACAATAGCTTTGCTTGATCCTGCACTCTATTAATAAAAATGCTCATTTCCCTATTTTGATAGCAATGTTGAACGTCCTACCACTTCTGATTCACCACTCGCCGATACTCGGCTCCACAGACACATTGGGGTGGCTGACTCTGTATCTGCCCAGCAAATTGTGAATTTGTTTGGCCTACCTGCTAATTAACGGTAATTTTACCTGTGGAATGAAGGAATTGCTATTATATTGCGGCTGGTCCGTCTCTGACACACTTTAAAGTTGTCAACTTTGAGCGCGAGGAGCCGGAACTAATTGGAAGCTGAGGAGGAAGCAATCGATTTTAAGGTCCAAAAGTTGGGTCAGGCCATTCTAAACACCACCAGCGGTAGTGAACAAGCGAAAAAAAAAACCTTAAAAGGTTCGTCCTAAAGCTCCTACTCCCAACAACTTTAAACAGATTAATTTTAAGGTTAAAAACAGCCAAATGATAACATGTGCATCAAGACTTGACCAGCAAAATAGATGCGCAGGAAAGATCATCTCACTAAAATGTAGTGAAATCATGAAAAGGGAAGGTCGATCAACTCAGGTGATCTCATTCTGCCATTACACATTCATAACAGTTTTTGATCCTGTATGGAGTTAGACATAGTATGGCTATATGAAAAAAAGGATTTCCATTAAAGATGATGTTTCAAGTATGTGAAATTAACCTCTTTGGGTTCTTACTGGGAACCAAAACGATCAAATCATAAAAGTGCTCAATTAAATAACAACAGGTATTGTACTTTTAACACTGAACAACATCCCAATAGGAACCCAAAGCTTTGAAAGAGCTGCAAAAGTCAAAGCAGATGATCAATTTCCACAAGTGACTTGAAACAAGGAAGAGAGGTAGCGAGGCAGAGAAATTTAGGGAGCAAATTCCAGAGGTTAGGGGCAGGACTGACACAGTTAATGGTCCGACCATGGGGAATGTTGTCAAACAGAGAGAGACCTAGAGTTACAAGGTACATTGTTCCTTATAAGTGGCATCACAGGTAGACAGGGTGGTGAAGAAGGCATTTGGCATGCTTGCCTTCATCGGTCAGAGCATTTGAGATCAGGAGTTGGGACGCCATGTTATGGCTGTAAAAGGCCACATTTATCGTATTGAGAACAATTCTGGTTACCCTGCTATAGGAAGGATGTTATTAAACTGGAAAGGGTGCAGATGAACATTTACAATGATGGTACCAAGTCTGGAGATTTTCGGTTATAAGGACAAGCTGGATAGGTTGGGACTTTTTCCCTTGCAGTGTAGGAGGCAGAGGAATGGCCTTACAGAGGTTTATAAATTAGAAGGAGCACAGACAGGATGAATTATCAAGGTCTTTTCCCCAGGGTAGGGGTGTCAAGAACATAGGTTTAAGGTGAGAGGAGAAAGATTTGAAAGGGACCTGAGAGGCAATGTTTGCACACAGGGTGTGTATATATGGAATGGGCTGCGAAAGGAAATGGTAGAGGTAGATACAATTACAACATTTAAAAGATATTTGGACAGATGGATTGGTAGGAAAGATCTAAAGGAATATGGGCCAAATTTAGGCAAATTGGACTAGTTCAGTTTTGGAAACTTTATTAATATAGGCAAGTTTGGCTGAATGGTCTGTCTCTGTGTTGTATGACTCTCAGGGCCTTGGCGATGAAATAGCAAGCTATCAATAATGGAACCATTAAAACTGGTGGCTGTGAAGAGGTCAGATTTAGGGGAGTGCAGTTATGTTGAAGAACTGCAAAGATGAAGGAGGTTACAGAAGAAAGGAGCAATGAGGTATTGTATTAGTTCATTCATGGCTGTGTCTGGCTGCCCCAGCATTTATTTCCCATTTCTTATTGACCTTGAGATGGTAGTAGTGAGTTGCATTCTAGAATAGCTGCTGTCCATATGGTGTAGGCACCCTAACAACATGGTTAGGCAGGCAGTTCCTAGATTTTGAGCCAGAAAACACTGGCAAAATATTTCCAAATCAGAAGTGAGTGGCTTGGGGGGATGGGAACTTGCAGGGGGTGGTGTTCCCATCTATCTGTCCTTGTGTTTGTGTGTTTGTAAGGTACTGTCTAAGGAGCCTTGGTGAATTTTTGCACTTTATCTTGGAGGTAGTACACACTGCTGCTACCGAGCATCAGTGATGGAGGGAGTAGATTTTTTGTGGATGTGATGTTAACCAAATGGCTGTTTTATCCTGGATGGTGTTAAGTTTCTTTTAATATTTTTGGAGCTGCACTTATCTAGGCAAGTGTGGAGCATTGCATCACAATCCTGACTTGACACTTGTAATTGTTAGACAGTCTATGGAGAGTCAGGTGAGTTACTTGTTGCAGGAGTTCTAGACTCTGACCTGCATGTGCAGCCACAGTACTTATATGGGTTGTCCAGTTCAGTTTCTGGTCAATAATAAACCCCTGGATGTTGATAGTAGGGATTTAATAATATTAATGCCATTGAATGTCAGGGAGTGATGGTTTGAGGACTCTGGGTAATCCAAGATGGAGGACGGGAAAAATTTCTGGCTGTAAGAGCTGCTCCTTTTTTGGGGGTATTTTAGGTATTGGAGGTGATTTCCTCAAATTCCAGGAGCAGCAATGATTGTTTTATATGCTGTTGCATTGTTTTCGAACTTTGGAAAAAAAATGTCAAAACAACAGCAGTTTAAAAGGGAGAAGGGCAGACAAAGGAAGCACATGGTGAGGACAGTGCAGGAGAGAGAGAGAGAGATTGAGATTGAGATTGAGATTGAGATTGAGATTCAGCACAGTTACCGCCTTTGCTGTTTGAATTTGTGTATCGCTGGACATAGGAGTGCATCTGGGTAAATGAACAAACAGTGAAATTCACAACTAATCTTGAAGGAACTGTTGGGCGAAGTTCACAGCACAGAATCAGATAAGTTAATTGTTGTTTTAAGTCTGTCCAATAGAAAGGCTGCAGTAGTGGGTTCAGTGGATTCTTTCTTGATTATATATTTTTGGAGATAAGTCTCTTGATTAAAATATAAGCCATAGTTATTAATTTAACCTGGGTCAGTGTTTGTAGAGGAATAAGACAGTGTTACTTTCTGGGTCTGTAGATTGTGAAGGAGCAAAAATGGCCTTTGCAGTGATATGTACTTGTCAGATGTGGGAGTTTAAAGAGAGTTTAAGGGTTACTGCGGATTATATCTGCCATAAACGCTGTTGGATGTGAATCTTATTAGATCGAGTGGATCGGTTGGAGAGACAAATAGAAGCAATGAGGAATTTGCAACAGCAACAGTATGTGATGGATGACAGTTATAGAAAGGGGGGAAAGTCTCAGATACAGTCATATAGATGGGTTAATTCCAGGAAGGGTAAGAGAGGTAGGCAGCTAGAGCAGGAGTCTTTTGTGGATTTACCCATTTCAAACAGGTATGCTGTTTTGGAAAATGTAGGGGTGATGGATTCTCAGGGGAACGTAGCACAAACAGCCAAGTTTCTGGTATTGAGACTGGCCCTAATACGAGGGGTACGTCGGCTTCCAAGGGATCAATTTTGTTAGGGGATTCTGTAGTCCGAGGTACAGACAGACGTTTCTGTGGCCAGCAGAGAAAAAGCAGAATGGTGTGTTGTTTCCCTGGTGCCAGGATCAAGGATGTCTCAGAGAGGGTGCAGAATGTTCTCACGGGGGAGAGGGGCCAGCAGGAGGTCGGGGGGGGGGGGGGGGGGGGAGGGTGGGACCCAGGGAGATAGTGAGGAAAGAGATCGATCTGAGATGGGTACAGCTGAGAACAGAAGTGAGTCAAACAGTCAGGGCAGGCAGGGACAAGGTAGGACTAATAAATTAAACTGCATTTATTTAAATGCAAGGGGCCTAACAGGGAAGGCAGATGAACTCAGGGCATGGTTAGGAACATGGGACTAGGATATCATAGCAATTACGGAAACATGGCTCAGGGATGGGCAGGACTGGCAGCTAAATGTTCGAGGATACAATGCCTCAGGAAGGATTGAAAGGGAAGCAAAAGAGGAGGAGGAGTGGCATTTTTGATAAGGGATAGCATTACAGCTGAGCTAAGGGATGATATTCCCAGAAATACATCCAGGGAAGTTATTTGGGTGGAACTGAAAAATAAGAAAGGGATGATTGTATTATAGACCCCCCAATAGTCAGAGGGAAATTGAGAAACAAACTTGTAAGGAGATATCTCAGCTATCTGTAAGAATAATAGGGTGGTTATGGTAGGGGATTTTAACTTTCCAAACATCAACTGGGACTGCCATAGTGTTAAAGGTTTAGGTGGAGAGGAATTTCTTAAGTGTGTACAAGACAATTTTTTGATTCAGTATGTGGATGTAACTACGAGAGAAGGTGCAAAACCTGAACTACTCTTGGGAAATAAGGCAGGGCAGGTGACTGAGGTGTCAGTGGGGGAGCACTTTGGGGCCAGTGACCATAATTCTATTCGTTTTAAAATAGTGATGGAAAAGGATAGACCAGATCTAAAAGTTGAAGTTCGAAATTGGAGCAAGGTCAATTTTGACGGTATTAGGCAAGAACTTTCAAAAGCTGATTGGAGGCAGATGTTCACAGGTAAAGGGACGGTTGGAAAATGGGAAGCCTTCAGAAATGAGAAAACAAGAATCCAGAGAAAGTCTATTCTTTTAAGGGTGAAAGGGAAGGCTGGTAACTATAGGGAATTCTGGATGACTAAAGAAATTGAGGGTTTGGTTAAGAAAAAGAAGGAAGCATATGTCAGGTACAGACAGGATAGATCGAGTGAATCCTTAGAATATAAAGAAAGTAGGAGTATACTTAAGAGCGAAATAAGGAGGGCAAAACGGGGACATGAGATAGCTTTGGCAAATAGAATTAAGGAGAATCCAAAGGGGTTTTACAAATATATTAAGGACAAAAGGGTAACTAGGGAGAGAATTGGGCCCCTCAAAGATCAGCAAGGCGCCCTTTGTGTGGAGCCACAGAAAATGAGGAGATACTAAATGAATATTTTGCATCAGTATTTACTGTGGAAAAGGATATGGAAGATATAGACTGTAGGGAAATAGTTAGTGACATCTTGCAAAATGTCCAGATTACAGAGGAGGAAGTGCTGGATGTCTTGAAACGGTTAAAGGTGGATAAATCTCCAGGACCTGATCAGGTGTACCCGAGAACTCTGTGGGAAGCTAGAGAAGTGATTGCTGGGCCTCTTGCTGAGATATTTGTATCGTTGATAGTCACAGGTGAGGTGCCGGAAGACTGGAGGTTGGCAAACGTGGTGCCACTGTTTAAGAAGGGTGGTAAGCACAAGCCAGAGAACTATAGACCGGTGAGCCTGACCTCGGTGATGGGCAAGTTGTTGGAGGGAATCCTGAGGGACAGGATGTAGATGTATTTGGAAAGGCAAGGACTGATTCGGGATAGTCAACATGGCTTTGTGCGTGGGAAATCATGTCTCACAAACTTGAGTTTTTTGATGAAGTAACAAAGATGATTGATGAGGGCAGAGCAGTAGATATGATCTATATGGACTTCAGTAAGGCGTTCGACAAGGTTCCCCATGGGAGACTGATTAGCAAGGTTAGATCTCATGGAATACTGGGAGAACTAGCCATTTGGATACAGAACTGGCTCAAAGGTAGAAGACAGAGGGTGGTGATGGAGGGTTGTTTTTCAGACCGGAGGCCTGTGACCAGTGGAGTGCCACAAGGATCGGTGCTGGGCCCTCTACTTTTTGTCATTAACATAAATGATTTGATGCGAGCATAAGAGGTACAGTTAGTGAGTTTGCAGATGACACCAAAATTGAGGTGTAGTGGACAGCGAAGAGGGTTACCTCAGATTACAACAGGATCTTGACCAGGTGGGCCAATGGGCTGAGAAGTGGCAGATGGAGTTTAATTCAGATAAATGCAAGGTGCTGCATTTTGAGAAAGCAAATCTGAGCAGGATTTATACACTTAATGGTAAGGTCCTAGGGAGTGTTGCTGAACAAAGAGACCTTGGAGTGCAGGTTCATAGCTCCTTGAAAGTGGAGTCACAGGTAGAAAGGATAGTGAAGAAGGCATTTGGTATGCTTTCCTTTATTGGTCATAATATTGAGTACAGGAGTTGGGAGGTCATGTTGCGGCTGTACAGGACATTGGTTAGACCACTGTTGGAATATTGCGTGCAGTTCTGGTCTCCTCCCTATCGGAAAGATGTTGTGAAACTTGAAAGGGTTCCGAAAAGATTTACAAGGATGTTGCCAGGGTTGGAGGATCTGAGCTACAGGGAGAGGCTGAACAGACTGGGGCTGTTTTCCCTGGAGTGTCGGAGGCTGAGGGTTGACCTTGTGGAGGTTTACAAAATTATGAGAGGCATGCATAGGATAAATAGGCAAAGTCTTTTCCCTGGGGTTGGGGAGTCCAGAACTACAGGGCCTAGGTTTAGGGTGAGAGGGGAAAGATATAAAAGAGACCTAAGGGGCAACGTTTTCACGCAGAGGGTGGTACGTGTCTGGAATAAGCTGCCAGAGGATGTGGTGGAGGCTGGTACAATTGCAACATTTAAGAGGCATTTGGATGGGTATATGAATAGGAAGGTTTTGGAGGGATATGGGCCGGGTGCTGACAGGTGGGACCAAATTGGGTTGGGATATCTGGTCGGCATGGATGGGTTAGACCGAAGGATCTGTTTCCATGCTGTACATCTCTATGACTCTATGTTCATTTTTGTTGGAGATGGTCTTTATTTAGTGCACATGTCACTTGTTGCTTGTCAGCCCAAGCCTGAACATTGTCCAGATCTTGTTGCATTTCACATTGACTGCTTCAGTATTGGTGGAATCATTGATGGTGCTGCATGTTGTGCAATTATCAGCAAACCTCGCTGCTTCTGACATTATGATGGAAGGAAGACCACTGATGAAGCAGCTGAAAATTGTTGGGTCTAGGACACTATCATGAGGAAGTCTTGTAGAGATGTCTTGGAACTGAGGTGACTGATATCTAATAACCACAACCATCTTCCTTTGTACTCAGTATGACTGTAGTCAGCAGAGATGCCCTCCCTTCTGCTTCCCATTGATTCCAGTTTTATTAGAGCTACTTGATTCGACATTCAATTACACGTGGCTATGGAGGGATTTAGAATAAATACTAAAATTTTTTAAAATGGCAGCATTGCTTAGCCAGGGGTTAACATATGTTCAGTGAGAATGGGGGTTATTGGTTAATTAGACTGAGAGCTAGCATATGAGCAGGACAATTTAGAATGATTTCGAACACATGGAAGGTGGAAGATGAGAGGTCAGTTAGGTGTGCATTGGAATTAAACACAGGCTAAAAAGAATGAATGAATGTTTTAGCATGATATGAGCTGAGGCAGGGACAGAGTCTGGTGATGCTTGAGAGCTCAAAGTAGGTGTTCTTGGTGAAGATGTGAATATGTCGTTAGAAGCTCATATCAGAGTCAAATATAACGCAAAGATTATGAACAATCTACTTCAGTCTCAGACATGTTATGAAGAAGGATTTGAGCAGTGACTAAGAAATGCAATTTATGGAGGGGACCAAAAACTTTACCTTCCCAACAGTTAGGTGGAGGAAATTTCTGCTCATCCAGTACTGAATGTTAGGCAAAAACTGAAAGAACTACGGATGCTGTAAATCAGAAACAAAAAACAGAAGTTGCTGGAAAAACTCAGCAGGTCTGGCAGCATCTGTAAAGAGAAATCAAAGTTAACATTTCAAGTCTGATGGCCCTTCCTCAGAACTGATGGTACCTAGGAAAATGTCGGTTTATATACAGAAAATAGGGTGGGGGAAATCGGGTAAGGAGTGAACAATAGGTAGGGATAGAGCCCAAAGAGAGAGAAGAAAAGTTGGACAGACAAAAGAGGGGATAACAATCTGCCTGGGAGGGTGAATAGCTATTAATGGTGACTGTTAGTGGCTAACACTAGTTAATGCGTAATGGCAGACTATGTGAAAACAAGGCCTGGTATGTGTGGTAGGGGACTAGGGCATGGGAAAATTCAGGCCCTAAAATTATTGAACTAAATATTGAGTCCATAGGGCTGCAGGCTGAAGCACTGCAACAAGCCTTAGACAGAGATGTTGGCCAGGGAAAAGGGTGGTGTGTTAAAGCCTGCCAGCTCGGTCTTTTCTGCAGAATGTCGATGTTCTGCGGAAAGGTCACCCAGTATACGATTTATTTCCCCAATATAGAGGAGACAATATTGTGAACAGCAAAAGCAGTAGACTAGATTGGGAGAAGTGCTGGAAGGTATGTTTGGGCCCTTAGACACTGAGAAGGGAGGAGGAAAATGGGCAGGCGTTACATCTTCAGTGGTTGCAGGGAAAGCTTCAGTGGGGTTGTGGGGTGGAGGTTGTTGGGAGTGAAGGAAGAGTAGACCAGGATGTCCCAGAAGGAATAATCCATGCAGACGGCAGACAAGGGAGGGGTGGGGAATATGTGTTTTGTGGTGGCATCTTGCTGGAGATGGCGAAGATGGAAAAGTTAATCAATTTTGCTTCCAATTTTCATCCTGCTCTCACTTTCACCTGACTTATCTCTGACTCCTCCCTTTCTCGACATCGCTGTTTCCATTTCTGGGGAGAGATGGCTATTAATATCCAGTACAAACCCATTAACTCTCACAGCTACCTGAACTATACATCCTCGCACCCTGTTTCCTGTAAAGACTCCATTCTATTTCCCAGTCCCTGTCTCTGTCACATATGTTTCTGAGGCCAACTGTGTCAAGGAAGCCTCTGAAACATGCACCTTTTTCCTCAACTAAGGATTCCCCAGCATTGTTGTCCACAGGGCCCTCAACTGGGTCCAACCCATCTCCCACACTTTTGCTTTCACACCCTTTCTGCCCTCCTGCAACAGTGATAAAGCTCTCCTTGTTCTTTCCTACCATCCCACCAGCATCCATATCTAGAAAATTATCAACCACCATTTCCACCACCTCCAGAGAGATGCCACCACCAGATACATATTCCCCTCCCCTCCCCTCCCTTGCCCACCTTTCGAGGGTACCGTTCCCTCTGGGACACCCTGGTCCACTTTTCCTTCACTCCCAACATCCCTCTTCAGCCCCATGGCACCTTCCCCTGCAACCGCTAAACATATAACACCAGCCCATTTACCTCCTCCTCAGTATCCAAGGGCCCAAACACACCTTACAGGTGAAACAGTTGCTCGTTGGATGCTGCCTAAATTGCTGTGCTCTTCCAGCACCACTGATCCAGAACCTTCTCACAATCTAGTCTACTGCATCCACTGCTCACAATGTTATCTCTACACTGGGGAACGAAGTGTACACTGAGTGACCGCTTTGCAGAACAGCTTCATTCTGCCTGCAAAAAAGACCCTGAGCTTCCAGTTGCCTTCCATTTCAATACAATGCCCTGTTCCCTGGCCATCATTTCTTTTGTCAGGCTTGCTGCAGTGTTCCAGTGAAGCTCAGCGCAACCTAGAAGAACAACACCTCATTTTCCACTTGGGGATCCTGTAGCCCTCCAGATCAGTATCAAGTTCAATAATATTAGGGCCTGAACTCCCCCTAGCCTCCTACCACACAACCAGGCCCTTGTTATCACATAGTATGCCATTATAGACTACCTATGTTATCCACTAACAATCTCCATTAACAGCTATTCACTCTCCCATGCAGATCGTTATCCAGTCTTTTGTCTGTCCAACTGTTCTTGTCTCCCTATGGGCTCTATCCTTATCTATCGTTCATTTCCTACTCCCACCCCTCACACTAGCTTCTGCATACAAACCAACATTTTCCAAGGTACCATCAGTTCTGAGGAAGGGTCATCGGACCCGAAACATTAACTCTGATTTCTCTTCACAGATGCTGCCAGACTTGCTGAGCTTTACCAGCAACTTCTATTTTTGTTTCTGAACATTAGACAAATGGTCAGATAATTCAGAGAAAGTACAGGGGACGAGACCGGATTGGTAAGGTTGAGCTGACTGTTTTCAGCATAGATGTACATGTACCTCAATTCAATACTAAACATGGTGGTGTTGCTGTGCTCCCCTGAAATGTGTGATTTTCCATTGGTTTGAATCCATTACGTTGTCTTGTGCTCGTATTGAAGGCATTTTCTAAAAAAGCAAATACAAGTTACTACAAAATTACACATTAAATCATTGAACTGAAATGCTCTGGGTGAATTAGCAAACTTTTCAGGGAACTATACTGGGCTCCTCATGCTCCTTCACATTGGGTGAGTTTATGCTTATGATTATATATGTGTTGAGTTCATAATCTCAGCTGGGCTGCTATGGTCAATAAATTTTATGCCTAACTAAAAGTTGGAAGTAGAAAAGGTAATAAAAGACCTAAAGTTGCATTCCTGTTTGTTTAATGTTCAGTTTCAGAGTGGCACTGAAACAGTTCACTAATGGCCTCCTGTGCTCAATTTATAAAGATGCATGGACAGCCAAAGAGGAGAAAATATTTTAACTGACTGGCATCTATCACAAAAAGTGAATAGTTGAACTGCCTAGGTTAAATAAATCATTAACATTTGTAAAGATCGAGTACTAGTATACCTTGCAGATCAAATGTACACTCTGTTGGTGATTGAACATTATGAAATTAGACATAATTTAATAAAAGAAACTTAAAGATACAAGCAAATGCTATTTAGTACATATTTGTAAAGATTATATATATTACACTGCATTAAAAAAAGCATGCTTCATTTAATACATAATGGACAAGCAATATTTCTGTAAGTGCATATTTTATTGCATATATTACATATCGATATTATGTGACCAACAAAGTTAAAATAATTTTTTTCTGGTAGTACAGCCTCATCTGTTCTGTAGATGCTGTCTGCTTACAGTAGACTCAATTGCATTGCCCAATTTCTGACTGTTTAGAAGGGAAAAGGGAATAATTTTCTGTAGAAACCCTACAGTGTGGAAACAGGTCTTTTGTCCCATTGAGTTCACACCAACCCTCTGAAGAGCAACCCACCGAGAACTACCCTATCCCTGTCACTCTGTATTTCCGTGGCTAATCCACCTACCTGCACATCCCCAGATACTATGGGTAAATTAGCATGGCCAACCCACCTAAGCTGCACATTTTTGGACTGTGGGAGAAACTAGGCACCAGGAGGAAACCAGGGAGAATGTGCAAACTCCACTCATACAGTTACCTGAGGGTGGAATCAAACCTTGGTCCCTGGCGCTGTGAGGCAACAGTGCTAACCATGAGCCACTGTGCCATTGCAACTCAGGAAACTGATATATTTGGGCTATTCAGTGGGAAGTAATGTATTACAAGGAGCAAAGTAATATATTAATCCAATTAAATGGTATGTTTTAGCTTCTTTTGGTAATAAATGAAATATTTTTAAAATACATGCAATAAAATAATGAGGGTTAGGAAGTCCTACAGTAGTAGTCTGGGAACATTAAAGTCAGCTGGCGTTATTCAAACACCAGGGATCAATATTATTGTTCACTATTTTAAATTAAAAACATAAATAAATCACAGGTAAAACTTATACTCATACAGACTTTTTCATTAAAATTAGCAAACAAAGGAAAATTCTGTCTCCAGGCCCTGTACGGGCTTGGAGACAGAAAGAACAAGTTTCAAGTTGACCTGCTACTTAAAAAATAAAATCACATGGAAACAATAAACTTGCTGTTGTGCATATGTACTATTTCAAGAACAGGCAGATTGGATGTCCGACACAATGTGCATTCTGATATATCATTTAATGTTGCCTGAGTTCAGTTGCAACCGAATATATTGCTTTGCCCCATCACTACTTGTTTGTGACTTCTACTTGATAGGCTTTATCTCTATCAATATTAAGATCAATCACAAAGAAGATTATTATTATGCAGAGCACTCAGCTAAATTAAACTGACAAAGTATTTTGAATAATCATCTGAAGTAATTTACTTTATATAGAAGCTCCTATCCTTCTAAAGGTTTTTTTTTGTAGTAAATTATGGATTTATAGAATCAAACAGCACAGGCAAAGGCCATTTGGTTCACCATTCATGGTTTGGTATTTTGGAAGAGGTATTCAATTAGTTCCACTCCCTTATTCCTGCATCACACCCTAGAAATTTCTAATTAATAAATATTGATTGACATTTATATACACATTTTAATTGCAGATGGCAAAATTACATGACATGTCCTTTTTATAGACTGTTAAACACAATACAGGATGAGAAATATTGTAATAATTCTCATGCAGTTGTTTAATGAAATCAAACCTTGAAGTTGATGATAATGTAAAATCATGATAACCTCTGTCTTTGAGTTCTTGCTGTTGGCTTTTAAATTATTTTTTAAACGGCACTGCCAAAGAGCTCTTAGTCTCAAGGAATAATGCTAAGCCATTATTGAAAGTACAAAGTCATTTGTAAAAGTGTTTGAATTTTAGAGTACTTACAAATTTAGTTCACAATCAATTTGGCTAAGCCCTCAAGATTTCTTCAACATTGAACAGACTTTTGTACCTGTTAGTAGTTTCCTTAGGTGCCACACTTACAAACAGCGTCTGCCTCGCAAATGTACAATTTACTTTTCTGGAGCTACAAGACTGCAGATTACAAGTATCAGTTTAATTCTGGTGAGAAAGCAAGCTTCAAAAATAAGAACCCCACCAAAACCTTTAAGCCAAATTGGAATAACTCTCTAAGTCCATTCAACGCATCACGAATAACGGTCAGTTATAATCCCTCCTCTAAATAGTTTGAAATCCTGAAAAAACAAACTGCAAAGTATTTTACAAAGAATTTTGCACTACTTTCTCAATCACAACTATTGTACAGTATACAAGGTGAGCCCATCATTTACTATATTTCAACAGTGGAATCATGTAAGTCATGACAAAATGTAATTGTTTATAAATTATACAATATATAGCATAGTAATAAAAGTTTCTCCTGTGTGACTCATGTGATGTCTGATGTTCCACTTGAAATACAAATTCACTTATCATCAGCTCACATGCATTGCTGTGAATCTTGCTACAATTTGCTTCTCCTTTTCATGTCGTTGCTGCAGCATTGCAAGAAGTATATTGTGGGATGGGTCTAGTTGTGCATATTGACTATGTTCAGGGAACTCACCCCTTTCCGATTTCTCATTAGCATCCCCAGGTTTAGTTGCAAGTGGTTTTGGTTTCTGGATGTTTCTAGCATATTCCAATGCCTTGTGCAAAGAGAAACAGGGCAAGTTTCATTTAAATGATTCATTGTATTCTGGTTGCAAAGTAGAGTTTTACAATTGTTATGAATTACTGTCATGATCAACTTTCAAAAATGACTTTTTTTACAATTGATTTCGAGACCTGGCATGGCCTGAAATGGCAGAAGAAAGAAACTGTTACATCCATGGAAGCATCTTTCTTGTTCACCAAGCTGTCAAACAACATTGATGACAGAAACCATGAAGCTGTTTCCTTAAATAGTGAATAGATACCCTTCTGGCATCTATATCATGATTCCTGAAGTACAGACTCCAATCCCAACCACTGTAGAAATAAATTTATTTGTGCAATATATTTTGCTATTTTTCATTGAAAACTTTCTCTATTTGTGCAGTAAAGTGGAAATACTATAGGGTTCTCTCCACAAGAACATTTCATTATGCAGAATAGATTGCAACTGGAATTTGTAAAGTGACTAGAGAAGTACTGCAGAGGGGTTAAAAGCATTTGTGGAACTTGTGTGGAGGAAGCAGTCTCAATAGTAACTTTCAAACTTGAAAGATAGCAAATTTCAGGACTTGAGGAAAGAGTCAGGAAGTGGAACTAATAGAAAAACAATGTATGGTAGGTTCTGGGAATCTGAATGAAAGCAGAATACTTTCTGTTTTTTAGAAGTATTCAGCAGGTCAGATAGTAGGACAAAGTGAGGACTGCAGATGCTGGAGAGTAGGGGTCGAAAAGTCTGGTGCAGGAAAAACACAGCAGGTCAGGCAGATCCAAGGAGCAAGAGAGTCAACATTTCGGGCGTAAACCCTTCATCAAGGTTGTCAGACAGTAGGTCAGACAGTAACTGCTTAGAGAAACAGAATTAACACTTAAGGTGCCTGACCATTCATCTGAAGTCCACTTGACTATATACAGCATTTTCTACTTTTATTTATGGGGAGTGAAGCTAATTTGCTAGCTCTCTCAAAGAACCAGAGCAGTTGGTTGCTGACTTCTTTTTATGTTACAAGATTCTAACATTCAAAATGATGTCTAGAAAGTAATTAATTTGCTTGACATTTAGGTTTACTTATAGGTCTATTCATGAATCATTCTCACTGTATTAAGTCACTTGGTTTTAGAGATTTAAACAGACATGCAAGACAACACAAGGTAAAGTGACATAGATAAAATATAATGTGATAAAATGGTATAGGATTATTAAAATTAGGACACCTTTTGATATTCCCTTCTCAGTTAGATTTTATCCATTTCCAGAGATAATAGGTTAAAAATCTCGCCCAACATAATAAAAACAAAAAAATACTGGAGAAACTCAGCAGGTCGAGTAACACCTGTGGAGAGAGGAACACAGCTAATGTTTCAAATCTGATTTGACTTTTCTTCAGAACTCCTAGACCTTTGTCATATGTTGAAAACAATATATTATTCAATTGACCCTAAAACAGGTATCAGTGTCACAGTGTGTAATTATTCCACAGATGTTCAATGCACTGTAGGCATCATGCCAACTTGGTGACATGATGGTGTGACTACGTTAAACTATGTCTCTTTACCCTGCTTTCAGACTGCGACATAGTTGACCACATCATCCTCTGCCTTTCCACCACTACTCAACTGGCTTGAATTGAACTTGCCTAGTTCCATTTTTATCTGTCCAGTCTCAACCAGAGAATCACTTGCAATGGCTTCTCTCCCACTACCATACGATTATTTCTGGCATTTCCTAAAGACCTACCATTGGTCTCCACCTACCTGTTTAGATGATACTCCTCAGTAATTAAAACACAGCATATGTATTCTCCTAACAGCACTCTACATCATCACCATTCCTTTGGATCCCTTCACAGTCTTTAAATCGGCAAATCATTTATCTGATATCCAGGGCTAGATAAGCAGAAATTTCCTCCAAGTAAATATTCAAAAGACTGGAGTTATTTTCTTGTCCCTGTGATGGCTGTAGTCTATCCTGTTAACTGTCTCAAGGTTGAACCAGACTGATCACAACTTTGATGTCATATTTGAGCCTGATATAAGCTTTTGAACACAGATGTGTGCCATCTCTAAGACTGTTTATTTCCACCACTCCAATATTACCCAAATCTGCCTCTGCCGTAGCTTGCCTATTGGCAAAATGTTTAGCCATGTCTTTGGTACCTTGAGTTGAATTTTCTGACACATATCTGGCTGGTCTTCAATGTAAGTATGACATCATCCAAAACTTGCTACCTGTGTTTAATTTGCACCAGTTTTCCTGTCAACAGCAAAGTCTCAATTTTAAAGTCCTCATCCATGTAATGAAATAAATCCATGGTTTAATTCCTTCCTTTGTCATCTCCTCCAGCCCTGCAACTGTCTAAGACATTTGCATTCTTGCAATTCTGAAAACTGCACAGCACACATTGGCACATTTACCTCTTTTTTGCAGAATAAGGTTGCATAAAACAGGAGGCAGCAGAAACTAGCTGCAGGGCAGAGGTTCTTCACATGTCCAGTTCCCATGAAGGAAATGGTGCTTATCATTACTGGGACAGTCATTGCTGGGGTTGCTATGGTCAGTGGCACGTCTGAAACCAGAAGATGTTATTCTCATATCCGATCTTCTTTGTCACATCCCTGGCGATTGACTTTGTTTAGCTATTGCTCTGCTCACCACACACAAAGGAAAAATACCTGGAACTTGTTCCTGTAGCTGTTCCATTTTGTTAACCTTACTCAGTCTTCCTGCAATCTGGGTGATGCTACAATTTTCATTCCCATCAAATTATTACCCTATCTACGTAATTTCTGAACATTCTCTGGAGTTATGATCTAACTACTTACTTTGGATGAGTAATGTCCAGTTTTCCTTCAGTCTCTTCCTTTGTTTTGACACGTTATTGAACATCCTTTACCACAAATTTTAGGAGAACATGTACAAATTTGAGAATCTCCTTTTTGGAATTTGGATTGGGCTCAGGGTTTCCTTGTCTGAACCTTTCTCAGTATCCAAAATTTTTTTAAATCTTCAGGTTTCTAAATTGGTATTCCCTTTCTCTCTTGGTTTTTCTTCCCTGAAATACCTGTTAACAGTTTTTTCAAGTTCAAATTTTTAAAAATTTCTGCAGGTCGTTCTGCTATAATTCGCAGTTCATTAATGCAAATTAGCTGTAACGCATTTGACCAAATGGAGGCACTGTTTCTAAAGCACAAACTTTTAAACCATATGTTGGCTACAACACAATTACATTGGAACCAATTTAAGCACTGTTTGTAAAGTGCGATTTTTCTATGATACGTGATTGCACAAAAACGCAACATCACATAATAGAAGAACAACCTGGATTTCCTTTTCGGTTCTTCCCAAATTTAATTCTCCTTCTTTGCTCTTGGAATTCCATTTCCAAGTGTTCCTCTCCATTAGAATTCCACAAACTGAATTGACTCAGGTATTTTCATCAATCCCAAATGTTGTTCTAATATTTCAGTTATCTATGTTTTCTTAAATTCTGCAGGAAATAAAATCTTCAAGTCCTTTGCATAATCTATTAGGTTAGACCTAGTTAAATCAAGTAAACTAGTCAGGGATACCTTCTCCATCCACAGGAAATCTCTAGCTGCTTCCAGTGCCATTTTGCTTTTACAATATGAGAAACATGGTATCTGTCGTTTTATTATACAGTCATAGAGATGAACAGCACGGAAACAGACACTTTGATCCAATGCATCCATGCCAACCAGATATCCCAACCTAATCTAGTCCGACCTGCCATTCATATCCCTCCAAAGGAGAAAGTGAGGACTGCATATGCTGGCAGTTAGAGTCAAGATTAGAGTGGTGTTGGAAAAGCACAGCAGGCCAGGCAGCATCCGAGGAGTAGGAAAATCGACGTTTTCGGCAAAAGGGTTCCTCCAAACCCTTTTTATTCATATACCCATCCAGTTGCCTTTTAAATGTTGCAATTGTACTAGTCTCCACCACTTCCTCTGGCAGCTCATTCCATATATGTACCATCCTCTGCCCCTTAGGTCTCTTTTATATCTTTCCCCTCTGACCCTAAATCTATGCCCTCTAGTTCTGGACTCCCTTATGCCAGGGAAAGAGACTTTGTCTATTTACCCTATTCATGCCTCTCATGATTTTATAATCCTCTATAAGGTCACCCCTCAGCCTCCAACACTCGAGGGGAAAACACCCGGAGGTTATTCAACCTCTCCCTATAGCTCAAATCTCCAACCCTGGCAACATCCTTGTAAATCTTTTCTGAACCCTTTCAAGTTTCACAACATCATTCCGATAGGAAGGAGACCAGAATTGCATGCAATATTCCAAAAGTGGCCTAACCAATGTCCTGTACAGATGCAACCTGACCTCCCAACCCCTGTACTCAATACTCTGACCAATATAGGAAAGCCTACCAAATGCCTTCTTCACTATCCTATCTACCTGCAACTCTATTTTCAAGGAGCTATGAACCTACACTCCAAAATCTCTAGGACCTTACCATTAAGTGTAAAAGTCCTGCTAGGATTTGCTTTCTCTGTCATATGTAAACCTATTAACTACACCTCTTATGTTCACTTCCAAATCATCTATATAAATTATGAAAAGTAGTGGACCCAGCACCGATCCTTGTGGCACTCCTCTGGTCATAAGTCTCCAATCTGAAAAACAACCCTCTACCACCACCCTCTGTCTTCTACCTTTGAGCCAGTTCTGTGTCCAAATGGCTAGTGAGAAAGTGAGGACTGCAGATGCTGGAGATCAGAGCTGAAAATGTGTTGCTGGAAAAGCGCAGCAGGTCAGGCAGCATCCAAGGAGCAGGAGAATCGACGTTTCGGGCATGAGCCCTTCTTCAGGAATGAGGAAAGTGTGCCAAGCAGGCTAAGATAAAAGGTAGGGAGGAGGGATTTGGGGGAGGGGCGTTGGAAATGTGATAGGTGGAAGGAGGTTAAGGTGAGGGTGATAGGCCGGGGTGGAGGTGGGGGCGGAGAGGTCATGAAGAAGATTGCGGGTTAGGAAGGTGGTGCTGAGTTCAAGGGTTGGGACTGAGACAAGGTGGGGGGAGGAGAAATGAGGAAACTGGAGAAATCTGAGTTCATCCCTTGTGGTTGGAGGGTTCCTAGGCAGAAGATGAGGCGCTCTTCCTCCAGCCGTCATGTTGCTATGGTCTGGCGATGGAGGAGTCCAAGGACCTGCATGTCCTTGGTGGAGTGGGAGGGGGAGTTGAAGTGTTGAGCCACGGGGTAGTTGGGTTGGTTGGTCCGAGTGTCTCAGAGGTGTTCTCTGAAACATTCCGCAAGTAGGCGGCCTGTCTCCCCAATATGGAGGAGGCCACATCGGGTGCAGTGGATGCAGTAAATGATGTGTGAGGAGGTGCAGGTGAATTTGTGGCGGATATGGAAGGATTCCTTGGGGCCTTGGAGGGAAGTAAGGGGGGAGGTGTGGGCGCAAGCTTTGCATTTCTTGCGGTTGCAGGGGAAGGTGCCGGGAGTGGATGTTGGGTTGGTGGGGGGTGTGGACCTGACGAGGGAGTCACGGAGGGAGTGGTCTTTTCAGAATGCTGATAGGGGAGGGGATGGAAATATATCCCTGGTGGTGGGGTCCGTTTGGAGGTGGTGGAAATGACGATGGATGATACGATGATACCATGCAGGCACTCTGCCTCTATTCCTGATGAAGAGCTTTTGCCCAAAACATCAATTTTCCTGCTCCTCGGATGCTGCCTGTACAGCACCAGGCTGTACAGCACCACTGTAATCTAGAAACTGGTTTCCAGCATCTGCAGTCCTTGTTTTTACCTTTTTAACCTTATTGAACACCTTACGGAAGTCCATATAGATCACGTCTACCGCTCTGCCCTCATCAATCCTCTTTGTTACTTCCTCAAAAAACTCAATCAAGTTTGTGAGACTGATATCCCACACACAAAGCCATGTTGACTATCCCTAATCAGTCCTTGCCTTTCCAAATACATGTACATCCTGTCCCTCAGGATTCCCTCCAATAACTTGCCCACTACCGACATCAAGATCACCGGTCAATAGTTCCCTAGCTTGTCCTCACCACCTTTCTTAAATAGTGGCACCAGATTAGCCAACCTCCAGTCTTCCGGCACCTCACCTGTGACTATTGATGATACAAGTATCTCAGCAAGGAGCCCAGCAATCACTTGTCTATCTTCCTGTGAGTTCTATGGGGATTAAACTACTTTTATGCATTTCAAGATATCCAGCACTTCCTCCTCTGTAATATGGACATTTTGCAAGATGTCACCATCTATTTCCCTACATTCTATACCTTCCATGTCCTTTTCCACAGTAAAATCTCCTGTGTCTCCATGCAAAGGCTGCCTTGCTGATCTTTTGAGGGGCCTTATTCTCTCCCTAGCTACCCTTTTGACATTAATGTAAATGTAAAAACCCTTTGGTTTCTCTTTAAATCTATTTGTCAAAGCTATCTCATATTCTTTTTTTGCCCTCCTGATTTCCCTCTTAAGTACACTCCCACTGCCTTTACATTCTTCTAATGATTCTCTTGATCTGACCTGTCTAGATGTGACAATAGGCTTCCTTTTTTTTTAACCAAACCCTCAATTTCTTTAGTCATCCAACATTCCCTACACCTACCAGCCAGTCCAGAATATACTGTCTCTGGACTCTAGTTATCTTATTTCTGAAGGCTTCCCACTTTCCAGCCATCTCATTACCTGCGAACTTCTGCCCCCAAGTCAACTTTTGGAAGTTCTTGCATAATAATGTCAAAATTAGCCTTCCTCCAATTTAGAACTTAAACTTTTAAGTCTGGTCTATCCTTTTCAATCACTATTTTAAAACAAATAGAATTATGGTCAATGGCTCCAAAGTGCTCCCCTCAGTCACCTGCCCTGTCTTATTTCCCAAGAGTAGGTCAAGTTTTGCACCTTCTCTAGTAAGTACATCCACATACTGAATCAGAAAATTTTCTTGTACACACTTAAAAATTCCTCTCCACCTAAACCTTTAACACTATGGCAGTCCTAGTCTGTGTTTGGAAAGTTAAAATCCCTTACCATAACCAACCTATTATTCTTACAGATAACTGAGATCTCTTTACAGATTTGTTTTCTTTGTCAATTATCATTTCACATCTAATTTCCCATTGACCACATGAAACATCCCAACAATGGACCTATCATCCAGTACTTTCTTTTAATTTACAATCTGCAGATAGGCGTGAACCCACCAAACCCTCTCCATATCAGAAATGTATCCTCGTTCCTTTCTCCTCTCAGCTCCCAAAGAGGTGCAACTAAGACAGCAAATGGAGGAATTGCAAAAGAACAGAAATGATGGAAATATATCAATATTGATTTCTTGTTTGCAGCTACCAGGTTATTTACCAATACACTGCAGATAACAAGAGGCAGAATTTTGCAGTGTGAGACAATGAGAATAAGGCCTTTAGATAGAACAAACGGCATAGATCATGCAGGTGTCAAATCGTACATTAGTTCTGATATGGAGGGATCAAATGAGCATTTCCAACGTCTAGTGGCTGAAGCATTGAGCTCTAAATGGCATGCTGATGTCAAATCAGCACTTGATGCTGAATATTGTTATGAATTGCCTGTCTTGCAGATTCCTACTGGCAGTTCACTGCGTACTTGAGTTGGATATCATTTGGCACAATTCATCAAGAATTGTGCATGCTTATGGATGCCACTTTTGAGCACTAAAAGCACAAAGATGCAAATGATCTGAAATCTCACCTATGGCATTCATCAAAAAGAAATTCGCAAAATTAAAAAAAAATCAGATGCAATGACTTCGTGTGCATTTTGAGATTCAGTTAAAATAAATTAATAGCATTTCAATGTTTTAAGTGTTTCTATGATTTCCTGTATCGCTACTTTAATTGCAAAATCTTATTTTCATAACACTGTTATCCCAAATCATACATTGTTATGATAGTGATACAAGGCTGTTTGCTTTTCTTTTTTACGCACCAATTTCCGCCGAGAATTTGTCTTGTTTTCAATGCCTGGAGGAGGTTTAAGCTGAGATGGGGATGGTTTGGAGCAAGGTTTCATGTTCTGGCTTTTAACTTGTGTTGCATATTCCTTTTGTCGTTTCATTTTCTCTGTCTGAACAAAGGCACAAAAACAAATATCAACTGCAGAAGTGGAATGAAAAAATAAACTTGTTTCTGGCTGATGGAAGAGCTATGATGGTGATGGTGGATTGGGAAACGTTACTGAAAGAAATGACTGGGTAGCAACGGCAAACATTCAAAGTCCAAACGGGTGAACCACAAAAACAATTTATTCTTGTTTGACACAAAGAGAACAGTGGCCAAACCATGGTTTTCAAGGGAAATTAAAGCTAGTATCAGATGCAAAAAAGAGGCATGTAAATTGGCAAGAAAAAAAAGCACTTGAGGATTGGAAGCAGTTTAGAAGATAGAACAAAAGAAAAGGGATTGGTTTAGAAGGGGAAAATAAGTATGGGAGTAAACCTGTGGGGAACATAAGAATTTACTCTAAAAGGTTCTATAGGTATTATTGAGAGAAAAAAGATTGGTGAAAACTAATATGGATCCTTTACAGTCAGAAAAGAGGGAATTTATAATGGAGGACAAGAAATATCTAATGAACTAACTCCATACTTCACTTCTGTCTTGGACATGAATAACATACCAGAAGTTATGGGTAGCACAGGGTTTAGTGAGAGGGAGGAACTGAAGCAAATCTGTATTAGTAGAGAAATAGTGTTGGACAAATTGATGGGATTGAAGGCTGATAAATCCCCAGGGCCAGATAACTTAGTTTGCAGAGTATTTAAAGAAGTGACCCTCGAAATAGTGGATGCATTGGTGGTCATCTTCCGAGATTCTTTAGACTCTGGAACAGTTCCTACATATTGGAGGATAGCTAATGTAATTCCACTAATTAAAAAGATATAGAGAGAAAACAGGGAAATATAGACCAGTGGGTCTGATGTATGTACTGGGGAAGATGTTAGAGCCCACTGTCAAGGATTTTGCAGTATAGCACGGAGAGAAGAGTGGTAGAATCAGATGCATCAGTATGGGTTTACAAAAGGGAAATCATTCTTGACAAATCTACTAAAATTCTATGAGGATGTAACTAGTAGAGTTGATCGGTGAGCCAGTGGATGTGGTATATTTGAACTTTCAGAAGGTTTTCAAAGAAGACCCTCAAAAGACATTAATGCATAAAACTAAAGCACATGGGATTGTGTGTAGTGTATTGAGGTGGACATAGAGTTGGTTAGCAGAGAGGAAAACAAAGAGTGTGACTAAATGTCTTTTTTTTCAACGGCTGTGATTAGTGGGATACTGCATAATATATGTTAATGATTTAGATGAGGGAACAAAATATAATTGCTCCAAATTTGCAGGTAACACAGAACTGGGTGGAAGAGTGAGCTGTGAGGAGGATATAGAGATGTTGCAGTGTGATTTGGACAGGCTCAGTGAGTGTGCAAAAGTATGACACATTCAGTATAATGTAGATAAATGTGAGATTGTAAACTTTGGTAGAAAAAAAGGGAAGGATTATTATTTGAATGACTGTATATTGAAAGAGAGGAGTGTTCCATGACACTCTGATGGTCTCATGCACCTGTTGCTGGAAGTAAGTGCAAAGGTGCAGCAAGCAGTAAAACTGGCTATCTGCATGTTGGTTTGCACAACGACAGGATTCAAGTACTGGAATTATACAGGGCATTATGATTCTGGATCAGCGATGCTGGAAGAGCACAGCAGTTCAAGGCAGCATCCAACGAGCATTGGATGCTGCCTGAACTGCTGTGCTCTTCCAGCACCACTGATCCAGAATCTGGTTTCCAGCATCTGCAGTCATTGTTTTTACCACAGGGCATTATGAGGCTATACCTAGATTGTGTGCAGTTTTGGTCTCCTTATCTGAGGAAGGATGGGTCTTGCTATAGAGGGAGTGCAGTGAAGGTTTGCCATATTGATTTTGGAATGATAAGACTGATGTTTGAGGAGAAATTGAGTCAGTTTGGATTGTATTAACTGGAGATTAGAAGAATTACAGGGATCTCATAGAAAGCCACAAAATTCTCACAGAACTAGACAGGTTAGATGCAGGAAGCACGTTTCTGATGGTAGAGGTGTCCAGAATCATAGTTTAAGGATCGGGGTAAATACTTAAGGACCAAGACGAGGAGAAACTTCTTCACTCAGAGAGTGCTGAACCTGTGAAACTCACCAGAGAAATAGTTAAGACCAAAACATGTACTTTCAAGAAGGAGATAGATATAGATCTAAGGAGGTAGCCCTTGTGGCTAAAAGAGATCCAAGGAAATAGGGAAGGAGGGCAGGATTAGAATCTTGAGCTCAATGATCAGTCATGATTATGTTGAATTGCAGAGCAGTCTCAAAGGGTTGAATGACCTACTTCTGCTTGAATCTTCTATGTTTCTATGTCAGAGACAAAGGCAGGGTTGTCACTTTTCTATGTCTTGCAGTTTGTTCCTGACATTGTGTTTTGTACAAAATGCCCAGTACTACCAGAGAAACCAGACGTTGTGTTATTCTAAATAACATCATTAAGAGGATTTGATGCAAGGTCACATTCCCACTCAAAACCAGCAGGAATCGTAGCCTGGATTCTGAACTTAAGAGACAGCAGGAAGCCAACCAATAGTGTTCAAAAGGAAAATCTGCCCACATAGGAGAGCTCCAGAAATGTAAACATCATATAATTGGAAGGGTCTAGGGAAGAGCGGCCCAAAGTTTCCTTGAGGAACCTTTAGGAACACACCTAGTTCTTCAGCACACGAGGAGACTAAAACAAAATACAAACATGGCTAGATCTTCTTTGTCCTTGGCTGTTGTTCCCAACAGGTTTACTGTTAGGAAAAGCACCACTGGCTTCTTGCTCAGGCTACAAGTTAAAATGGAAATTTGGAACATAATTACAATATTAGACCTCCATATTTAAGGAGGAGCTGGAAACATCCAGATTACAGTGGGAAATGTTTGGAAAGCTCCATTTCAAATAACTCCCTGACCTATCTTAATATGAACACAAAAGCTGAAAGCACTTGCCTTTTCTTGAGCAGATTTATAGTCTGGTCCCAAACCTCCAAGTTTCACATCCTGTTTTAAACTCTTATAATCTCTCAATGTGTAGGGCTAAATAGGAAAAAAATGGCATAGAAATCAACAAAGTTTCCTTAACTATTTTATACCAGCTGATATGCTGTAAAGGTTGCACTTGAAGTTGTAGAAATTGTAAAACAGAGTGGATATAAAAGATAAAAAGGGCTGAGAAGACTCTGCAGGTCTGGCAGCATCTGTGGAGAGCCAGAGATAATTTTTTGAGTCCAACATGACTCTTTTTTGGGACTAGAAAAGTGGAAAAGTGATGGATGTTATTCTGTAGACAAAGGTGGGAAGTAGCAAGTGGAACAGAAGGAAGGTCAGGGGAAGATTAGAGGGCAAGGGAGGTTAGAGATAAGAACATAAGGCAAAGGTAGTAATAGCTGGAAATGTGTTGCTGGAAAAGCGCAGCAGGTCAGGCAGCATCCAAGGAACAGGAGAATCGACGTTTCGGGCATAAGCCCTTCTTCCTGAAGAAGGGCTTATGCCCGAAACGTCGATTCTCCTGTTCCTTGGATGCTGCCTGACCTGCTGCGCTTTTCCAGCAACACATTTTCAGCTCTGATCTCCAGCATCTGCAGCCCTCACTTTCTCCTCAAAGTTAGTAATAGTAATGTTTGTAGTGAAGTGAGATAGGTCAAGTGTAGGTGTTTAATAATAGAATGTAGACCAGCTCTCTCTCCAGTTTTGAAATGGCCATATTTGACTTAAAATATTACTGACAGATTAAAAACTGACAAAGGACCAGCACTCCAAAAGCTTGTGATTTTGAATAAATCTGTTGGACTATAACCTGGTGTCATGTGACTTCTAATTAATTCCAAAGGTGTACAGCCTAAGTGGATTAGCCATGGGTAAATGGAGGGTTACAGGATGGGGTGGATTTGTGTGGGATGGTCTTCAGAGGGTTGGTGTGGACTCTGAATAGCCTGCTTTCGCACAGTAGGGATTCAATAATATTTTCAGTCAAATATAGCTATTTCAAAACGGAAGAGAGAGTTGGTCTGTATTTTGTTATTAACTTCTGGTTTTGCCTACCCAAGTCCAACTCCACATCATGGCCACCTTTGGACTGTGGGAGGAAACTCACACAGTCACAGAGAGAATGTGCAAATTCCACACAGTCACCAGGGCGTGTATTTGAACCTGGATCCCTAGTGCTGTGAGGTAGCAGTGCTAACTACTGAGTCATCATGCCATTAAGTCTATTTATCTCCACAGATGCTACCAGAGCTGTAGAAATTTTCCCAGCGCTGTTTTTATTTCACATTTCCAACATCCACAGCATTTTGGTTTTGTTTTAATGACTACAGAAATAATTATTTGATATTCCCCCCTTGTTTCTTATTCTCCATAAGCTACATAAATAATTAAAACATAACGAAAGAACATGTGTCTCTCAAGTTATTCCTCATTGAGGCACAGATATCTGGAACTGTTCTTCATTCTAAGTCATCAAGACTACACCAATGAATGATGAAAGTTGACCCAAACTGTGGTTATTCAAATAAAAAGTAGCTTAGCGAATTTTGAGAAGATTTGTTGCTCAGGTTGAGATTTTAGATGTAGGCTTGCTTGCTGAGCTGAAAGGTTCATTTCCAGACATTTTGTTACCTTACTAGGTAACATCTTCAGTGGACCTCATTCAAAGCAATACTGAAACATCCTGCTTTCTATTTATATGTTTGGGTTTCTTTGTGTTGGTGATGTTATTTCCTGTGGTGGAGTCATTTCCTGGTCCTTTTCTCAGGGGGTGGTAGATGGGGACTAACTCGATGTGTTTGTTGATAGAGTTCTGGTTGGAATTCCAAGCATGGCATTCCAACCAGAACTCTATCAACAAACACATCGAGTTAGACCCCATCTATCACCCCCGAGAAAAGGACTAGGAAATGACTTCACCACAGGAAATGACATCACCAACCCAAAGAAACCCAAACATATAAATAAAGCAGGAATTTTCAGCATTGCTTCGTATGAGGTCCACTGAAGATGTTACCTAGTAAAGTAACAAAACATCTGGAAATGAACCTTTCAGCTCAGCGAGTAAACCTACATCCAAAAAGTAGCTTAACCTGTTTATGCTTCCAGACCAGCAAAGGACATAATATCATGATTCTGGTACATTTCACCTTGCTGATCAGTTTCAAATAACTAGAAATTGAGGTTATATGTGATGTTAGTGGTGGAAAGTACTTCACAAAGTAGATAAAAAGTTAAGAGAGAGCAACTTAGTCAAAGAATGAATTTTGAAGTAGTTTTTAATGTGAAGAGAAAAACTGATGATATTAGATTCTTTACAGTGTGGAAACAGGCCCTTCAGCCCAACTAGTCCACACTGCCCCTCCGAAGAGAAACCCACCCAAACCCATTCCCCTATATTTACCCTGACTAACGAACCTAATACTACGGGCAATTTAGTATGGCCTATTCACCTGACGTGCACATCTTTGGATTGTGGGAGGAAACTGGAGCACCCAGAGGAAATCCACGCAGACACAGGGAGAATGTACAAACTCCACACAGACAGGCGGGAATCGAACCCAGGACCCTAGTGCTGTGAGGCAGCAGTGCTAACCACTGAGCCCCTTGCCACAATAGCTGAATCCTAAGCTGTTAGGGGCAAGATGGAGACAAGGCAAATTGCTTAAAATTTTTAAGTTGAAATCAATTATGTGGGAAGGTCTATAGTACAGGAGAAATTTGTAAGTTAAGCTGTGGCGAGGCTGTGGAGGGATTTTAAGACAGGGACATATTGGGATTTTCCTAAAATTTTATTCATGATTAAATGAACTAGCATTATGATTTCTTTTATATGAAAGCAAAGATTTTACTTTTAGTATAAATATGGCAAAGCAAATGTATTCTTTATTATGCAATTACTGTAATCTACAAATGAAACTGAGAAACCATTCAATTCCACAAGAACTGAGGGGAGAACACGTCCTGTTACTGGCTTTTGCCCGAAACGTCGATTTCGCTGCTCGTTGGATGCTGCCTGACTTGCTGTGCTCTTCCAGCACCACTGATCCAGAATATAAAACACATTGCCTATCTAATAATCAACCCTATTCTGAGCCGAGTTTGCAGAAGGAGGTAATTTATACCAGCACTATAGGCAGTGATTCTTTTGGCTAGGGGTGCTTTTGAAAAACCAGAAGAGGCACAGACAGAATATAAAACATGGATGTTTTCAACCAGAATAAAGAGTTACTCAGGAAGAATAAAATATTTTCAGCTTTTGTACACGTCATGGAGTCACCTAGACAATAAAATAAAATGTTACAATCCATGAAAGAGGAACTATTGATTATACTTGAATGTAATAGAGAGATCTAGCAACTGGACCAGGTAGCATTCAATTCTAAAGATTCCCCTCCTAAATTATTGCAAATCAAGAGTGGATATTATGGAATTTAGGCACAAGGAAGTTAGCATAAATTGCTTTTGCTTTCATTGGAGCAGTCTCGAAGATGTTTTGATTAAAAATTTAGAAGATTGTGAAGGGATTGAGAACATTAATTCTAGAAAACTGTTCACTACGGTGAAGAATTCAAACTCACAGAGAAAATCCAAAATTCAAAACAGTAGGTCACAAATAAAAAATGAAGTTAGATTGAGGGAAATCAAAATAAACTTCATCGTTCTGATTATAAGAGAACTGTAGACAATATGTAAAAATGCATAGCATAAATGAATTAAAGAGGCAAATACACACACCTCTGGTCAGATGTGATTTAGGGTTTTGATGAGAAAATGAGGTCCTTTTTTCAAATGTGTCACGTCTGCAGGTAAATTTTAAATGTCAATTTGACTGAAGTCGACATTTCACAACATGGTTATCAAATGTTATGTTTCATGCATGCCTCTAATTCTAAGTTTACATCTTTTTTTTAAGAGTGTGAGGACTGAGCCTAGTGAAAATGGGGGTGGTGCAAACTTTAGCTATTGTTCAATATGTATCAGAACCTCTTCTACCCACACTTACACAATTTACTGATAAGATTACCACATTTTGTTTAGTGATCAAATACCTCAGAGGCATAGATCTGACAAAATTAGCAAACACAAAGGGAAACAATTATTACAGCACTAGGGGGGATGGATGAATCAGACAGATTTGTTCAATAGTCAGTGACTAATCCCTAAAACCAGTCTGCAGGGCAGTCAGCTGGCAATACACAAAATGCACAGCACAAAACTACAAAACTATTACTTATGGTTACAACGTCAGTATTGGAGCTTTAAGGTAACTTTTAAGTGTGTGCGTGGTATTGGCTGTGCGAATCTCTTTAATTCTTTACCAGTTACTTCACTGATAATCTGCAATGTTCAAGCTACATCGTGAAAATCTTCCCGATGAGAGTAAACAGAAAATACTAGTCTTAATTGCCATTCAAGATAAAAAGGATGTTGATCCATCTAAATCTCAGTTAACATCGGTTGAGTGATTCTGAGCTCCACTGTCAGCATCACTTCAAACTATAGAATAAATAGACCTTTAATTCTTTTTAATGTAAACAGATTATTGATTTGACAAAAGTATACTGCATTTATTAACAAAATAGCTGCATGTTCAGGGCCCTGCCACTGACTGGATTTTATAGTGCAGTCAAAGAACGACTAGAAACCATTACAAAGCACTAATCTCACTGAGGCGTTCAGACTACACCATGAACTATGAAAGCAAAGCTTGAATGTTTATAATTGCCGACTGAATCAGATTACACATTTACAAATTACTTGGATGCCTGACTACATCTATTATCTCAGGGAAACAAACATGGCAGAGATTGTACTCTCATATGCAAATTTAGAATTAGAGGCATACATGAAAACATAACATTTCATAACCATGTTGCTAAAATCACATAAAGTTAGAATATAGAACATTACAGCGCAGTACAGGCCCTTTGGCCCTCAATGTTGCGTCGACTTGTGGAAGCAATCTGAAGCCGATGTATCCTACACCATTCCATTTTTATCCATATGTTTATCCAATGACCATTTAAATGCCCTTAAAATTGGCAAGTTTACTACTGATGCAGGCAGGGCGTTCCACGCCCCTGTTACTTTCTGAGTAAAGAAACTACCTCTGACATGTCCTATAACTATCACCCCTCAATTTAAAGCTATGTCCCCTCGAGCTGGCCATTACCATCTGAGGAAAAAGGCTCTCACTGTCCATCCTATTTAACCCTCTGATTATCTTATATGTCTCAATTGAGAGATCTCTCAACCTTCTTCTCTCGAATGAAAACAGCCTCAATTCCCTCAGCCTTTCCTTGTACAACCTTCCTTTTATACCAGGTAACATCCTAGTAAATCACCTCTGAACCATTTCCAAAGCTTTCACATCCTACCTATAATGCAATGACCAGAACTGTATGCAATACTCCAAGTGCGGCTGCACAATAGTTTTGTACAGCTGCAACATGACCTCATGGCTCAAAACCCAATCCCTCTACCAATAAAAGCTAACACAAAGTATGCTTTCTTAACAACCCTATCAACCTGGGTGGCAACGTTCAGGGATCTATGTACATGGACACCAAGATCTCTCTGCTCATTTTCACTGCAAAGAATCTTTCCATTAGCCCAGTACTCTTTATTCCTGTTGCTCCTTCCAAAGTGAATTACCTCACACTTTTCCACATTAAACTCCATTTGCCACCTCTCAGCCCAGCTCTGCAGCTTTTCTATGTCCCTCTGTAACCTGCAACATCCTTTGGCACTGTCACAACTCCACTGACTTTAGTGTCATCCATTAGTTTACTAACCTTCTGCGCCCTCTTCCAGGTCATTCATAAAAATGACAAACAGCAGTGGACCCAAAACAGATCCTTGCAGTACACCACGAGTAATTAACCTCCAGGATGAACATTTCCCATCAACCACAACACTCTACCTTCTTTCAGCTAGCCAATTTCTGATCCAAGGAGATAGGAGAAGTGCTAAATGAATATTCACACTCAATCCCCTGCCTCTGTATTTTGTGCAATAGCCTACTGTGGGAAACTTGTAAGGCATGACCTACCCTTCACAAAAACATGTTGATTATCCCTAATCAAATTATTCCTTCCTAGATGATTATAAATCTTATCTCTTATAACCTTTTCTGACACTTAGTTTACCCAGAACTGAAGTAAGGTTCACTGGCCCATAATGACCAGGCTTGTCTCTATTCCACTTCTTGAACAAGGGGACATTTGCCATCTTCCAGTCCACTGGCACTATTCCTGTAGACAATGACAACATAAAGATCAAAGCCAAAGGCTCTGCAATCTCTTCCTTGGCTTCCCAGAGAATCCTAAAATAAATCCCATCCGGCCCAGGGGACTTATCTATTTTTACACTTTCCAGAATTGCTGACACTTCCTCCTTGTGAACCACAATCCCATCTGGTCTCGTAGCCTGTATCTCAGTATTCAGCTTGACAACATTGTCTTTTTTCAGTGTGAATATCGCCAAAAAATATTCATTTAGCACTTCTCCTATCTCCTTGGACTCTATGCGCAACTTCCCACTACTCTCCTTGAGTAGGCCTAATCTTACTCTCATCACTCTTTTATTCCTGATATACCTATAGAAAGCTTTAGGGTTTTCCTTGATCCTATCTGCCAATGACTTCTCATGTCCCCTCCTGGCTCTTCTTATTTTTCTCTTTAGGTCTTTCCTGGATAGCTTGTGACTTGCAAGCACCTTAACTGAGCCTTCACGTCTCATCCTAACATAAGCCTTCTTCTCCCTCTTGACAACTATAGTCCAATTATAATTCTAATTGAAGATCTTTGCAAGTTAATTAATCTATAAAAATAAGTGTGTAATTTTAACTTTTGCAGTAAATTGCATCGTGGTACAATTCAATTTTATTTAAGCACAGAAGCAGAATTAAAGGTTCATGTCTTGAAATAACATTTCGATGGTAATTTTAAGGGGCAGTATAGGACAGTATTGCTCTTAGTGGGTCTGACCTTTGCCTACTGCCCAATTTTTGCCTGTAACGTGTAGAATTATATTATGATGTGAACTATTAGATTTATATATATTTTAATATAATTTATCATAAGTTCGGTTTTTGGTTTTTGTGTTAGTGACATGTGGGTTTTCTGTATGTCTGAAGTTAATAATTAGCTTGTAACTTTTGTAGACATGGTGATTAGTTTCAAAAAGGTATCTGAGGCCGAGGTTTAGAATTAATGGGTTTTGTGCATCACTAATGGATTTTTGTATACTTTAGGTTGTTTTGCGAACCACAAAGGTAAATAATGGGGCCTCGAGGTTTGTTAGAGATTTCTGGAACATGTTTGCTTTAAGTGTGAGGGAATCACACATAACTTAGAGATGGACAGATTTCTTATAGTTTGACTTTGAGTTTTGAGCATACCTGTAAAGCAAATGGATGAAATTGGCTCTATAGATCAGTGCTGCTTACATCAGAAGGATATAGTGAAGAATTAATTTTAGTCCCAGACTAGAATCTTGGGATAAAACCATGAAGAGGTTTCTTAAAACTTCATAAATTTAATCTCAAATATAAAATAGCTCCATGAAGAAGCTCCAGGAGTGACATCAATTTATCTACAGTTCAAATCTATAAAGTCACAAGTGACCTAAACCTACTGAAGTATTTGAGACAGGTTCTCTGGTGTGTGTACTGTACAATGGTGTCTATTGACATTAGACAAAGTGTGTTTTGGGGTACTGTACCAGGGGTTTGTTTTGGATACTACACAAAAAGCTGTTCTTTTTCTTTACAATTTAGAAAGGTATGCTAATAAACTTATATTTTTGCAGTGTGTTTAAAAATCTTTGAATTTGTGCTTTCAGTAGATAGTTTTGTTTATTCCATTTCATTTTCCTTCTTTTTGACAATTAATTTCTGGTTTATTGTTAACGGAAAGTCTGCAGAATTGTGTACTTATGTTTCAGCAAGAAACAAGGTTGTTAAAACAAAACAAAATAAAATATGATCAATCAAACAAGCTTCAGCCTGGGATCTGATTTATTCAGTAATAACATCAGCTGTGATAATAATAGCTTTTAAAAAAAGAAAATTTACTCCTGGCTTAAAATCTTTAAATAAAATATTCATTAAATTCAGCACTCTCTCCTCAATTCACTCACAAGTTATAGCTGATAAAAGTTGGGAGCTGGCCATTTTCTTTATTATTTACACAGAATTTAACCTGATCTAGTTTAATTCGCTGCCAAAATTGGGAGATGTCCCAAACCTTATTACTTGATTTTAACTGCATTTGGAAACAAAAGAATCTTCTGCAATCTTCCGAGGGGATTGCTGACCTTCTGTCAATTCTAACCTGGTGACAGACAAGGGGTTAGCAGAGAAAGGTAGAAGGACTATATGGAGTGATAACTGCAAGGAAATCAGCTACAAGAGGTTGTACTACACCAGCATAGTGTAGGCCCAGGCTAACATTAGGTAGATCTCATTGAGGAGCAGTGCAAATCTTGTTACATTTCCCAGTGAGAAGGCATAATAAGACTTACACCCCATTCCACTGCAATTGCATTGTCCTTTGTAGGCTTGGTCACTAAGGTATCAGTTTCTTTACCTCGAGCCTCCTCCAGATTGCAAAAGAATATATGAGTGACATCAATTTATCATTCATACATGTTTTAGGGTGACCGGTGACGTGCTTGCTAAAGCAAACATTTTTATTTGATATTCCAATGGATAACTGGCAACAGCAGACTAAGAATTTCTCATATCCAATTTTCATTGACTGAAACCATATAACAGTATGAGCTGTTTCAGATGTCACCCCTTGCTTTTACAAATTGCACTAAGAGCTATTCCTTGCAAGCTGATGAAATGACCCCTTTAGCATCCCACATTCATTTAGTACAATTGTTAAATCAGATACATAAGTCAACTTGAGCTTGAGTTGTCAAGCAACATCTCTGCCCTCTGGCTGCACTTGAAATGGTGTGCCAGTATAGCTCAGAAGGAGTAATCAGTATGCCAGTGATTCGTCACATGTGGTGAACTTTGGACACATAATTGAAAGATGGATTCACTCATGAATATGGATCTTCAGCAAAATAAGGATAATGATACTGATACTAAGATTATTAAAATATCAGAAAACATAAAATATTTGTTAGGAGCTACAGATCATTTGCAGTAGTTCATTAAAGAAAGCTTCTGTTGAACAATACTTATCTCACTGCATTAACAGTTATTGTGGTTCTGTTCGCTGAGCTGGAAGTTTTTGTTGCAAACGTTTCGTCCCCTGGCTAGGCGACATCATCAATGCTTGGGAGCCTCCTGCGAAGCGCTTCTTTGATGTTTCCTCCGGTGTTTATAGTGGTCTGTCCCTGCCTCCGGTTGTCAGTTTCAGCTGTCCGCTGTAGTGGTTGGTATATTGGGTCCAGGTCGATGTGTTTGTTGATGAAGTTTGTGGATGAATGCCATGCCTCTAGGAATTCCCTGGCTGTTCTCTGTCTGGCTTGCCCTATGATAGTAGTGTTGTCCCAGTCGAATTCATGTTGCTTGTTGTCTGCGTGTGTGGCTACTAAGGCTAGCTGGTCGTGTCGTTTCGTGGCTAGTTGATGTTCATGTATGCGGATTGTTAGCTGTCTTCCTGTTTGTCCTATATAGTGTTTAGTGCAGTCCTTGCATGGTATTTTGTACACTACATTCGTCTTGCTCATGTTGGGTATCGGGTCCTTCGTTCTGGTGAGTTGTTGTCTGAGCGTGGCTGTTGGTTTGTGTGCCGTTATGATTCCTAGGGGTCGCAGTAGTCTGGCAGTCAGTTCCGAGATGCTCCTGATGTATGGTAGTGTGGCTAGTCCTTTTGGTTGTGGTATGTCCTCGTTCCGTGGTCTTTCTCTTAGACATCTGTTGATGAAGTTGCGGGGGTATCCGTTTTTGGCGAATACCTTGTATAGGTGTTCCTCTTCTTTTTGCAGTTCTGGTGTACTGCAGTGTGTTGTGGCCCTTTTGAATAGTGTCCTGATGCAGCTTTGTTTGTGTGTGTTGGGGTGGTTACTTTCATAGTTTAGGACTTGGTCTGTGTGTGTGGCTTTCCTGTATACCCTTGTAGTGAATTCTCCGTTCGGTGTTCTCTGTATCATCACGTCTAGGAATGGGAGTTGGCTATCCTTTTCTTCTTCTCTCGTGAATCGGATTCCTGTGAGTGTGGCATTGATGATCCGGTGTGTTTTTTCTATTTCCGTGTTTTTAATGATTACAAACGTGTCATCGACATATCTGACCCAGAGTTTGGGTTGAATTTGTGGTAGGACTGTTTGTTCTAACCTTTGCATAACTGCCTCTGCTATGAGTCCCGAGATTGGTGATCCCATGGGTGTTCCGTTGATTTGTTCGTATGTTCGCAGTCATTTCATACGAACAAATCAACGGAACACCCATGGGATCACCAATCTCGGGACTCATAGCAGAGGCAGTTATGCAAAGGTTAGAACAAACAGTCCTACCACAAATTCAACCCAAACTCTGGGTCAGATATGTCGATGACACGTTTGTAATCATTAAAAACACGGAAATAGAAAAAACACACCGGATCATCAATGCCACACTCACAGGAATCCGATTCACGAGAGAAGAAGAAAAGGATAGCCAACTCCCATTCCTAGACGTGATGGTACAGAGAACACCGAACGGAGAATTCACTACAAGGGTATACAGGAAAGCCACACACACAGACCAAGTCCTAAACTATGAAAGTAACCACCCCAACACACACAAACAAAGCTGCATCAGGACACTATTCAAAAGGGCCACAACACACTGCAGTACACCAGAACTGCAAAAAGAAGAAGAGGAACACCTATACAAGGTATTCGCCAAAAACGGATACCCCCGCAACTTCATCAACAGATGTCTAAGAGAAAGACCACGGAACGAGGACATACCACAACCAAAAGGACTAGCCACACTACCATACATCAGGAGCATCTCGGAACTGACTGCCAGACTACTGCGACCCCTAGGAATCATAACGGCACACAAACCAACAGCCACGCTCAGACAACAACTCACCAGAACGAAGGACCCGATACCCAACATGAGCAAGACGAATGTAGTGTACAAAATACCATGCAAGGACTGCACTAAACACTATATAGGACAAACAGGAAGACAGCTAACAATCCGCATACATGAACATCAACTAGCCACAAAACGACATGACCAGCTATCCTTAGTAGCCACACATGCAGACAACAAGCAACATGAATTCGACTGGGACAACACTACTATCATAGGGCAAGCCAGACAGAGAACAGCCAGGGAATTCCTAGAGGCATGGCATTCATCCACAAACTTCATCAACAAACACATCGACCTGGACCCAATATACCAACCACTACAGTGGAGAAAGTGAGGTCTGCAGATGCTGGAGATCAGAGCTGGAAATGTGTTGCTGGAAAAGCGCAGCAGGTCAGGCAGCATCCAGGGAACAGGAGAATCGACGTTTCGGGCATAAGCCTGAAGAAGGGCTTATGCCTGAAACGTCGATTCTCCTGTTCTCTGGATGCTGCCTGACCTGCTGCGCTTTTCCAGAAACACATTTCCAGCAACCACTACAGCGGACAGCTGAAACTGACAACCGGAAGCGGCAGGGACAGACCACTATAAACACCGGAGGAAACATCAAAGAAGCGCTTCGCAGGAGACTGCCAAGCACTGATGATGTCGCCTAGCCAGGGGACGAAACGTTTGCAACAAAAACTTCCAGCTCGGCGAACAGAACCACAACAACGAGCACCCGAGCTACAAATCTTCGCACAAACTTTGATTAACAGTTATGGCCAAAATCTATCCAAGTCTTTGCAACTTCCAGTAAATTACAGTGTCCCAGAGATTAACTTTGATATATAGTGATGAAGTCAAAAGCAGGTCAAAGTGAGCAATCTCTAGAAATCTTCTGAAAACAATGAGGGAAAATCTTGCAATACATGGAACTACAGTAGGAGTGGTTGGTAAGGACATGGCAAAGGGAATGAGGTGCAGTGTGGTGTCGGAGGAATGGAATCTACACAGGCATTATTTAGATGACTTAAACATGGCAACTGGGCACAAAAAGGTCCCAGGAGGAGCCACGTATCACTCTGCGAGCAGCAGGAAATGTTTTTACGATTAAATCAGAAGCAGGAAGGGGCCAATGCCCACAACTCAATTGTATCAGGAAATCCATCCGATTCATTAACAAGCCACTTGACACCAATTATCTCTGAGCCTACCAGAATTTAGAGAATTCAGGGAATGAATGGCAGTCACAGAGCTCTCCTGTGCCTTTTGAGGCTGCATTGCAAACACCATCACATTTGTCAGCAGGCTACTGAGAGGGTCTCTCATTAGTAGGCGCTCTGTTCACAAACGAAGAACCGGGTATTGGGAATCAAAGGAGTCACAGAAAGCCCACTCACCCCCATCATCTTTGCCTCCAATCCTTCTACGCTCTCACTCCTGTTATCCAATCCCACGGCCCCCCAGCTCACCCTCAATTACTCTCAAGCCCTGTGATTCAATGAAGTTCCATGGTGTCATTTTAGTAGCATGACTGTCCTTTGCATTTGGTCGCACTGCAACCAATCACGAGCTGCAGGCTTCAGATTCATTGACAGCTCCAGAGTGAGATGGAATTTTGCCCCAGGTTCCTAAATCGCATGCAAAACTTAATGCTGGTCATTATTTATTCAGGCTTATACCATGGACGTAATTGTAGTTTCCCTTCAGTTCTGCAACTGGTGGGTGGAAACCTCAATGATCTCAAAAAGTCCAGCCCATCATGTGCGCTTCTAAGGAACTAAAAATAAAAAAAAACTGAACTGACATACATCTATAAAGCACTTCTCACAAATTCAAGACATCCCAAAGCATTTTACTGTCAATGAAATACAGTCACTGTCAGAAAACAGAAATAAGGCAGCCAATTTGTTATAGCAAGGTTCCACAAAAAAAATGCATTAAGTTATCAAACAATTTGTTCTTGATGATGGTGAGACATGAACGTTCATCAGTACTTTAGAAAATATTCTGAAGAAACTGGTCAGTCATATTAATAAGATAAAAACAAAACATAAATACTAAATCAATTTAAAAAATGGAAATTAAGCAAATTAGTCATCATGCTGGTTAAAAAAAGTTGTATTGATTTTCTTATACTGATTTGCTGAAACTCTTTCCATTCGTTATTATAAAGCCCCGATTCTATGCAAAGGCTCAGTTCCCAAAAATTTCTATTATTTATATAAACAGAAACCATGGATACTGGAAACCTTAAATCAAAAAATGTGGAAATACTAACCAAGTTCTTAATTATATTTGTGTGCACAGAGACTCTACCCAAAATACTTAAATAAAGTTAAGATTAGATTAGATCCCCTACAGTGTGGAAACAGGCCATTTTGCCCAACAAATCCACACCGATCCTCCAAAGAGTTACCCACCTTGACCCATTTCCCTACCCTAAATTTACCCCTGACTAATGTACCTAACATTATGGGCAATTTAGCACAGCCAATTCACCTGACCTGCACATCGTTAGATTGGGGGAGGAAACCGGAGCAAACCCACGCAGACATGGGGAGAATATGCAAACTCCACACAGACAGTTGCCTGAGGCGGAAATCAAACCCGGGTCCCAGGTACTGTGAGGCAACAGTGCTAACCATTGAGAACTGAGACAGAAGATTTGCACATGACATCATGTAAGCCTTGTAAATTAATATCAGTTTGAAACGCATGAAACGTCTTTGTGCAGGATCATCAAATGACAAAAATTCCACAAAGGATGTAAATACCATTTTACCACACGTAACACAAAATGTCTTATTAAGATGCTGTTTTTATAACTATCATGTAAAGTTTCAGAAACTGTCAGCCATTTTGGCTGTGTGTGTACCTTGTATTTATTATTTTCTTTCAGCTTATTAATCTTCTCCATTTGTGCCAGGTAGCCATCTGAATTACAGCGTGATAGTGTCACTGCTTTCTTCTCATTTGGCCGAGTTTGCTCTAGTTCAGAGTCACTGTCTCCCATGAGGCCAATAGGTGGCAGCACCAGGTGAGAAGCACCAGGGTGTGTGTGAAGCGGACGTGGTGTGCCCTCATAAATATGCTCCATTTGCTGAATGAGGCGTGTGCTCGGAGACTGAACAAAATGATAAGGGGGTAGAAAGGAAAGCGGTGGAAACCTAGATAAAAAAACAAACAGGAAAGGTGATTAAATAATTTTTATTGAATTAACTATTGCCTGTAACATATTTTAAAAGGCAGAAATACGGAATAATCATTTACAATAGGTCAGGGAAATGGTTCTAGCACTTAGCTTTTAGCTACTGAAAAACAACGAACATGTTCTTACAACCCTAGTGGGATCAGTGCACTAGAAGTCAAACCCCACTATTGCATGAGTTGTCATCAAAGTGAAATACGACCAATTTAATCTCTCAGATGGTTAATGCTTGACTGTGACTTCCATCTAAGATAAAAGAAATTCACACCAGGTTTCATTAATGAACAAGAAAATCAAAATTTTATTGTAACAAGCTTATCCTCTGACAAGTGGCAAAAATGGATTATTAATAACTAATGTGAAGTTAAGCAATACTTTCTTTAAATCTAATCATTCACACGTAGAATGGGCACTCAGATGGGAGAAGCAGTCCTTTTAGAAATAGCTGAGATAAAATAAGGCACAAAGTCTGTGGATCAGAGTCCACTCAAAAAAGGGAAACAATGACTTTTCTCACAGTTTTAAAAAAATATTTTTACAATTATATATTGTTGACTGTTGCAATTGTCAATTTGATAGTGGAGAAGTTGGACTTAGGTCTTGGCTTGAAGTAGATGTTTACCTCATTTTTAAAATCTTCGAGTGTGTTTTTTTTTCATTTAAAGTTAGAGAAAGACAGAATGATCTGGTTTGCTTAGGAGCTATTTGGAGACCTGTGCCCCAATTGCTCCTTAGGTCTGCACAGACCTAAGGATAGGTTTGTGCAGATACACAAACCAATGCAAATCCACTGATGAGCAACTACTTTTATCTTTCACCTGATACCATTGTGTCTCACAATAATTACTGAAATTCAGCTTGTTAAAAACATACAGGTCTTTGTCAATCCAACAAGCATATTTGAGTTATCAATACAATGAGGCAGATTTCCACTGGCCAGGCAGTTTTATTCCAGCGTAGGTAGGAGTTGTGCTTGGAAGCCCTGCAGAATCCCAATTGTAGCACACTCCAAATGAATTGCCAGGGAAATTGAATTTTCATCTGGGGAATTCCTTTATACCTGGAACCCTCCAAAATTCTCCATTAAAAACTTGAGACTTCAGATAGCTTTGATGAAATTAAGTAAAATAGTTACTCAGGAACAGACACTAAAATATACAGTCTAATTCCAAATCATGTCTAATTCCTGAGTAACTATTAAACTGACATCATTCTTACCTCACATATTCCAAACTACACTTCCCATAGAACACTAACACCTTACAGACTCTGACCCAACACCCCTTCCTCCAAGGAGCTGACACATCTTTGGAGGCCTAACCCTGGAGAACTAACATTCCCTGCTCATCAACCTAATATCCTGTGCCATTGCCAGACATGACAACTGATGCCTCCCCAACTGCAGCACCACTAGCCCTGTTCCTGCCAAAACAACTGTTGAACATAACCCAACCTCTGAACCCACCTACCACCGCTGAACCCAATCCCTACATCCCCCCATCCTGTTGCTACTGGACATGACCCGTGTCACCAGACCCAATGACCCATTCCCCACTAGACTGTACCCTTCTTCATCCCGACAGGATCTTCCCCTTGGTCGCAGCCAGACTCCAACCCCACCCCATCCCAAATCAACTCCCACTCTTCCTGCCCTCCTTAAACTCTTAAGTGGCTTCTTTGGCACTTACACCCTGGAACCCTAATCACTTGGTGCTGTATACTTTTCCTGAAGAAGAGGTACACCCTAATCGTCGACTTCTCCACTCTTGATGCTGCTTGGCTTGCTGTGTTCTTCCAGCCTCCTGACTGTCTACCTTGGATTCCATCATTTGCAGGTTTTTTTTGTCTCTTTCCCTTCCCACTGCATCTGACCAACCTGACACCCTAGCCTCACCACAGCTGGCAGCCTATTACTGGCACCCCTTCCAAGCTGACCTCCTATTCACTTGACACTCTAGCCAGCCTGCATCCAACTTAGCTGGCACCCTAGTCAATGAGCATCCTACTTACCTGTCACCTTAACCTCCTAGAGTCCTAACATCACACTTACCTGATGTACTGTTCATTTGACAGCAGCTGTTAAAATAGATGCCAGTACCTTTAGGTTTCAGAACACAGCACTGAACTGCTCTAAAAAAGGGACATGGTTTGTATAATCTCACAGTCCTCAGAAAAAATGGCCCAGTAACTGGTTCATTCTCTGCAATAAGGCAGTTCAACTTCAATTTTTCCGGTCTATATTTTCAAATAAAATATGTCACAAAATAGTCCGTATAAATAAGGTTGAATTTTCGTCGTTTCACAATCATACTGAACAAATCTGAGTCTGAGACAGATTTTTTTTTCTGGCTGCAACAGAAGCACAAAGGCTGGAACCAGTTACAGTTGATTCTGAAATAATGCGATAGTTCTATTCTCACGCGATCTTATGTTATGAGAAAATCGTGCAATAGCCATGCCATTTAAACTAATGGGGCTGGAATCACCAATACAGGTAAGGAAAGTTTGCATTCTACAAATAACAGTCTAAACTATTTAATCACGTTAAAGCCAATTTGCTTTGAAGAAAAACACATTAAAGCAGAACCGACTATATGCTAATTAGTGTCGAACAGCATTCTCAAATTATCAACGTGCATATATTTGGTTCACAAGGTTTTGTCAGTCTCAAATTGGAGGAGAATTAGCATTTATTGTTAAATTTGGTTTTGATTGTCAGTGTTATGTAAAACATTATACCAACCAATATCAAAAATGGAAAAAGAAACGCAAAAACAAAAATTGCTGAAAAAACTTTGCAAGTCTGACACCATTGGTGGAGAGAAAGCAGAATTGACATTTCATGTCCAGTGACCCTTACTTTCTTACTTAACCAAAAACATTAACTCTACCACCACAGATACTGCCACACAGGCTGAATTTTTCCAGCAAATTTTGTTTTTGTTCCTGATTTCCAGCAGTTCTTGAGGTTGTTTTTTTGACATCTATTGAATTCTTTTCTTGCATTTTGCCTAGTTTTGCCTAGTTAGACATCAGAACTTGCTAACCTTTTTAATAGTCATCTTTAGGAATGGTGATCTACCCATGGGAGCCATTTTGGCCACAATAATCAACAAAATGTGGTTTTTGTACATGTCAAAAATTTGACTTTGCTATAATTGTCAAATTAATAAAAAATGTTTTAAGTTGTTTTGGTCTATAAATACTAGAACAGTGTTTAATATACTGCACTTCAACCCTAGTCATGGTCTCCTGTGAGACTATTTTGCGTGTAGCAAGTGGATTTCTCCAAGTAAGTCATTAGTAACTTTCAGGAACATCATCACTACAAAGATAGCCTGCAAAAGAAAAACAGCTCTTAATCATAGAGGATAAAACCAGATAACATAAATTGATTAGACAACCGCAAAGTTGGCCAATTCTATAATTAAAAAAACCCATCAAACTTGATCTTGAAAAAATATCAATTCCCCAATCCCTTTTAGCTAAAGGGACAAACGATTGTTACATCAAAGGGTCTAACATTTTTACGGATAACTTGCAAATAACAATCTCCCATATTAATTTGGAGAAATGCTGCATGAATCCAATATCATACAGATTTTACAATGAGTTTGAAAGACAAGAATTAGTTGTTCAATTAGCACCACTAGCTGGCCTATCAGTAAATGACTCTTATAATGTTTGGATATATCAACATGCTTTTCAAATCTACTGCTGAACAGTAATCATCTGCCAGTTAAAAACTGATTGCCAACAACTTGTTTTAAATAGTCGTAATTGCTTGTAGTAAAACAGATGTAGCTGCAGTAGTGATTGCATAATTGTTTTATGTTAGCTTCTTCAAATATTTTTGTTACAATTATACATAACATTTGGAAAATACTATTAAGTATTAGTGAAAATGAGAGAACGCAGTTTGAGTAAACATGACTTAGTTAACTTATACAATGAAGTACTTTTTAAAAAATGGAAATTAAATGACAAAAAAAAAATTTTATACAGAGAACAAGAACAGTGCAACGCAATAGCAGTATCTTATCTAGCAAGAATTGAGATAATTTTTCAGAAACCAAACAACCATTCAATAAACAGTGATATATTAAAACCTCAAATAATCATTGTCAAATAAGATGTCAACTAAAGTGTAAAAGGTTTACTTATTTCTTTCAGGACTTCTCTCTCGTCATAAATATAAATAACCAATAACAATGAACCAGTGATGGTGCTGCCTTTAGGAATGAGAAATTTGTCTCAGTGCTAATAGTTCAGTAGTTGTTAGTGGAACGATCCAAGCCCTGCCATCTTCATTAACACCTTGCTGCTGATCATCCATCCATTAAGTGTCATAAATGTCTCAAAGTCCCCTCAGTGATATCTAATGTAATTCGACATATTTGAAAATAACAACAGCTGGCTCTTATGTTGCACATGAAATATTCCCATTACCTCTTTGCTAATGTGCTAGGAGCAGGGGTAGGGAGGAAAGAACAAATAAAATCTAATGCAATCTTCAGGTTCTGCAGTTTTCAAAAAGCATGAGATACCGCTGGATAAGCCTGGAGAAAAGGGTGTGATACTTTGTTCTGAAGATTTGTGCTCCAGAATTAACTGTGTCCTTTGACCAACTGTTCAGCTAGTGGTGCTGATTGTCAAAATCGATGGATGACAGCTTCAACACAGGCATTTCTAGAATAATTTGCAAATTTCTTCAGCTACATGCTTTCCACAAAAAGCAGAACACATCCAATTCAGCCAAGTACTAATGCATTAGCTTGCTCCCAATCATTAGCAAAGTGATGGCAAGTGTCACCAACAATGCTATCAGATAGCATTCACTCACCAATGTTCATTTTAGGTTCTTCTGAGGTCACTTAACTCGAAATGTGGCATCAAGGTGTCCTAGAAAAACTGAATGAAACTTTCTACTTTTTGGAGCCATACCTCGCTGGAGGGTGGACGACCTTCACTTGAATGCAAGGATTATAGGTAAGAGCATGAATTCACACGTGGAATTGTATTGTTGGTATCATCACAAGAGACATGTTTGAAGGAGGGGCAGGACTGGCAATTCAACATTCCCAGGGTATGCATCTTCAGCTAGGACAGGGGTGTAAAAGAGGTGGTGTCACATTGTTAATTAAGAAGCCTGTTACTGCAGTAAGGAGGGACTGTATTCTGGGAGAGTCTTCAGCTGAGGCTTTGTAAGCAGAGTTTAGGAATAAAAAGGGGGCAGTCACACTGTTAGGAGTCTACTATAGACTGCGAAACAGGCTGCAGACAACAGACAAGCAGATATATTGACAACTCACTGAGGTGTGTTAAAACAATAATAGGATTATATGAGGGGATTTCAACTCACCCAAAATTAACTGAGATAGTCATAGCATAAACAGTTTAGAGGGCACAGATTTCTTGAAATGTATACAGGACAGCTTTTTGTATCAGCATGTAGTACGTCCAACAAGTGACAGTGCATTGCTGGACCTAATTCTGGGCAATGAAGCTGGACAGGTGCTCATGGTGGTAGTGTGAGATCATTTTAGTGATAGTAACCACAAAAGTATATTTTAAGTTTGTTATAGAAAAGAAAAAAGATGGCCTGTGATAAAAGGTTTTTGTAATGGGGGAAGGCAGGATCTGGCCAAAGCAGACTGGGATCAGTTACTACTGGGCAAGCCTCCAACAGTATAGTTGAGGAGGTGGTCCAAAATGGAACTGGCAAGTGTGCGGGCATAGCATATTTCTTTTAGGGGGAAATGTTGCAGCAATAAGCCAAGAGAAGCCTGGAATTCTAGGAATATTCAGGCAGGATATGAAGGAAAAGGCAGAATTTTAATTAATTCACCACCTTAAATCTTTTTTCTCTTCACTGAAGGTGCACAATGACAGCACTGTATACTATACTGTAGCACCATGACAAAATACCCAAGGCTCCTTCAACAGCTCGTTCCAAATCCATGAAGGATACTAACTAGATGAACAAAGGGAGCATACACACTGGAACACTAGGAATTGTAAGTTCCTCTCCAAGTTACGTGCTAGCCTGATCAGCAACTTGAGGCTGGATTTTCTGGGGAATGATAATCACACAAAGATTGCCATCCCATCTGTTCTTTTTTAACAAAAGGAATTAATCAGGGGTCCTTCAAAAATGTACAGTCATACTTCCATTCTGACAGTTCTCTTGTGGTGCAGAAGTGTCAGGGTAAAGCAAACCACACCTTTTTAAAACAGTCAACTGCCATACTCTGAATTTTGAAAGTTTGATCGGCAAATTTGATAGCAGCTGTCAAAGAACAAGTACAAAAGATAAGTGTGATGTTTGTGTGCAGCATGATTAGGGTGCCAGATTGGCTTGGGTACAGGGTACCATGCAGGCAGAATGTCAAATGATAAGATATAAGGTGTCAAGTGTCAGATGCAAGGTGGCAAGGGGAGGGTCATGTCATCTGGAATGGGAAATGGAGGGAGCAGGTCCAGTTGCGGGGGAAGGGGTGTTAGTACAGTGTGGGAAGAGGGGTTGTTGGCTCAGGAGTGTAAGCGATCTGATATGTACATGCGGTTCTTTGTGTTGTATGGGGTCAGTTGAATGACTCAGAAGTCATTCCATAAATTTAATTGTCTAGCTTCTCCTAAGTAACTGTTTACATCATTTTGTTTGAATCCTCTGAATTTTCGAATTTAAGTGGAAACGTTTGAAGAGTTCCAGGCATAGGGAAATTGCCCAGTGGAATCTTCAATTTCTTAAGAATCTGTTACAATGCGGATTCTGTAGGATCCCTATGCATTACTCTCTTCCACAATTGCAAAAAAAAACTGTTTGACCAATGGAAAATCTCGACTTCTATTTCCATTCTCTCACTGTCACTGTATTAAAAATTTTGAAGTCTCTCCATAATCACACTGTGGGTGAACTTGTGCATCTCGATCACAGTGCTTCAGGAAGGTTGTTGACCACAACTTTTACAGTATCACGAAGGGATTGGCAGAAAATGCTAACCTTGGTAATGATACCCGTGTTCCAAAGGCAATTAAAAAGGTTACTGCCATCCAGTTAATTGGATGGCAAGCAAGCCCACCCTCTGTCATTAATTGGTTGCTTCAAATAAAATCACCATTGAGTGACTGTTTCCAACACAGTATGGAGTCAGGACTCCTATTTGACTCAGTGTCAGTGTCCCAACCCAAAATGTAACACTTTACTCATTTTTCCTTGATACTAAAGGATCATGTGTGATTGAAAAAAGTGAGTAAATTTTATATCGTAAATCAAAGTGTCCTTTGGGTAAAAGCAATGTATTTTTTAATAAGGATCTCTTGCCATAATTGACCTTCCTTTAAGCAAATTTTCACTAATTGTAAATAACACAGAGAAAAATGATTGTGACATTGCTATACAGTTATTGCTTCTTGATTACCTTGAATTCCCATATTCTTTTTCAAACTGACTGTGATCCTCTTTTGTCATTTTTTCTTGATTCATGGAATAGGATTGAGAATTTCCAGCAGCAATATCTGTCCTTTGTAGATGAGAGTAACTGCAAAGACCTGGTGCTAGTGTTCTAGCAGAAACACCTTGATGATAGTTAGGATTGAGCATCTGGCCATGTTCAGTTTTCCCACACTGCATATAGAAAGGGGACTGCATGTTACACAGAAGTTGATGGTGGGCATTTTCTGGTACATACAAAGTTTTTAAAAAATGGGATGCATTACTGCTGAGCTGGTTTGGAAAATGAGAGATCCTTGATTCAGGATTCTTCTGATGCTCCTGAAAACACGGAACAGGATTTTGAGATGTATTATAAACATTGTGATCTCTGCAAATGGAAGCATCTTGATTCATCGGATGATGTGCCGGGACCAACTTAACAGTGGTCTGCGTATTGCCACCAGATGACAATGTATTTAAGTTGATATTCAGATTCACTGTTGGATGAGAATTCGGAACAAAGGCAGGACCAATTTGATTGACAGATGATGAAGTAAATGTTCGGTCAGTGCTTGGAGTCAACAAGACATGGCTGTCATCTCTCTGAATTACTAGCAACTCAGATGCATTTTTATGCTGATGGACTATGCTTTCAAAGTGATGTGGTTGGTCCTCAGAGACCTTGGATTTCTGCATCTGCTGTTTACTGGAAGGTTTATCAGGAGGTTTTGAGGATCTCTCTCTCAACACAGTGGTCAATCCTTTTTTCCGAGCAGATAGTTGTTTTGCTTTCTGGTTCTGCATTTTAAAAATTAACATAATTACACAGTGTATTAATACATAAGTATCATGGGTGATTTTTAACTGCCTGAAACATTATGACTTGCAATTGTCATAAAAGTGGTATCGGGGCCTCAACAGCCTGATCTACCTAATATAAGTTACAGACAGAATTGTAACTGAGGGAACCTGTACACACATGTAAACCATGTTATACCAATAAAGGTATGAATGGCTGAATGGCTCTCTTTTGTGTACTGATGTCTGCTATTTTAGAGAGATGGCAAGTACATCTGCAATCAGGGTCTTCCAAGTGGTGAGCTTCTGCTTTCAGTACTATCATTGTGCACTGCAATTGAGAGGAGGATCAGCACCTTTCCACTAAAAGGGACTATTTAACAAGAAATTGTAATTTTATTTGATTTCAATAGGATTGTTTTGTTGCACAAGAAATATGGGATGATTAAAAAAAACATCCCTGTGTTGTCTTTTGCTGAAGAACAAAAAGTGAGAAAAGGGAAGGATTAATTCCTATCACAGACAACATCCTGTTGATCCCCAGCCTGTGTTGAATGCAGGCTCACACCTTCTGACTCCCCAATGTCTGTCCATTATCTACAAGGCACAAGTCAAGAATACTCGTCACTTGCCTGGTTGAGTGCAGCTCCAATAAACACTCAGGAGGTTTGACACCATCCAGGACAAAGCAGACCATCTTGGTAAGTCAGGAGAATCCATACTCTCAACAAACAGTATTTCAATTCCATCTCAAACATCAAAAACTGTAAGTACAACAAACTTTTATCTACCCACCTCCATAACCAGCGCTCCTCGAACATTCCAGAAGATTCCCCTGGCCTCGGAAACACCATTAGCCATGCGGCTGATGCAGCTACCACCCCCACGCTGATTGATGATGTCACTTCTGCCCCCATCATGGCCACTCCCACAGCCACTTCCGGCCCTCACATCATCGCCGATGCCACACGCTCAGTGACTTCCGCCACCCCTTCTGCCGTGTCTGCCACCACTTCCGCCCCCACCAGCGCCACTCACCTGCATTCTGCTGACACGCCCCCCCACAGACCCCACTGTCACTATCCCCACCCCCCCAGAACCCCGAGGGGAACACAACCCCTGCTCATGACTCTACCCCCATTCCCCCCACCATCACACCCACTCCAGGTACTGGCTCCGACCCCACTCCCAGCTCTACACCCACACCAGCTCCCAGCTCCCAGCCCTGCCGAGTTTTCACCATCCCTCCAGACCTCCCCCTCACTGAGGACGAACGATCAGTCCTCAGCAAAGGACTCACCTTCGTTCCCCTCCGTCCACGCATCAATGAATTTAATACACGCCGTGACATTGAACAATTCTTCCGTCGCCGCCGCCTCCGAGCTTACTTTCACAATCAGGATTCCCACACATCTTCCGAGGACCCCTTCGCCCACCTCCAACACACTGCATCCACCTGGACACCCCGTGCTGGCCTATTACCTGCCCTCGACCTCTTCATTTCCAACTGCCGCCGGGACATTAACCGCCTCAACCTGTCGACCCCCCTCCCCCACTCCAACCTCTCACCCTCACAACACGCAGCCCTCCAATCCCTCTGCTCCAATCCTGACCTCACCATCAAGCCAGCGGACAAAGGGGGCGCAGTGGTAGTCTGGCGCACTGACCTCTACATCGCTGAAGCCAAACGCCAACTCGAGGACACCTCTTCCTACCGCCCTCTTGACCATGACCCCACCCCCCATCACCAAACCATCATCTCCCAGACCATACAGAACCTCATCACCTCAGGAGATCTCCCACCCACAGCTTCCAAACTAATAGTCCGGGAACCCCACACTGCCCGGTTCTACCTCCTTCCCAAGATCCACAAGCCTGACCACCCTGGCCGACCCATTGTCTCAGCATGCTCCTGCCCCACTGAACTCATCTCTACCTACCTCGACACTGTCCTATCCCCCCTAGTCCAGGAACTCCCCACATACGTTCGAGACACCACCCACGCCCTCCACCTCCTCCAAGACTTCCGTTCCCCGGCCCCCAACACCTCATCTTCACCATGGATATCCAATCCCTCTACACCTCCATCCGCCATGACCAGGGCCTCCAAGCCCTCCGTTTTTTCCTCTACAGACGTTCCCAACAGTACCCCTCCACCGATACTCTCATTCGTTTGGCCGAACTGATCCTCACCCTTAACAATTTCTCCTTTGAATCCTCCCACTTCCTCCAGACCAAAGGGGTAGCCATGGGCACACGTATGGGCCCCAGCTATGCCTGTCTCTTTGTTGGCTACGTAGAGCAGTTGATCTTCCGTAATTACACCGGCACCACTCCCCACTTCTTCCTCCACTACATTGATGACTGCATTGGCGCCACCTCGTGCTCCCGCGAGGAGGTTGAGCAATTCATCAACTTCACCAACACATTCCACCCTGACCTTAAATTTACCTGGACCATCTCTGACACCTCCCTCCCCTTCCTGGACCTCTCCATCTCCATCAGTGACGACCGACTTGACACTGACATTTTCTACAAACCGACCGACTCCCACAGCTACCTGGATTACACCTCTTCCCACCCTACCTCTTGCAAAAATGCCATCCCGTATTCCCAATTCCTCCGCCTCCGCCGTATCTGCTCCCAGGAGGAGCAGTTCCACCATAGAACACACCAGATGGCCTCCTTCTTTAGAGACCGCAATTTCCCTTCCCAAGTGGTTAAAGATGCTCTCCAACGCATCTCGTCCACATCCCGCACCTCCGCCCTCAGACCCAACCCCTCCAACCGCAACAAGGACAGAACGCCCCTGGTGCTCACCTTCCACCCTACCAACCTTCGCATTAACCAAATCATCCTCCGACATTTCCGCCACCTCCAAACAGACCCCACCACCAGGGATATATTTCCCTCCCCACCCCTCTCCGCCTTCCGCAAAGACCGTTCCCTCCGTGACTACCTGGTCAGGTCCACGCCCCCCTACGACCCACCCTCCCATCCTGGCACTTTCCCCTGTCACCGCAGGAACTGTAAAACCTGTGCCCACACCTCCTCCCTCACCTCCATCCAAGGCCCTAAAGGAGCCTTCCACATCCATCAAAGTTTTACCTGCACATCCACTCATATCATTTATTGTATCCGTTGCTCCCGATGTGGTCTCCTCTACATTGGGGAGACTGGGCGCCTCCTAGCAGAGCGCTTTAGGGAACATCTCCGAGACACCCGCACCAATCAACCAAACCGCCCCGTGGCTCAACATTTCAACTCCCCCTCCCACTCTGCCGAGGATATGGAGGTGCTGGGCCTCCTCCACCGCCGCTCCCTCACCACCAGACGCATGGAAGAAGAACGCCTCATCTTTCGCCTTGGAAAACTTCAACCCCAGGGCATCAATGTGGATTTCAACAGCTTCCTCATTTCCCCTTCCCCCACCTCATCCTAGTTTCTAACCTCCAGCAACACGATCCCCTTTACTTGTCCGGACTTGTCCGACCTGCTCAGCTCCTTTTCCACCTATCCACTCCACCCTCTCCTCCCTGACCTATCACCTTCATCTCCTCCCCCAATGACCTATTGTACTCTATGCTACTCTATCCCCACCCCCACCCTCCTCTAGCTTATCTCTTCACGCTTCAGGCTCTCTGCCTTTATTCCTGATGAAGGGCTTTTGCCCGAAATGTCGATTTCGAAGCTTTTCGGATGCTGCCTGAATTGCTGTGCTCTTCCAGCACCACTGATCCAGAATCTGGTTTCCAGCATCTGCAGTCATTGTTTTTACCATCTTGGTTAGTGTCATACCCATAAAGATCCACTCCCTTCACTACTGACCCTCAGTAACAGCATTGTATACTATCTACAAGATACACTGCAGAAACTCACCACAGATCCTCAGACAGCATCTTCAAAACCCATGGTCACTTCCATCTAAAAGGATAAGCGCAGCAGAGACATGGGAATATCACCAACTACAAGTTCCCCTCCAAGCCACATCCTGATTTGGAAATATATCGCTGTTCCTTCACTGTCTTTGTGTCAAACTCCTAGAAACTCTTCCCTCACGGCTTTGTGGATCAACCCATAGCAGGTTACTACAGCGGTTCAAGAATGCAGCTCATCATCAGCTTCTCAAGGGCAATTGAGACAGGTGAAAAATGTTGGCTAGCCAGCGATGCCCATATTACACAAATGAATAAAAAAAAGAACATTTGTGCCATGACCACAGTGGAAGGAACACAGTTGCATGAGGCCTAAAGACACCACTGTTTTGTTACCACTGTAAGATATACAGAACCCTTAATAATTTTGTTTTAGGATAGTATAGAACTGTTATGGAACTACCTGGCATAGCATTAATTTTATCTTTCAGGAAAGGCATAAATAATTTGAAGGAACTAAGATAAAGTAGAGATAAGATTGTGCTCATTGCATTTCTGAACTGAAATCAAGGAGTTTATCTGATGTCCTGGGTCAGCTTTGATCTTTGTAAGTTTTTGGACAGATCAGGAAGAGACCTTCAGCTAAAAGGAAAGCTGAGTGACAGACTGGGAGGGAGGTGAACATTCTCACATTCTCCTTACCTGTCCTGTATTAATTAGAAAGTTCAAACAAATAATTCACACAGGGTACATTACCAGGCTCAAGAAATAAATTATATTAACGTCCTTGGGGGATTCAAGATGGCAGTGATCTGAATAGATCAGCCTTGCTGAGCTTTGCACCCCAATCCAGGGTAGTAATAATTTTGCACCCCCACCATAGTTTTGTATGGAAAAAAATATTGTTAAACGGTAATATAAGCGTTTAAATCCATTTTCGAGCATGCGAGAGTGATGAAGGGGAAACAAACGGCCAAGTCTCGACAGTTGGGACATTCGGAAACATCGGGTAGGCCTGAGACTGCAACTGGGGAAGCAGCTGCAGCTCCCTCTGCAGCCTGTGAAAGAAATGCATGCACAGCAAAACATCGTGGAGGAACTCAGAGCGATCAGACAGCTGATCCAGGAGATGAGGGAAGAGACTCGTAATCAACTGGAGCCCATCTCAGTCATGCTACAAAAGCACAAGAAGGAGTTGGAAGTGCTCAGGAAATGAGTTGAAGTGGTTGAGCAGCGGACCGTGGCGTCAGAGATTGAGGTCGAGTCCTCAGCGGGCCGGATCCAGGCCCTTGAGAAACAGGTTCAGGCCCTCGCTGAGCAAGTCAATGACCTGGAAAATAGAAGCTGGAGGAAAAATATCCGGGTCGTTGGCCTGCCAGAGGGAGTAGAAGGTGGGCAGCCAGCAAGTTTTTTTTGAAGACGAGTTGCCACAATCTTTTGGCTGGAATGCCGAGGCAGACCAGGTGAAGGTTGACGGAGCTCACTGGGTTGCAGTGTGCAGATCCGGTCAATGTCAGTGCCCTCACCCGGTTCTGATATGATTTCAATGTTACAGGGATAATCAGAGAGTCATGGAAACACCGAAAAGGTTGGGGAGAGATCCACAGGCCCTGACCTACCAGGGAACTAAGATAATGTTTTCCCAGGACTTTTCTGTGGCAGTGATCCATAAAAGAAAACTGTTTGATGAGGTTAAGAGAAGGTTAAAGGACCTCGGTATTCATTATTTGATGAGATATCCAGCAGTGCTTCATATGACTTATGAGGAGACTGTGCGGTCGTTTGATTCCTTGGAGCAAGCCAAAAACTGCTTGGACACTTTAAAATAATGTAGATGTATTTATGGACATGGACAATACTGTCTGTTTTTTTTGTCTTGTGTTTATTTCTTGTACTTTCACTCTTTTCCCAAACAAGTTGTTGTTGGTGGGTTTTTTTCTCTCTGGGCTGGAATGGAATTGATATTTTATAGGGAGTGGGCAGACTGCTCACTGTTTTTGCTATACCTTTGTGTTTACAATGTTCTCTGTTTGGTTTCTTCCATTGCTTGGGTTTGGGGTGCGGCTCGAGCTGGAAGGGGGAATGGAGGTGTGCGTGGGAAAGGTAAGCACCCTCTGTGGACAGAGGGTAGAGTCCCAATTAAGTACCTTTTGTGTTTTGCGGATGGCTTTATTTTGGGTTTTTTTGTAAATAGGCTCTATGAGTCTCCTTTTGAGTATGCTCAGCGTGTTGCAAGACAAATTCTTCCTCTTGGCAGGTCAACGGTGATTGTAAAGGATCATGGTTAGTGGCATTCTTAAATGGCACACCTAGAATATCAGAGGGATTCATTTGCCAGTTAAAAGAAAAAAAGATGATGTTAAGCCTTAGAAGGGAGAAGGTGGAAGTTGCCCTGTTGCAGGAGACTCCTCTTAATGACAAGGAACACTTGCAGCAGGCTGGGTTTGATCAGGTGTTTTTCTCGTCTTTTAGTACTTTGAGCAGAGGAGTGGCAATGCTCGTCCAGAAGGGTCTCCCATTTAATATTCCTTGGTTATTCTTAAGGCTCTTATACATGGTGAGGAATATGATATTTTGAATGTCTCCTGTCCTCCGGCCCACCCTCTTAAATGTCTGACTGACACACTATCTAAGCTGATGGCCTTGGCGGTGCGCATACTATTAAGGGGGGGGGGGCACTTTAGTTGCCTTATGGATCCTGTGCTGGATAGAATGCCCAAAGGCCCCCCAAAGCTTTCTTCACAATCTAAGCAGTTAGGTATCTATGGGTGGAACTGGGGTTGGTAGACGTTTGGAGATGTTAACACCCTATGGACAGAGATTTTACGTTCTTTTCCAATCCTCATAAATGCCACACAAGGATTGATTAATTCCTAACTCCCGTGGCTTTTTTTTAGATTTGGTAGTATCCTGTTTGATTGGGAAAATTGCCACCTCTGATCATGCAGCATGTATTAGTTATGGTTAAGATTAAGGGTAATGCAGTGGGCTCATGGTAATGGTGAATGGATCCCTTCATCCTCAAGGACAGCAAGTTTATAGATTACCTCCCTAGGGAATTTGAAAATTTTTTGGCCACTAATTCAGTAAAATTAGTAATCCGAATCAAGAGTGTGGTGCTAGAAATGCACAGCAGGTCAGGCAGCATCCGAGGAGCAAGGAAATCAATGTTTCAAGCAAAAGGCCTTCATCAGGAATCAGCTAGTAGTCCACCCATTCTTTGAGAGACTGCTTTGGGTGGCACGGTGGCACAGTGGTTAGCACTGCTGCCTCACAGTGCCAGAGACCCGGGTTCAATTCCCGCCTCAGGTGACTGACTGTGTGGAGTTTGCACATTCTGCCCGTGTCTGCGTGGGTTTCCTCCGGGTGCTCCGGTTTCCTCCCACAGTTCAAAGATGTGCAGGTCAGGTGAATTGGCCATGCTAAGTTGCCCGTAGTGTTAGGTAAGGGGTAAATGTAGGGGTATGGGTGGGTTGCGCTTCGGCGGGTCGGTGTGGACTTGTTGGGCCGAAGGGCCTGTTTCCACACTGTAATGTAATGTAATGTAAATGTAAATATAATGTAAATGCTAAGGTCTATGCTAGAGGGATGATTATCTCATACTCTGCCAGCCAGAAGCAAGAGAAGGGAGAGCAGCAGTGTCTGCTTGAGATACAACTGAAGGCAGCTGAGATGGCATATTACAGGAAACTGTCAGTGACTTAAGCTGCAATGGATCACAGCTCTCCGATCCACCTTAAACTCCATGCTCACGCAGACAGCAAGAAAGGAACTTCCCTTTGTGCAGCAGAGGCTGTTTTAGCATGGTGATAGGCCAGGTAAATACTTGGAAAATTTGGTCAGGAAGAACAATGCCTCCCAATCTATTGCTTCTATTAGGGAACGGAATGGGACTCTTACAATGCTAAGAACATCAATGAGGCATTTCGGAGGTTTAACTCTGAACTTTACCAGTCTGAATGCTGTGAGGACAGATGGGATAAGATGGAGTCTCTTTAGGAATTTGGATCTTCCTGGTGCTTCTGCTGAGCAGGCGTCTCCCCTTAGTATTCCATTAACAGCTCAAGAGATAAAGGAGGCAGTGAGGCAACTTCAAAGTGGTAAAGTGCCCGGCCCTGATGATTTGCCCAGTGAGTTTTATAAACATACTGTCAGGACCACTGCTATAACTATTCATATAGTCAGGATTGCCTCCAGCCATCCTTGAGAAAGGCTAATATCTCTATTATCCTCAAGAAAGGAAAGGCCCCAGAGGACTGTGCTTCTTAGAGATCCATCTCACTTTTAAACTCTGATTTTAAAATTTTATCGACATTGAGGTTGGAAAGGGTGTTGCCCTCTACTGTTAAGGAGGATCAGACGGGCTTTATAAAGGGTCGCAGGTCTTCTAATAATGTTAGGAGACTACTTAACATGATTCAAGTGTGCCAGCAACGGTCAGTTCAAGGGTTGGTAGTTTCCTTGGATGCAGAGAAGGCATTTGACCAGGTGGAATGGCTGTATCTTTCTTATACCCTGAAGCAGTTTGGCCTGGATGAGGTGTTTGCCAGATGGGTAAGGGTCCTTTTACAGCCATCCTCTGGCAGGAGTTCTCACTAATGGTATACGGTCCAATAATTTTAACATTGGTAGGGGCGGTTGGCAAGGCTGTCCCCTCTCATCTTTGCTCTTCACATTGGTGATTCAGCCGCTGGCAGAGGCTATTCATGGGAACCCTAATGTAGCTGCCCCAAAGGTAGGGTCGAGGGTGCACAAGATCACATCATATGTGGGTGATGTTTCTCATTTTTCTTTCGAACCTGGCAGTTTCAGTGCCTTATTTGATCACAATGAATTAATTAATTTGGCTTTTTCATGATCAATTTTTCAAAATCGAGAGGCTATGCCTATATGTGGTCTTAGGGGAATACTGGACGTTGAAGGTGGGGTCCCCTTTAAGTGGGCACAGGGAGGCTTTCTTTATTTGGGCCTCTCTGTTACCCCTAGTTTTGATCAGTTATTCAAGGCTAATTTTGTTCATTTCTTTGACAAAATTAAAAAAGACCTTCTAAGGTGGGGGGCCCTTCCAATATCATGGCTAGGTTGTGTCGCTCTTATGAAAATGAATGGTCTTCCTTGCTTATTATACCCTCTGTGGATGCTTCCTTTGCTTTTTCTGAGACAAACATTTTGGAAATTAAATAGCTGCATTAGTTCTTCTATTTGGCACCAAAAGCGGCCCCTTATCATGCTTACAAAATTGCAAATGCTCCAGAGTTTGGGAGGAGTGGATCTCCCGGATGTCAAAAGGTATCAATTGAGCTCCCTTCTATCTTTTGTGAGTGATTGGGCCTGTGAGGACTTGGGCATTGATATGGTCAGACATTGAGGCCTCCCAGGCAAAATATTGGGGCGGATAGGGGAGTCTCTTGTTTGGGATAACCTGTTCGAAGATGAAATGTTAATGTCATTTGATCAAACAAATGCCATGGGTGGTACGGTGGCACAGCAGTTAGCACTGCTGCCTCACAGCGCCAGAGACCCGGGTTCAATTCCCGCCTCAGGCAACTGTGTGTGTGGAGCTTGCATACTATCCCCATGTCTGCTTCGGTTTCCTCCCACAGTCCAAAAATGTGCAGGTTAGGTGAGTTGGTCATGCTAAATTGTCCGTAGTGTTAGGTGAATGGGTAAATGTAGGGGAATGGGTCTGGGTGGGTTGCTCTTCAGAGGGTCGGTGTGGACTTGTTGGGCTGAAGGGTCTGTTTCCACACTGTAAGTAATCTAATTTAATAATTCATAAATATGGATTATCGAGTAGAGACCTCTTCCGTCTCAGATTCTGAGATTTTATCTGAAAAGATACTACACTTCTGACTGATACGGCATCAGTTACAGATCTTATACGGAAAAGTGGGTGCTTCAGGCTAAGAGTACTCTTTCAGTGAGTACTCTCCATCATTTGTTGGGGGGAGGTTCCTCGGATGACATCGAGTGATTATGGGAGGTCTGGGGGAGAGAGTTATGGGTAGAGATCACTCCGTAAACGTGGGAGGACATTTGTGAGAATGCGAGGAAGATTTCAATATGTAATAGGACCCATGCTATGCAGTTAAAGATTCTCCATAGGGCTCATCTGGCCTCAGATCATCTTGCAAATTTAAGCAGGGTGCATCTTCAATGTGTCCCAAATGTAACATAAATATAGGTACCCTCACTCATTGTTTGTACGTTCTGGAGCGCTGTGGCAGGGGTAATAGAGAGGGTCTTGGGGACCAATGTCAAGGTGGAACAGTTTCTCTTCTCCTGGGTTTGCCTAATTTATCTCCCTGAGATGTACACGGGAAAAAGCTTTTTAGCATCCTCACTTATTGTGCAAGGAAGAACATTCTGATGTGCTGGGTGTTTGAGAACCCCCTGGCTCTGTCAGGGTGGCATAAGTTAATTATGGAATACATTCCTTTGGACTTTCTTACAAACATGGTACACCAGAAAACGGTCATTTTTTAAGAAGACATGGCAGCCCTTTTTGAAGTATTTGGAAGCAGATCTGTTCCCCATTTTAATTAGGGCTTTTGCCTAGCTATGGTGGTTTGGTTTAATATGTCTAATGTCCTGAGAGGAACAATTTTGAGCAAACGTGGGTTTAACTCTCTCTCCCAGACCTCCCATAATCGCTCAATGTCATCCGAGGAACCTCCGCCTAACAAATGATAGAGAGTACTCACTGAAAGAGTGCCCTCAAAAGTGGAGAGCTGAGGTTTTGTTACGCTGAGCTGTGTTATTTATTTATTAAGGTGTAATGAGTGTAGTTGTGAGTTCTTTTGTACAGAAGTATAGTAGTTTGTTTATTGTTGTTGTTTTTGTTGTTGTAATGTTATATTTTCATATTTATGTAATTTTATAATTTTGCAAAGAAAAATTTTTTTTCTATAAAAATATTTTAAAAAATACAAGTCCTTGATACCAGAGCAGTCCTAATCAGGCAGCTGCCTTCTTCAAGTGGCAAGTGGACTGGGAAAGATGAAGGAAGATCAAGGGAAGAATTCTCTGGCATTCAAGGAGAAGATTGATAACATCACAAGCTACTGCAATCTACACATTCTGTGCCAATTATGTGTCCATAGTCTGGGACTATTGAAGCATCGCCAACAAAAATGATAAGTTAATAATAACAAACCTAATAACCTTAACACTACTTATGATTACTGCCTATTAAATATCAGTTGCTGCTGAACTATATGTAAAGCTTCATCACTGAATACAGACATAATCTGTGCCTTATTCTACCGTGCTTAAGGATAGGTAATCTTTAAAACTAGTGCTGTACCATGTTCAAAATATCACATTAACGTTATAAAAAAGATGAATTTTGGATGTTAGTGATTACTTTGATCAAATATCTTAACCTAAATTGTGAATATGTCCCTTTTTAAACTCTCTCGTGGATGTTGGGCATCACACGCTAGCCAGCATTTACTGGAGTCCTCTATTTGTCCTTGAGGTGGTGTGTGAGCTGCCTCTTGAACTGCTACAGTCCATGTGTTATAGGTAAACCCCAATATCATTAGGGAGGAATTTCCAGGATTTTGAACCATTGACAATGAAGAAACAGTGATATATTTCTAAGTCAGGAAAAAGTGAGGACTGCAGATGCTGGAGCGTCAGAATTGTAAGTTGTAAGGATGGTGCTGGAAAAGCACAGCATGGGCATAAGCCCTTCATCCGGAATGCCAGGACATTCTTGAAGAAGAGCTAATGCTCAAAATGTCGACTTTCCTGCTCCTTGGATGCTGCCTGACCTGCTGTGTTTTTCCAGCGCCATCCTTTTTGATCCCCCCTCCACATATTCCTAAGTCAGTATGGTTAATGAACTGGAAGGGAATTTACAGGTAGTGGTCCCATGTATCTGTTGCCCTTGTCCTTTTAGATGGAAGTGAACATAGGTTTGTAAGGTGCTGTCTAAGGATATTTGGTGAATTTTGCAGTTCTTGTAGATAGCACACACTGCTGGTGGATGGGATGCCAATTGAGCAGACTGCTTTGTTCTGGATTGCGTCAAGTTTCTTGAATGCTGTTGGAGCTGCACTCATCCAGCAAGTGCCTGACTTGTGCCTTGTAAATAGTGGACAGGCTTTAGGAGTTAGAAGGTGAGTTATTCAATGCAGTATTCCTATCCTCTGATCTGCTCTTGCAACAATCACTGATGGTGACACCATTGAATGTCAAGGGGTGGTGGTTAAATTGTCTCTTATTGGAAAAGGTTATTGCCTGACATTTGTGCAATATAAACATTATTTGCCACTTGTCAGCCCAACGTTGAATGTTGTCTGGGCCTTGTTGCATGTAAACATGGACTGCTTCAGTGTCTGAGAAGTTGCATATTTATGGCATAAAATAATAAGACTGTAAGTAACCTAACCTGCAATTTCTGTGCCTTTTGTTTCCACTTCATTTCAATAGTACTGCTCTCCTCACCATCCAAAACATGCTGGACAGACTCATGAGTATTCACACATTTGGAACTTTTTGCAGAAGATAGCTGTGAAGGTAAATGAGTGTTAGTATCATTGAAATCAACAGGAAAAATAATACTGAAACAAAAATAGAATGTGCTTGTAAAACTCCACAGGTCTCACAGCATCTGTGGAAAGGAAGTAAACGTTTCCAATCCACTTCTCTTCTCATGAAGTCAAAAATCAAACGACACCAGGTTAAGGTCTAACAGATTTATTTGAAATTGCAATCTTTCGGAGTTCTGCTCCTTCTTCAGGCATGGTATGACAGGGAGGTGTAAGACACAGTATTCCCGATGAAGGGCATTTGCCCGAAACGTCAATTCTCCTGCTCCTCGGATACACCTGACCTGCTATGCTTTTCCAACACTCTCGACTCTAATCTCCAGCATCTGCAGTCCTCACTTTCACACAGTATTTTTTTGACCTTGTCCACCCCAGTCCAACTTCGGCATTTCCATATCACATCTTCACACGAAGGTTTAGAACAGAGTTTCACACCATTTAATACTTTTGAATGTGGAGAGATGACAAGAGGTGGTTTTACATAAGTTACAGATGATAGGTGTACCTCAAGACAGCAACTTTCAAATTTTCACATTTGACTATTAACATATACTTCCTGCAAGTTACTGTTTGATTTGTTCATAACTCAATGCCATTAGCCGCATTGTTAATTTCATGGCAAAATTTCATAGTCCACTGTGAGACAACTGCATCCACATTCAGAACAGTATAAAGACCTGAGAGTAGTAATACCATATTACATTCATGTTCACGAGATAACAATCAACAAATGCAAATTAATTATGTGAAAGGTCACAGGGGCATTCAATTTGGAGGATAAAGAGAGTCCTTAAATAAAACACTTCAGGAATGAAGCAATGATTATGTATTTTTAATCAGTCTTCAATGACTCACATTTGCTGAGATGAATGCATATCACCAATGATGTCTAATTGAAGCCGAATACTCCTTCCAATGATCATCCAACCACTTAATTCAATGTTTGGAAGGTGCAGCTGTTATACCCACTGGACCCAATAAAGTGAATTGTGTAGCATTTTAAATTCAGAAAAAGAATATCCACAAAAAATATAATTTCCACCTCACATTCTGTATGCCCTCGTCCCACCCCTGGATGCCTAAGCTGAACAGATATCACCGTTATCATAAAGGGATCATTTTAAGTGTGCCTGTGAATTGGGCTGTTTGGGATGGGACAGGGGATTTGTAGAAGAGAGAAACTCCAAATGTGCCCAAGCTCAGCAGTGTGGTCAGATAATTTTAATCTGCAGGCTTCATCTACATGCCACCAGTCAGCTCCTCCTCCCCGCCTTTCAAAATCGGTGAATAGAAGACTAGAGTACCAGAGCAAACGAAAATGAGGCTAACTGTGAAGGAAGTGAGTCACCAGGAAGGGGTTTTGGAAGTGTCATGCAGATATGATTTTAATGGCATAACTGTCAGCAAACATGCAACTCCAAAAATATACAATATCAGATCTTCTTGCCAGTGATGGAGCTATGATGGACTACAATGATTACAATTAAAAGTAAGGCCCATTCTATTTGCAGCTGGGACTTCCTGTCTGGTTGTGAGCAGCAAGCCATTATTGCAGAAAGTCATGAGTAATATTGGAGAGGAGAAGGACTGGTGAGATCACACCCCTTTCAATGTTACTATCTCTAGTATCCCCTTTCAAGTCAGCATGCTTGCTGTATTATGGTAATTTTTTTAAGTACTTAAGATGTTTTTAAAAGATACACCCTATTCCTAATGCTTCAAAGACTTTTAATTTCTTTAAGAATTTATGGGGTACAATGGTGTGTGGGGGTGTTGCTAATTGTTCAGGCTTAGTTTTAATACATTTCTAAGCATTTCTGATACAGCTCCCACTTAGAATTACGGTTGACACAGGTTTTATACCTGTGATTACCATCATGAGTATCCTGAGTAAGTCCTAGTGCATAGAGTGGCAGATGAGAGCAGCTGCAGAGACACCGTGAGTGCCAGGTAGCAGAAAAAAAGTGGTCTTGCCCTGGTGGAGTGTAAAATAATTTTGCAGCATTGCTGGCTGTTCCTCTTGATCATAGAAGATGAACAGACCTAGATACTGACCTCGGGCCAGACTGTCAGGTCTGGTGTCGTAGACTCTACTGCCAGTCCTCCAGGAAAATGACAGCCCTTCTCTACACAAACACATCCACCTGGACTACCAGGTCCCCCTCAGAGAATTGTGACATTATTTTCTCCTTCTCCTACATTTTCTGAATGTATGCTCATCATCGAGCAGGCCAGCTTTGGAATGCACAGAGGCCTTTAAATATGGATGCCAGTCTTTCATATTAGATATCTGATAAAAGGTGGATTTTCCCAGGAATAGTCCATGGAAAGATGGAGCTAGAACTGACATGAGAGAGGTGCCACTAGAGTGGTATATATTGTTAAGAAGGCAAATTTGAGAAGTTATGAAAGGTGTCTTGATAGACCTCAGGATAAGAAATCCTCCAAGAAACATGATGAAACTGACACAACCAAAAATGTGTAAGGTTCAGCCTGTTCCATTTAGTAAATAAGGGAGAAAAGATTAAGCAAGGCATATGGTATGGAGGGAAGGCAGGGGACTCGAGGCTGTTTTCGTTAGAGAGAAGGAGGTTGAGCGGTGACTTAATTAGGACATGTAAGATAATTAGTGTTAGATAGGATGGATAGTGAGAGCATATTTCCTTGAATGGTAATGGCTAGCACAAGGGGACGTAGCTTTAAATTGAGTGGTAATAGATATAGGACAGATGTCAGAGGTAGTTATTTTACTCAGAGTTGTAAGGGCGTAGAATGCCTTGTCTGCAACAGTAGTGGACTTGCCAACATTAAAGGCATTTAAATGGTTATTGGATAAATAGGTGGATGATAATGGAATAGTGTTGGTTAGATGGGCATTAGATTGGTTTGACAGGTCGGCACAACATTGAGGGCTGAAAGGCCTGTACTGTGCTGTAAAGTTCCTACGTTTCAATGTCCTATAATTCACTCTGGTAGCTCAGAGTGACTCAGAAATTACACCATTAATTTGAACTGAAATTTGAATTAGATTTATTGTCATATGTACTCACATGAATACAGCGAAAAGTTTACAAGTTGCCACCCTAGATACATTTTTACCTATTTACACATTCTTTGATTATCTTACTTTTCTGCTTTGTAACTAAGTTAACTATTACAGTCTTTTTTAACGAGAAAAACAAAGCAACACTACATGGAAAGCTGGAGTGGGAAGTAGAGTCCACCTAAAGAATTTGGGAAGACATCACTATGGGATCTCCTGAGAGCCAAACTAATTATTACTAACTGAAACCAAGCAAATAATGTAGTACTTTCCTAACCAGCTGCAGCTAAAGAATAAACAATTTACCCCTGAAACTATATGTTTGAATAAATAAATAACTGCATGTAATAAAAGAATGACTCATTGTCATTTCATTCCAGCTATTTTAACAGTGGTTCTTTATTGTGAAGGACAAGAAATATTAGCGCATTTTGAGAAGATTTGTAGCTCAGGCTGAGGCTCTGGATGTAAGTTTGCTCATTGAGCTGGAAGGTTCATTTCCAGACGTTTCGTCACCCTACTAGGTAACATCTTCAGTGGGCCTCTGGGCGAAGCACTGCTGATGATTTCTGCTTTCTATTTATCTTTTGGGTCGGTAATGTCATTTCCTGTCGTGATATCATTTCCTGTTATTTTTCTCAGAGGGTGATATATGGAGTTTAACTCGATGCGTATGTTGATAGAGTTCCAGTTGGAATGCCATGCTTCTAGGAATTCTCATGCATGTCCCTGTTTGGCTTGTTCTAGGATGGATGTGATGTCCCAGTCGAAGTGGTGTCCTTCCTTATATGTATGCAAGGATACTAGTGAGAGAGGGTCATGTCGTTTTGTGGCTAGTTGGTGTTCATGTATCCTGGTGGCTAGTTTTCTATCTGTTTGTACAATGTAGTGTTTGTTACAGTTCTTGCACAGTATTTTGCAAATGACATTAGTTTTGCTTGTTGTCTGTATAGAGTCTCTCAAGTTCCACAACACACAAAAGCAACAGTTAATGAACTTCAAAGACCCTATACAGACAACAAGCAAAACTAACGTCATTTATAAATTACCCTGCAAGAACTGTAATAAACACTACATTGGACAAACAGGCAGAAAGCTAGCCACCAGGATACATGAACATCAACTAGCCACAAAATGACATTACCCTCTCTCACTAGTATCCTTACATGCAGATAAGGAAGGACACCAGTTCGACTGGGACAACACATCCATCCTAGTACAAGCCAAGCAGAGACATGCATGAGAATTCCTAGAAGCATGGCATTCCAACCTGAACTCTATCAACAAACACATTGAGTTAGACCCCATCTCCCACCCCTTGACAAAAACAGGAGATGACATCACCACAGGAAATGACATTACCAACCCAAAAATATAAATACAAAACAGAAATCATCAGCAGTGCTTTGCCTGGAGGCCCACTGAAAATGTTACCTAGTAGGGTGACGAAACAACTGAAAATGAACCTTCCAGCTCAGCGAGCAAACCTACATCCAGGACAAGAAATATATTAAACTTTAGCATAGTCATTTCCCTTTTGAATATTTTCTTTCTTTACAGGTTTATTGCTTCGATATTGTATTTCAGCAAGATTTTGTAAAATGCGATTCAGCAGAACTGCTCCACAAAATCTAATACTGTTCTACTGCTCATATTCAAAAGCTTAAAAGAAATCACTGTTTGCTTAAACTTAACTAAAGATGCCATTTGGAAAGTATTTAAAAAATTAAGTCCACCAGTAAGACTTTTCCAGCTCTCTGGTTTCTCCAGCGGATGAATTTGTATTTAGTCCATGGGGATCCTGCTATGCCACAGGTGAACTGATATCCAGCATAATTATTGAGTGAACTGAGTAGCCAGCTGAGAAGTTCAAACAAAATATGTTCCACTAAAATGTGTTCCAGTAAATTTAGACTAATGTTTTTGTTCTAAATTGTGAGACTAATTTGGCTTGTTGTCTCCTTTCCTTTAATTTATCGATTTACAGTTATTTAAACCAAATGATTAGTCATTTCCATTTGCATTGAGTATTTGCTGACTAAGTTGCAAATATTCTACTCAGCTGCAATTATTTGCCTATTTATGAATATAAAATATGAACCAGTTACGTGTGCTATCGCAGGCAAAACTATATAAGATCTACCATGTAGCAGAATTGTTTGTTGGTTTGTTGGACACAGGCACTTCCAACAACACATTATGCACAACAAAACCAACTTGCAATATATAGGAATTAATCAGTATTTTTGAAAAAAGAAATCTCATCAGAAAAAATATGTATTACTTATAAAAATAAAATGATGCTTTATTTATGATATGGTGCACAAACTTGTAATCACTGCAAGGAATTAGCAAGTATTTTTACTGGAAGATCTTGCATGATATTAAACATAATCAGCAGGAAAGGTTTTTTTTAATCTGTTCTTTTGTTTTTGCACAGGTGATGTTAATGTTAATAAACAAAATGGAACATCTTTGTTTGAATTCAGGAATAAAATGCTGCAGGTAGAACTGAGGTAATTCAATACAAGTTGGCCTACTATTCCCATTTATCTGAATAAGTGAACATGATTATGAAATAATGGACTCAATAATGATTATCATTGGTTAAAAGCACGTCTGTACTTGATAAGTTTTTTTTTAAAAGACAATGGATTGGCTCAAATGTTCAATTCTCTACTGAATGAAATCTACACTATGTTCAGCATTTCAAAATGCACTGTAGTTATAACATGGGAAAATGTACACTGCTTGAAAGGACTCCCAGAGACAGCGTCTATTTCAGGTGTTGATTGCTCAGACACAATCACAACATAGTTCCTCATTATCTCTTTCACTGTGACGCAGGCCTCAACCTCTGCCATGTTCTTTTCTGAGCTATTCTAATAATACCAATCAAATTGAGAAAATGATCAAATGAAGTTACATTTTGAGCATCATAAGCTGTGTAATGTTCTTTCTGTTAAATTGAGTTCGTAATTACTTCTCCACCGAGCATATACAACAAAGCTTGCAATCATGGCATGCTATTATCCCAGGCTTGGGTACTGAAATCTGCAATAGGACTTCAAAGGCTCACGGTTGTTGAATTGCATTTGGCTGCTATTGTGGGGGCTTGGGCAATCTTGATTAGATGTTCATACTAAGGCGAAATATGCTGCACTGAGAGCCCAGGCCTTTTGGTCTAGAGCCAATGAGCCATTAATAAATTGTATATTATGTCTTTCCACTTTGAAGTGACAGTTATTGGTAAGGGAAGGAGCTAGTTTAAGTGCAGCTGAGGTAGATGTACAGCTACATCTATTATCAAAAGAAGTCAACAGGTTCTCCTAGACTAACATGACTGGAAAAGTTGCTGCTTTACGCAACAGCAAATTCATTTTTATAGATTCAATATCAAGCTTATTTGTCGCTAATAAACTGATGTGATAACATCAATTATCTCTCTTCGAAACGTAATGTTAAAGGCTAAAGTAAAATGAAGCAGTACCCAAAAATCTCACAGCAAAATTGTGTTCAATATTGATAACTTCAAAGAAAATAATCCACAGAAAGAAGAGACAACTGTTTAATAGAAGTAATTAGTTGCTTTGAGATGACACTGTAAGGTGATTGGAACTGACTTCATACACAGCTACATTCTGCAATTATCTTTTACTCACCATGGTTTAATGAAGAAATAATTCTGCTGTACTCAGGCAAATCAACCATTGTTTCAGCTTTTCTTTCTAAAATACTATCAGCTGTATTCCATTAGCAAATAGAATCCAATTGCTATTGGTTATGAGTAAATTAAAGCCACAAGTCCTGAAAGGGTTGTGTGGCATTGCAGAAGTTAGTATACCTCTGTTCAAGAAATTCAGGTTCCAGGCACAGCTACCACCTAAGTGTTTCGGAATGGATCCAAATAGTTTGATTGAAATAAAACACAATCCTGCATCACCTGCAACTGATTGACATAATAGTATTAATATTCACACTTAAAAATAATTACATTTTTTTAAATTCATTCAGGGGCGTGGGTTCACTGGCTGGGGCAGCATTTATTGCCCATCCTGAGTTGACTTTGAGAAAGTAATGGACAGCAGCCTTCTTGAATCACCGGAATCCATTCGTTGTAGGTATAGCCACAATTTATTAGAAAAGGACTTCCAGGATCTTGACAGAGTTGCTCTGAAGGAAAGACAATGTGCTTCCAAGTTCAGATGGCTTGGAGGGGTACCTATACATGGCTGTGCTCCGAGGTATTGGCTGTTTGTGTTCTAGATAGTGGCAGTCCTGGGTTTGGAAGGTGTTGTCTAAGGAGGCTTGGTGAATTTCTGCAATGCATCGTGTACATGGTTCATTACTGCTGCTGTTACTGAGCATCAGTGCTGGAAGGCTGTGAATGTTTGTGAATGTGGTATCAAGTTGGGGATGCACTCATCCAGGCAAATGGGAAATATTCCAGCAAATTCCTGACCTTTGGCTTGCAGTTGGTGTACAGACTTTGTGGAGTCAGGAGCTGAGCAATACACTTCTGGAATCCCTGTCTCTTGCCTGCTGTTTTAGCCATTTTACTTATCGCTAGTTCACCTTAGTTTCTGGCAAATGGTAATCCCCAGGACATTAATAGTGGGTGGTTCAGTGATGATGGTGTCATTGAATGAATGCCAAGGGGCAAAGGTTAAATTCTCTCTTACAGTCACAGAGCATGGACTGTAAGACACGATGAAGAGGAATTTCTTTCCTCAGAGTAGTGAATTGTGGAATTCTTTACCACTGAGGGCTATTCTTTACCACCAGTCCACGCTGAACATAATCCTAAACCAAACTAGTCCCCACCTGCCTGCTCCTGACCCATATCCCTCCAAACCTTTCTTCTTCATGTTCTTATCCAAATGTCTTTTAAACATTGTAATTGCACCCACATCCAATACTTTCTCAGGGAGTTCATTCAACATGCCAATCACCCTTGTGTAAAAAATTTGCTGCTCATATCTTTTTTAAATATCTCTCCTCTCACCTCAAAAATGTATCTCCGAGTCTTGAAATCTCAGATCCTAAGTACAGCATGAATATTATGTGCTACTTGTCAGCCAAACCTGAATACTATCCTTGTCTTGCTGCACTTGGATACAGACTACTTCAGTATCAGAGGAAAAAGCAGGGCAGTAGAGTGCTGAACATTAAGCAATCAATAGGTAACATTACGTGTCTGACATGTAAGGCTGGGAAGGTTACTGCCAGACGATCATTGATGGAGCAGCCAAATATGCTTGGGCTGATGGAATTCCCCTGAGGAACACCTGCAGAGATGTCTCGGAGCTAAGCTGTCTGACTTTCAACAACCACAACCATCTTCCTTTATGGCAAGTATGACTTCAACCAGCAGAGAGTTGGCAATCTAATTCCCATTAACTCCAGTTTTGCTAAAACTCCCTGATGCTACACTTGGTCAAATGCTCCCTTGACATCAAGGGGAGGCATTCTCACCTACCTCTGGAATCCCACTACAAGACTGTAAGATGTAGGTGCAGAAGTAGGTCACTTGGCACATCAAGTCTACTCCACCACTGAATTAAATCATGGCTAATCTGATAATCCTCAACTCTACTGCCCTGCTTTTTCCCCATAAACCTTCATATCCAGACTGACTAAAAATGTCTTTCTCAGGCTTAAATATACTTGATGACTCAGCCTCAATAGCCCTCAGTGGTAAAGAATTCCACAATTCACTACTCTGAGGAAAGAAATTCCTCTTCATCGTGTCTTAACTAAGAAACTCTTTATTCTAAGATTATACCCTCTGGGCCCTGACTTTTCCAGAAAGAGAAACAGCCTCTCTGCATCTACCCTGTCAAATCCCCGAATAATATTGTATGTTTAATAAGGTTGCCTCTCATTTTTCTACATTCAAATGAATACAGGATCACGTACTCTTCTCATAAGACAGACCCCTCCATACCTGGCATCAACTTAGTGAACCTTCTCTAGACTGCATAATAAAGTTGAGCTTGTTTGTTCAAAATCGGGGAATCTTGTGACCTTTTTCTCTTCATAGATAGCTGGCAGCTCAAACTTAATCTCGTTAAGAAGAACAAAAAAATGCTAATCCCTAACTGGAACATAACCTAAGTTTATGGTCTCCTCTGGAATCTGAACAAAGTACAAAATGAGTCCTCAAAAAAGGATACAAACTTACAGGGAAAACCTTGTTTCTATAAACGTGGATAAGAGAGCCAGTGGGCATTGAAAGTTTGCAATTATTTTAAGTTGATTTGGCATTATTTATACCAAATCAATCTTGAAATGACACATCAACATGACTCTGCTTAGAATCATAAAGACATAGAGATGTACACCATGGAAACAGATCCTTCGATCCAACCTGTCCATGCCGATGAGATATCCCAACCCAATCTAGTCCCACCTGCCAGCACCCGGCCCATATCCCTCCAAACCCCTACTATTCACATACCTATCCAGATGGCTTTTAAACGTTGTAATTGTACTTGCCTCCATACACGTACCACCCTCTGCGTGAAAAAGTTGCCGCTTAGGTCTCTGTTATATGTTTCTCCTCTCATCCTAAACCTATGCCCTCCAGTCCTCAACTCCCCACCCCAGAGAAAAGACTTTGCCTATTTATCCTATACATGCCCGTCATGATTTTGTAAACCTCTATAAGGTCACACCTCAGCCGTCGACACTCCAGGGAAAACAGCCCTAGCCTATTCAACCTCTCCCCATAGCTCGAATCCTCCAACCCTGGCAACATGCTTGTAAATCTTTTCTGAACCCTTTCAAGATTCACAACATCTTTCCGATAGGAAGGAGACCAGAATTGCACGCAATATTCCAACAGTGACCTAATCAATGTCCTGTACAGCCACAACACGACCTCCCAATTTCTGTACTCAATACTCTGACCAATAAAGGAAAGAATACCAAATGCCTTCTTCACTATCCTATCTACGTGTGATTCCACTTTCAAGGAGCTATGAACCTGGATTCCAAGATCTCTTTGTTCAGCAACACATTTGATCAGGTCCTAGGGATTTATCCATTTTTACGCGTTTCAAGACATCCAGCACTTCCTTCGCTGTAATACGGAGTGTATAAGTGTATAAGTCCTGCTAAAATTTCTTTCCCAAAATGCAGCACCTCACATTTATCTAAATCAAACTCCATCTGCCACTTCTCATCCCATTGGCCCATTTAATCAAGATCTGTTGTAATCTGAGATAACCTTCTTCGCTGTCCACTACACTTCCAATTTTGGTGTCATCTGCAAACTTACTAACTATACCTTTTATGCTCACATCCAAATCATTTATATAAATGATGAAAAGTAGTGGACCCAGCACCAATCCTTGTGGCACTCCACTGGTCACAGACCTCCAGTCTGAAAACCAAACCTCCACCACGAACCTCTGTTTTCGACCTTTGAGCCAGTTCTGTATCCAAATGGCTAGTTCTCCCTGTATTCCATGAGATCTAACTTTGCTAACCAGTCTCCCATGGGTAACCTTGTTGAATGCCTTATTGAAGTCCATATAGATTACGTACACCATTCTGCACTCATCAATCCTTTTTGTTACTTCTTTAGAAAACTCAATCAAGTTTTGTGAGACATGATTTCCCATGCATAAAGCCATGTTGACTATCCCTAATCAGTCCTTGCCTTTCCAAATACATGTACATCCTGTCCCCCAGGATTTCCTCCAACAACTTGCCCACCACGGCGTCAGACTCACTGGTCTATATTCCCCTGGCTTGTCCTTACCATCTTTCTTAAACAGTGGCATCATGTTAGCCAATCTCCAGTCTTCCGGCACCTCACCTGTGACTATCGATGATACAAGTATCTCAGTAAGAGGCCCAGCAATCACTTTCCTAGCTTCCCACAGAGTTCTAGAATACACTTGACCAGGTCCTAGGGATTTATCCACTTTTATGCGTTTCAAGACATCCAGCACTTCCTTCTCTGTAATACAGACATTTTTTCAAGATGTCACCATCTATTTTCCTACATTCTATATCCTCCATGTCCTTCTCCACAGCAAATACTGATGCAAAATACTCATTTAGTATCTCCCCCATTTTCTGCGGCTCCACACAAAGGCCACCTTGCTGATCTTTGAGGGGCTCTATTTTCTCCCTAGTTACCCTTTTGCCCTTAATGTATTTGTAAAAAACCTTTTTGGATTCTCCTTAACTCTATTTGCCAAAGCTATCTCATGTCCCCTTTTTGCCTTCCTGATTTCCCTCTTAAGTATACTCCTACTGCCTTTATACTCTTTTCAGGATTCAGTCGATCTATCCTGACAATACTTGACATATGCTTCCTTTCTTTTCTTAACCAAAACCTCAATTTCTGTAGTCATCCAGTATTCCTTATACCTACCAGCCTTTCCTTTCACCTGAATAGGAATGTACCTTCTCTGGACTCTCCTTACCTCATTAATGAAGGCTTCCCATTTTCCAGCCGTCCCTTTACCTGTGAACATCTGCACCCAATCAGCTTTTGAAAGTTCTTGCCTAATATCTTCAAAATTGGCCTTTCTCCAAATTAGAACTTCAACTTTTAGATCTGGTCTATCCTTTTCCATCACTATTTTAAAACTAATAGAATTATGGTTGCTGGTCTCAAAGTGCTCCCCCACTGACACCTCAGTCACCTGTCCCGTCTTATTTCCCAAGAGTAGGTCACGTTTTGCACCTTCTTGAGTAGGTACACCCACATACTGAACCAGAAACGTTTCTTGTCCAAACTTAACAAATTCCTCTCCATCTAAACCCTTCACACTGTGACAGTTAAAATCTCCTACCATAACCACCCTATTATTCTTACAGATAACAGAGATCTGCTTACAAATTTGTTTCTAAATTTCCCTCCAACTATTAGGGGGTCTATAATAACATCCCAAAAAAGTGATCATCCCTTTTTTATTTCTCAGTTCCACCTAAATAACTTCCCTGGATGTATTTCCAGGAATATCCTCCCTCAGCACAGCTGTAATGCTGTCCCTTATCAAAAACACCACTCCCTCTCTTGCCTCCCTTTCTATCCTTCATGTAGCATTTATAACCTGGAACATTAAGCTGCCAGTCCTGACCATCCCTGAGCCATGTTTCTGTAATTGCTATGATATCCCAGTCCCATGTTCCTAACCACGCCCTGAGTTCATCTGCCATCCCTGTTAGGCCCCTTGTGTTGAAATAAATGCAGTTTAATTTATCAGTCCTACCTCGTTCTCTGCTTTGCCCTGCCTGTTTGATTCACCTTTGTTCTCAACTGTAGCAGTCTCAGGTTGATCTCTTTCCTCACTATCTCCCTGGGTCTCACCTTACTAGTTTAAATCCTCCTGAGCAGCTCTAGCAAATCTCCCTGCCAGTATATTAGCCGCCTTCCAATTTAGGTGCAATCTGTCTTCTTGTTCAGGTCACTTCTACCCCAAAACAACTTCCAATGATCCAAAAATGTGAATCCTTCTCCCATACACCAGCTCCTTAGCCATGCATTCATCTGCTCTATCCTCCTATTCCTGCCCTCACTAGCTCGTAGCACTGGGAGTAATCCAGCTATTACTACTCTCGAGAACCTCTTTTTTAAATTCCTGCCTAACTCTCTGTAATCTCCCATCAGAATCTCATGGTTTTCCTTTCCTATGTTGTTGATTCCAAATTGTACAATTATCTCCTCTGGCCCCTTGAAAACATTCTGCACCCTCTCGGAGACATCATTGATCCTGGCACCAGGGAAGCAACACACCATTCTGAATTTTTGCTGCTGGCCACAGAAATGTCTGTCTGTCCGTTGGACTAGAGCCCTCTAAGACAATCGATCACTTGAAACCCAATGTACCTCTCATTACATTAGAGCCAGACTCAATACCAGAAACCTGGCTGTTCATGCTACATTCCCCTGAGAATCCATCACCCCCCACCTTTTTCTAAAACAGCATACTTGTTTGAAATGGGGCTAGCCACAGAAGACTCCTGCACTACTTGCCTACCTCTCTTACCTTTCCTGGAGTTAACCCATCTATAAGGCTGTATCTGAGACTTTCCCCCCTTCCTATAACTGCCATCCATCACATCCCCTTGCTCTTGTAAATTCCTCACTGCATCTAACTACCTCTCCAACCGATCCATTCGATCTGACAGGATTCACAACCAACGGCATTTATTGCAGATATAATCCTCAGTAATGTGTGATCTCTCCTAAACTCCCACATCTGACAAGAAGAGCATATCACTCTACTAAGGGCCATTTTTGCTTCTTTCAATCTACAGACCCAGAAAATAGCACTGTCTTATTCCTCTACAAAATCCTGCTTCAGGTTAAATGAATACTTATGGCTTTTAAAAAAATGTAATCAAGAGACATAGCTCAATAAAACATATAATCAAGAAAGAACCCACTCTCCCATTTTCTTTCAGTACAATGCATTGAGTTTGCAATTAATTATTGCAACCTAGCATGACAATTTCTCTATAAAATGACTTATCTTTGACAATTTGCAAATCTTTAATCAAAATAATATCTGCAGCTTGGATATTGCAAATCCTTGCTAAATAACTTGATTGGTGTTAGTTTTGGAAATTAAGGATTGCACATCAATTAATATGTGGAGGACTACAGGCACACTGCAATGTTTTCCTACATCAGATATAATTGGCACTTGAATATGTTAATATTGGTGAGAGAGGACATTATCGCCCTGCTGAGAACAGATGGAGGCCAGAAACAATAACCTAGCTCTTTAATAATACTAAAAAAACTGTATAAATTCCCATATTGTCTCTTGTTCTTTTTGTGACTAGATTCCTAGAATAAGAACATCAATATAACATTAGAGACTATGTAAAATACAAACTCATGGCCTGGCAATGTACTAACATGATACTGTCCCACAGACATATGAAAAGGAGGGCAACATGAGACTTGTAAATGAAATATTTTTGTAAAGAGAGATTCATTTAAATTGGAAAACAAAAGAGTATTTGTTAAGATACAGATCTTGTGAAATACACCACAAGAGTACCTCCTCCTAGGTGATTCCTCCTTGATGAGAATTGGTCAATCAGCACATAAAAGGTGAAAATACCAACATTTTCCATGTATTTCCAATGTTAGTATTTAGAATTAGTATCTGAGCTGCAATTACACATGCATAAGGGATTAATCAGTTCAGGGGAGGCAATAGCTGCGTGGTATTATTGGTAGAATATTAATCCAGAGACTTAGGCAATGTTCTAGGGTTCAAATCCCACTTTGGCAGATGGTGGAATTTAAATTCAATAAAAATCTGGAATTAAGAATCTAATGATGACCAAAACAAAACATCTGGATCAGTAATTCCCTTCTGGGAAGGAAACTGTTGTCCTTACCTGGTAATGGCAACATGTGAGTCCAGATCTTAGCAATGTGGTTGATTCTGAAATGGCCTCGCAAGCTACTGAATTGTATCAAACTGCTCCAAAGCAGAAATAAAGAATATGATTGACTACGACACCAGAAATTACAGCAAACACAATACTGTTAATCCCCCATACTAACAATTTTAGATGCATAATAAATCCTGGCTTTTGCAGCAAAGTCCACATTCCAGAAAAAAAATTAAAACAAACAGTAACAAACATCATAGTTCTGTTCACCAGGTATGCTGTTTCTTCATCCCCTGAAAATAGTTGAATCAACAAGGGAAGTAAAGTTAGGGTTGAGATCATCATATTAATGAAAAGAAAAATAATTATGTTGTACAGAAAACCAAAAAAAACACAGGAAACAGTAGTGACTTGCTTATCTGAAAGAAAATACTACTCAATCCATAAATTTCTTACAGTAACTTCAGAAATCTGCCTTTTGAATTATCATTGTCAATCTCTATGTTTTTGAATATATTTTGATATGAGAAATTGGAAATGGCCATTCTATTGTTTGAGAAATCATTCCCAAATAATTCTGGATGTTTTAACTGTGTATGGAATCAGATAATTATAAAACAATGTTACATCCTTTGATACCTCTCTGAAGACTGATGTGGATTGATTTAAGACTGGGTTTTTGCACAACATTTATCATATGTGGTTTACAAGATCCTTACTGAAGGGCTAGGCTGGATAACTCACTTATTTTTTATTATGTAATCAATAAAGAAATAATGACATCCAAAAATCAGCAGGAAGTTATCCAACGTCATGAACCCTGACAGCATTTAAAAATGATTCCTCTAATTAGTGAAAGATTTATATTCCTGGTGAACTTCAATCCTCATCTCTGTACAAACTATATGCAAATTCTGCTGCTTTGATGTGCTACGTCTCTCAAATACACCAGGATGAGAATGCTACTCGTCATCTACTACAACATTGTTTTTATAACAGTCATAGAATCCTGATTCTTTTAAGTGTTCAGTTTTTCTCCCTGTCATAGGCAAAACTATTTTAATGCAGATAAGTTTGTCCATACTGACACAAAGAACAAGAAATAAAGATTTTCTAAACATATCATACAATGTAGGAAACTACATTGATATTAACTTTCCACGCAATCTATAAATAAGGAAATAATTTTGAATTTCTAAATGCCAGTTTTAGAAGTCTAGTGTAACACATTTATTGACATACGGGATGTTATAATGAGCCTACAATTCTCACAATATCCTTCAATACTGGAACTACCTGTATTTGTGATTAGGATGATAAAATGTACAAAACTGCTTTTTCTTGGGGAACACTTCAGTGGTCCAGGACATTCAGCCTTGGACCTTCGGGTGACCCATCCTCCAAGGTGGACTTCGGGATAGGCAGCAGAGAAAAGTGGCCGAGCAGAGGCTGATAGTTAAGTTCGGTACCCATAGGGAGGGCCTCAACCGGGACCTTGGGTTCATGTCACATTACAGGTGATCACCATTGCACTACACACACACACACACACAGATATTCCTACACACACACACTCTCACATACACACAGACACAGGTACACACAGACGCGCACACAGACACCCACACACACTCTTATAGACACACACACTCCCACACTCATACATGCACCCCCTCACAGACTTTAGACACTCTGCACTCACTACACACACACACACTTTCTCACACACACAACCCCCACCCCAGACAGACAGACACACACAGAGAGACAAAGATCCACATGCACACATATATTTTGTGGGGTGAATTTGTACTTGCAGGGTTACATTGTACTTTGCTCAAAAACTGCATGCATTCATGTAGAACTCTGAGCTCAAAAACTGCATGAATTTATGTAAAACTCTGTTATCTCACTTTTTAGATTAGAATCAATCTAAACATCATGGCATAGACAGAGAACACAGGGGGCCAACACCTTCAACATATTGTCTAGCTATCACCATTGTTAACAGCTAACCTGAGAATGCAACTTTAAAAAAAAGGTTTTGTGATTTACACATGAAAGAAGTGAAGCTATCACTGTATTCTAACAGATGAAAGGCTTAACAGACAATCAACTTTTCAATGTATAATTTCAGTTACATTACACTGTAAATTTTTGCTATAAATTCTGTGTTACGATCGAGCCCTCCACTATCACCTGATGAAGGAGCGTCGCTCCGAAAGCTAGTGTGCTTCCAATTAAACCTGTTGGACTATAACCTGGTGTTGTGTAATTTTTAACTTTGTACACCCCAGTCCAACACCGGCATCTCCAAATCATGGCTTTTTCTTTATGATTACTATAGTTTAGTCCATACAAAACATAGTTTTTCAGCATAGCTGCATTTTATTACATAGAAAATGTTTTAGTTCTGGAATCTGATTTTGAATTTAGCAGGGAATCAGTTTGGCTAAGTTGTGGCCATATTGCTTTTTCAATGGGCCAGAATTTAGTGACTGCTGAACGAACAGCGCCTGCCATTCATTGACATGCCTACTTAATTTAATGAGATTCTGAACGATAAGTTTTCCATTACTGGGATCTACAGGATGCCTAGGATATGTGTTAACAGAGCAGAGGTCCATTGCCGTATGGCCGGAACCGATCAGATTGAAGAATTGTTAATGAGCAAATCAGAGTCTGAACTAGAAAGTGTCTGTTGCAATAGTGAACCCAATGTCACACCAAGCATTGAAAAATCGAGAGGAAAAAGAAAGATTGAAGTAATAGAGCGAGAGGGCCAGAAGGAAAGAAATAGTTTTTTTTTGAAAATGTCCAATAATATGTACTTATGTTATTTTCGTACTCAGAATAAAAAACGATTTCCCTCCATTTGATACATTTTTTGCAATACTTCATGTAACACAGTACTCTCTAGGGACTGAAGGTGTCAATGTACACTAAAACTTCACTTCTACAAATAAATATGTATACCTACATACAATATAACACAGAGTTCCCAAACATTTTCCCATTTTAATTTCCCACTCGCCATTTCAAGACTGGAAAATTGTTATGACTCCCCCTTGAGGTTGTAACCAATTTGGGAAGTCCTAGTGTGTATACATACACACATACACATGCTAGATTTAACTTCTTTGGAACAAATTTCCTCAGGTATTTAGTGCTAAAGCCCACTTAATTTTACAATTCCTCAGGCATTTTTTTAGAAAATGTATGTATAAGTAATAAATTAAGTAGCAAATGGGCCAATAATGTAATCTGCAGCGTGCTGCTCCCCAGTTCCAAGGTGGTCTATGTATTTATGCCCCTGAGCTGATATCATCCAATGATTAAAATCATTCGATCATTATTATACTTCAGCATCACTTTAAAGACTATGTCATAACATCTTGGCACTGCAAAGAGTTCAGTCATGACTAATTTTAATATTACACCTTAAAATTAATCAGAACCAATGACTGAGAACAGACATTTCAATGGTCAGGCTCTCGGGCAGCTAGTACAAGCAAACTGAATTGTATTGATGGAATAACTTACTGATATTTATTTGACTGACACAGAAACTTGGGACTACGCATCTAAAGCAGGAAACAAGATCAAACTAATTTCATATACACTACTTGAGATCTATTTGGCAACACTAAGTCCGAGCAGAAAAGTACTGGAACTTTCTAACTCCAAAAGAATCATGGCAATGCTAATTATCTCAACAAGATGGCTAGGCCATGATGGTGGTTGTCTTTCAGAAAATGTACTCTATGCAGAATTTAATGATGCCAGTGGATGTATTCGACAGCTAAATCCATAACAGAAACAAGACATAACTTCATGCCTTACTTTAACAACTGGGAACCGTTCGCACATGACCAAAGCAACTGGTGCCAAAGCCTTCTGAAATGTAAGAATTATACTTCTAGACTGCTGCAAAAAAGCATCCTTATATGAAGAAACCTGAACATGTTGGCCCTGCAGCAACAAATGACAACTTACAGTATTCCCAATGTAATCAGTAATATGTTAAATTTACTGTAATTCCACCTAAGGAATTACAGCGGATAAGTAGATGGTGTAAATCATTTGCACCCAATGTAAAGCCAAAGAAACAGAGGGACTGGAAATTGTCGTTCTTCCGATCTAATGAAAGGCATTACATTGAGATCAGAAACATCCATGGCCAGAGTCACAGATGTACAGCACGGAAACAGACCCTTCAGTGCAACCTGTCCATGCTGACCAGATATCCCAAGCTAATTTAGTGTCATTTCCCAGCCCTTGGCCCGTATCCCTCTAAACCCTTCCTATTCATATACCCATTGAGATGCCTTTAAATATTGCAATTATACCATCCTCCATTTCCTCTGGCAGCTCATTCTATACATGCACAACCCTCTGCGTGAAAAAGCTGCCTCTTAGGACCCTTTTAAATTTTTCCACTTTCACCTTAAACCTATGCCCTTTAGTTCTGGACTCCCCCACCCCAGGGAAAAAATAAACCTTGTGAAGGTGAAGGGAACTTTCTTTTACTGGATGCCTTCCAGAGAAAATATGATGAATCTATTGGTCATGATACCTACTTGATACATTCCCTGATTTTCAGCCTACAACTGCAAAAATAATGTCCATACTTGATTGTAGGGAGTCTCCCACTCAAAAGTTAAAAACAGTTGTAAGTTTATCATAGACTCAGAGAATTACTGCTGTTCCTATGCATGAACTAGTCTCCAAATCTGGCCACTGATCTTGAAGCCTTCAGATATTCGAGTGAATGCTGGCAGGTATAACATCTCACTTATCTAGCATGCCTCTGAAATGGGCTTCATGTATAATCTGCAAGTATCAGTATGGCACATTATTCATTGATATTTGGAGAATCCCTTCGTGTTCATGTGTTGTATAGCATTAGATATTTCATTTTCTAAAACTGTGTTTTTCACAGTATGGATAGATTATTCTAAATTCAGTATCGGCATATTGTCAAGGATTCATTTATCAATGTGATATTTGGGAAAGAAAGGTAATCCATTAAAGGTACCTTCAGAAAATTCTTGCAAAAGCCTATTTCAACACTGCCTTCCAATTTGAGGTTACCTGCCCACCTTTTCATGGAAAATAAAGTTTCATGTGGAAGATGTAGTGGTTGTAACAAGGTCAGCCAGATGGACCTCATAGAATATGAGTTCCTTTATTGATGCTGTTTTTCTGAACCAAGCAGGGTGCCCTGGATGACAGATAAAAATAAGTGTCAAATATCCTGTTGCTCTGAAGGAGCTGGATCAATGTCAAGGACTTTCCACGTGTAAACAAAGGGTAACTCATGATGGGATACTGGCATCTGTGGAATTATTTCATAAGAAACTAAAGATATTATAAAGGACTTTGTTTAACATCAAGGAATTGAGAAAACTTTAAATCAGTCCTGAAATAGAAATCAGATGATAACATTTAATGAAACAAAAGTTGGAGAGAATAATCATTCACGGGTTTGAAAGATAAAATGAATGTACATGTAAATATTTTGCTACAAAGTTCTTGCTTTGTTCAAAAAAAGACAGGAACTAACCTACCAATTAGAAGGAAGCATACAATTCGCTGCTTATTCTTGAGAATTACAGTATTTTGCCTCTTAACACCATAAAGCAGTTGCTCATCTGATTTCAGTTGTAATTTGGGACTGAAAATCCTGGGTTTTTCTGTGCATTGTTAACAAATTTCATAAATGACAATGACAATCTGTTTTCAGATCAAAATGCTGTTTCCAATTTATTTCTGTGCTTTTGCTATATGATCGAGATTAATAAAGTATTAAAATAATGTTCTAGTTTGCAAACTAGGAGCCATAGTTTCAGTCCCATTTGGACTTGGATTTAAAAGACAACTATTTATTGAGCAGATGCTACTACTAGTCCTGTCACTTGAAAATAACATTCAGAACATGTGAGCAAATTTAGTTTAGTAACTGAAAAATCAGAACATAAATATAAATAAAGGAAAAATTACAGATTTCTTACCAAACTTAACTGCCTGTCAAGAGTATATTAACAAAAGAAATAGTGTTTAAATCTCTGGCTTCGTGGTTTGGTCATCTTAACTCCAGTATAGCAACTAGTATACACACACACTGATAAACATTTTATCACTTAAACACATGATGGCTTCTTCCTTATACTTAATGAAAAAAGACCAGAATCTGTGGTGAGAGGTCAAACATCCCCAGTGACTCATGGGAGTCTCTTGCTTCCAACTGACCAAAATGTTAGCAAATTGAGTCATCAGAGAGAGTGCATAAGCATCTCAACAACTCCTCTACTCAATTCTCCAAGTGTCATCAGCCCCAACTACAGCAGATTATGCAAATTAAGCATTGGATTTACCAAACCATTTTAGAACTCATTGAATGAAATAATTTCTTCTTCATTCAGAAGGACAATATAAGAAAAGAGATTTTTTTACTGTGACACCTACCTGCTGTGTATCTTTAACCTCTTTCTTTTCACTGTACAACAGTTGATATGAGTTTATTTTGTGTCTTCCCAGGGTCTGTTTATTCCGTTCCACAATATCATCCTGCACTCTTACTTTAGTTTGCAATTTCCTGTCATGAGAGATCACACGGTTCTTGGAGTGTCTTACACTCTTTATGCTCATATCACTACAGGTTGACTCATGCTCCATGAATTGCTGGTATTCTTTTTGATAGTGGCCATTCAAACTTTCATAGTCATCTTCTTCATTGTGATCTTCATCTTTCTCATGTTTATCCTTAGGTTCTTTAATTAAGAATTTTCTTGTTCCAATTTTCTTATTGTTTTCCAAATCACTCTTAATTGTATCAATATAAAATCTAGGAGAATCAAGTGATTCACAATCTTGGGCACTTTGTTCATTTTTATAATAAGAAGGCAAATGTTTCCTTTCAGATTGCTTTTGCACATTATTACTTTCTCTCAACGTAAATTTAACTCCTTGAGATTTATCTGTTTGTCTTTTCTGTTCCAGTGAATCCAGGTATTCGCATTCAGAATCACTAAACATTTCACAATTATCTTCATCATGAGACTGATGTTCCTCATGGTTTTCCTGGGATACTTCTGCTACAATTGTGTTTGATTGGATTTTCCTGTCATTTTGCAAATCACAAAATCCAGAAGAACCAAGTGATTCATGTTCTTCTTGCATGCTAGCTTCACATTTAATGTAAGGTGAAGACGGTCTTTTCCTTTTAAGTTGTTTCTCTACGTTATCATCATCTCTCAAACTAAATCCAACTGCACGAGCTTTATTTGTTTGCCTTTTTTGTTCCACTTTATCTTGGTGTTCATTGTATCTTCCTTCAGTTTTCTCCAATAGCTCATTTGACTCTTGAAGCAAATTCTCCAGTGAATCATGAAGTGATTCATAGTTTTGTTTGGACTTAAAAATCTTTGCTCCTGCTCTGGTATTTCTCCAATTAGGATTATATCGCAGGTTGGCGTATCTGTCAGTAGTTTGAAGGCTGAAAGAATTTTTTAAAAAGTTCAATTGTAGCATAAAAAATTGTTGATCAAAATTATATTTTAAAGGTATCTTACGAGTTTGTCTATCTCAGATTAAAACGAATGTAAGATTAGGTATTTAATGCAAGGGTCATATAGTATCAAATGTGGAACAAAGGATTAAATGGGAAAGCTACTGTTCCACTGTTTGACTGCACGTTAGGACTTTCATATATTTGTATGTTCATGCACAGAATAAAGCAGTAAGCTATCTTAAATTGTATAATTGAATGAAGGCACATGAGAACACCTTACTTTCAATTTGAAATGTTGTTAGAAAAGAGAAATTTTGCATTGGAAGCATTTATACAACAATGCACTCACACTTGGAAACTCCTGTCATGTGAAATGCTATAAGATATTATTTCTCAAAAAAGAAAATTCCACACTGGCCACAAAGTGTGGAATTTTGTGAAAAAGTGCAACCCAAATCTACAATAATTTTTAAAAGAATAATCTTTTGAACAAAGGGAGAATGGTAACAAAAGAATAATAAACAAAATAAATCCAGAGAACTGAGGTGGAAAAATCTGTATTTAATGCTGGACTGTAGGGCTAAGATCAGGACTTAGAATTAGAGGTAATTTATTTGGCTTAGATAGGGAAATGGCTCACATGGAAAAATATAGACAGTGAGAATTACAGGCATATCTTCAAACTGGCAGCAAGTGATGAGTGGTATCCGCCCAGGGTCTGTACTGGGGCCACATCTTTTCACTATATTTAGAAATAACTTGGATGAAGGGATAGAGAGCTATTTCTGTAAATGTGTTGATGACACCATGTTAAGTAGTGCCATAACTACTGGAACTAAGAAAAGAAAGTTACAATAAGACACTGTGAGATTAAGCCTATCAGCAAAATTGTGGTAAATGGGATTCAATGTGGGAAAGTGAATTGATCCACCTTCTAATAAGATCAGGGTATTTTTAAAAATGAAAAAGAAACTGGGGACAAGCAATGACATTTAGGGTTTAACCATATAAATTACCATAAGTTAATAAACATGTGTAGCTAATAATTAGAAAGGCTAATGAAATGTCAACTTTAAATTAGGAATTTAGCAATGTAAAGGGATGGAAGATATGTTGTAGCTATGAAGAGCTTTGATTCAATCCTGTCGAAAGTTCTGCATTCAACTGTTTGTAATCTGTTAATCATGGTATATGTGTAGTGCAGATTTAGCAGAATGATTTCAGGGTTACATATTCCTTTGAATTTACAACATTAGGGAATGATCTGGGTGAAGCGTTTAAGAGGTTTAGAGATTTAATAAGGTAAATAAAAAGAAAACTATTTTCTTTGGTAGGAAAACAGAGAAGAGAACATAACCTTAAAATTATAGTTATTTCTTTCAAGGGTGATGGCAAAAAAAATCAGTTCTTTACACAAAAGTTTGAGGAAATTTGGAACTGTCTTTGAAAACTTTTTGAAATTCTGACAATAGCAAAAACATTTCATTATAGATTGATATGTTTGTTAGGGACGGGTATTAAAATTAGTAAACCAAGAAGGATAGATGGAGTCACAATAGAAGTCAGCTATGATGCAACTGAATCAGCTTCTGGAATGGACTACAGAATTCAGAGGATTGAAATGTTCAGACGAGAACATAAGAAATCGATTGTGATCAGGCCGATATGATCAAATTTTATTTTAGCATTCAAGAAGACTGGGGAAAAATACTTTTACAAAATTAAATCCTAGCATGCCATATGCTGTACTTTGATGAGCCGTTTAATGGCAATTCAGAGCAATATGACATTGGCACTAGAAGTGAGGAGGATGGCAATATGGAACTTTGGGATGGAGAGGAATCATACTATAGATTTCTGAATCAACAACTTTCTGCAGGGATGTAGGTTAGATGGACTTTTGATCCTTAATAATGTTAAGGCATCAATGAGCATTTCAGTGGCAGGATGGATAAGGCACATGCTGCTTTGCAAAATCAAACTGATCCATGAACTGTTTTCAGTGCTCAAATTGCATTGATAATGGCCACCAATTCTGCATCATATTTCAGTGCAACACAATGCCAATGGTGCTGTTTTAAGATGGTGAGAGATAAGCACTGAATTACAGAATTGCAGAAATTTTACAGTGCAGATAGAGGCCATTTGGACCATTGAGCAATTTAGCTTAGTGTCAATCTCCTGCCTTTTTCCTATAACCCTGTACATTGCTTCTGTTCACATTTTCATCCAATGACTTCTGGAACACCTTAGTCTCCATCACATTTCCAGGCACTGCATCCTTCAGTTCTCTATCTGTTTACGAACTGGAACCACTTTTTCCCAGTTACTCTGACCAGACCTCTGATGATATTGAAAACTTTCTACAACCTTTCCTCATAACTGAAGTGCCCCATCCCCGAACCATTCTCATAAACATTTATCCATCTGGCTTCCTTTGAAGAGCCATTAGATGTCATTATTTATTACTGCTATAAGTGATTCCCTGATCAATACTGTAACATCCCATCCTCTCTGACCTCTTTTGTTGTCTCACCAACAGATCCTATATTCTGAAATACTGAGCCACCAATCTTGCCCTTCTCTCAATCATATTTCAGTAGCAGCAATGACATGTTATGTCCATGTTTTAATTAGTGTGCTCATCTCTTCTGCCATGTTCATGAGACTCCTTGTATTAAAATAAGTGTTATCTGACCTTTCTCACCTTCGTTGTGCCTTAAATAGCCTATAATTTCTATATCTCTTGACTCCCTTTTCTGTTTTTTCTAATTTTGGCCATTCATCTCCTTCAGTTGAGTCATTTTTCTGGAACCACCACTACTCACTTGCACATGGCACCACAATTCAGAGATTACTACCTTTAGAGTCCTGTTTTGGGAGTTGGGAAGTCATGTTGCAACTGTACAGGGCATTGGTCAGGCCACTTTTGGAATACTGCATGCAATTTTGGTCTCCCCACTACAGGAAGGACGTCGTGAAATTTGAAAGGGTTCAAAAAAGATTTACAGGTATGTTACCAGGGCAGGAGGATTTTTGCTAAAGGGAGAGGCTGAATAGGCTGGTGCTATTTTCCCTGGAGGGTCAGAGGTTGAGGCGTGACCTTATAGAGACTTATAAAATCATGAGGGACATGGCTAGGGTAAAGGTACAAGGTCTATTCCCTGGAGTGGGGAATCCAAAACCAGACAGCATAGGTTTAAGATGAGAGGGGAAAGATTTAAAAGGGACCTAAGGGGCAATGTTTTAACGCAAAGGGTGGTGCATGTGTGCAATGAGCTGCCAGAAGAAATGGTGGAGGTTGTTACAATTGCAGCATTTACAAGACGTCTGGATGGGTATATGAATAGGAAGGGTTTAGAGGGATAATGGTCAGGTGTTGGCAAATAGGACTAGATTTATTTAGGATATCTGGTTGGCATGGATGCTGTGCATCTCTACGACTCTAAGCTTTTTAATCTACTTCTTAGCTTCATAAATTCTGCTTCCAGGACCCCATCTCATTGACCTCTGTCTGTTTGCTCTCCATGTTCACAATGTCCTGTAGCCTTCCAGTGACATCCCTGACCTTGGCACCAAGAAGGCAACAAACTATCCTGCAATCTCTTTTGCAGCCCACAGAAATGTCCATCTGTTCCCCTTACCACTATATCCCTCCCATTCTTTTACCTCCTCTTTTGTGCAGCAGGCCTATCCATGGTGCCATGACATTGACTTCCACTGTTTTCTCCTGCATTGTTATCTCCCACAACATTATCCAAAACACATATCTGTTAGAAAGGGGGATGGTCACTGGGGACTCCAATACTACCAGTCTTCCTCTACTCTGTCTATAGTCAACCAAGCCCTTCCTGCTTGTTACATCTTCACCTGAAGTACAACCATCTCACTGAACGTGATCCACTCATGCTCGGTAATGTGGAAGCTCTAGAGTGAATTCACCTGCTGCTCCATCTCTGAAATGCGATTAGCTACTACCTGAAGCTTGGACATATTTCCTGCACATGTGACTACCAGGGACAACTGAAGCTTCCATGATTTGTCACATCTCACAGGAGGAGGATATTACAGGTGCAAGCTCTGTTGCCATGACTTCCATTAAGCCCATTAGTTACATACTTCTTAAAAAGATGCTTCCATAAGAATACTATGAACTAACGTCATTTATGGAAATTCACACAATTATCTAACTTTACTATACTGATCCTGATTTTCACTTGTTCCTGTTTTTTTCCTCAGTTAAACCCTGCTTCCAAAAAAAAGCTGCAACTGTTGAACTTGAACTCCACTTCACCACCTTGGCTCCCAATCTTGGGCCTCAATTTGTCTTGTTGCTGACTCCCTCTCTCTCTGCTCAGTTGAAGCTGAAGAACTTCATCTGTCACCTAACTGCCCATTGCACTAATATACCAATGTCCATTTGAAGTTGCACACTATTCTCCCACACTTTACAATTTGTTCCCTCTGCACACCAAGATGTGGACCCATTATATATTATAAGGAAAAGCTACAGTCCCAATTTCAACACCAGGAGAACTCCATAATAAACTTTCTTCCAGTCCGAAAAATACCAATTAACCATGACTGACTGTTTCCTATGCCCCAGCCTATTTGTATCCATGTTGTTATGGTTCCTTTCAGCGCAAGCCTGTTGTGTTGAATTGTCAAATACCTTTCGGAAGTCCATATATATGACGTGAACAGCCTTGCCCTCATCAGCTCAAAAAAGACCAGCAAGTTAGTTGGGCACAATCAACCTTTAACAAGTCAATGTTGACTCTTTCAAAGCAATCTTTCCCACGTGACTATTAACTTGATCTGAAATAATTATTTCTGTAAGTTTCCCCATGGCCGAGGTTAAACTGGCTGATCTGTAACAGCTTTTTTGAACAAGGGAGTGATGTTTGCAATTCTCCAATCCTCTGGTACTAGTCCTGAGTTTGAAGAAGTTTGCTATTGCCTCTGCAATTTCCACTCTCACTTCCTTCAATATACTTGGATGTATCTCATCCAGTTCCAGTCCCTCAATTTTAAGGGCTGTCAGCTAATCCAATGCCTCCTGTTTATCCATTTCTAACTTTTACCATGACGGAGTTTCCCCTTCTTTCACCACCACCTCAGCCATGCCTTTTGCCTCTATGTGTAAATTCAATCTTTGACCTTAACTGACTTTGTTTCTACTTTGGCCGCTCTTTTACGATTGATATGTTTGTTGAAAACTTTGGGATTTTCCTTAATATTAGATGTTAGCCTTTCATTTTGGTTTTGAAGCTTCTCTGCGTGGTTCTCAATTATATTCACTATGACACCCATCATAAACATACTTTTCTTCTTTAACTGAATTTCTGTCTCCTTTTCATCCAGAAAGCTATGGATTTGTTTGTCCTACCTTTCCCTTTTGAGGGAATATAGCATAAAGTTCCCAAACCATCTCCTCTTTGAAGGTAGCCCAATATTCAGTTACTGTTATTCTTGCTAACCTTTGGTTCCAGTCTATCTGGCACAGTTCTTTTCTTGCCTAACTGAAGTCACTTCTCTGCCATTTGATTATTCTTAATCTAGATTGACCAATGTCATTTTTACTGTCATCCCAAAATTTAGTGATCACTTGACATATTTGGCCCACATCTTTCCATTAACCAGGTAGAAATAACACCTTTTCTGTTGAACTGGATACATACTGCTGTGGGAAATTATCCTGAACAAAATCGAGGAATGCTTCCTATTGCTTGCACCTTTCTTATTCCTTAGCTCTAGCTAAATAGATTCTGCCCTTGAACACTGAAACATCCTTTTTCTGCAGTTCTGTAATACTTCCTCACCCTTCCTGCATTTTTCCCTTTCCTTTTTTTTCTGAACACTTTGTAACCAGGAATATTTAACAACCAGATTTGTCCTTCATTAAGACAGGTCTCCATTACTGCCACACATCATAATCCTACAAAGCAATCTGTGCCAGTAATTAACCAATCTCAATAACTATACTCCAGGCAGATAGAAATACTTATCAGTATCAGGCACACAAAGCTTAGTGGTTATAATATTTTCCAAATTTGGAATGTCTTTATCATTCAAGTGTACACTTTGGATTTATCTGTATGACATAACTGTAGAAATTCTGAAATTACTGTTGTGAAAATCACAACTATAAATAAAGTGATCAATCAAGGGAAAAATACTTAAAGAATTCAAAATTAAGTTCAGGTGGCTCCTAGTTTTAGAGACCTTAAACTTTTTGAAGAAAATGGATGGAGATTTTTTAAAAGAGCAAAGACATCTCACATAAATTTTCTAAATGTTTAAATGTTAACATTCTCAATAATCTCAAGGCCTGTAATGGCTTTTCTCAAATATATATTGTTAATTAATATGATAAAAACAGCGAACTTATTAAAAGGTTAACAAGTATTTACTATTAAAAACAATATGCTAAATTCTAAAGCATTTGACTTCTAATTCATTTGTGGATTGATAAGTTGAATTAAAAACTAGGCATTTTTGGCTAAGTAAGATAAAAAGAATGTAAATCACAATAAAAAATGCAGCTGCAAGCAAACCAATAATTTAAAATACACAAATGGTAATTGTGAACAACATGTTTCATTTGCATATTAAAGAACAATGAGTCACAATTATTGAAAATGTTAACTATATCCATGAGCTATAATCATCGGAAAACTTTCCAATTCAGCTCCTAAGACTGAATAATGCAGTGTTTGTGAAGCTGTTATCTATTAGATAGATTTTTTTTATTTGATGCGATCATAATGAACACCATTAATATAGTCCATTGACCTACAAAAATATTATTGTGTATGGATTTGAACCCCATTAGACACTCAGGAATTTGAAGCACTTGTCACATCTGCTGCATATCTATAAAGTGTTGCGCATCAACTGTCTGCATAACCTTTTACTCGACTGAGAACAAAACGATTCACATTTATTTCATGATAGGCTATGAAGGAGCACTTCATACTTGTTGTGTTTCCACACGGAGACTTGGGTCACAGTGAACAATGTGCTCTATTTGGGCATGGTGCACCACAATAGACCTCTTGAGATTCATATTCAGACAGCTAAATGATTAGAATCATTTGAAATAATCCAATCTTATACGGAGCTGAGGTTATGAAAAGGATTTCAACCCATAAATTGCAAATTACAAATATTACTTCAGAAATCTTAATTAAACTTTTGTTTAAAAACATTAACAATCTTTCTCTTCCAAATGTTGATTAATTGATCCTATATTTTGCTGCTTTATTTTCAGAGAGTTTAGCAGTAATACCTTCTTATATTATGTCTTCTGTAATACAGACTAAGTTGAACATACCTTGATACACAGAAACATCTGCTGGTTCTAATTAACGATCACCTGGTAATAATTAAAATTTTGTACAGAAAATTTAATAGCGAATACTGTATAATCACAATTTTGCTTGGTTCTGTTATATGAGCAAAACCCAAATGATAGCCTGGTTAAAGGAGTGGCACAAGAAAAGGTAAGCCTAGCCAGTAATTTGTTACAATGACTACATTGATTACATTGATTACAATACAGAGTTCTAAGGCTCAGAATAAATATTTTAATGATGAGCTGTGGGAAGCATTATCATAGTAATGGTGCTGGATCCACTACTTTTCATCATTTATATAAATGATTTGGATGTAAGTTTGCAGATGACACTAAAGTTGGAGGTGTAGTGGACAGCGAAGAAGGTTACCTCAGATTAGACTAGGAGAAAGTGAGGACTGCAGATGCTGGAGACCAGAGTTGAAAAGTGTGGTGCTGGAAAAGCGCAGCAGGCCAGGCAGCATCCGAGGAGCAGGAGAATCGCCGTTTCGGGCATAAGGCCTTCTTCAGGAATGAGGCTGGTGTGCCAAGCGGGCAGATGTAAAAGGTTGGGGGGGGGTGGGGCGCTGGGAATACGATAGGTGGAAGGAGGTGAGGGTGAGGGTGATAGGCCGGACAGGGGGTGGGGACAGAGAGGTCGGGAAAAAGATTGCAGTTCAAGAGGGCGGTGCTGAATCCATGGGTTGGGACTGAGGTAAGGTGGGGGTAGGGGAAATGAGGAAGCTGGAGAAATCTACATTTATCCTGTGTGGTTGGAAGGTTCCTAGGCAGATGATGAGGCACTCTTCCTCCAGGCGTCGTGTGGCCTGGGTCTGGCGATGGAGGAGGCCAAGGACCTGCATGTCCTTGGCCGAGTGGGAGGGGGAGTTAAAGTGTTCAGCCACGGGGCGGTTGGGTTGGTTGGTGCGGGTGTCCCAGAGGTGTTTCCTGAAACGTTCCACAAGTAGGCGGCCTGTCTCCCCAGTGTAGTGGAGACCACATCGGGTGCAGTGGATACAGTAAATGATGTGTGTGGAGGTGCAGTTGAATTTGTGACGGATATGGAAGGATCCATTGGGGCCTTGGAGGGAGGTGAGGGGGGACGTGTGGGCACAAGTTTTGCACTTCTTGCGATTGCAGGGGAAGGTGCCGGGAGTGGAGGTAGGGTTGGTGGGGGGTGTGGACCTGACGAGGGAGTCGCGGAAGGAGTGGTCTCTCCGGAACGCTGATAGGAGTGGGGAGGGAAATATATCCCTGGTGGTGGGGTCTGTTTGGAGGTGGCGGAACCTGACTGCCCCGGCCGACCCATTGTCTCAGCCTGCTCCTGCCCCACTGAACTCATCTCTGCATACCTCGACACTGTCCTGTCCCCCTTAGTCCAAGAACTCCCCACCTACGTTCAGGACACCACTCACGCCCTCCACCTTCTCCATGATTTTCGCTTCCCCAGCCCCCAACGCCTTATCATCACGATGGTCTTCCAGTCCTTACACACTTCCATCCATCATCACCAAGGCCTCCAAGCCCTCCGCTTCTTTCTCTCCCGCCAACCCAACCAGTACTCTTCCAGTGACACCCTCCTGCGATTGACTGAACTGGTCCTCACTCTTAACAACTTCTCCTTCCAATCCTCCCACTTCCTCCAAACGAAAGGAGTAGCCATGGGCACCCGCATGCCTGCCTCTTCGTCGGACATGTGGAACAGTCCATCTTCTGCAGCTACACTGGCACCATACCCCACCTTTTCCTCCGCTACATCGATGATTGTATTGGCGCTACCTCCGTGCTCCCACGAGGAGGTTGAACAGTTCATCCACTTTACTAACACCTTCCACCCCGACCTCAAATTTACCTGGCCCATCTCAGACTCCTCCCTCCCCTTCCTAGACCTCTCCATTTCTATCTCGGGCGACTGACTCAACACAGACATTTACTACAAACCAACCGACTCCCAGAGCTACCTAGATTACACCTCCCCCCACCCTGCCCCCTGTAAAAACGCCATTCTATATTCCCAATTCCTTCGCCTCCGCTGCATCTGCTCCCGGAAGGACCAATTCCAATACCGAACAGCCCAAATGGCCTCCTTCTTCAAAGACCGCAGTTTCCCCTCCGACGTGGTCGACGATGCTCTCCACCGCATCTCCTCCACTTCCCACACCGCCAATCGCCACCAGTACAGAATCCCACTGATTCTCACCTTCCACCCCACCAACCTCCGGATACATCATATCATCCTTCCTCATTTCTGCCACCTCCAAACAGACCCCACCACCAGGGATATATTTCCCTCCCCACCCCTATCGGCGTTCCGGAGAGACCACTCCCTCCGCGACTCCCACGTCAGGTCCACACCCGCCACCAACCCAACCTCCACTCCCGGCACCTTCCCCTGCAACCACAAGAAGTGCAAAACTTGCGCCCACACCTCCCCCCTCACCTCCCTCCAAGGCCCCAAAGGATCCTTCCATATCCATCGCAAATTCACCTGCACCTCCACACGCATCATTTACTGTATTCGCTGCACCCGATGTGGTCTCCTCTACATTGGGGAGACAGGCCGCCTACTTGTGGAACGTTTCTGGGACACCCGCACCAACCAACCCAACCGCCCCGTGGCTGAACACTTTAACTCCCCCTCCCACTCGGCCAAAGACATGGCCTCCTCCATCGCCATGTCACACGACGCGTGGAGGAAGAGCTCCTCATCTTCCGCCTAGGAATCCTTCAACCACACGGGATGAATGTAGATTTCTCCAGCTTCCTCATTTCCCCTCCCCCTACCTTATCTCAGTCCCAACCCCCGGATTCAGCACCGCCCTTTTGACCTGCAATTCTTCTTCCCGACCTCTCTGTCCCCACCCCCTCTCCGGCCTATCACCCTCACCCTCACCTCCTTCCACCTATCGTATTCCCAGCGCCCCTCCCCCAAATTCCCCCCCGCCCCCCCCCCCACTTTTATCGCAGCCCGCTTGGCACACCAGCCTCATTCCTGAAGAAGGCCTTATGCCCGAAACGTCGATTCTCCTGCTCCTCGGATGCTGCCTGGCCTGCTGCGCTTTTCCAGCACCACACTTTTCAACTCTACCTCAGATTAGAGCTGGTTCTTGATCAGATGGGCCAATGGGCTGAGGAGTGGCAGATGGAGTTTAATTTAGATAAATGCAAGGTACTGCATTTTGGGAAAGCAAATCTTAGCAGGACATATACATTTAATGGTAAGGTCCGAGGGGGTGTTGCTGAACAAAGAGACTTGGAGTGCAGGTTCATGGCTCTTTGATAGTAGAGTCGCAGGTAGATAGGATAGTGAAGGAGGCGTTTGGCATGCTTTCCTTTATTGATCAGAGTATTGACTACTGGAGTTGGGAGGTCATGTTGCAGCTATACAAGACATTGGTTAGGCCACTTTTGGAGTATTGCGTGCAGTTCTGGTTTCCTTTCTATTTGAAGGATGCTGTGAAACTTGAATGGGTTCAGAAAACATTTTACAAAGATGTTGCCAGGATTGGACGATTTGAGCTATAGGGAGAGGTTAAATAGGCTGGGGATGTTTTCCCTGAAGCATTGGAGGCTGAGGGGGGGGACCTTATAGAGGTTTATAAAATCATGAGGGGAATGGATAAGGTAAATAGACTCCCTGGGGTGGGGGAGTCCAGGATTAGAGGGCATAGGTTTAGGGTGAGAGGGGAAAGATATAAGAGACCTACAGGGCACCTTTTCCCACACAGAGTGGTGCGGGGATGGAATGGGCTACCAGAGGAAGTGGTGGAGGCTGGTAAAATTGCAACATTTAAAAGGCATTTGGATGGGTATAAGAATAGGAAGGGTTTGGAGAGATATGGGCCAGGTGCTGGCGGTGGGGCTAGATGGGTTGGGAAATCTGATTGGCATGGATGAATTGGACCAAAGAGTCTATTTCCGTGCTGTACATCTCTGTGACGCTATGACTCTAATTCTCTTGGAGAAAAGCAAATAATACTATGGCTGACCAAATGAAATCAATTCAATTCCAAACTTAAAGTTTGGAATGCCATGCACTTTCCTCAAATATATCCATGCAACCTCTAAAGCACCTGACTTACCATTAATAAAATCTTTGTATCATGCAATTTTGCCAGAAGCCACACATATCCTGAAAAGCTATGAAGCAAAGGCATATAAAAATAAAGGGATTAGGAGCAAGAGTAAGTCATTTGCAGTTTTGTATCTACTCCACCATTCAACACAATCATGGGTGATCTGGTCTCAATTATACTTTCCTGTCTGCTCTTGTAAATTTTAACTCACTTGTCAATTGAAAATTTATTCAACTCTGCCCTGAATAAATTCAATGCCTCTGCTACTTTCTTACAAAGAGAATTGCAAATACTAATGATCCTCTAACAGAAGACAACTTCTGTTAAATTTAGATCTCTTACTCTTCAACTATGTCCCATTATTCTAATCTCCCCCACATGAGAAAGTATCCTCCCAGTATGCAGCTTAAGATCTTAAAAGTTTCAATAAGATCGTCTGTCATTCTTTTAAACTCCATTCGGTATAGGCCCACCTGTTCAACTTTATTCCATTCTACTTCCATTAGGCACAAACATTCCATTTGCTTTCCTAATCATTTACTGTACCTGCATACCAGCTTTTTGTGATTTATGTCTTAGGATACCCAAAACCCTTGATACCATTGAGTTCTGTAATCTCTCTTCATTTAAGTAGTAAAGCACTGCTTTTCTATCTTTCCTGTTAAAATGAACAAATTTACATTCTGCCACACTTTTATTCATCTGTTAATATTTTGTCCACTTACCTAAACTACCCATATTCCTTTGCAAATGCTCTACCTCCTTTTGACAACTTAATTTGATGTCTTTGACAAACGTAACTACCACACATTCAGATCCCTTACTGAAGTAATGTCATGGATTTTAAAAGCTGACGCTGCAAACACTGATTTCTTGGTACTCCACTAGCTACAGCTTTCCAATCTGAAAATAACTCATTTGTCTCTACTCTGTTTCCTGATTACTAACAAAACCCTTATCCACTAAATACAATACTCTTATCTTCTGTCATAACCTTTGATAAAGTACCTTCTCAAATGCCTTTTGCTTACTTATATAGGCTCCTCTTTATCCATTTTGTTTGTTAATTCCTGAAAGAACTCTAATGAATTAAGTAAACATGATTTCTTCTCACAAGGCCATATAAGAGGCAATCGTGTCCTAAGGATTTGTCTCCTTTTGTTCCAACAGCTTTCCAAGCACCTTTTCTGCTGATGGCTATTAATTTAAATTCTTCCCTTCTGTTCAGTTCCTGATTTTCAAGTATCTTTGCAAAGTTTTCGCAAGTCTTCTATAGTGCTGACAAGAGACAAAATAGCTGTTCAACACCACCATCTTGTTCTTCATTATCAAGTCCTCAGATCCACTCTCATGAGGACCAGTGTTAGCTTTAATTACTCTTTTCCTCCTTAAAATATTTATATAAACTCTTAACATCTGTTTATCTATTACTAGAAAGCTTTCTCTCACATGCTTGATTATTTTTTAGTCATTCTTTGCAGGTCTTTCAAATCTGACCCACCTTCTGATATACTATGAATCTTCACAAATTTGAACAGTGTTTCTTTGAATTTGATGCTACTTTTAACTTTCAGTTAGCTACAAATGGTATATTGTTTTCAAAGAATTTTTCTTTCTCACTGGGCTAAATTTTTGCTTAGAATTAAGTATCTCCTCAAAACAGTGCTACTGTATATCTACACTCCTACATTTTAAACTTGCTTCCAGCTCTTTTGAACTAGTTTTCAACTATCTTAAGCTAGTTTTGTCTTCATATTCTTGTAATAGCCTTATTCAGGCTTGAAATACTGGTCTCACACCCATACTTTTCTTCAAACTAAATATGAAATTTGACTATGCTATGATTATTTTAACATAGACTCTTCACCATGAATTTATTGATAAAAAACACATTGCTGATATCAAGGTCTGGATTAGTCTGCTTGTGGGTTGGCAATAGAACATACTACCCTTATAAATTGTCTAAAATACACTCTGTGAACTCATTTACCAGGATAGCTTTATCAATCAGTTTCATTCAATTTATATGTAGGTTAAAGTCATTCCTTACCCAATTTATTCATTTTGTTATATTCTGTCTTCCAGTGTAACTACTTCCACAAGTTACCTCTACAAATGACTTCTCACCTTTCCTATTTCTTATCTGCATCCAAAATGATTCTAAAGTTTTCTCTTTTGAGCTAAGGTCATTTCTCACTAGCGCACTGATGTTATCCTGAAGTAAAAGCTACCCCTCCAAATTTTCCGAGCTTCTGTTTGAAACACTTTCAATGTTCATGTCCCAGCCTTGGCCATCTCTGTAATGGCTGTCATGTTATACCTATTTATATTCTTTATTCTATATTCAATCACAGTTTGCTTGCTTGATGTCAAATTCTGTCTGATAAAAATAATATAAGAATCTGAATTATTTGTACATATGGCAGGAAGTAATGTTTGCAAGGGTACCAGGATAATGTTTTATTGATTAATATGTTTTCAGTCCAATAAGGAAAGAAACCAATTTGGACCTCACTCTGGGAAATAAAGTGAGGTAAATGGGTTAAATTCAGTAGATCATCACTGACCTAACATTGACTGCGACATCATTTAAAGTAATTATGGAGAACATCTAATCAAAGCTAAGAATGTTAATTCGGAAAATCTGATTTGAGTGATTTAAGAAAGAATCTTGCACTACAGAATAAAACAGAAATGGAGGGAATTCAGGGAAGAGACAATTCAGATGGGAATAGTCCATTAAAGAGAAAAGATATATGTTCCAAAGCTATTCTTTGAAATGAAATAAAAATTATAATGAAACAGAAAAGGTTTAAAACATGTATCGGGAGCAAAACTTAGTTAATAACGAGGAAAATTATGGCAAGTAGAAAAATGTTGAAAAATGTTAAAATGGGAGGCAAGGAAAGGTACAGTCTTGCATTAACTGACAATCTTGCATTAAACCCTAGAACAATTTATATATGTATAAGACTGGACTTTGCAGTATTGGCAATGGAGGTTATCAGTAGCCTATTGTTGTATAGAACTGGCAGCAATTTGTGATGAGCAATTTATGTATGCTGCTAAACATAAAACTCGAAATTTTTGTTCATGATGCTCTCCTCCTCTAAAAAAGATAGCAAAAATAGAGAAAGCAATGAATTTGGCTTGGCAATCATATCACTGTAATAGTGTGAACCTTGGTTAATTATTCATTACAACAAAACTGTGTTCATTTAGGGATAACTGGATTTTACTGGGCAGCACGGTGGCTCATTGGTTAGCACTGCTGCCTCTCAGCACCAGAGACCCGGGTTTGATTCCAGCCTTGGGACTATGTGTGTGTGTCTGCATGGGTTTCCTCTGGGTGCTTCGGTTTCCTCCCACAATCCAAAGATGTGCAGATTAGATGAATTGGCTGTGCTAAATTGGTCACAGTGTTCAGGGATGTATAGGTTAGGTGATTAGTCAGGGATAAAAATAGGGTAGGGGAATGGGTCTGGTTGGGTTACTATTCAGAGGGTTGGTGTGGACTTGTTGGGCCGATTGGCCTGTTTCCACACTGTATGGATTCTATGATTCTATCCATGCAAACAATTCATCTATTTTCATGCAAATGCTATATGCACTCATTTAGAGCCATTAATTCTGTCATTGTTACACACCTTCAATCGCTGATCTTAGAGTTTGTTTTATTAATCTGCTCAGATAAATAATGATACCTCTTGAGCAACTGCATCACAAAAACCCTGTTGCATTGTTATGTTTGTGAATACTTTTAATCAACCTGTTCAGACTTGTTATGACATACTGTCTTGCCCAGAGGGTTGATAGGGATACTATTCCTGTGTCACAAAAGCCATGTTATAACACATCTCTAGAGCAGGTGGATTTGAACCGAGATCTCCAGGTCCAGAGGTAGAGAAATTACCACTGTACCATAATAGCCCTGTTTCTCTCGTTTTGTGTGCTGATGCAGTCTTAAGTTTGCTCATTTAGTCCCTTCCTGTCACAATCCAGTTATCATTACCAAAAACACCACCCTGCTCTATTACCTCATTATTTCCCTTTGATTTATCACACTTCCTCTCACACAATTCCTTCCTCCCACTATTTAGTTTAAAACTGTCTTACTACACTTCAGCTCAAGAGTATCATAATGGATATAACTCTCATGTTCCCCAGTAATGATGCCAATAGCTATGAATCAAAATTGAAGTTATTACACACTAGTCTTGGAAGCACACTCGTCTAACCTTATTTACATCATGCCATATTGCATAAGGATTAAATTCAATAAGTGATTTATAACTATCAGAATCAAAGACATCTTATAGGGTCCTCAGACCCTCATAGCTGGATCATGCACTTTTAATTTCCATTGGACAAAATAATTGGGGGATAAATAACCACATCAATGTGCTACATTGCAAAATGCAAAATCTCAAGATTACCTATCTGCTTGCAGGTCACGAAGGCTCATAACAGTAAACGGCAAAGAATAACCAGAGGCAAACAAATGGGTTTACCCGGGTTCGATTCCCGCCTCAGGCAACTGTCTGTGTGGGCTTCCTCTAGGTGCTCTGGTTTCCTCCCACAGTCCAAAGATGTGCAGTTAAGGTGAATTGGTCATGCTGAATTGCCCATATTGTTAGGTGCATTAGTCAGGGGTAAATACAGGATAGGGGAATGGGTCTGGGTGGGTTACTCTTTGATTGGTCGGCGTGGACTTGTTGGGCCAAATGGCCTGTTTCCACACTGTATTCTAAATGCCTTTGGTTTAATCAGGTGTCCACCCAGCACATTAAAGAACATGAAAACATCAAGGAAATAGCAGACAACGAAGCTAGGAAATTCCACTGAGCCCAGATGCACTATCATCATATTGTTCATATTTCAGTTGTCAAATCCAGTCATGGACATAGAGGTTTTAAAATCATGCAGGGCATGAATAGGATAAATAGTCAAGGTATTTTCCCTGAGGTGGGTGAGTTCATAACTAGAGGGCAGAGGTTTAGGGTGAGAGGGGTAAGATTTAAAAGGGACCCAAGGGGCAACATTTTCATGCAGAGGCTGGTGCATGTATGAAATGAGTGCCAGAGGAAGTGGTGGAGGCTGGTACAATTAGCAACATTTAAAAGACATCTGCATGGTATACGAATAGGAAGAGTTCAGAGAAATATGGGCCAAGTGCTAGCAAACGGGACTAGATTGATTTGGGATATTTGGTCAGCATCGACGAGTTGGACCAGAGTCTGTTTCCATGCTGTGAATTTCTAAGACTCTATACATCCATTTAGTCTCAGGAACAGTGCACCTAATAGGTACAAAACTGCTGACTAATCAACATTAAGGATACATTTTGATTCTCTTCTTTTGTTTTTGCAGGCCCATAAAAGTAATGAAATATTAGACAAGAGAAGACAAACTGAATATGAATAAAGTGGAACATCTTCCTATTTGTGTTCAGCATTACATTATGGATGACAGTCCTGTGATTATACAGATAGCATCTATTACCAAAATAGAACTGGGCAAGCTTGTTGTGCCATAATTCTAGGTCATTAAATTTGGCTATTAATTCATTGGTCCTTCTGAAGAAATCATCAATCTTTATTATCTACATAAACAGAATTTTTTCTCATACCATTACCTTAAATGGACCAAAGGAATTAAGATTGGAAAAGAGTTTCAGCCATAATGCTGACTGCTGACCAGTAATCCATGGTGTCCATAGCCAGAAATCTTTAGCTAGAAGTGCCTAGTGGATGATCAATCTCAATCTCCTCCAGAAATTCCCAGCATCAAAGATGCCAGTCTTCAGTCAATACAATTCACTCCACATGATATCAACAAATGTTTGGAGGCACTGGAAACTGCAAAGACTATTGGCCCTGAAAACAATCTGGCAACAGTACTGAAGACTTGTGCTCTAGAATTTGTCGCTCCCCGATCCAAGCCAATCTAGTACCCTGGCTCTCCCTCTACAGTGTGGAAAATTAACAATGTATATCTTGTACACAACAGCAGGATAAATCCAACAGGGTCTATTATCTCTACTCTTGATCAATAAAGTGATGGAAGATGTCATCAACAATGTTATCAAGCAGCACCTGCCACAGCCACTCAGCTCGTGACCTCATTACATTCTTGATCCAGACATCGATAAAAGATCTGAATTCCAAAGGTGAGGTGAGAGTGACAGCCATTGACATCAGGCTGCATTTGACACAGTCAGGCATCAAGGAGCTTTAGCAAAACTGGAATCAATGGTAATTGGGGCAAACTCTCCATCAGTTGGAGTCATACCTAGCATATAGGAAGATGGCTGTAGTTTCTAGGGGTCAGTCATCTTAGTTCCAGGACATCTCTGCAGGTGTTCCTCAGGTCAGTGTTCTAGGCCTAACCATCTTCAGCTGCTTCAATGACCATCGCTCCATCATAAGGTTAGAACTGGCATGTTTGCTGACGATTGCATAATGTTCAGCATCATTCACAAGTCCTCAGATGGTGAAGTAGTCCATGTTCAAATGCAACAAGATCTGGACAGCCTTGGGTTGACAAGTGGCAAGTAACATTTGTGCCACACAAATGCCAGATTATAACCACCTTCACTAAGAGACAGTCTAACCTTTGCCCCACAAAATTCAATGGTATTACCATCACTGAATCCCTCACTATTAACATCCCGGGCATTATCATTGACCAGAAATTCAACTGGACTGGCCATACAAATACAATGGCTACATCAGCAGGTCAGTTGCTAGGAATACTGTAGTAAGTAACTGACTCCCCAAAGCATGTCCACAATCTACAAGGCACAAACCACAAATGTGGTCGAATACTTCCCACTTACTTAGATGGGTGCAACACCAACAACACTCAACAGACTTGACACTGTTATGAATAAATCTGTCTGTTTTGATTGACATCACGTCTACAAGCAACCGCTCCTTCCTCCACTGATGCTCAGGAGCAGTAATGAGTATTGTCTACGAGATGCACTGCAGAAATTTACCAGAGATCCTTAGACAGCACCTTCCAATCTGAAAATTACTTCCATCAAGAAGAACAAGGTCAGCAGATACATGGGAACACCACCATATGCAAGTTTGCCCCCAAGTCACTCACCACTCTGACTTAGAATGTCCTTTCATCCTTCCTTCACTGTCACTGGATCAAAATCCTGGTATTCCCTCCCTTAAGTACATTGTGGATCTATCTATTGCACATGGAAAACAATGGTTCAGGAAACCAGCTTACTACACCTTCTCAAGGGGAACTAGGGCCAGACAATAAATGCTAGCCAGCCAATGATGCCCACCTCCCACAAATGAAAATAAATTGGTGAGAGCAGATTATAGAGCAGTGATGTGACCATCAAAAATCAATTAGCATGCCACACTGTGTCTAAACAATACAACCACGGGTTTGAGGAAATGAATCATCACATATCACTGATCAGAATTTTAAGAAGGTAGCAACTTAGACAAGATTGTAGTGAGGAGAGAAACGCAGAAGAAAGCAGTGAGCTAAACATCAGTGTCCTGAACAAGATTTTGGTGATAGAAAAAGCAACTAATTGTACACAACATCTGAACAAAATAATGAATTATGAATACAAAGTAAAAGGTGTAGAACTGTTTACACACTTAAGAAGGTGTACACCCAGGCCAGGAATAAATGAGCGAAATTAAAGATCTTTTGCTCTCAGCAAAGGGTGCTGACAAACTATGATAAACAAATCTGAAAGAACAAAGAGGAATATGGAATGTGAAAAGAATGCATTAGTCCAATGTCTAAAATATGTGGGATGCTTGAATCCACAAGCAGCTAAGATATAGTGAGCTTAAGTGGTTACAACACATAATGTTGGATGCAAGCCAGAAGCATACAGAAACTAAGGGATAATATGTAAAGCTTTGCTAAAGGATGGCTTTCAGCAGGGAAATAAATTAGGTTAAATTGGCTGTATCTGTGTCATGTGGAATTATGATGAATGGCTAATTGAATGAGATAGCAAAGATCTACTATGCCAATGAAACGTGCCTAGCTTGAGTGAATACCTAGAATCATTGAAATTTACAGCACACAAGGAAAATAATCATGCCAGTGCTGACCCTCTGAAAGAGCAATTGTGGTTAGTCACAAATCCCCCCTTTTAGTCTGCATCTCTCAGTTCCCCATCCTCATGTGCTTGTCCAACTCCCTTTTAAAACTTTCCATGGAATCAACATTTTGCCACTTTTCCAGTAGATTAATCAAGAATCATGAAATCTTAAAAACATTCTTAAAAATAAGGGGTGGCATGGTGGCTCAGTGGTTAGCAGTGCTGCTCACAGCACCAGGGACCCTGGTTTGATTCCAGTCCAGGCGACTGTCTGTGTGGAGTTTGCACATTATCCCCATGTCTACATGGGTTTCCTCCAGGTGTTCCAGTTTTCTCCCAATCCAAAGATGTGCAGGTTAGGTGAATTGGTCATTCTAACTTATCTATAGTGTTCAGGGATGTGTAGGTTAGGTGCATTAGTCAGGGGTAAATGTAGGATAATAGGGCAGGGGAATGGGTCTGGGTGGGTTACTCCTTGGAGGGTCAGTGTGGACTTGTTGGGCCAAACGGCCTGTTTTCACACTGTAGGGTGCTCATTTCCCCTCTATATATTTTTGCAATTAGCTTGAATCTACTGCAGGTTCTTCTGTTATTCAGCCCTCATCAGAGTTTTTTCTCTATTCACATTATCAAAACTTCACACCACCTTGAAATCTCCAAGAGGTAACCTTGTAACCTTCCCTGTTCAAGAACTGTTGTAACATTTTCAATCGTGGCTCATAATTGAAGAACCCCCATCCCTTGTAGCATCCAGAGAAATCTGGTCTGTATGTGTTCTCAGGTTTTTCTTGAAATTTGATGCATAGAAATGCCCACAATGTTGGAGGTGAGGCATAACTAATAATGTAGAAAAACAGAAGGAAATTTGAGAGTGGTCGCTTGAGAGAAAACAAAGTCTACATACATTTTCAAAATTAAGAATTACCTTATATTGTTATTGACTTTGTATTCTGGTTCAACCTGTTCTTCATATTGCTCATCTTCCATATCCTCCAGACTGTCATAGAGATTCCATTCATCCTCCTCCACATTATTTGCATCATATTCAGTGTCTTCTAAAGTTACCATCTCTTCATTGTCCTGAATGCGATGCTGCAGTTCCAGTTGATATTCCCTTTCTTGAATTAAGCTGTCAGAATCAGACTCCAATGAGTCAAATAGCCTTAAGGGAAAATCCTCTCCTTCCTGTGGAAATGGCCTTTCAGGTACCTCTTTCAGTTGGGTGCAAGCTCCTGGGTTCAGCAACTTCCTATTCTGTGTAGGACTTCTATTTTTCTCCATCGTTACGACATTCAAGATGTTAGAAAGGCCTTATTGATTATTCCTTGTGCAGGTGAAGTACTAGTTCACATGTGGAAACTGTATATGATGACTTGTATAAAGTAGAACTTTCTTGACTTCATTGAATGCACAGAAAATTCATGATCTGCACGACATTACAGTCATATGGTTTATTTGTATTTGTACCACATTTGTTCAAAAGCTAAAAAGGAAAAAAAAAGTGTTAAAAATCATTGAAAAGAAAGCAAACTACAATGCAAGTTTTATACTTATTTAATGTGTTAGAAACTCTTTTAATTAAATACTTTACCAAACTTGACTTTAGTAGATTGGATAACTTTAAATTTCAGCATGTTTCTCCATTTTGGACACAAGTGACCTATATTCTACATACAATGCCCTTTTTCATAATATTGAGCAGTGTAAAAATACCGAGTATAAAGCACATGACAGTACATTTTTCAATGATACACCCCAATCTCTATAAATCTTGATGAAGTTCAAACCTGAAATGTTAATTTTTCTGTTCTCTTCTTCGTTAACAACTAACATTTTGAATGTTCATATTTTTAAGTCAACCATAATGGCTTCACTTTTAGTTCTTTGATTTACAAAATATCCATACATGCACTGAGAATTGATTCTGTTGTTTATGAGATGTAATTGAATCTAAAAACAACCTCTGATTAGAATTAAATATATTAAAATCCAATTACCAAATTATACTTCCCATCATTACTTTATGGGGAAAAGTTTCAGTTCAAAGTGACGCAAGCAGTGGACAACATCTCTACATTTTACACCCAATACTAATTACTCAACTATATTACAAATGAATGCACAGTAAGGTTCAGTACAGTCATAACAATTTATCTTTGCATCAAGCTTAAAAACACCCCACTCATCAGTGCACCAGTACTATAGTACTTTCTTAAACGCGTCATTCTTATAACCTCTGAATTAGACCGATAATTTAATACTAATTCTTCCTAAAACATGCCATTATGAACTCAGTCAAAGCAATCCAAAACTCTGAGTTTTGAAGAAGAGTCATATTGGACTCAAAATGTTAATTCTGTTTCTCTCTGCATAGATTCTGCCACTCCTGCTGAGCTTTCTAGCTTTTTCTTTTTTTCTCCCAAAATTCTTAGGGCTGCCAAGAGAAGATTTCAAATTCACGATGGATTTAAATCTAGGTCTTAACCTAATTTCCTCAAGCTTGCAACTTGCAAATTGCATAAATGATGCCAGCCCCAATGCAGTGTTACATTGTTTTGGTTAAGTTCAAAGTTACAACATGTTTCATTTTAAATTGCTTCTTCACTAACGTAACTGAAATGAGGAACTTGATGCTTGGGAATCAAAGTCAAAAGCCCACAACCTATATCTACACTAAGTAGCTTGCATAGGAGAAAGTGAGGACTGCAGATGCTGGAGTACCAGAGTTGAAAAATGTGGTGTTGGAAAAACACAGCAGGCCAGGCAGCATCCAAGGAGAAGGAGAATCGACCTTTCGGGCAATAGCTTGCATACCCACTATTGAAACAACTCTCAGCAATACAGGGATATAATGACTGCCAGGTCAGTAGGTCCTTGTATTGTGTAAAATAATGTTTTAGACTAGAAACTTGCATGTCTTAGTTAATTAAACTCCCCCAATAAATGTTGTTCCAGACTCCGAATAATGGATGGCATTCAGTGAGGTATTTACATCTAATGTTAGTGGAATGGATACTAGCCCATTATATAAAGTGATTCTAAGTACATTAAGGGCAAAAAGGTAACTAGGGAGAAAATTGGACCCGTTAAAGGCTAATGTGGCGAACCACAGATGGATGAAATTCTAAATGAATAATTCACATCAGTATTTACCATGGTGAAGGACACTGAAGCTAGGTATTCGGGGAAATAAATACTGACGTCTTAAAAAGAGTTCACATTAGAGAAGAGGTGGTGCGGGAGATCTTAAAACGTATAAAGTTAAATAAATCCTGAGAACCTGATCAGGTATTTCCCAGAACTTTGAGGGAAGCTAGGTAACAGATTGCTGGGTCCCTTGCTTAGATACTTGTATCACTGATAGCCAAGGGTGAGGTGTCAGGAGGTTGAAGGTTGGCTAATGTGGTGCCATTATTTAAGAAAAGCTGTAACGAAAAGCCAGAGAACTACAGATCGATGAGCCTTACATCAGTAGCACATACATTGTTGGGAGCAATTCTGAGGGACAGGATTTACATGCATTTGGAAAGGCAAGGTACAGACAGACATTTCTGTGGCCAGCAGCGAAAAATCAGAATGATGTGTTGCTCCCCTAGTGCCAGGATCAAGGATGTCTTCGAGAGGGTGCAGATGTTTTCAAGGGGGAGAGGGGCTAGCAAGAGGTCATTGTCCACATTGGAACCAACGACATAGCAAGGGGAAAAAGGTAGAGATTCTGAAGGGAGCTGACAGAGAGTTAGGCAGGAAGTTAAAAAGGAGGTCCTCGAGAGTAGTTAAAGCTGGATTACTCCCAGTCCTACGAGCTAATGAGGGCAGGAATAGGAGGATAGAGCAGATGAATGCATGGCTGAGGAGCTGGTGTATGGGAGAAGGATTCACATTTTTGGATCATTGGAATCTCTCTTGGGGTAGAAGTGACTGTATAAGAAGGACGGATTGCACCTGAATTGGAAGGGGACTAAAATACTGGCAGAGAGATTTGTTAGAGCTGCTCAGGAGGCTTTAATTAGCAATGTGAGGGGCTGGGACCCGGGGGATAGTGAGGAAAGAGATCAATCTGAGATTAGTACAGCTGAGATTAGAAGCAATTAAAACAGTCAGGGCAGGCAGGGACAAAGCAGAGAACAAGGTAGGACTGATAAACTAAATTGTATTTATTTCAATGCAAGGGGCCTAACAGGGAAGGCAGATGACTTCAGAGCATAGTTAGGAACATGAAACTGGGATATCATAGCAATTACAGACACATAGCTCAGGATTGGCAGCTTAATGCTCCAGGATACAAATGCTACAGGAAGGATAGGGGAGGGTTGGCGTTTTTTTATAAGGGATAGCATTATAACTGTACTGAGGGACGATATTCCTAGAAATACATCCAGGAAGTTATTTGGGTGGAACTGAGAAATAAGAAAGGGATGATCACCTTATTGGGATTGTATTATAGACACCCTAATAGAGGAAAATTGAGAAACAAATTTGTAAGGAGATCTCAGTTATCTACAAGGGTGGTTATGGTTGGGGATTCTAACTTTCCAAATATAGACTTGGACAGCCATAGGGTTAAGGGTTTAGATGGAGAGGAATTTGTTAAGTGTGTAAGATAAACTTTTCTGATTCAGTATGTGGATGTTCCTACTGGAGAAGGTGCAAAACTTGACCTACTCTTGGGAAATAAGGCAGGGCAGGTGACTGAGGTGTCAGCGGGGGAGCACTTTGGGGCCAGTAACAATAATTCTATTAGTTTTAAATAGTGATGGAAAAAGATAGCCCAGATCTAAAAGTTGAAGTTCTAAATTGGAGAAAGGCCAGTTTTGATGGTATTAGGCAAGAACTTTCAAAAGCTGATTGCGGACAGATGTTCACGGTAAAGGGATGGCTGGAAAATGGGAAGCCTTCAGAAATGAGACAAGGAGAATCCAAAAAAAGTATATTTCTGTTAGGGTGAAAGGAAAGGCTGGGAGGGATAGGGAATGCTGGACGACTAAAGAAATCGAGGGTTTGGTTAAGAAAAAGAAGGAAGCACATGTTAGGTATAGACAGGATAGATCGAGTGAATCCTTAGAAAAGTATAAAGGCAGTAGGAGTATACTTAAGAGGGAAATCAGAAGGACAAAAAGGAGATATGAGATAGCTTTGGCAAATAGAGTTAAGGAGAATCCAAAGGGTCTTTACAAATACATTAAGGACAAAAGGGTAACTAGACCCCCTCAAACTAGAGAGAATAGACCCCCTCAAAGATCAGCAAGGCTGCCTTTGTGTGGAGCTGCAGAAGGTGGGGGATATACTAAACAAGTATTTTGCATCAATATTTTCTGTGGAAAAGAACATGGAAGATACAGAATGTAGGAAAATAGATGGTGACATCTTGAAAAATGTCCATACTACAGAAGAGGAAATGCTGGCTGTTTTGAAATGCTTAAAAGTGGATAAAACCCAAGGACCTGATCAGGTGTACCCTAGAGCATTTGTGGGAAGCTAGGGAAGTGATTGCTAGGCCTCTTGCTGAGATATTTGTATCTTCGATAGTCAGAGGTGAGGTGCCAGAAGACTGGAGGTTGGCTAATGTGGTGCCACTGTTTAAGAAAGGCGATAAGGACATGCTAGAGAACTATAGACTGGTGAGCCTGATGTCAGTGGTGGGAAAGTTGTTGAAGGGAATCCTGGGGATTAGGATGTACATGTATTTGGAAAGGCAAGGACTGATTGGGAATAGTCAACATGGCTTTGTGCATGGGAAATCATGTCTCACAAAGTTCATTGAGTTTTTTGAAGAAGTAACAAAGAGGATTGATGAGGGCAGAGCTGTAGACATGATCTATATGGACTACAGCAAGGTGTTGACAAGGTTCCCCATGGGAGACTGGTTAGCAAGGTTGGATCTCATGGAACACAGGGAGAACTAGCCATTTGGATACAGAAGTGGCTCAAAGGAAGAAGACAAAGGGTGGTGGTGGAGGGTTGTTTTTCAGACCGGAGGCCTGTGACCAGTGGAATTTTAGATTAGATTCCCTACAGTGTGGAAACAGGCCCTTCGGCCCAACAAGTCCACACCAACCCTCCGAAGAGTAACCCACCCAGGCCCATCTCCCTCTGACTATTGCACCTAACACTATGGGCAATTTAACATGGCCAATTCACCTGGCCTGCAAATCTTTGTGTGCTGTGGGATGAAACCAGAGCACCCGGAGGAAACCCATGCAGACACAGGGAGAATGTGCAGTCGTTCGAGGCTGGAATCAAACATGGGATCCTGGTGCTGTGAGGCAGCAGTGCTAACCACTGCGCCACCGTACAGCCCCTAAGAGTCTGAGAATTAGGGCCAGACCATTCAGAAGAGATATTAGCAAGCCGTTCAAGGATTGGTGCTGGGTCCACTACTTTTCATCATTTATATAAATGATTTGGACATGAGCTTCAGAGTAAGTTAGTAAGTTTGCAGATGACACTAAAGTTGGAGGTGTAGTGGACAGTGAGGAAGGTTACCTCAGATTACAACGGGATCTTGATTAGATGGGCCAATGGGCTGAGAAGTGGCAGATGGAGTTTACTTTAGATAAATGCGAGGTGCTGCATTTTGGGAAAACAAATCTTAGCAGGACTTGTACACTTAATAGTAAGGTCCGAGGGAGTGTTTCTGAACAAAGAGACCTTGGAGTGTAGGTTCATAGCTCCTTGAAAGTAGAGTCACAGGAAGATAGGTTAGTGAAGAAGGCGTTTGATATGCTTTCCTTTATCAGTCAGAGTATTGAGTACAGGAGTTGGGAGGTCATGTTGCGGCTGCACAGGACATTGGTTAAGCCAGTTTTGGAATATTGCGTGCAATTCTGGTCTCCTTCCTATCGGAAAGGTGTTGTGAAACTTGAGAGGGTTCAGAAAGGAATGGATTGTCTTGTGCTGTTGGTATGGAAGAATTTAGCTACGTGAGTTAATACCATAGATATTGAGGAGAAAACTAACTTAAATGAAATCAAACCATATTTGCAAAGTAAAGCAGCAGAAAACATAACTAAATAACATTCTAAGAAGAACATTTTCAATTTACAATCATCAATCATACTTGGGAAGATTTTGTTAACAAATATGTTTTCACAATGCAACACATTCTTTGCATAAGTTCCTTTATACTCTTGGCAACAATCATACAAGCAAAGTAGCAATGTTCCACTGTCACCTTATTCCTGAAAAAAGGGACCTTGGCCTATTAAATTTACAAATCATCTCCTATGTAACTGCGTCCATGGTATAATTGTCCTCACCATCTTTTTCTATTTGTCTGCAGCCTTCCAGTCAATCATCTACATCACTATCATTATCTCAGTGAATGAAATTATCTTTTTATCTGGTTTTATTCTCATCTATTCAGTCATTGTCAAATATTTTACTGTGACAACTTCTGTTTCCTTATTGTTGACCCTGAAGTTCTTTAAGGATCTAATTGAGTCTCAGTGATTATTCACATCCACGTGATCCCCTTGTGTTGCCATCCAAAAAGTGAATTCCCTATATACACTTGTAACACTCAGATCCAGCTTGCCTCCACCTAATTTCATTGTGCTCCTTCTTTAATATCCAGGTCTAGATGAGCCAAAAGATTTACCAAATAAATATTGGGAACACAAAAGGCATTGTCTTTGACTCCCAGGAGAAACACCAAAAATTCATCCAGAGCTGGCTATAGAGAGGGAAATGTTAGAATTTAATGATGAGAAAAGCCTGGCAGTTATCCGAAACAAATTAAGCACATGTAAGGTACAGTGACATGTTTAGATTTAGGATGACCGAGCTGGGGCCCCTGCCTTGTCGCCCTTTAGTCCAGAACCTGGAGTGGCGCAGGCGCAGTCATCTGGAGAGTTTGAGGAAAACTTCCCCGCCGCTCTGGAGCTGCCTTTTTGAATATTACCCCATTTTCAGAACCCGTTGGATCTCTGTCATTGACTGACCGACCGAATTGCTCATTTATAAGGCATTAGATCTCCAGTTGCTACGGGCTATATGAGCACACAAACTCACCCGGACGGGCACGCCGCCATGACACTTGCCTGGCCAATACAACGTCGTCGCCATGGCAACGTCGCGTCAGACATCATCACGTAGCCAGCGCCTCCGTGCGTGCTGTCGTCACGAGGAGGAAAATGCAACAGCTTACATCATGTGATCACCACTCCACGTGTCGGGTTTTTGGAGTGTACAATTCCAACTTACAAATAATGTTTTTTTTGGTATTCACGCTATCTATTGATAGCTGCATCTGAAGTCAGTGTATGGTTTTGTGGCAGTTACATCTGATTTCTTCTAAAAGGTCTGATGGGCTGTTGTGGTGCCCCTAGCTCTGGGCCAGCAGGGTTCCTGTCCCACCTACATCAGAGCTGTGTCACACCATCTCTGAACAGGCTGAAGTTTTGGGGTGCAGCGGCAGTGTCTGTACTGTGGCCTCAAGAGTATCAGCTCAAGATGCACCTACCTTTGGGTTTGGCAGAACTGGTTGATTTTTCAAAAAGTCTTTTGGGAAAGCTTGTCAGTTTAAGGCACATGTGGCACAGTAAGATCAGGGTTCAAGTCCCATCTGCTTGTGTGTCTGAACAGGTCAATTACAAATAAGTCCTTTACTTTCCCTCAATAAAAATACCCACTTACATTATCCCATTTATATTGGACTTCTTTAATTTAAAAAATGTTCACTTAGATATTCTTAGTCAACCTGTTCAGATGTGTTATAATATTACCCTAGAACAGTTGGAATTAAACTTGTGCCTTATCGCTCAGAGGTAGCGAGATCACCACAGCATATATTTAAACCAAACAATGGTGGAGGGAGGAAATGCTGAATTAGTGGAATGAGAAAATTTGTTTCAGTAGTGGCTTAACACAGTATTGTTAGGGCACAGCCACTTTATGCACTGCCTGACATTCAGTTATAAAGCACAGAAACAGACCCTTTGGTCCAACTAGTTCATGCCGACCATGTTCCCAAACTAGACTAGTGCTTGGCCCATATCCCTCCTAACCTTTCTTATTCATGAACTTATCCAAATGTCTTTTAAACACTAACTTACTTGCATCCACCACTTTCTCTAATATTTCTTCCTCCAGGTGTTCTTCCTCCAGGTGTCGAGTGATTAGGATTTGGCAATGGAGGAGGCCCAGGACCTGCACATTCTTGGTGGAGTGGGAGGGGGAGTTGAAGCGTTCAGCCATGGGGGCGGTGGGGTTGGTTGGTGCGGGTGTCCCAGAGATGTTCTCTGAAATGATCCGCAAGTTGGCGTCCTGTCTCCCCAATGTAGAGGAGACCACATTGGGTGTAATTGATTCAGTAGATGACCTTGGTGGAAGTACAGGTAAATTTCTGTTGGATGTGGAAGGATCCTTTGGAGCCTTGGACGAAGGTGAGGGAGAAGGTGTGTGTGCAAGTTTTGCACTTCTAGTGGTGGCAGGGGCAAGTGTTGGGAGTGGGGTATGGGCTGTTGGGGGACGCGGATATGACAAGCGAGCCGCAGAGGGAATGGTATCTCCGAAACGCTGATAGGGATGGGGTCTGTTTGTACGTGGTGGAGCATGATGTGATGTATACAGAGGTTCACAGGGTGGAAGTTGAGGACAAAGGGGATTCTATCCTTGTTGCATTCGGAGGGGTGGGGTTCAAGAGCGCAGGTTTGGGAAATGGAGGGGATATGCTGGAGGGCATCATCAACCTCATGGGAGGGGAAATTATGGTTTTTGAAGAAGGAGGCCTTTTGGGATTTTCTGTGGTGGAATTGGTCACCCTGGGAACAGTTGCAGCGGTGGTGGAGGAGTTGGGAATAAAGGATGGCATTTTTACAGGAGGCAGGGTGGGAGGACGTATAGTCCAGGTGGCTGTGAGAGTCAGTGGGTTTGCAGTCGATGTACGTCGTTAGTCTGTCACCGGTGATGGAGATGCAGAAAGAAGAGGGAGGTGTCTGAGATAATCCAGCTGAATTTGAGGTTGGAGTGAAAGGTGTTAGTAAAGTTGATGAACTGTTCAATCTCTTTGTGGGAGCACATGGTAACGCCAATACAGTCATCAATGTAACGAAGGAAAAGGTGGGGGATGGTGCCGGTATAACTGCAAAGATGGTCTGTTCCACATACCCAACAAAGAGCCAGGCATAGCTGGGGACCATGCAGGTGTCCATGGCTACCCCTTTGGTTTGGAGGAAATGGACGATTGGAAGCAGACGTTGTTAAGGGTGAGGACCAGTTCAGTCAGACGGATGAGGGTGTTAGTGGAAGGTTACTGGTTGGGATGGCGTGAGAGGAGGAAACGGGGCTTGAAGGCCTTTGTCTTGGCAGATTGATGTATACCTGTATTTCTACCAACATTATCTAGATTAGATTAGATTACTTACAGTGTGGAAACAGGCCCTTCGGCCCAACAAGTCCACATCGACCCTCCAAAGAGCAACCCACCCAGACCCATTCCCCTACATTTACCCCTTCACCTAACACTACAGGCAATTTAGCATGGCCAATTCACCTAACCTGCACATTTTTGGACTGTGGGAGGAAACTGGAGCACCAGAGGAAACCCATGCAGACATGGGGAATATGTGCAAACTCCACACAGACAGTTGCCTGAGGCGGGAATTGAACCCGGGTCTCTGGTGCTGTGAGGCAGCAGTGCTAACTACTGTGCCACCATCTTGCCCAATCCACCATGCTGCCCAATCTACTGTATCCATTGCACCCGATGTGGTTTCCTCTGCATCGAGGAGAGAGAACACCAACTTCGGATCATTTTGGAGAACATCTCTGGGACACCTGCACCAACTAACCCCATCGCCCCATGGTTGAACACTTCAACTTCCCCTCCCACTCCACCAAGAATATTCAAGTCCTGTGCCTCCTCCATCGCCAAACCCTAACCACACAACGCCTGGAGGAAGAATGCCTCATCTTCTGCCTTGGGAACCTGAAACCACATGGGATTAATGTGAATTTACCAGTTTCCCCATTTCACCTCCCCCCCATCTTATCCCAGTCCCAAACCTCCAACTCGGCACCGCCTTCTTGACCAGTCCGTCTTTCTCATCTATCCACTCCACCCTCCTCTCCGATCTATCACCTTCTCCTTCATTTACCTATTGCATTCTCAGCTACCTTCCCTCCTGCCCCACACCCTTCCATTTATCTCTCAGCCTTGGCCCACAAGCCTCATTCCTGATAAAGGGCTTATACATGAAACGTTGACTCTCCTGCTCCTCAGATGCTGCCTGACTTGCTGTGCTTTTCCAGCACCACACTCTCGACTAAGATATGGTGACCTTCAGGTCAAACAGCTGTAATGAGAGCTGTGTATGAGTATAGCAATTTTACCTTTCTATTGTCACTCCTTTCTGTACACCCATATTGCCTCAGGTTCCATATGCTCCAGATATATTGGAATTGATTTCTAAACTTATCATTGAGGAGAACTGCATTGAATTGTGTTGAGTGGGAATGAAGGAAATTTGCTAATCTTATTTAAAGGAAACATTTAGGAACAAATTCTCAATAATTTTGATGCAGAGACATCATTGATTTGGAATATTAACTGTTCCTTACCACAGATGCTACTTGATCTGCTGAGTAGTTCTGTTTTTAATATCAGATTTCTGGTATATGTAATGTTTTTCTCTTGTTTTCACAAATATCAAATCAATAGGCCTGAACACACAGAAAAGATTTACAGTCTTTTGCAGAATACATTGACGAACAAACAAGACAAAGAAACAGCACAAGACAGAGAGGATTTGACTGTGTGGAACTCAAAGGAATGTTGATGCTGAAGACACAAAATGAAAAGATTGTCTTGCTGGATATAGTTAGTGCAACTGAAGGAAGGATGTACAAAGGCAATAAGGTAAGTCAACAGTATTAGATGAGAAGATTTTGAAAACAAACCAAGAAAGTTTGGAGAAAAGCCACCAAACCACCTGTACACCATCTCACTGTGAAAATAATTTAAAGATCATGTGAACTATGCATTAAATAAACAAAAGTGAGATTAGCTGAAATAACAAACAGATGGTAATGTGTGAGAACAGTACTTGTATATAGTTGGAAACTTGCTAGCTAAAAATATACATGATTATGCTTACTTTTTTTTCTCTTTTTTTCATAATAAAGGGGAATATTCTAGTCTGCTGTAGCTATGTGACCTCTATAATAATTGAAACAAAAGTGTCAGAACTCAGCAACATGACTTCACCAAAACTGACTTCAATAGTTTGGAAAAATGAATATCAGTTATTCTAACACTCTCCAGAGGGTGTGCTGTTGGAATTCCCTCTTATCTCTGTGCCTCTTCCGACACCGTGTTTCAAGTGTACAATGCAACAGTGTGTTCATGAAAAAACTTTATTAATGTGAATTCAAGATGTCTGTCTCCAGGACATATGCCTTGTGTTAGAGTCACATTATGACAGCGAACTAGGACAGAATTTGCACATGATTGCCTTTCAGTCCAAACAATGATCATGTAAGGACCATAGGCTTATCTGCATTTGCAGCTGTAGACTCTAAACATTGGCACTTCCAAAGCTCAGCATATCTATCGCAACATTGTACAGGATCGGAACCTACCGGTTCAAAAGTAACTAGTTCAAGATTATGAGGATATGGGGTAGGGCATTTCAGACTGTGGTGAGAAGAAATTTCTTCATCCAGAGAGTGGTGAGCCTGTGGAATTTTCAGCCACAGGAAGTATTGAATGTTTTCAAGAAAGATATGTATAGTTCTTAAAGTAAAGAGATCAAATAGTATGAGGAGAAAGCGGGTATAGGATACTGATTTGGGTGATCAACTATGATCATATCGAAGGGCAGAACAGGCTTGAGGGGCCGAATGGAATACTCCCACTCTTATTTTCTGTTACAATGTTTGTTGAAATTGCATTTTACCTCCATTAGATGGCATTTATAAACCAATGCGAGGCTTTTAGCCAAAATCAGATATAATGGTAAGAATGTGACTGCAATCTATTGGAAAATTACAGTCACTTAAAACCACAGTTTATGCAAATACTGTGCGGCTCTGTATGAAGCTGATAGCTGCTCAGAACTGGCTAAAAGTTTGGTGTTCCTGTGTTTGTTTCCTCTGCTGTATTGTGGAAAAGGAAACATGGAATTCTCAGAATATTGTAAGCGTAAACAGAATTCAATCAGTTTAGATGAAACTATTGTCTATATTTTGCTCTGAAAAAGCTACACAACTCCATTTGATTAACTAAGAGTTTAATATGTTTCATTCATTTTAACTATAAATGTCAATATGAAGGTTATAATTTTTGACAGTGTTTTTGTAGGAAATTTTAAATCTCATAAGAATTCCTAATGTGAACACATTTAAAAGTGAATGGTCTGAAAGAAAAGTTTGCTACACTTCATTCCCACAACAGAAATCAGATCTGGGTCAATTGAGAAATGCTAACGGAAATAAAGTAGGAGGTATTGTATCAATGAGCTGCATTCTAATTAGGGCTGTTGATAAGGACGCAAGTTCCAGCCTTGATAAGCATTGAGAATAATATTTTACAATAAAGCTTATTGACTAACTGCTAGTTTATCTTTCTTTATTTAACCTAATTTTCTAATCAACCTGTTCAGAGATGTTTTGACACATCTCTGGAGTAGGTGGGACTTGAACCAGGGACTCTTCCTCTAAGGTAGGGACATTATCATTGCGCTATAAGAGGGCCCAAATCTTACCTCTAGTCCAACAAGCCAGCTCCACTAAGAAATAGTTGAGTTGGGCCAATAGCATTTATTTATTTAAACAGTGATTTTATTCCACAGTCTCCAGATAAAGAGATAATTGTTTTGTGTTGATGTCAATGTAATGAATAGGAAATCAAAAAATGCAGTTCTGTTACACATGCAGCATTGTGAATCTGTAATATAATATTTCCTGAAAAGAGTTTAAGAAGTGTGAATTTTTTTTAAAGAAAATTATAGAATACTTCTACCAGTTGAAATTAATTATTTTCCTATGCCTGTACCTGCTATCTAAAACAAAGTCATGCAACCTTGTCATCAAAATATAGTAAGATTCAAACTTTGGTAAATTATCTTACATTGTGGTAACCTAGTTTTTGGCAGTATGGGAGATTCTGGAATTCAATGCCCATGGCACTGAAATAAATGGCAAGCATTAGTTTCTTGATTGCTGCATGGTGTTGGAGACCAAGGCTATGTTGCTATACATCTAATTGAAAAGTGCACTAACCTGTGTTACAATTGATGCTGGAGAGATGCATTGTCTCTCTCTCTCTCTCTCTGGTCCTACTACCCCACAGGTCACAAAACATATTTAAGTGATGTACCCAGCTATCAGTATTGCCAATTGTCTATCTTGCATGTTTTAAGTTCAGAACAACAGTTCCACTAATCCAATTTCTTTTATAAATGAAAAAAAATACACCACACTCTTAATATTCACAGGAGATGGAGGCATGATCCTTGGATAATGCAAAAACATAGATAGAGTTATAATACAAATCCCCCCCTCTCTACCTTGGGGGACCATGTGATCAGTCAGAACTGTCAATTTTGGAAAACAGTATTGGGTCTGTGGCCGACCTTATAAAGATCTACATATAACGAGGAGTAAGTGTAATGATTCATTTTAAAACAAAACTTATTCAGCAAAGATCCAAAGCTGGTTAGCACACACAGTGTGAAATATGAAAGTATTAATATATACCCCTTTAAATAACCTAACGCATTAATACTAGGAACAGGCGAGAAAATAATTGTGGTTTCTCTGCAGAGACTGATGTAGGGGAGATGAAACACTTTGTCAATAATAGTTGATTCTCAAAGAGAAAGAAGGAAGAAGTATGAGATCATAGAATTCCTATAGTTTGGAAGCAGACCATTTATCCTATCAGGGCCATGCTGACCCCCTGAAAAGCATCCCATCCACACCCCCCTCCTACCCTATCTCCGTAATCCTACATTTCACCGAATTCATCTAACCTGGACATCTTTGGACTGTGGGAGGAAACTGGAGCACCCACAGTAAACCCATGCAGATACCAGGAAAAGGTGCAAATTCTGCATAGACAGTTGCCTGAGAGTGTAATCAAACTCAGGTCCCAGGAGCTGAAGCAGCACTGCTAACCAGTAAACCACTGTGCTGCCCCATGTTCAAGTTAAGTAAATACGTGTCACCAAACACAGACAGTTGTGTCTGCAACACTTGCAGATATAGTTCACGTAAGACTCATCTAAGACTCTTTCAGACCCTTTTTGGAAAACTGGATAAATCAGGATTTTAGTTTGCATACTGTGATGGAAATGTGTTGCTGGAAAAGCGCAGCAGGTCAGGCAGCATCTAGGGAACAGGAGAATCGACGTTTCGGGCATTAGCCCTTCTTCAGGACGTCTTCAGTTTGCATACTGTACCCACAATGGTTTTCAGAAAAGCAGAAGCTAATTTGCATAGCTTCTTTCTCACACTTGGCTGTGACCCAAATGACATTTAAAAAAACTCTTTATGAAATTCAAACAGCCATAAACCCAGTCAGAAACAAAAAAAAAACAGAACCCAGTCAGGTAATTTCCCTTTGTAGGTCCGAGCAACTAATTCAAGTTTTGTGAGATTTGGGATGTTTTTTAAAATGCACCAGTCTCCAGCTTCAATTTTGACATAAATCCTCCAAAAAAAACCATCTCCTAAACATGTTTTTGTGATAGGATGCATGCCATTTGCAACATGACTGATTCGCTGCCTTCACACTTGCTAGATTTTGCTTTGAGAGAACAAATTTTAACTGAGAAGAAACACTTGAAAAGCACATCTGAAGTTTCACTGAATCATCACGTCTTACAACATCAAAATGTTAATTTTAATAGAAAACATGAGCAGCAAAAGATATTTAAAACGCATAACATAGCAAATTTGCCACATGCTGAACTCCAGAGAATGTAGTTCTTTGCCATGTTTGCAGCTTTACAGTGTTGGAGAAATTAATGTCTTCCAACCTGATGTAACAGGTCACTTGCCATATGTAATGGTCACACTGACCTGGCAAATACCAGCAATATTGCCTTTGGTCTCCAACTGTATGCTGCAGCCAAGAAACTATTACTTGCTGTTCATTTCAGTGCCACAGCAGAGTAGTTTCAGAACCTTACACGCTCCAAAGTTTTAGATATCACAATGCAAGATAACTGTTACTTTGGGCTGAATCTTACCATATTTTGAGACAATAAAACTGCAGATGCTGGAATCCAAGATAGACAAGCAGGAAGCTGGAAAAACACAGCAAGCCAGGCAGCATTGAAAGGTGGAGAGGTCCCCCTAGAAGGGTTACACCCAACACATTGAGTTCTTCACCTCCTGAAGCTGCCTGGCTTGCTGTATTCTTCCAGCCTCCTTCTTGTCTATCTTACTATATTTTGGTAAAGTATCATTGTTGTCTTTGTTTCTCTCTGTGAGATCCCATGAGTTTTCTTTGATATCATTAACTAGCTGGAATCTCCGATGGTGCCCCTCTCAGCCAATGTTAGCCCAACTCTCCCACCTGCAGTAGCTGGAAGTACTCACCATTGCTGGGATAAACCGGCATCCTTGGTGCTGCAGCAATATAAAAAAGGTTGCTGTTTACCTAACCAAGGGCTGGAAGTCCGGAGCTGCGCTGAATGTTGCAGACAATCATCCTGGGCTGAGTAGGAGAAATTGGTGCCACTTCACCTGGAGGTTGTGGTGGTCAGGGTCGTACAGACAAGGGCTTTCCTCTTTTCAGAGGATACCAGAGGAGACCACATCACCAGACAGAGCCAGCCTGGCCCTAGTTTGCCACCTGGGACAGTGTGGTCGGCACAGTTCAGAGAAATGCGCAGCAACGCTGCAAAAAAGTCAATGACCGAGGTAAGTGAAACCATCTGCAATGTGTAACCTGATAGTCCATCCCTACTACGCACCCACCTCCCACCACGGCTCATGCTCTACCACCCCTACATGTAACACCTTTTTTCAATCTCTTTTCATCGCAACCTGTCCCACACTACTAATCCTGCATGACCTCTACGTTGCCTACTCAGTGCACTCAGATGGTATCCCCACCTATACCTCCTCAAGCAGTGCATCTCACTCGATACCTTCCTTTCTCTCATCTTAGAGGAAAATAGCTAATAGCAAAGCTGCAGAATGGATAGTGGCTTGCTGGATATTTGTTTCCTCACCATCTACGAGGAGAGAATCTTGGTGCTGGTCAGTAAAGACCAGGAACACTCCTGTGGGGATGCTGAAACTTCAGTATGTTGGCAACCAAGTAAAAAACATTATTCATTGTTGTGCTACTCTCCCGTACTCAAATGATTCATTTAATGTAAACATGCCACAACATTCATCTGTTTGTCACAGTCGCTCTACTATCTTCTGCAGACACCAGCAGAATATGGGCAGCACGGCGACTCAGTGGTTGGCACTGCTGCCTCACAGCACCAGGGACCTGGGTTTGATTCCAGCCTCGGTCGACTGTCTGTGTGGAGTTTGTACATTCTCCCCGTGTCTGCGTCGGTTTCCTCCGGGTGCTCCGGTTTCCTCCCACAACCCAAAGATGTGCAGGTCAGGTGAATTGGCCATGCTAAATTGCACATAGTGTAGGTTATAAAGTAAGGGGCTAATATAGGTGAGGGGAACGGATCTGGGTGGGTTACTCTTTGGAGGGTCGATGTGGGCTTGTTGGGCCGAAGGGCATGTTGCCACACTGTAGGGATTCTAATTTGAATATCCACATTATTGACCATTGTGAAACCTGCCCCACAAGACATACCTTCCTCCATCTCTAAGGAAGAGAGCATGGTTGCGTCTGAGGAAGCAAGGCAGCTTCCTTTAAGCCCCACCAGTTTAGACACTGACACCTCCATGGGCAGCTTTTCTAGTTTCGAATTGGAGCACATACTGGTGAACATTTCATTGCCACATCCCCGCAGCTGGGTGAGGGAGAAATGCCCAGGTCACTGGCATTCGGAGGATTGCCCACCTTGAATTAGGGAACATCATGTAGTACTAAGGATCAATGGGCTCTGTGTCTTTAATGTTGCAGTTGCAGCTAGACAGAGACTTGTGCAAACACAGGTGATGGTCAAAAGAAAATATATATTTACTAACGTGATAACATTTTTCCAGAGTTGTTTGATCCATACCATCTCTGTGCCTCTGGAAGGTCTTTCTTTCACTCTCACAATGTCCTGGTGCATTCTCATGGTCCACAGTTGTAGTGGAGAAAGCTTACCCTACCTGTTGACCTGTTGGTATTCCTGATGAAGAGCTTATACTGGAAACGTTAACTCCCCTGCTCTTCGGATGCTGCCTGACCAGCTGTTCTTTTCCAGCACAACTGTTGACTGTTGATCTTGAAAGTTTGGTCGGCAACCCCAGCGGTGTTTTGTCAAAAGGGTCGAGAAACATGAGTGTGTTTTGTCCAAACGAAGTGTATTGTCCTTGACAGCTAGCGGCGGATATTCTCAGCATCCTCGTCCAGCTCTGAGAAGGATGCCTTTCAATCTTCAGAGTACAATCTGATTAACATGTTACTGACATGTCTCCCTAGCTGTTCAAGGCTGAGACACCCCTGATCTCTGACACTCAGGGAACAGCTGGAGAGCAGGAACCTGGCTAGTCCCAGGCAAAAGACAATTTCATTTTGCCTTTCTAAAAATGCACGGAGAAATTCAGGAATGTCAGGCAGTCAGTACGCTGCATCAAGGAATGGAGGAATTCACCAATGTTATCAGTACAGTGTGCAGCATGGACAGGTTGGCTACCGCCATGGCGACTTACATTCAGTACAGTGTTTATGAGACATGTGCATAGATCTGTACTGCATCAATCTAACCATAGATGCTCACCAACAATGGTATCTCAAACTGGACCTTCATCATCATTGAAGGAATCATTCCCTCTTAAGGAAACAGACTGGCACTCACATGGAGAAGATCCCACACACAAGCCTCCCAGTAGCTTCTTGGTACATTTGAGGGATTCCCCTCTCCCCCATGTCCCTTCTGCTCATTATGCAAAATCCTCCAGAATTTCAAGGTGACAAGGAAACCTCCAAGCACAGGTTCCATTTTAACTGCATAACTGGATAATCTGTGGAGAATGTCAGAATAGCACACCAGTAACAGGACTCCTGATCTCTCAATGAAGCAAGTGTTACGCTCTAAGAAAAGTCATCTAGAAAAGGCAAAACCAAGTTAGACTTATAATTTTGGTCCAAAGTATCTAATTGGTTGCTTGAAGCCAAAATGTTAATGTTAATTGTTGCCAAGAGAATGACCTTCCAATGAAATCCAATTTGACGGCAGTAGTGACATTACACCATCAGTGACTGCATGACTCATGCAATTGCCTCTAAAGAAATAAATTATACTTGGCCTCTGAAGGGAAAAAAGAGGAACTTACGCCGCCCACTGTGTGTGTGGTGGCAGCCATTTTCTCTCATTGCACAATTGGATCCAAGATTGGCAGGGTAAGACATTCCTCTGCTCGCCAGTTCCCTTTTCCTTTTTCTTTCTTTTCCCTACTTTTTTGAAGTATTTCTTTTTACACCTCTGTCCACCCAACTCTTAATTAACCTACCTGGGAGAGAACCGACGGACAGGCCGAGATTCCCGGAGAGGTGGAAATCCGTGGAGAGCTGGAGAAGTCGAAATCTCGTGGAGAGAAGGAGGTGAAGTGGTGAGCGTTGGCATATAGTCACATAGTAGCAAGAGGTGAAGGCAAATTCTGGTACAGCATGACTTATCTTGCTGCTGAGTGTCAGTGAGGAGTGGTCTAGAAGCTGCAGTGATGTTGGGCTTGGATCCAGTATCACATGCTGAGCTGCTACTCAACTATAATTTATATCTCTTTCAAAATTGAACTGTAATTCACATTCCTTTCACAATGTCGAACCAATGATACTGCTTTCCTTTAATCCTCTTTGTAAAAAAAGACTATATTTTTATACTCTGTAAGATTTGTACTGAGGTACTTGTATCTGAGATGGCGTCTGTAAAAGGCAGCCATTTTAAAAGACTTTTCACTGTCGTCCTGTACTTGAGTACAAGTGACAATAAAGGATATTCTGATTCTATTCTGATTCTGAGTTAAATTTGCTGCAAACATGGCAAGGTTTCAATTTCATATCCTCATCAATGACCCTATCACAGGCTCCACAAGATGAATGACAATCACCCAGATTCTTAATGTTCACTTTTGTGTGAGAGCACATGTACCTGATGACCTTTCAGCCTCCTCTCTTTCTGTGCAGCCCCGAATACTGTAATTTTTCAGATTTAAGCCCAGCCATCTGCTTTACAAATGGCATCCCTTTATTGGCCATACACTTTCCTCATGCTAAGTTCTGTGTGATTGTGACTTATGAGAACCCAACACCCCACCCCCACAGTTCCAATTCCCACCTATGCTTTATGAGATCCCATCCTTCCATATTGAATTGCCCCTTTCATGAACATCACTCCCTGATTGACCCAATCCAATGAGCCACAATTTAGACCTAAAACCACCCATTTTCTCCATGGACTGGTATTAATAACCCTCCACCCCAATAGTAAATACCTGAACCCCCAGAACTAACTTAATAGGACAACCCCAACTGACCTCTGGTAGGACCTGAGCTTCTGACGGACTGGCCAACCAGCTAAACTGAAACCAGATGTGCCCCTGACTCACTGTGGTGGCACCCATTGTTTAATCCTCACTCCTCTTCACTCCACTCAGAACTGGTCTCCTTTAATTTTCAGACATAGCCATTTCTTATAATTCATTCACAAGATGAGTGTGTAGCTGGCTAGGCAATGTTTATTATCCATCCCTAACTACCGAGAGGGTAGTTAAGAGTCATTGCTATGGGTCTGGAGTCATATATAGGCCAAACCAGGTAAGGATGGCAGTTTCCTTCTCTAAAGGGCATTACTGTAGTGAATTAGATGGGTTTTTTCCTATGTATCATTAGATTCTTAATTCCAGATTGTTTTTATTGAATTCAAATTCCACCATCTGCTGGAGCAGGATTCAAAGCTAAGTCCCCAGAACATTATCCGGATCTCTGGAATAACTGTCTCGCAATAATCCCACAAGGCCATTGCCTTCCCATTTGATGGAAGCAGATGCAGTGTGATTTTCATTTAAGTTGCTGGCACGTGGTGTGACACTGATTTAGTACATGTTATATAGGAACTAGTCGAGTCATAGAGGTACATAGCATGGAAACAGGCCCTACAGCCTAACTCATCCATACCAACCAAGTTTCATGAACGGAACTAGTCCCATTTGCCTGCAGTGGCCCATATCCTTCTAAACCTTTCTTATCCATGTACCTGTCCAAATGTCTTTTAATTGTTGTAATTGTAGCCACCTCTAATCCTTCCTTGGCAACTCACTATGCATCCATCCCACCTCTGTGTGAAAAAGCCCCTCCTCAGGTCCTTTTAAATCTTTCCCCTCTCATTTACACCGGTGCCCTCGAGGTTTGGATTCCATTACACTGGGAAAAGATCTTGGCTGTTCATTGTATCTAAGCACCTCATGATTTTACAAACCTCTATAAGGTCACTGCTCAGCCTCCAACGTTCCAGGGAAAAAAAGACTGAGCTTATCCAGTATCTCCTTATAGCCCAAACCTTCCAGTCTTGGTAACATCCTTCTAAATCTTTTTTTTGCACCCAGTATTCGTTAGAGTTGCCTGGTCTGCCGGAACTGTGTGGTTGCTGTTCTGCAATATCCTCCTGACATTAAAAGGCTCCACATACTATGAGCAATTCCAATCTTCATTCTGAGGAAATACTAGACACACTTGAAATAAAAAAGCAGTAATTCACTAACAACAAGTTAGAATTTGGAAAAACGATTACAGCAGCATTTCTACATCCATTAGATTTACGTTTTATTGTCATGCATATTCAAGGACAGGAATACAGTGAGAAGTGTACGAAGTTGCCTTTCTCTGTCGCCATTAGATTAGATTACATTACATTACAGTGTGAAAACAGGCCCTTCGGCCCAACAAGTCCACACCGACCTGCTGAAGCAAAACCCACCCATACCCCTACATTTACCCCTTACCTAACACTACGGTGTAATTTAGTATGGCCAATTCACCTGACCCTGCACATCTTTGGACTGTGGGAGGAAACCGGAGCACCCGGAGAAAACCCATGCAGACACGGGGAGAACGTGCAAACTCCACACAGTCAGTCACCTGAGGCGGGAATTGAACCCAGGTCTCTGGCGCTGTGAGGCAGCAGTGCTAACCACTGTGCCACCGTGCCGCCCCACCGTGCCACCGTGCCATCTTAGCAGAAAAAAGAGAAGATTAAAAACAGAAGCAGAAATGAAGTAAATAGCCAAACAAAAAGCCAGATCCCTCCCCTGCCCCGAGCCATGAGTCCTCGCCACCAGAAAAACAAAGGCAGAAAGTCCATTCCTCAGTCTGTGAACACTCAGGTGCCTTGTGTTCACCCAAGTCACACGCAACCGGAATGTCACTGCCTCCACCGTCAGGCAGGCAGGCCCATTCGTGGCCTGGAGCCACACCCACCACAGCTGGAACTGTGTCGCCATTCTTTGATGCCATCTTGCCTCCACTGATGTCACCGCCATTAGTCTGCAGGAGATGCCGGGTCCTGAACAGGGCTCCAAACTAATGCTGAGCCCACCGCACCGAGGCAGCTGAGGCCTCGTTCTGGATTATGTTGCTGCCGCTGCTGTCTCCTGGTACCGCCATTTCAACAAAGGAACCAGCTGCTGACTCCCCAGAAAGGAACCTCTCCTGCTGCTGCCAACACCTCCACCCCGCCCCCACCTCCACCCCCAACCCCAACTCTGAGAAGGAATTGTTCCTGCAGCTGCTGACTCCTCAGGAAGGGGACCGATGCTGTTGAAAATGGAAGAAAATAGAAAATAGCAAAAGTAAAAGAAATGGAGAGAAAAGAAGGCAGGTGGAAGCAGATGAGCCCCAGGCTCAGGACCTGGGCGCATGCTGCTACTCCGCTGCTACCATATTGGAAAGATTTTACCCATCCGGAATAGCATGAGTTGCACATCAATGTATAAATGGCTATTCCGTGCTACCTCGAATTTTGGATTATCCGAATAAATTCTCATGGTCCTGTAAAAACGCTATCCATTATCCAAACAATCCGTTATCCGAACTCTCAGTTATCTGAACAAAATACTCCCTGCCCGTCTCATTCAGATAATCAAAGTTGTTCCGTATTACTAAGAAGACACTAGAATGCACTAAAGTGTAAAGTTTTCTGTCCCAAACCTTGCATTATAAATCGTCAAAGAGTAATAACTTGTATTTGTATTTAACATCATGTCATCATATTCTCTAAACATTCCAAAGAATGTGAAAGGCAACGGGCTACCTCTTAGGTCTTATCATATTGGGAAACCTGACAATTTTGACAGATTACAAGCCCAAAAGGTATGAAATAATTGGATTGGCAGTTAGAAAAGCTTTAGTATTTGTGATTAAACAAAGAATTGCAATGCTTTTCACCTGGCTGCTTTCCTGTGCCTGATAATTATTTTATTTACGGAATTGTGATACAAGATGGTAATATCAATCTCATTAATCCATGTTGTTCCTGTCAACAAATGGTAAAACAGAATACAGGATCTCTTACATAAGCAAGTAGTTGGAGCTGCCAGAGGAAGTGGTGGAGACTAGTATAATTGCAACATTTAATAGACATTTGGATGGATATATGAATAGGAAGGGTTTGAAGGGATATGGGCCGGGTGCTGGCAGGTAGGACTAGATTGGGTTGGGATATCTGGTCAGCATGGACGGGTGGACCGAAGGGTCGCTGTACATCTCTATGACTCTATTCATTCTTTGAAGCCAACTAAGCCATTTCATAATTTTATGGCTGATCTGATTGTAACCTCAAATTCCCATTCCCAGCTACTCATACTCCTGATAAATCTTTAACCCCTTTGCTTCCCAAGAATCTGTTCATTCTTTATGAAAAACATTCAAAGACTCTTCCTCATAAGATAATGGAAGCAGAAAGTTCCAAAAAATTCACTAACCATCTGTTAGAGTAAAATGTCACTTCATTGCGGTTTTAAGTGGACCACCCTTATTCCTAAGCAGTTACCTCCAGTTCTAGATTCTCCACAAGAGGAAACAGGCACCCTGTCAAAATCCAGCTTATTCTGGATTTTATATGTTTGAAGTTACCTTTTACTTGTTTAAATGCTAGCAAATACAATTCTAGCTTCTCCAATCTCGCTTCATAAGACAACCTGCTCATTCCAGGTATTAGTGTGCATTTACATCCTTTCTTAAATAAGGTGATCAATAATAGAATACTCCAGACAAGGTTACACCGATGTCCTGCTTAACTGAAGCACAACCTCCTTACTTACATCAAACTATAACTTTTCTAAGTAATTGCTGTGCCTGCATACTAGCCGTTTTAGAATGATGCAGTGGGTCACCCTGTTTCCTGTGCATCTCTTCAATTTCTCAGCATTTAGATAAAATGTTTCTTCTTTTTTCTTCTTGCCAATATGTTCAATTTCTAATTTTTCCACCTTATCCTTAGTTTGCTAGATCTTTGCCCACTCACTTTATCTCTGTCTTTTTGTAGCCTCATCTTCTTCACAGCTTATTCTTACCCATGTTTGATTCATCAGCAAATTTGGCAATAATACCTTTGGTGCCTCCATTCAAATTGGTTATATGAATTGTCAACAATGGAATTCCTGGCATTGATCTCTGTGGCACATCACTCATTGCATCATGACAACCTGAAGAAGGCCCATTTATGTTTAATCAGTTTCCTGTTTACCAGTCGATATGCAAGCCCACACCATTAACTTTTATTTTCCTCAATGGTATGCCGTGGAAATTTGAGTATAGTACATCCACTGGTTCTCATTCATCCATAGTACTTGTTACCTACCATTATCAACAAAACAATGTTTTTACCTGGTTACCATAAAAAGCAGAGCTATACCAAGACTATTAAGCTATTGTCAAACCTTAAACTTGAGAATATGTGCAAAATTGGGTGTCACCTGGATTTATGCTTTTATACATTCGTCTCTTCAAAGAGCAGATCTACATATCTGCTCCCTGATGGTTGCCTCCTGACACTTCACTCTCCACAAAGTGAGAGACCATCAAGATGTTGGCAGAGCTGAGAACTTCATTGGTCCACCACATTACCTTCTGTCCTCACCCTTTATCATCATTCGTTCTCTCTTGGCGCACCATCTCTCCTCTGTCTTACTCTTTGATGTGTCCTCCTTCTACAGACATCATCTACTCTTATGGTCATGTCACAGAGTGGCAAAAAGCACAAAACAGGCACTTTGGCCTGTCATTTCTGCACTGACCAAGCTACACTAATTCCATTCTCCAGCACGTGTCCCATAGCCTTGAATTTTATCACATTGCAAGTACCCTATGGGGCAAATTTTTTACACAGAGAGTGGTACGTGTATGGAATGAGCTGCCAGAGGAAGTGGTGGAGGCTGGTACAATTGCAACATTTAAGAGGCATTTGGATGGATATATGAATAGGAAGGGTTTGGAGGGATATGGGCCAGGTGCTGGCAGGTGGGACTAGATTGGGTTGGGATAGCTGGTCGGCATAAACGGGTTGGACCGAAGGGTCTGTTTCCAAGCTGTGCATCTCTATGATGCCTCCCAGTGCTATCACATCCTTTCTGTTGTGCAGAGACCAGAACCGCACATGGTAATCCAGTTCTGAAGAAGGGTCACTGGACTTGAAATGTTAACTCTGATTTCTCTCCACACATGCTGCCAAGCCTGCTGAGTTTTTCCTGCCAATTTCTGTTGTTGTTCCCATGGGATCTTCCCTACTTTTACAATCCATGCTGTGACTGATCAAGGCAAGTGCCTTTAATCCCTCCCAAAGCACTCTCTTAACCTGTCCCCCTCCAATAATTTTACTCTTAACCACCCTCCAAAATGGCAGAGCAATCCACACAGTTCAGGAGTAACTAGGGATGGATAGTAAACTGGGAAGGCTAAAAGAACTCACTACTACTATTACTACTAACATTATTAATTATTATTCCTCCAACTTCCCCTTCCCTTCATCCACTCATTCCCCTCTGGGTCTCCCTCTAACCTATGCCACATACATACATACTCTCACTCTCACTCACACAAACACAATCACAATCACTTCACGATCAGCTCAACTTGCTTTAACTTTCCAGGTCCCCAACGTCTCCGCCTCACCAGTCAGCCAACCAATCACTGCTCCCTGATTACAATTGACGTGTCAGCCACCCAGTCGGATATTTCCATCCACATTTCTGAACCAATGAGAAGGGCGTCTCCGTGTTGGTGGGGACGGACCCAGACCCCGAAGGACCAATGGTATAAGGCGTAAAGGGGGAGAAGTCGAACCCATAGGAACGGGAGGAAACGAACCGCCAATGAGGTGGGAGAGAAGGAATAGCTAATCAGAAAGGGGTATGGTGCACGTCCAGCCAATGGGAGTAGAGTGACTGGAAGACAATTGGAGTGGAAAACCACTCAAAGTGGGGTTTCGGGGACACGTGGCCAATGGGAGAGCACAGTGTGGAGACCAATTAAAATTGGAGATGGAGGGGGCGTGTGACCAATGGGAGAATACGGTGTGGAGAACAATCAGACTAGGGCACAGCCAATGGGAGGAAAGTTTGTCATCGACCAACGGGAGTGGAAGGATGGACAACCTATCGGGCGGGGAGCCAATAGGAAGTGGCGACAGCGCGCATGCGGGAGATGCCTGAGTCCCAGGTGGTAGCGGAGACTGAACGGTTAATAGACCGCCGGCCGGAGGAGTCCCACTGCGGGCTGCAATGTTGAAGCTACTTGCACAGAAAGGATCGAGGTCCATGCAGATCATTGCAGTGCGGAAAGAGCATGTGAGGAGGATTGGCCTCCTGCTCCTGATTATAGTGGCTGTGGTTCTGTATAGACTCAGGTACTGGAATGGGAGGGTGCACTGCCCTTGTACAACCCCCCTGCCCACCCCAGTGGTGCATTCACTTATCTGTTCACCAGCCCCCTTGCCCCTTTTTATTTCACAGTTATTGCTCGATGCATAACACGTTTGCAGATGCAATGATTATTGTGTGTTGCTAAAGGAACATGCATACCTCGCAAGTTATGTCTCAACCAGTTCGTTGAGTTCACACTTTGTCACTATCCTGGTACCCAGGCTGTCGGTTTGAATATAGCAAAATTTCACGTAAGATAAAGTGACCAGGCATATTATTTTTGTGCAGGATCTTCTTTGAAGAATATTAGTAGGCTATGGAAACTTCAGTGATCTTCTCCAGTAAGGTTAATGGTTCTTTTGGGACTGACAGCCACTACCTATTGACAACATTGCACTGCACTGAAGATTTAGCCTACATATATGTTTTTAAGTATTGAAAGCACAATCTTCTGAATAGGAAACAAGAGTGCTACTGGATGACATCAGTGATGCATGTGGATTTTTCTACTGTTCAGACATATTGTAACATCTGTTTTGTATCTATATTTCTTCTCTCAAACTGTTAGTACTCTCCTCTTGTTTGGTGATCCCTCATGTGTTCCACTTGCTCCTGCTCTCACTCAGTTAACAGAATGAGAATCTCAATGTTTTGGCCCCCTTCAGTTTCAAATATGTAGATAATGTTAATTTTTTTCTCTCCTATACCGTTGCTAAGTTTCTCCAGCTCTTTATTTTTATTTCATATCTCCAATGGCAGGAGTACTTTGCATTAATTTTAGTTACTTTTGTGGAGATGAGTGTTTCCTTTAAGAAATACGTTTAATAAAATGCATTATTTGGTCCACTCAATAGTGAAGTTTAGGCATGTCTGTATGGCCAATCCAAAAGCATTGGAATGATTGATAAATGTTTGATGCAGACCTCCATCTGTCTTCAAATATTGGCAGGAGTACAGAAATATAAATACTAGAAATAGGAGTTTGGCCCTTGACATTGCTTTGCCATTTGATAATAGCATGGCTGATCTAATTGTTGATCCAACTCCACTTTCCTGCCTATTCCCATACTCTTTAACTGCCTTGTTAGTAATTTTCTATCTATCTCTGCCTTGAAGATATTCAGTGATCCTACTCCCCATCATACTGTAAGGAAGAAAGTTCCTCATGCTTACAACCCTCAGAGAAAAATATTCTCGTTATCTTCATCTTAAATGGGAGACTGCTCATTTATAAACTGTGTTCCTCAGTACCAGTCTGTTTCATAGTTGGAAATGACCTTTGTTATGACATGGCTGTGAGCCTTCTGTTAATTAAACTGAACACCCAGAAAAGTTCACCTTGCTTCATAATCTGTTAAAATCAGAGTGACAGAGGCATCCCAATTTCCACTATTTAAAGAAAATAATATCATTTTATTTTAACTCTAAAAGTGAACATTAAGCATCAACTATTCGCAGCTCTAAGCTCCCCTTTCTCTTAACTGCTCCTACCTGCCTCCAACTCTATCGCAATATACTGTTCCAATAAAACATTTATTAAAATTACATCTACTTAATTACTTACTTAAGATAACGCTGTAATGCAACAGATCAACTGAGTAAACATTTCTGAACTCCTTCAAACAGATCTACATCCATCTTTTAAATAAGGAGACCAAAATTGTGCATTATTCATAAGATATAGTCTCACCAGTTTCCTGTAGATTTAAAACAAACCGGGCATACTTGTGTTCCATTCCTTTTGCGGCAAACTACAACATTTAATTTGCCTTTTCCGTCACTTGCTGCACTTAGATACTAAATTTTGTTTGAATTTCTTGTATTGAAATAATATGCTGCTTTTCAATTCTTCCTGACAAAGTAGACAAGTTTGTATTTCTCACATTATACTCTTCACCTTTGTGGACTTTAGCAAAGCCTTTGACAAGGTTCCGTGAGGTACGGTATACCAATTAATAACGTTAGATCACATGGGATTGTAGGAGAGCTTGCTAATTGGATGCCAAATTGGCTTGACGATAGGAGATAAGGTGATGGTGGAGGTTTTGTTTTTTTGGACTGGAGGCCTGTGACCAGCAGTGTTCACAGCGATCTGTGCTAGGTCTGCTTTTGTTTGTAATCTATATAAACGATTTGTTTGAGAATTTATGGTTTGTACATTTGCAGATGACGCCAAAATTGGTTGAATAGTTGACAATGAAGCACGTTACCTAAGATAACAAAGGGATCTTGATCAATTGAGCCAAAGAGCTGAGGAGTGGCAAATGGATTTTAATTTGGATAAATATGAGTTATTGCATTTTGGTAAAACAAACATGAACAGGACTTATACAATTAAAAGTAAGGCCCTGGGTAGTATTGTCGAACAGAGAGATCTTTGGAAGTTGCCTCACGGTTATACATGGTGGTTAAGAAGGTGTTTAGCATGCTTGGATCCATTGAGTATAGGAGTTAGGACATCATGTTGAGTTTGTACAAGATGTTGGTGAGACCACTCTTGGAGTACTTTGTATCGTTCTAGTCACCCTGCTACAGGAAGGATATTATTAAACTGAAGAGGGTTAAAAAAAAACTTAGCAGGATGTTAATTGGACTGGAAGATTTGAATGAAAGGGACAGACTTGATAGGCTGTGACGTTTTTCACTGAAGCGTTGGAGGTTGAGAGTTGATCTTGTAGAGGTTTGTAAAGTCACGATGGGCATAGATAGGGTGAATAACAATGGTCTTTTCCATAGAGTAGGGGAGTTCAAAACTAGGAGGCGTATTTTTAAGGTGATGAGAAAGATTTTAAAGGGACCTGAAGGGCAACATTTTTTATATAAAAGGTGGCTTGTATGTGGAATGAATTGCCAGATGAAGTAGTAGATATAAGTACATTTACAACATATGTAAATAGGAAAGACTTAGAAGGATATTGGCCAAATACAGGAAAGTGGGACTAGTTTAGTTTGGGAAACTGTGTCGGTATGGACGAGTTGGATGGAAAGGTCTGTTTCTATGTTGTATGATTATATCTGCCAAATATTTGTCCACTTGCTTGACCTATCTCTGTCTGTTTGCAGCCCCTTATACTCACTTCATAGTTTACTTTCCTGCAAACTTAGCAACCAGACATTTGGTTGATTCATCCAATTTAATTGATGTTAGGTGTAAATAGTTGACACAGTATCAGCTGTTCAAAGGAATACTGCTATAAATGTTGGAACCATTATTGTTATTTGACCGCAAGTAGAAATGATTTGGTAATAAGTTAACAAATGTGCAAATATAGAAAGTTAATGATTTCATAAACTTGTTGCTTAATTTAAGAATTGAGAAAATACGCACTATGAACCATTGCTTCAATATAAAGAAAGTCAGACCAGATCTGGTGTACGACTAAAGCCAAAAATTTGGAAATACAAAGTCAGTTACATTTTTTGGTGAGAACACACCATTGATGTTTGGGCCTTGTACCTTTTTTCAAAAATGAGAGATAAGAACTTATACATCTGGGAAGGTGGAAAGGGAAGAAAAGCAGCAGGGAGCAACTATCAATGAAATGGGTGACAAAACAATGGTAGCAAGCAATCAAGATTGGTTTTTTTATTCGTTCATGGGCTATAGGCATCACTGAACAGTCCAGCATTTATTGCCTATTATTGCCATTTGCTCAGAGTGCAGTTCAGTGGGTCTGGAGTCACTTGTAGGCCAGACCAGATAAAGTTTCTTCCCACTGAAGGAGATGGGTTTTCCTGACAATCAAAAAAGTTTCATGGTCATCGTTAAACTCCTAATTCCAGATATTTATTAAATTCAAATTCCTGTCATGGAAGGATTTGAACCTAGTTCCCCATTACTAGGGTCTCTAGATTAATAATCTAGCTGTAATGCCACTAGGCCATCATCTCCCCATGATGATGGTGATTGCCACCAAAACAATACAATGTTTATGCTAAAAATAGTAAAAATGGTGAAGTTGATGCCTGAGCTGTCAGAAAGACCAGCCACGAGGCACAAAAATATTATCTTGGGCCTCTTTAGCACATCCGAGCAGGAGTTGACTGTTCCGCCCATCAGGCCTGCTCCAATATTCTCTATCATCATAAATGATTATCGACATAAGTACCTTTTCTCCATACTATTGTGATGTCCCTTTATATCTTTGGTATTTACAAATTTGAAAATGTGTTGCTGGAAAAGCGCAGCAGGTCAGGCAGCATCCAAAGAGCAGGAGCAAGGAGCAGGAGCAGGATTCCTGAAGAAGGGCTCATGCCCGAAACGTCGATTCTCCTGCTCCTTGGATGCTGCCTGACCTGCTGCGCTTTTCCAGCAACACATTTCAGCTCTGATCTCCAGCATCTGCAGTCCTCACTTTCTCCTACTTACAAATCTGTCAACCTCTATTTTAAACATACTCTGAGCTTCCACAGTGATTAAAAGCACATGTCTCAGTGAAGATTTGTATGAAAGAAAGATACTTTAAGATGTCTGAGGGGTTAGAGAACATAATGCTGGAATAAAATGAAATATTTGCATTTATATTGTCTTGCACAATCGCAGGATGTCCCAAAATATTTGGGAAGTGTAGTGACTTATAAAGTGCCATATAGTCTGTTTTTGTGTAATATTGATTGATTGAGGGATAACTGTCACACAGGAGAGTGGGGTTAACACAGGTGTCCTTTGAAGTAATGCTTTGGGAGTTTAATGTTTGAATGAAAAGACAGATGAGACATTGGTTTGACTTGAAGTTAAGAGGGCTGACAATGAAGCTACACCTGAATAATAACTTTTATACATGCTGATGAACATGTTCAACAGTTTACAAGGCAAGTTCAGGGCAAAACATCGGGGGTTAGTTAGTTAATTAGTTAAACAGCTATTTTGTGACAAGTTATGAGGTAGACAAGCAGGAGACTGGGAGAACACAGCAAGCAAAGTAGCATCAGTCCCCTTCTTCAGGACTGGAATTAGATCTGAAATGTTGACTTCTCCACCTCCTGATGCTGCCTGGATGCGTTGTTCTCCCAGCCTCCTGCTTGTCTACCTTGGATTCCAGCACCTGCAGTTTTTTTTTGTCTCTATACAAGTTATGAAGTTTGTGAGAATATTTGTAGCTCTGGTGCTCGTTGTTGTGGTTCTGTTTGTTGAGCTGGGAATTTGTGCTGGAGACGTTTCATCCCCTGTCTAGGTGACATCCTCAGTGCTTGGGAGCCTCCTGTGAAGCGCTCCTGTGATGTTTCCTCCAGCATTTATAGTGGTTTGTCTCTGCCGCTTCCGGTTGTCAGTTCCAGCTGTCCGCTGCAGTGGCCGGTATATTGGGTCCAGGTCGATGTGTTTGTTGTTAGAATCTATGGATGAGTGCCATGCCTCTAGGAATTCCCTGGCTGTTCTCTGTTTGGCTTGTCCTATAATAGTAGTGTTGTCCCAGTCGAACTCATGTTCCTCGTCATCTGTGTGTGTGGCTACTAAGGATAGCTGGTTGTGTCATTTTGTGGCTAGTTGGTGTTCATGGATACGGATTGTTAGCTGTCTTCCTGTTTGTCCTATGTAGTGTTTTGTGCAGTCCTTGCATGGGATTTTGTATACTACATTGGTTTTGCTCATGCTGGGTATCGGATCCTTTGTCCTAGTGAGTTGTTGTCTGAGAGTGGCTGTTGGTTTGTGTGCTGTTATGAGTCCTAGTGGTCGCAGTAGTCTGGCTGTCAGTTCAGAAATGTTCTTGATGTATGGTAACGTGGCTAGTCCTTTGGGTTGTGGCATGTCCTCATTCCGTTGTCTTTCCCTTAGGCAACTGTTGATGAAATTGCGGGGTATCCGTTTTTGGCGAATACATTGTATAGGTGTTCTTCTTCCTCTTTTTGCACATCTGGTGTGCTGCGGTGTGTTGTGGCCCTTTTGAACGGTGTCTTACTGCAACTTCTTTTGTGTGTGTTGGTCTGTGTGTGTGTGGCTTTCCTGTATACCTTTGTGGTGAATTCTCCGTTCGGTGGTTCTCTGTACCATCACGTCTAGGAATGGGAGTTGGTTGTCCTTTTCTTCCTCTCTCGTGAATCGGATTCCTGTGAGTGTGGCATTGATGATCCGGTGTGTGTTTTCTATTTCTGTGTTTTTAATGATTACAAAGGTGTCATCTACATATCTGACCCAGAGTTTGGGTTGAATTTGTGGTAAGACTCTTTGTTCTAATCTTTGCATTACCGCTTCTGCTATGATTCAATCAATAAGCACATCGACCTGGACCCAATATACCGGCCACTGCAGCGGACAGCTGGAATTGACAACCGGAAGCGGCAGAGACAAACCATTATAAATGCTGGAGGAAACATCACAGAAGTGCTTCACAGGAGGCTCCCAAGCACTGAGAATGTCACCTTGACAGGGGATGAAACGTCTGCTTGGCGAACAGAACCACAACAAGTTATGAAGCTGGAAAAGATTTGCAAGAGACATAGGTGGAAATTGAGATATATTTCTAATGGTGCGCTGGAAGAAGTTCAGCCTGGTTTCAGGATGCTGTTAACAGAATTATTTTTCACTTGATTGTAATTTTGCAATTTCGTTATCTCTTTCTGCATGTCTCCCAGTTATGATTGAGGGAGTATGTAATATTGGTGCTATTTTGAATTTCACTCATTGTGTCACATTCTAAGTATATAATCCCTTCAGTCTTGTCTTTACAACTTTCCACATTTGGGAAACTATTAGAATCGAAAATTCCTATTAAAATCACCAATTCAGTAATTTCCATATTCTCTTGTTTTCAAAAATGATCATGTCCTGAATTATGGACCTTGGCCCTTCCTTACTCCCGTCTCTCACTGTCCAGCTGGAGTTATTCTGTCCATGTTGCAAACATAACCTGTTTGGTTAAGCTGGCAGTTTGACGAAGCAAATGAATCTGCATCATAAGATGAATTGTGCAGTCTATTGAAAACTTAAATTGCACCCGAGAGGCCAGGAGTGGTCATTTGGAATGTTGTTGCTCTGACTTAAGAGAATGACGGTCTTATTCTAGTTTTATTTTCTCTACCAACATTCCCTGATCTTCAGTAATCAACTGATCAATTGTGCCTAAACCTGTCCTAACTTTTCATCTTGTATTTAATTATGTGGATCTGGTAGGTTCATTTTGGCAAGAGATAATCAATGCAGTATTGGTGCATTTTAAATTATCTGTATTAGTCTGTTACATCTGATTTGTAGAGGCTTACCTCTGTTTTTAGATTAGAAAAGTTTCACTAATCAGTTGAGGCTTTAGTATTGGCAAAACTACAAACTACTTGATCATTTGTATGTGAAAATTTATTTGATAATACTTCTTGATCCAACATAAATGCAGGCTATTATGTAGTAAATTCCTTAACCATTTTGACTCTGGAAAAACAATTATTCAAACAGCATATTGTTTACCCTTTGGTGCTTTGTGTCCTTTTATGTTTTAATTTTGATATAGTGGAGAGGATTTTGTTGAAAGCTACAGAAATCGGCGAGAGACTCATTAGGCTGATGATTGTCACATTAGAACAACTAGCGTCAGGAGGGGACATGATTCAACATTTTAAGATCATAGTTTGCCTGTTTACTTGAACTGTATTATTAAAGAAGTCAAGATTGCAAAGCAGAACAGTATCTGTTAAAGCCTTTGAGAAAGACTACATTGGCAATAGATGCCTAGTTCCTATGTTTGGTATTAAATATAGGTAGAAATATTCAAACAGTTCATTAAACCCCATGATTTTAAGCAGATTTGCAGCTTTATTGTATTTCTGTGAAAAACAATCAGTTCAGTTTGGATCGTCATCAATATTTGAGGATGTGTAGACAATCAGCCTAAGTGATCATTTTATAACTGGGTTGAGGAAGAATTTCAACAAGTTGTCTGTTGCTTGTGAAAGTATATAATGTATGAAAGGTCTGTCTGTTGTGAGCCTATATTGTTACATCATTCTTGTCCCCACCCTGTGTTCCTGCAAATTCATACAATCCATTCTTTGAAGTTCTACAATTCTAAAAATGTTTGTTCAGGTATAATTTTCGATCCAGAAAAGTTTTAATATACCAAAGATATTGTGCATGTAATTTTCTGAATAGCCATTTCTTCTGTTTTAGTATAGAGCTAATCAGGCATATTACCAGAAAATACAAACACTCAAAATTACAGGGAGCTTCAATGGCTAGGTAGAAAATGACCCTTAAAATATGAATGACGATTGAGGACTTTTGATCGGTTTTAAACATCTTGACCAGCCATTCACATTTATGCTGTTTATCAATTCTCTGAAGTACATAACCTGCTTTAAACTTTGAAATTGGTCCCATGACAATATTCCAATCTTCTGGGATTCGGTGTCTGGATAAAAATGAGTTTCCTTGATCCTCTGCATAGGATTGAAATGTCTCTTTCTGCTGATACTTTTATTGTAGAACGGGTGTTGGCAACATGCTTTTTAAAGCCTGAAGAGCTTTTTAAAAAATGATTACCTCAAATCCAAACCATTAGGAGCTATTAGAAAATTTGCCATTTCTAAATCAAATGCTTGGTAAATTACCAAGTGTATCTGGCAGAATGTAATTTGCATCCATATACAAAATACAGTTGTTGAACCATGTTAATTTAATGGAAAAACAGCATATTTCCATTGGGTTAATAAAAACGTAGCTGAAAATGTGTTGCTGGAAAAGCGCAGCAGGTCAGGCAGCATCCAAGGAACAGGAGAATCGACGTTTCTGGCATAAGCCCTTCTTCAGGAATCAGCTTATGCCCGAAACGTCGATTCTCCTGTTCCTTGGATGCTGCCTGACCTGCGCTTTTCCAGCAACACATTTTCAGCTCTGATCTCCAGCATCTGCAGTCCTCACTTTCTCCTTAATAAAAACGTACTTTGGAATATGTGAAAAAAATGTCCTACTTTATGAGAAATATAGCTGCAATTGTAAAATCTGTTTTTCAAGCCAAACATGTTGGTCAAACTGAAGCAGCTATGTAAAATTGTGGTGCAGCTATCCCACTCAAACAGGTTTCATCTTAAGTTAAATAATGTTTGCTTTTGTTAAAATATTTATTTGAAATTTTAAAGTGCAGCCTATTGTATTCACAAAAACACTTACCTAAGCATTTATTTAGGCCTTGTAGTGTAAAACGAGGGCCTGGGTGCCTGATAAAGAGGCAACGAGATTCCAAGTTAGCTTGCTGCCTCTCCATGGATGCTGCCTGACCTGCTGTGATCTCCAGCATTTGTTGTTTTCAGTACATCTTTCAGCATCTGCAGTAATTTGCTCCAATATTAAAGAGATGCTTACAGCTCTGGAGCCACAGTCTGTGCACTCCAGACCTTAGGAAGCAAAGTTGATTGCTGTCAGGGAATGGATGGATGATTTGCCCCCTGTTCACGTTTTGTCTGAGCCTGGACAGCCACCTTTTACAGTGAGTGCTGCAATATTACAGCTGGAGAGTGTTTTGAAATGCATAGAATTCTGGTCTCCCTACTGTAGGAAAGATGTTGTGACACTTGAAAGCGTTCAGAAAAGATTTACAAGGATGTTGCCGTGGTTGGAGAGTTTGAACTGTAGGGAGAGGTTGAATAGGGGTGGGGCTTTTTTCCCTGGAACATTGAAGCCTGAGGAATGACCTTGTAGAGATTTATGAAATCATGAGGGGCATGGATCGGGTGAATAGCCAAGGTCTTTTTCCCAGTGTTAGGGGAGTCCAAAACTATAGGGCATAGATTTAAAGTGAGAAGAGAAAGATTTAAAAGGGACCTCAGAGGCAACTTTTTCATGCAGAGGGTGGTGTCTGTATGGAATGAGCTGCCAGAGGAAGTGGTAGAAACCGGTACAATTACAACATTTAAAAGGCATCTGGATGGGTATATGAATCAGAAGGATTGGGGCCAAATGCTGGCAAATGGGACTAGTTTAATTTAGGATACTTGGTTGACATGGACCAGTTGGATTGAAGAGGTCTATTTCTGTGCTGTACAGGAAATGTATGACCTATAACTGACAGGAGCCGACAAATGAGAGGTTTTCTTTTAAGTTTTGAAAAGTGAATATTTGTTATTTAGCACCTGAATGTAAATGCAACCACACACAGTCTACTTTCATGCAGCCACACTGAAGAAAAGGTTTTGAGTACAAACTTTATCATGCATTTAGTTCTTAAGATCTCAAGAATCCGTTAGCACTTTTGCTTTTCCATGTTGTAAAGACTTAATGAGGCAGACCTGCAATCATTTTTGGTCCACTGAAGAAATAAAGTTTGGAAGTTTTAGCAACATAGATTTACTGTTGATTAATATACACAGAAGCAGATTTTTCTTGCACCTCAACTAGAGTGGAGCAATATCAAAACCACAATAGTGATCCCTTGGCCTTCTTCCTCAGTAAAAATCAACTCAGATCATGGTGTACTGGTGGATCTTGGGTACATCTTGTTGCTTTTCTGGTCTAAATGTTTTTCATAAAGGTATAGAAGAAAGTGATGACTGCAGATGGTGATCAGAGTCAAAACGTATGGCGCTCTAAAAGCACAGCAGGTCAAGCAGCATCTGAGGAGCAGGAGAGTCAAAGTTTTGGGCATAAGTCCTTCATCAGGAATGTGGGAGGGTGGGGAAGGGGACTGAAAGATAAATAGGAGAGTGGAGATGGGTTTGGGGAGAAGGTGTGGTTCAGGTAGCTGTTGGAGTCGATGGGTTTGAAGTAGGTGTCATTGTTGAGTCGGTCACCAGAAATGGAGATGGAGAGGTCAAGGAAGGGGAGGGAGGTGTCCAAAACAATCCAGGTGAACTTGAGGTCATGGTGGAAAGTGTTTGTGAAGTTACACTGGCACCATTCCCCATCTTCTCCTCTGCTACATTGATGACTGTGTTGGTGCTGCCTCGTGCTTCCTCAAGGAGGTTGAACATTTGATCAACTTTATGAACGCCTTCCACCTTGACCTCAAGTTCACCTGAACCAGCTCGGACACCTCCCTCCCCTTCTTGGATCTCTCATTCTCTATTTCCGGCGACCGACTCAACATGGACATCTACTTCAAACCCATTGATTCCCATCCCCTCTTCTGCAAAAATCCCTCTTCCCAGCTACGTACCCCCACTCCCCAGCCGCATCCCTTGCCTCCTATTTATCTCTCAGCCCCCCATGCTTGATGAAGGGTTTATGCCTGAAGCTTCGATTCTCCTGCCCCTCTGATGCTGCCTGACCTGTTGTGGCTTTTCCAGTGCCACACTTTTTGATAGAGATGTGGGAGCCCTGCGGTGCAGAAATAGTCCATTCGACCCATCAAGTACGCGCTCACCCTCTGAAGGACATCCCATCCCACTCCACACCCTAATCTCGTAGCCCTGCATTTAGAATGACGAGCCTACATTGCTCCAGGGATGTGTCAGCTATTTAGCATGGCCAATCCACCTTACCTGCACATGTTTGGACTGTGAGAGGAAACTGGAGCACCCAGAGGAAACCCACACAGGCATGGGGAGAATGTACAAACTTTACACAGACAAGTTGCCCGAGGCTGGAATCTAACCCAGATCCTTGGTTCTGTGAGGCACTGATGTTAACCACTGTACCACTCGCTGTTTTTCCTTGATGTTCCAAAATGAAATACTAAAGCTTCTCATCAGAAGGTTTGTTTGAATTTTAATGACTTTGTTCAGGCACAGGATTAGCTCAGGGAACCTTGCTAACTGTATTAGGAGGAAAGAGAAAAAGATCACCTGACATCTTGACTCCATATTAAATTAGAATAGATTAGATTGCTTAGTGTGGAAACAGGCCCTTTGGCCCAACAAGTCCACACCAACCCTCCGAAGAGTAACCCACTCAGACCCATTCCCCTACATTTACCCCATCACCTAACCCTATGTTTTAATATAATGCCCTTTTGTGTGTTTATACTTCATGGCTCCATGTTGTGTAAGCATGACATGTATATGAAGAAGAACTTGCATTTATATGATATCTTTCCTGGCATTAGGACATCCCAAATCACAACAGCAATGATTATTTCTGAGCAGTTGCAGTTGCAACACATGGAAACAATGGCAACCGGTTAGTATACATCCATTGTGATAATAACCAGATAAATTACTTTATTTGCTTAAAGAATAAATATTGGTTAGGATGGCCACCTTTAAACAAAAGCCAGTGAGCTATTTGTTTTTGGGAAAACAGGAATGTCATCTGTAAACACCCAGTCATTTGACAAGATGTAGGAGGTATTATAGAGACTCTGCTATGTTGGAGCTTTCCACCTTCAGAAGGAGAACGGCCAGCTCTCTTTAGACTCTAAGCAATTATTGTACCAATGAAGGGGATTGGGCTTCCCCATGAGTTCAGAAAAAATGCATGGTAATATGATTTCTGCATCTATTTTTCTTCAGTGCTTGGGTTCAAATTGTTCGGAGTGTAGCTTTACTGTCACCAAGGCAATGTACTTTTCAAAATTAAAAATCACACAACACCAGGTTATAGTCCAACAGGTTTAATTGGAAACACACTAGCTTTCAGAGCGTTGTTCCGAAAGCTAGTGTGCTTCCAATTAAACCTGCTGGACTATAACCTGGTGTTGTGTGATTTTTAACTTTGCACACCCCAGTCCAACACCGGCATCTCCAAATCATGACTACTTTTCAGAATGTATTGTGTGATGATCTTGCAAATATCATGGGAGTTATTTGCAAGTTTTTGCATAATTCTGAAAAAAATCTGTCCCGACTTCCAGAAAGTAATATTGTGCATCCAAAGACAAACAGTGGTGTGGCTGTAGAAAATATTTTCATTAGCAAATGCTAATTGAAGTAACATTTGAACATATCTTTTTTAAAAAAAACACCAACTTATGGGAATCAACAATACAGCTCTGCAGATTGTTTGCCTGAATGCTGCTCTTCCAGGTCGGGTAGTAGAGTCATTTTGTATATGGTAAATCTGCAACATCTCTGGTCCGTACACAGCAGATCGTAAGAGCACCAGGGTTACGAGTTGGGTAATCCAATACAAGCAACCAACCAAGTGTGGTTGTCTCTAAAATCGTCCTAGAGTAGAAGACAGAAATGACTGGAGCAAGGATGTTGTTCAGAAATGTTCCATTTCTCAAAGTAGCCTTGTAGACCTTGTAAAAAAGTGTGGCTGATTTTGGGTGGCACAGTGGCTCAGTGGTTAGTACTGCTACCTCTCAGTGCTAGGGACCCAGTTTTGATTCCACCCTCTGTGCAGACTCCACACAGTCACAATCTCCCTGTGTCTGAGTGGCTTTCCTCCAGGAGCTCCAGTTTCCTCCCACAGTCCAAAGGTGTTCAGTTTGGGTGGTTTGGCCATGCTTAATGGCCCATTGTGTCCAGAGTGGTGCAGGCTAGGTGGATTAGCTATGAGAAATATAGGGTTAAAGGGAGACGCTGAGGGTGGGGTCTGGGTGGGATACTGTTCAAAACATCGGTATGGATTTTATGGGCCAAATGGCCTGCTTCCAAACTGTAGGGATTGTATAATTTTGGGGGGGGGGGGGGTTCATGCCCTGTCTTGCACAGTGGAAAGAGTTTTAGAACTTGATAACACAGTGAATATTGAGTTTCTTGTCAGTTTTTTTGATTCTAGGTTTAGTTTGATAGGACTAAAACCAAGACCCTTTGGGCTTTTGTCTCATTGTAGGCAATCAGGTCTTGTGAACTTTTAAAGTAAGACCACCCAGTTTTGAGAGTTATTCCATCTAACTGTTTAGCTTAGACACTGTACTGAATATCCCATCAATTTAGCTAAGCATCAATTTCATTAAATTTTCAGAAGGTTTCTCTGCAAGATCTAGCAAGTTTCCTTGCTGCATCTTAGCAAGCTCACTTCATTAACTACCTACACTGTCTTGTCCATTCAGTCACCCACCATTCCCAGAAGAACTCGCCACTCACTAGATAATCCCTAGTAACAGTCCTGGTGGTCTGACCCTGACCCTAACCCTAACTTTAACCTTAGCCTTGAAATGGCCGCTGTGCACCCAGGCAAGTGCCGACGATCCCATGTTGCCCTTCACTGGCATACCTTCCACAAAGCCACACTGCTGACAGCACGTGGTTGACAATGTGGCACAACTATGTTTCTGAATCCTGTTGCCTTAATGCTGCAATGATCTAGTCATGGGGAAGTGAACTGGTGATGTGGTGAAAATTGCATCGATCAGCATTTGAACCTGAAGTACATTCACTCTGCGTGCATTGCACGTGAATAATTAAATTATTGCACTGCATCTTGCAAGTACAATGCTTAATATATTTAACCATTGAATGCTCGAACATTTGACGGGCGTGGGTCCCTTGTTTTTTGCCCATCCATCTGATACTGACTCCAACTACCCTGGGTATTGTCTCAACTATTCCTGAGGTAGTATCTAGTGAACAGGAAGTGACTGCAGGGAATGCACCTTGCAGTGGACACTATCAGCACTGGGCTGTGCCTATTCACGAGGGTCCCACTCTGTCAGAGCCACCCCGACCCTTTCTTTTAACTTTGTACTACCTAGATAGTCCACCTTCACCCACTAGACCCCACCCAAGAAAATGTGGAAAGCCCCTATATTGAGCTTTGCTTCCAACTTTCCTCCTTGCTCCCTGAGCTCTGATCTGTATGCTTCACTGTGGAGGTGACAGTCTTGGTCACTGTTAATGCCTGCATTTCCACCTCATCCAACCCCCCCCACCCCTGCCCCTTTCCCTGCATGGTACTGCATCCTCTGATACTGTACCTTATGCCTGCTTGTACCCTGACTAATCCTCACTAACCCCCCTACAACTGTTCCTCATATGATAGCTCTTCATACCCAAGATCATTCTGCTCTGGACCCGCTTCAAGGCTGGTAGGTCATACTTAGATACGATGCCCAAAACTGCACACAATATTCCAATGTGGCCTAACCAGAGACTCTTATAACCTCAGGAGGGTATAGCTGGAGGAAGGTGTAGGTGATCTGATTAGAAAGTTTGCAGATGACACTCAGATTGGTGGAGTAGCAGATAGTGAAGGGGACTGTCAGAGAATGCAGCAGAATATAGATTGGAGAGTTGGGTGGAGAAATAGCAGATGGAGTTCAATCCAGGCAAATATGAGGTAATGCATTTTGGAAGATCCGATGCCAGAGCGAACTACACAGTAAATGGAAAAGCCCTAGGGAACATTGATGTACAGAGAGATCTGTGTCTTCAGGTCCATTGTACCCTGAAAGTGGCAATGGCAGGTTGATAGAGTGGTCATGAAGGCATAGGCACGCTTTCTTTCATTGGCCAGGGTATTGAGTGTAAGACTTGTCATTTTTCAGTTGTATAGGAGTTTTGTTTGGCCATATTTGGAATACTGCTTACAGTTCTGGTCGCCACATTACCAAAAGGATGTGGATGCTTTGGAGAGTGTGCAGAGGAGGTTCATCAGGATGTTCCCTGGTATGGAGGATACTAGTTGTAAAGAGAGGTTGAGTAGAGTAGGATTATTTTCATTAGTATAGATAGGGTGGGGGACTCAATTACTAGGGGTCACGAGTTCAAGGTGAGAGGGGAATAGTTTAAGGGAGATGTGCGTGGAAAGTTCTTCACGCAGAGGGTGGTTGGTGCCTGGATTACATTGCCAGTGGAGATGGTAGAGACTGGCACGATAGTGTCCTTTAAGATGTATCCAGACAGATACATGAATGGGCAGGAAGTAGAGGGATACAGATCCTTAGAAAATAGACAGCAGGTTTAGATAGGCTTGGAGGGCCAAAGGGCCTGTGCTGTCATTTTCTTTGTTCTCAACAATGCATCCCTGCTCTTGTGTTCTAGCCCCCTAAAAATGAATCTGAACATGACATTTCCCTTCTTACCTGCAAATGAATCTGCATATTAAACCTAAGAGAATTCTGAACTAGGACTGCTAAGTCCCTTTGTGCTTTCTAAAGCCTTTTCCCCACTTAGAAAATAGTCTCTGTCTCTATTCTTCCTACCAAAGTGCAGAATCTTACACTTTCTCGCTTTGTATTCCATCTACTATTTATTTTCTCATTCTCCTACCCTGTCCAAGTCCTTCTGAAGTCTCCCCACCTCCTCAACACTACCTGTCCATCTATCTATTTTTGTGTCATCTGCAAACTTTGTAACAATATCCTCAATTCCTTCATCCAGATTGTTAATGTATACCATGAATAATTGTGGTCCCAACACTGACTTCTGCAGAATTCAGAGTCATATGACATGGAAACAGACCTTTCAGTCCAACTAGTCCATATTGACTATGTTCCCAACCTAAACTAGTTCCACTTGCCTACATTTGACCCATATCCCTCTAAATGTTTCCTATTCATGTACTTTTTCAAATGTCATTTAAATATTGTGACTGTACCTGCATCCACCACTTCCTCTGGAAGTTTGTTCCAAACATGAATCACTCTGTGTAAAAAAAAAAAATGTTGTCCCTTGTCCTTTTCCCAACTTTCTCCTCTCACCTTAAAAATATGCCCCTAGGTTTTGGACTCCACCATCCTAGTGAAATGATCCCTTGCTATTCACCTTAACTATATCCTTCATGATTTTATAAACTTCGATTAGGTCACCCCTCAAACTCCTATGCTCCAGTGAAAAAAGTCCCATCCAGTCCATTTCTATAGCTCAAACACTTTTTTCCTGGCAACATATTTCTAAATGTTTTCTGAATTCTCTCCAATTTAATAATATACTTCCTATAGCAGAACATGTAGAATTTCACACAGCACTCCAGAAGAGACCTCACTGACATCCTGTACAACCTCAACATGATGTCCTAACTCCTTCACTCAGTGGTGTAAGCAATGAAGGCAAGCATTCTAAAGGCTGCCTTAACCACCCTCTCTACCTGCGACACCAACATCAAAGAATTATGTACCTGACACCTCGGTCTCTGTTTGACAACGCTTCCCAGGACCCTACTATGAATTGTACAAGGCCTGTCCTTGTTTGTTTTACTGAATTACAATGCCTCACATTTATACAAATTAAACTCCCATCTGCCAATCCTCATCCCATTGATGCAATTGATCAAGATCTGTTTGTAATCTTCGAGAACCTTCTTGACTGTCCACTATACCACCAATTTTGGTGTCATCTGCAAAGTTATTAACAATGTTTCGTGTATTCTCATCCAAATTATTTATATAAACAACAAACAAAGTAGACCCAATACCAATCTGTGGGCGGCACGGTGGTACAGTGGTTAGCACTGCTGCCTCACAGCGCCAGAGACCCGGGTTCAATTCCCGACTCAGACGCCTGACTGTGTGGAGTTTGCACATTCTCCCCGTGTCTGCGTGGGTTTCCTCCGGGTGCTCCGGTTTCCTCCCACAGTCCAAAGATGTGCAGGTCAGGTGAATTGGCCATGCTAAATTGCCCGTAGTGTTAGGTTAAAGGGGTAAATGTAGGGGTATGGGTGGGTTGCGCTTCGGCGGGTCGGTGTGGACTTGTTGGGCCGAAGGGCCTGTTTCCACACTGTAAGTAATCTAATCTAATCAATCCATCTGGAACCCCGCTGGTCACAGGCCTCCAGTCTGAAAAACAACCTTTACCACCACCCTCTAAGTCCCATCGTCAAATCAATTTTGTGTCCAATTGGCAAGCTCACCCTAAATCCCATGAGATCTAACTTTACTAAACTCCTCTAGTCACCTGCTGTCTTCTTACCCCAATGCCTAATGCTTAATTAAAAGATGCAGCAAGTTGATCCCAATGCCGAGATGTACCCTAAGTGACTTTTTGCGTGATTCTATCAGATTACTCAGCACAGCTCAGGTCTCGATAAAATTCCACCCAATGTGATCAGTTTTTCCCCCATTCTGTTTGAGGCCTTCATGTAATAAAACGCTGATAGAGATGTGAAGGCCCCTATTTATTAACTGGTGAAAGCAGATTTTTTTTGTTAGCTTCATGTTGTGTGAGGCAAGGAGTATGCTGCTAACCTGAAAGACTGGGAAGAAGAAGCATGCTAGTTTCTGGAAGATTTGTCAGGGTATGTGAAGCAACATGTTACTGAACTGTTTTGAATTTAAGCAGTATTTTACTCAGCTCAATGCAGTATCCCAGGCTGCAAACGCACAGTCCCACATGTGATCCAAATAACACCAATATTGTGTCCTTTTATGATTGTGATGCTTGATCCATGTGGAAAGATCTTTATTTCAACTATTTCTGATGCTAATGGATATGGTCCTTGCCATAGCTCCACATCTTTACTGATGTTGTTGGCTAAACAGCAGTTTCAGAAAACAATCTGAGTCCAAAGTCCATATCTTTGTATGGGTTTCTGCTGGCCCGGTTTAAAAATTAATCATAGGCTACAGTAAATCGTTCGGGAAAGCTAGGAATTAATTAAATGGGTGAACTAGTACAGAAGTTAGAAAAAAATAATGTGGTACAAAATAGCAGAAAACCTTTTTTAAAAATATCAAATTAGACACAGTCCACAAAAATGAAAAACAGATATTTGTCCTATGGAGTTGCTACCTGTAAAAAATGCAAGTTTCTTTCATAAGCTACAATTAAAGATGGGAGAAGGACTGTACTAACTGATAGTTTATGGACCTCAGAGACACTCTTGTCACTAATTCATGATCTAAGGAACTTTTATAGAAAGATGTTTATTAAGGACAGAAAATCAGAATTTAATTAACTTAACTTTCATTTATCTGATTTCTGATGAACTAGCCCTGTGCCCATTTTAGAATGCTTCCTGTTTCTTAACAGTAAAGTGAAAAGATTGATGTTTCATATTGTCATTAACTAATTAAATAAACATATACAGAAATTATCGTTATTTGTTACAGATGCTGAGACCAAGATTACTTCTATAGAGGTGTTGACTCTTAATTCTGGATGACACAAATTTCAGTTTAAAGAGAAACAAACCTTTATTTCTGGATAGCCAGTGACAAATTCTGGGTGACACCAAAGGAGTCTCATAGCCTTCTGTGATGGCACCCCTTGATGAATTTCTGAGTATTACATGCAAGCAGTGTACGTTATACCTTGTTTGGGTGTGACCGATACAAAGTTCTTAACATCTCATGGCTGACTGCTATTATGTTGTTTAAAAACAGATATTTCTCAATGTTACAATGACTAGTGATTGCTACCTTCCTGTGACAAATACTGAATTGCTCACATGAGCCTGTTACTGTATTATTCACAATCTTGTGTTAATAGGTAAGGAGATAGATAATAGGATTCAGTATTGTTCTCATTGTTGGTCTTCACATCCCTTGTTAATGGGTAAGGAAATACATTAATAGAAACAGGAGGTAGTTATTATGATTATAACCAGGGCTGACAGTCTTATCTTTGTCTGAGAGCTGAGGGCAAAATACACACTTATGGCTCCAGACAATTCCTACAGTTCTGAGATAACCAGACACCCACTGTGATTTCTGGTCTCAGCCTGTCAGAGGGCAGGCACACAGTCAAAATTATAGTAAACCACTATAATAGAGGTTTCTTTTTAACTGTTGAATCCCAGTGCTCTAATATGCCATTATAATAGAACTTTTGTTGTTGTATTCTCAAAACTTTATCAGAGGATACCACCGTATCACAATATTGTATGCATTTGATGGGAACCACAGTCACTAAATACTTAGCGCTGTCCAAATTCATTTGTCTAACTTCCCATTCTTAGTTTAAACGCAAGAATAAATTTAACTTATTGCTGAGCTATTTGAACCGAAAATTGAAATTTGTCAGTGTACTGTCTAATATTACACATTCAAGGTCAGAAGCCACACACCAGGTTGTAGTCCAACAGGTTTATTTAAAATCATAAGCTTTAGGAGTGCTGTTCCTTCATCAGATGAAGTGAAGTGAAGCGCACAGGCACAGTATTTGTTGGCATTTGTGAAGAAGAGTGTTCCGAAAGCTTATGATATCAAGTACACCTGTTGGACTATAACCTGTTGTTATGTGACTTCTGACCCTGTCCACCCCAGTCCAACACCGGCACCTCCACATCGTTTTACACGTTGACTATGCTCCCTTGTTTGACATGACAATTGAATAGATGTCAAGCTAAATCTATACTTTTTGACTAAGGTTGTATCTCAGTTCAGTCTACTTCAGGGAAATTGAGCACAAGACAAACACCCATGGCTCCTCCATTTGTGTTAAGAGATGTTGCTATTTGAAAAGCCATAAAGTCTGGATTTTCTGAACGGGCTGAAGGTCTGTTGGACGTAGCGCAGAAGGTAGCTTGAAGCATGTCTGAGTTCTGGGTCACTGTAATGTTGAAAGATTAGATTGGAATATCTCTCTGGACATTGATGTAATAGTAAAGAGTTAAACTGCACTGAATGAGCATTCTGGAAATGGGTGGTGATGACAATTGTGAAAGAATGCAAACGACTCACGCTCCAATTACACAGTAATTTGCTGCTACTCCCCTACTATTATCCATTTAAACTATCATTCAATTTTTCTCCCATAAGCCATTCCCTAAAACTAGGTATGTTGCACCTGCATTGTTTTGGGGAATGATAGAGTCACGAAATCGTCTTCGTAACGATTCCCTAAGATTAGGGCAGTAGCATTTGCATTACCTCTGAGGGTGATCTCATCCTACCATTGTACCTGGGGTAACCTGACTGTCAGTAACTGGGGGTTGGCTTGAGTGGCCAGAGTATCTGTAAGCATGACCAACTGACCTGTGTAAAGGGGATTTTTTTTTCAGGGCCTCACTTTGACCCGACTTCACTCGCCTGTGAAGAGGGCCAAACGGGATCACCTAGCTTGTACAAGCTTTAATAAACTTTAACTGTTTGCCGAAGTTGGTGTGTGCGAATTGCATCTCGTGTGTGAAACCTTGGAAAAGAACCTAACAACTGACCACATTTACATACATGAAGGCTATGTTTCAGGAGGCAGTCACACTCCTTAGACTAACTACCTTGAATTTGGTCTGTGGTGAGAGACTGGAAGGTGTGACCAGGAGTGAGGCAGGCGGAGGGATCCCAGGAGGTAGTGCTGCAGGAGTCTCAGTTTCTGAGCTTGTCTAACAGGTTTGTGATTCTTGCTGTCAGTGTGGATGAGAGCTGGGGTTTGCATGGAGGGTGAGCAAACTGACCATAGCACCATTGTACAGGGAACCATTCAAGACAGCAGATAAAGGAGAAATGTTGTAATCGAGGGTAGTATTCATGGAATAAACACTGTTCTGAGGCCTGTATTAAGAGTCCCAAAGGCTGATTTGCCTGATTGGTGCCCGTGTTCAGGATATCTCATCTGTCTGAGGGTTGCTAGTTATAGCATGTTGTCAGCATAGCGCAAAGTGAGGAGGCATATTCAAGAATTATCTCAGCTATTATAGGGAATGAATCCATGGTGTTGGTGCTCTTAAGTACAGTCTGGAGAAAGTGAGGACTGCAGATGCTGGAGATCAGAGTCGAAGAGTCTGGTGCTGGAAAAGCACAGCCGGTCAGGCAGCATCTGAGGAGCAGGAGAATCGACGTTTCAGGCATAAGCCCTTTATCAGGAATGAGGCTCGTGGGCTAAGGGGGCTGAGAGATAAATGGGAGGGAGGTTGGGTTGGGGGGTGAAGGTAGTTGGGAATGAGAGAGGTTGGAGAGGAGGGTGGAGCGGATAGATGGGAAGGAAGATGGACAGGTAGGACAATTCAAGAGGGTGATAACCATGTTGGGAGGTTGGGACTGGGATAGGTGTGGGGAGGGAAATGGGGAAACTGGTGAAATCCACATTGATCCAGTGTCGTTAAAGGGTCTCAAGGAGGAAAAAGGGGTGTTCTTCCTCAAGGCATCAGGTGGTTATGGTTTGGTGGTGGAGGCGGCCCAGTGTTCAGTGTTCAGCCACAGGGTGGTGGGGTTGGTTGGTGCGGGTGTCCCAGAGATGTACAATCTGACTGAGCTAACCATTATTGCTGACTTCCATGACAGTGTTGAGTATTTCTGAAAATGTGTTGCTGGAAAAGCGCAGCAGGTCAGGCAGCATCCAAGGAGCAGGAGAATCGACATTTCGGGCATAAGCCCTTCTTCAGGAATGAGGAAAGTGTGTCCAGCAGGCTAAGATAAAAGGTAGGGAGGAGGGACTTGGGGGAGGGGCGTTGGAAATGCGATAGGTGGAAGGAGGTCAAGGTGAGGGTGATAGGCCAGAGTGGGGTGGGGGCGGAGAGGTCAGGAAGAAGATTGCAGGTCAGGAAGGCGGTGCTGAGTTCGAGGGATTTGACTGAGACAAGGTGGGGGGAGGGGAAATGAGGAAACTGGAGAAATCTGAGTTCATCCCTTGTGGTTGGAGGGTTTCTAGGCGGAAGATGAAGCGCTCTTCCTCCAACCGTCATGTTGCTATGGTCTGGCGATGGAGGAGTCCAAGGACCTGCATGTCCTTGGTGGAATGGGAGGGGGAGTTGAAGTGTTGAGCCACGGGGTGGTTAGGTTGGTTGGTCCGGGTGTCCCAGAGGTGTTCTCTGAAACGTTCCGCAAGTAGGCGGCCTGTCTCCCCTATATAGAGGAGGCCACATCGGGTGCAGCGGATGCAATAGATGATGTGTGTGGAGGTGCAGGTGAATCTGTGGCGGATATGGAAGTATCCCTTGGGGCCTTGGAGGGAAGTAAGGGGGGAGGTGTGGGCGCAAGTTTTGCATTTCTTGTGGTTGCAGGGGAAGGTGCCAGGAGTGGAGGTTGGGTTGGTGGGGGGTGTGGACCTGACGAGGGAGTCACGGAGGGAGTGGTCTTTTCGGAACGCTGATAGGGGATGGGAGGGAAATATGTCCCTGGTGGTGGGGTCCGTTTGGAGGTGGCGGAAATGACGGCGGATGATGCGCTGTACCAGTGGGGTTCCGTCTTGATGGCAGTGGAGGGGTGGGGCTCAAGGGCGGAGGAGCGGGAAGTGGAAGAGATGCGGTGGAGGGCATCGTCGACCACGTCTGAAGGGCTTATGCCCGAAACGTTGATTCTCCTGCTCCTTGGATGCTGCCTGACCTGCTGCGCTTTTCCAGCAACACATTTTCAGCTCTGATCTCCAGCATCTGCAGTCCTTACTTTCTCCTCAAAGTGTTGAGTATTTCAAATTGTTCACCATGAGCCTTGATTCATCTGATTTCGCCTTGATGCTTTTGCTTCTGTTCTCCATCATTATATCATTTTATCAGTAATCTCGCCCCTTGTGCCTTGCATAGTTTTTTTTTATTTGGTCATAGGATGTGGTTCTAGTTAGGCCAGCATTTACTGCCTATCCCTATTTGACCAAAGAGCAATTAAGATTCAACCAGTTGCTGGAGTCTTATGTAGCCAGACCAGGTAAGGTTGGCAGATTTCTTTTCTGAAAGGGAAATGAATAAAAAAGAACTGCAGTTGCTGGGAATCTGAAACAAAAACAGAAAGCTTTCTTTCCACGGATGCTGCGGCATTTCTCCAGTAAGTTCTGCTTTTGTTTGAGTTTTTTAACAATTGACAATGATAATGTGGACACCATAGCATAACATTTGCTTTTAATTCCAGATTTTTATTGAATTCAAATTTCACTGTCTACCACAGTGAGATTTGAGCCCGTTGCTTAAGAATGTCAGCCTGGGTGGGGTTCTGGATTCCTAGCCCAATGTCGTCACCACAATGCTGTCACCTCCCATTTCTTTAACTACATAATCACAGGCTTCATGTTGCCTCTTGAATGTCACTGAATTTCTTGATGATAAAGGAGACCTCTCACTTGTATCTTTTTCAGAATCAAACAACGAATGATACTTTGAGCTATAGCTGAGGATGACCAATCAAATGTCAGACTTTTTCTGAGGAAGAAGGGTTTTTATCCTGGGGGTGGGGTTGGGAGTGGTGTGCCTGCTTCATAATTGTTTTCTGCTTTTCCTACTCATTAATGCCCACATTAATTGTCAACCAACTCGCAGGATCGTGTATCCCCATCCAAGCGGATAGATAAGATCTTGGTTTAATGTCTCACCTGAAAGATAGCATCTTCAGCGGTCTGGCATTCCCTCCATCTCCAAACAGGAACTTGGAGGGAATTGTGGCTAACATTTCAAGTAAATTCTTACAGGTTACGGTAGATTGTAAAAATCACAGGATTGGGACAGCTCCCGAACTCAATTTATACAAAGTTAAATGATGAAACAGCAACATCAGGCATCCAAAAGAAAGTCTTGCCATTCCTAAAATAAGAGCTTTCTGACTAAAGCCTGTGACCGGTTGTCGAGATAATGACATTCTAAAATAAAGAGATATGCTTGATTTTTGTGAATGTCAGAATTTATGGTGGCAGTTAGGGAAGGCTTTCAGATAGGTAAAGCATGCTGTAATGGAAAAGTCCTTTGCCTTTAGAAAATCTGTGTTGTGGAGATCATAAAATGTCTAAGTTCGTGTTTTTGAGTACAGTATGGTGTAGTATTTGTTATATTAGTGTAAATGTGTTTAACTCAGCATACATTTACATTGAAGTGTGTTTTTGATGAGCTATGCACAAATTACAGGGTCTCTGCAATAGTTTTCAACAATCACCTTTAGAAATGCCATTGTGTGCGTGGAAAATGGATAAATGTCTTTGTTTTTTAAACTGTTGACATCTACTCCCTTCAATCGTTTGGACGTGCATCTACTAAATACCCAGAGAGATATAGAAGAGGAAGGCATTTTGACCTATCTTAACTCATCTGTACACTTTGTAGTTGAAGTTTTCTGGTGCTTGGGATTGCTTGTTGGAATTCATCATGTGTCTACTCCGTAAATTAATAGCTGAACTACAATTATACTTTGAAGTAAGACGCTTCTCGTCTACTTCTAGGTTCCATTGGATATCGCTCACTCCAACAAGAATGTACAGCCGAAAAATAGGTTTGCAGGCTGACCGAGAATACTTTGAATTAGAGGGAAATAAATTTCTCATCCTGGGTGGATCGATGCATTACTTTCGTATTCCACGGGCGTACTGGGCAGACCGTATGCTGAAGATGAAAGCTCTAGGTTTGAACACTTTAGTAACGTAAGTAAAAACCATACCTTATGGATGCTTCTGCCTTGTCTCTTTGAATTTCTTTCTCCTCTGTTATTTCCCTGAATCCCCCACTGAAATTGTCAGTTTAAATTTTCTAAAATACCTCGTATAGTCAAAGAGTTAGCTTGATGATTGTGATGGACACTTCACCCGAGAGTGACTGAGGTCAAGTGAATGTATCTGGGAATTTGGTGCAGAGTGGGAAAAGAAGTACTTAAAGAACAATTTACTACTAGAAGTAAAATTTGCTGAGAGAAGTTGGTGAAGGGGGGGTGTGGGTTGTATCAGTTATAAATGAATTAGCAATTACTCTTTAATTAACACATTAGAGGGCAGAGCAGGTAATGTGCTGAGATTGGAAAGTGCTGGAGTTTCTGGATGCCTTTGTGGTCCAGAGCAAATACTAGTGTCTACTGGACTTCAGCTCAGAGTTATTGAGTACTGTGGAACATCAGGGAGGGGTAAAATTAGCTAGGCATTTTATTTTAGGAGGTTGTCAAACCCTTTAGATTAGCTCTTCGGATTTGGTCAGGAATGAAAGGTTGTGACTACACAAGAGGCAGTTAAGGGGGTCCGGAGAGCAGGAGCCTCAGACTTTGAAATTGTCCAACAAGTTTGAGGTTTTTACAGCTTGCTTGGATGAGAGTGACGGCTGAAGGGCAGTCTGAGCTAACTGGCCAAGGCACTGTGAAACAGCAAACCATTCAAGAATAAAAAGTGGCAGCACATTGCTCAGTGGTTAGCACTGCTGCCTCACAGAGCCAAGAGCAAGGTTTGAATCCAGCCTCAGGTGATTGTGTGGAAGTTGCACATTTTTCCCTGTGTTTGCGTGGGTTTCCTCCATGTTCCTCCCACATCCAAAGATGTACAGGTTAGGTGAATTGGCCAAGCTAAATTGCCCATAGTGTTCAGGGATGTGTAGGTTGGGGTGCATTAGTCTAGGGAAATGTAGAGTAATAGGGTAGGGGAATGGGTCTGGGTAGGATGCTCTTTGCAGGGTCGGTGTGGACTTGTTGGGCCAAATGGCCTGTTTCCACACTGTCGGGATTCTAATGTAATGATAGTGAGAGATGTTATAGTGAGCGGTATGGACACCTTTCTCTTGCAGTAAAGGACAGTCCCGATGGCGTGGTTGTGTGGACTGTCTGATGTCAGAGTCCTGGATATCTGTTGTGGGCTGGAGAGGAACTCTCCATAGGAAGGGGAGAATCGGGGATCCTGGTCCATGTTTGTCCTAGACAGTGTAAGAACTAGGAAAAATGTTCTGATGAGGGAATAAGAAAAGTTAAATGCTAAATTTAAAATGCAGAACGTTTGAGGTAATACTTGCCTGAACTGCATTCAAATTGACTACGGATTAATAAGAATAGAGAAGTGAATGTGTGGCTCAAAGTGAGAGAAGTGGGTTCCAGTTGGGGCCCTGGCATCAGTAATAGGTTAAGTTGGATCATATACAATTAGGGCAATCTACATCTGAACCGTGCTGCAGCTGGCATTCTCATGAGCCATATAATTCGAGAAGTAGAGGTGGCTTTAAGCTAAGCAAGGCGGGTAAGGGATCAAATTTGGATAACTGTATTGAATCAAGGGATGGAGTAGGCAAAAGTGAGGACTGCAGATGCTGGAAACCAGAGTTTAGATCAGAGTGGTGCTGGAAAAGCACAGCAGGTCAGGCAGCATCCGAGGAGCAGTAAAATTGACGTTTCGGGCTAAAGATAGAGTCATAGCGATGTACAGCACGGAAACAGACCCTTCGGTCCAACCCGTCCATGCCGACCAGATATCCCAACCCAATCTAGTCCCATGGGGTAGACCATTTAGGACAGAGATGAGAAGAAACTTCTTCACCCAGAGAGTGGTGGCTGTGTGGAATGCTCTGCCCCAGCGGGCAGTGGAGGCCCAGTCTTTGGATTCATTTAAGAAAGTGTTGGATAGAGCTCTCAAAGCTAGTGGAATCAAGGGTTATGGAGATAAGGCAGGAAGAGGATACTGATTAGGAATGATCAGCCATGATCATATCGAATGGCGGTGCAGGCTCGAAGGGCTGAATGGCCTACTCCTGTGTCTATTGTCTATTGTCTATTTTCACCTGCCAGCACCCGGCCCATATGCCTGCAAACCCTTCCTATTCATATACCCATCCAAATGCCTCTTAAATGTTGCAATTGTACCAGCCTCCACCACATCCTCTGGCAGCTCATTCCATACACATACCACCCTCTGTGTGAAAAGGTTGCCCCTTAGGTCTCTTCTATGTCTTTCCCCTCTCACCCTAAACCTCTGCCCTCTAGTTTTGGACTCCCTGGCCCCAGGGAAAAGACTTTTGTCTATTTATCCTATCCAAGCCCCTCATAATTTTGTAAATCTCTATAAGGTCACTCCTCAGCCTCCGCGCTCCAGGGAAAACAGCCCAGCCTGTTCAACCTCTCCCTGTAGCTCAGATCCTCCAACCCTGGCAACATCCTTGTAAATCTTTTCTGAACCCTTTCAAGTTTCACAGATGAAGAGCTTTTGCCCGAAACGTCGATTTTCCTGCTCCTCGGATGGTACCTGACCTGCTGTGCTTTTCCAGCACCACACTGATCTAAAATCAAGGGACAGAGTTGAGGCAGGACGGCAGAATACTAATGTGGAAAATGAAGGCCAGACAATGACAGGAAGGGACAGGGAGGGGGAAAAAAATCCAAGATTATACCATCAGCCAAAACTAGATGTTGTGAAAATTTTATTTTTAAAAAAAGCATCAGTTTCTGAATGTGCGTTGCATTCATCACAAAGTAGATCAGCTCTTAGTAAAAAAATTGAAGTAAATAAATATGAACTGGAAGCAGTTATGGATGTGTAGCTGCAGAATGATGAGCTTTGAGTCATCACAGTGAGTCAGACACATCCATGGGAGAGAAGCAAGCTAACATTTCAAGTCTAGATGACTCTTCAGAGGGGAGGTGAAGTGGTGGGGAGGGGACAGCATTTATGCTGTGGTTGAAGGGAGGTGGTGGGGTGGCAGGGTGGTGGAGTGTAGAGTGCTGGGGGACAAATACGCTCTACACCCCATCACCACCCAACTATAGTATAAATGCTGCCCCGTCCATACTTCACTTCAGCCCTGATGAAGAGTCATATAGACTCAAAACGTTAGCTTGCTCTCTCTCCCATTGATGCTGTCTGACCCGTCGTGATCCCCAGCACTTGTTGTTTTCAGTAAAGATTCCAGCATCTGCAGTAATTTGCCCCTCCACTGTATTTCTTGAGTGCTTTATCATTCAGAACTCCATGCTCATCATTCTGCAGCTACACATCCATAACTGCTTCCAGTTGGTCCTTTTAGAGGGCAAGAATGGGGTGTTATTTGTCAATTGTTAAGACGGCATCCCATTCTCCCAATTCCTTCGACTCCGCCGCAACTGCTCCCAGGAGGACCAGTTCCAAAAACGCACATCCCAGATGGCCTCCTTCTTCAAGGACCGCAATTTCCCCCCCAACGTGGTCGACGATGCCCTCCACCGCATCCCTTCCACTTCCCGATCCTCCGCCCTTGAACCCCGCCCCTCCAACCGCCACCAGGACAGAACCCCACTGGTCCTCACCTACCACCCCACTAACCTCCATGTACAGCGCATCATCCGCCGCCATTTCCGCCACCTCCAAACGGACCCCACCACCAAGGATATATTTCCCTCCCCTCCCCTATCAGCATTCTGTAAAGACTACTCCCTCCGTGACTCCCTCGTCAGATCCACACCCCCCACCAACCCAACCTCCACTCCCGGCACCTTCCCCTGCAACCGCAGGAGGTGCAAGACTTGCGCCCACACCTCCCCCCTCACCTCCCTCCAAGGCCCCAAAGGAAACTTCCATATCCGCCACAGATTCACCTGTACCTCCACACATATCATCTATTGCATCCTTTGCACCCGATGTGGCCTCCTCTATATTGGGGAGACGGGCCGCCTGCTTGCGGAGCGTTTCAGGGAACACCTCTGGGACACCCGGACCAACCAACCCAACCACCCTGTAGCTCAACATTTCAATTCCCCCTCCCACTCCACCAAGGATATGCAGGTCTTTGGACTCCTCCATCGTCAGACCACAGCGAAACGACGGTTGGAGGAAGAACGCCTCATCTTCCGGCTAGGAACCCTCCAACCACAAGGGATGAACTCGGATTTCACCAGTTTCCTCATTTCCCCTCCCCCCAGCCTGTCTCAGTCAAATCCATCAAATTCAGCACCGCCTTCCTAACCTGCAATCTTCTTCCCGACCTCTCCGCCCCCACCCCAGTCTGACCTATCACCCTCACCTTGACCTCTTTCCACCTATCACATTTCCGACGCCCCTCCCCCAAGTCCCTCCTCCCTATCTTTTATCTTAGCCTGCTGGACCAACCTTCCTCATTCCTGAAGAAGGGCTAATGCCCGAAATGTCGATTCTCCTGTTCCCTAGATGCTGCCTGACCTGCTGCGCTTTTCCAGCAACACATTTCCATCTCTGATCTCCAGCATCTGCAGACCTCACTTTCTCCTCAATTGTTAAGAAATGGCAGCTGTAATGAATAAACTTTTGTCTTCACTGTAGAGGATGCAAAAAGTTACATTTAATACCTATAAATCAAGAAGTTGAAGGAGGAGGGAAACCTGGTGAAATTATAATCACTACAGCTACAATCAGTGAATGACATGGGAAGTTGCAAGTGGATATAGATAGGTTGAGTGAGCAAAAATCTGACAGGTGGAGAATAATGTGGTGAAAATGCAAAGTTATTCATTTTGGCAAGAAAAATAAAAAGGTAGAGTATGACTTAAGCCATAGCAATGGAAGTATTCAGAGGTCAAGAGGGATTTAGATACTCCACTGAGTCACAGAAAGTCAGTGTGCGATTTAGCAATTGATTTAAGAAGGCTAACTGAGTGCTGTCTGTTATTAAAAGAGGCATCAATGTAAGATTGTTACTTATCAGTTACATAAGACATTGATGAACATGCAGCCATCAGTTTATTTTTGAGATTCCCTGACCTAATGAGAATCTAAAGTTATTAGAGCTTTATGAATCTGTGGGATCCGGTACACAGATTAGCCTTGATTTTATTGAATGTTGGAGCAAACTTAAAGGGCCAAAAATCCTACTTCTACTTCTAATTTATTTGCTTGTGCATAAAATCTTTTTTATGGCTAGTATTTACAGACAATTTAAGATTGCCAGGTTGTGAAACAGCCATGAGTTCACGTCTACGGCGGGAATAGGTTTAGGAATATTCTGAGCTTGAGTATGGGAGCATCAAATGTGTAGTTTGCAATTTTTGAGATAATTTTGTAGCTTAGCTTGAGGTTCAGGTTGTAAGTTTAGTTGTTGAGCTTGCAGGTTTGTTTTCAGATGTTTCATCACCATGCTAGGTAACCTCAGTGAGCCTCTACTTATGTGTCTTGGTCTCTTAAGGTGGGTGATATCTCAGAGGATGCTAGATGGGGTCCACATTGATGTGTTTATTGATGGAGTTCCAGTTAGAATGCCAGGTCTCTAGGAATTCCCATGCATGTTCAGCCTATCCCAGGATAGATGTGTTGTCCTAGTCAAAGTGGTGTCCTTCTCTATCTGTGTGTAAGGATACCAGTGATAGCGGGTCATTTCTTTTTGGTGTTCGTCTATCCTGGTGACTAGTTTTCTGCCTGTCTCTGATGTAGTGTTTGTTGCAGTCCTTGCAGTGTATTTTGTAAATTACATTCATTTTGCTTGTTATGTGTGATATTGTAGGTTCATCAGTAGCTGTTTCAATGTGTGGTAGGTTTGTGGGCTATCATGATGCCAAGGGGTCAGAGTAGCCTGGTAGTCATCTCCGAGGTGTCTTTGTATGGTAATGTGGCTGGAGTTTCTAGGCATGCTGTGACTACTTATTTGGGTTTGTTGTTTAAAAATCGGCGGACTGTGTTTATCAGGTATCCATTCTTCTCGAACTTGCTGTATAGGTATTTTTCTTCTGCTGCTCGTAGTTCCTGGGTGCTGCAGTGTGTTGTGGCCCATTTAAATAATGTCCTGATGCAAGATGATTGCTCCTGTAGTTAAATATCTGGCCTGTGTGTTGCTTTTCTGTCTTTCAGAGTTGATTCTAATGCTACTAAGAAGTCCTTTTTGTTCGTGCCTCTGCAGTTGCAGTTCATCCCTCTTACTAGGACGTTTTTTTCCCGTGTCTGTTAGTGACCTGATATAGGTTTTTAATCCAAGCTACTGTGTGGAAAAGCAGGACAGAGCACCAGCGCTTCACCGGAGGCTCGTTGATGACATTACCTCGCATGGTGATGAAACGTCTGAAAACACACTTGCCAGCTCAGTGAGCATTGTACTTCTTAGTGCTTTGGATATGATATCAGTATCTGTGATCTTATTACAGGTACATACCTTGGAATCTCCATGAGCCACAGAAAGGAATATTTAATTTCAAAGACAATCTTGATTTTGAGTAAGTAATTGCGCCCCCCCCCCTTTTCTTGTTGTTGTTGCCTTTGTTTCCCTTCATCTCCTTTTAAAAGCAGTCTTTCTTTTTGGGGGGGAAGGGGAGCAGAGAGAGTTAGTGAGCTCATCTTTCACACACAAATGTAGTAGTGTTTTGATTTCAACTAATTCTGAACCTTATTGAAGGTTGTGGTATTCCCTGCAAGAGTCTCTGAATTGTTAGGGATTGAACCTTTTGATGTGGCGGTGTGTGAATGGCCATTCTTAAGTGTTACATTTGCAGAAACTCAGATTTTTCTCGACATTTCCAACCCCCTGCTCTTTTCTCTGGTCATTTGTCAGGTTGGGAATGCCTAGAATAGAATATTCTTTATCCTTTATTGTCACATGTACTCAAGTACAGGAGTACAGTGAGAAGTACACAATATCGCCTCTGGTGCCGCCTTGGATACAAAATACCTAGGGTACAAATCTGAGATACAAAAAGGGGAATAAAGAAAAGTTGTAATACCTTACAGTGATTCATAGTTAAGAAATGCGACATAGTTAAAAGGATAAACATCGCAGTCAGATGAATTACAGATAAACATTACATTGCAGTAGCTCAGTGCAGGGGCTTCCACACGGGTCTGACCGGCCTCACAAGCTACTCACTGAACAAGTCTAACAACTATCTCCGCCCTGCTGCAGGCTCCAGCCTGCTCCGCTCTGTCTCTCGGCCGCCCTGCACTACTCAAATACACACCTTGGCCTAATCTGTGGTTGGATTCACCATTCTAAACGGGGCTTGAAAATTGGATTTCCTCAATTGTACTCATTTTGGATGTTGCGCGGTTTAAAAATCCATGAAAATAATGTTAAACTTTTGAGTGTCCATGAAGAAAATGGAAAGCCTACGAATGAATCTGGAACATTTTGAAAGATGAAGATAAAGAATTTTCAAAACTGTGTGTCTGAAAACAGGCAAGATCCAAAATTGACTTGGTCCCGAGGTTGCTGGTTTTGGCACACTGTATGTGTAGTTGTGAAATATATTTGATGTTGTAGTATAGAAAGATATAAACTGTTTAATTTTGTCCGTTATAATGTTTCTACTGTTCCCTGAAATGGACATATACCACTTCGCAAAGTTCGAGAGAATTTAGATGTTGTAGGATATGGAGCAGACAGTGAATGCAAGTGTAAAATTCATTCATCTCTAAACACACTACATTTAATCACTCCTTTGTTCAAAATGATCAACATAATTATTTTGTCTCTTAGGGCATATCTCACATTGGCCAATGATTTGGATTTGTGGGTCATTCTGCGTCCAGGACCATACATTTGTTCGGAATGGGACCTTGGTGGTTTACCCAGGTAAATACAACGGCAATCAGAAAGAGGAAACTTTAATGCTGCTATATCTGTCAACCTTTTTTCTCTTTGCTGAAAATAAATTTGTGTTCCTAGTCATCAGTGTGGATGTCATCCTTCCTCAAATTTTGATGTTTTAAAAATGGACTGTAACATGTCACAGAATAAAAGCATATCGATGGACTCAAATCAGTTTAAGCTGAGAGAGCAATGCTTGGAATGCTATAACTTAGATTATTTTTAATCAGGCAACTCTGGGGCATGTGGGACATGAGCCTGGTCCTTTTATACCAGAGCTGAAAATGTGTTGCTGGAAAAGCGCAGCAGGTCATGCAGCATCCAAGGAGCAGGAGAATCGACATTTCGGGCATAAGCCCTTCTTCAGGAATGAGGGGAGTGTGCCAAGCAGGCTAAGATAAAAGGGAGGGAGGAGGGACTTGGTGGAGAGGCGTTGGAAATGCGATAGGTGGAAGGAGGTTAAGGTGAGGGTGATAGGCTGGAGTGGGGTGGGGGGGGCGGAGAGGTCAGGAAGAAGATTGCAGGTTAGGAAGGTGGTGCTGAGTTTGAGGGTTGGGACTGAGACAAGGGGGGAGGGGAAATGAGGAAACTGGAGAAATCTGAGTTCATCCCTTGTGGTTGGAGGGTTCCTAGGCGGAAAATGAGGCGCTCTTCCTCCAGCCATCGTGTTGCTGTGGTCTGGCAATGGAGGAGTCCAAGAACCTGCATATCCTTGGTGGAGTAGGAGGGGGAGTTGAAGCGTTGAGCCACGGGGTGGTTGGGTTGGTTGTCCGGGTGTCCCAGAGGTGTTCTCTGAAACGTTCCGCAAGTAGGCGGCCTGTCTTCCCAATATAGAGGAGGCCACGTCGGGTGCAGCGGATGCAGTAAATGATGTGTGTGGGGGTGCAGGTGAATTTGTGGCGGATATGGAAGGATCCCTTGGGGCCTTGGAGTGAGGTAAGGGGGTAGGTAGTGGGTGCAAGTCTACCCCTCTCTGAGGTTGAAAGATCAGTCCTCGGCAGAGGCCTCACCTTCATTCCCCTATGCTCTCGGATTAACGAGTTCAACACGTGGCGAGACATCGAACAATTCTTCCGCTGCCTTCACCTCCGCGCCTATTTCTTCAACCAGGATTCTCACCCACCCTCTGACGACCCCTTCTCCCGCCTCCAACACACCCCATCCACCTGGACACCTTGTGCTGGCCTCTTAACTGCCCTCGATCTCTTCATAGCCAACTGCCGCCGCGACATTAACTGCCTCAACCTCTCCACTCCTCTCACCCACTTCACCCTCGGAACGTGCAGCCCTCCACTCCCTCCGTTCCAACCCCAACCTCACTATCAAACCGGCAGACAAGGGAGGCACGGTAATAGTTTGGCGCACCGACCTTTACACCGCTGAGGCTAAATGCCAGCTCGCGGACACCACCTCCTACTGCCCCCTTGACCATGACCCCACCTCCCATCGCCAAACCATCAGCTCCCAGACTATCCATAACCTCATCACCTCAGGGGATCTCCATCCACCACCTCCAACCTCATAGTCCCTTCCATATCCGCCACAAATTCATCTGCGCCTCCACACACATCATTTACTGCATCTGCTGCACCTGATGTGGCCTCCTCTATATTGGGGAGAGACGGGCCGCCTACTTGTGGAACGTTTCAGAGAACACCTCTGGGACATCCGGACCAACCAACCCAACCACCCCGTGGCTCAACACTTCAACTCCCCCTCCCACTCCACCAAGGACATGCAGGTCCTTGGACTCCTCCATCGCCAGATCATAGCAACACGATGGCTGGAGGAAGAGCGCCTCATCTTCCGCCTAGGAACCTTCCAACCACAAGGGATGAACTCCGATTTCTCCAGTTTCCTCATTTCCCCTCCCCTTGTCTCAGTCCCAACCCTCAAACTCAGCACCACATTCCTACCTGCAATCTTCTTCCTGACCTCTCCGTTCCCACCCCCACTCCGGCCTATCACCCTCACCTTAACCTCCTTCCACCTATCGCATTTCCAACCCCCCTCCCCCAAGTTCCTCCTCCCTACCTTTTATCTTAGCCTGCTTGGCACACACTCCTCATTCCTGAAGAAGGGCTCATGCCCGAAACGTCGATTCTCCTGCTCCTTAGATGCTGCCTGACCTGCTGCGCTTTTCCAGCAACACTTTTTCAGCTCTGATCTCCAGCATCTGCAGTCCTCACTTTCTCCTTTTATACCAGAGGTAGGAACATTGCCACTCCTTCACAAGAGGCCTCTGCTAGTTTTTAAAATACTCATTCATTGGGGTGTTGGCTCAGTGTTTATTGTCTATCCCTAATTACCCCTGAGAAAGTGGTGATGAGCTGCTTTCTTGTACTTCTGTAGTGTGACAGGTGTAGGTGCACACACAGGCTGGTGTTCAGAAGGGGGTTCCAGTAACAGTGAAGGAACAGTGATATAGTTCCAAGTCAAAAGCCATGGTAAGGATTATTGCAGACAAACCTGTGCAGCATCACAATGTGGACAGGGATAAGAATAAAAGTTGAGAAGGAATTACTGCACTTCAAGGGAGTCTTTGAGCAGGGAGAATTCTGGCTTTGCCACAATGAAGTAGCTAGCATCAGATAGTATTCTCTCTTTCTATCCTTACTTTGTAAAAATATATTGTTAATTGTACACTTTCTGCATTTCTTGTTATACACTTTCAAGATGATAAGGTAGAAGACTGTCCAGTATTATTACGGAAGTTAAATTTTGTGTTTGTGTGATTTCTGTGACAGATTGGAAGGCATTAAATGGCCGGTGGAACTGTTAAATAGTTGAAGTAGGGGTTGGGGCTTTAATCAAGTTTCCTTGTTCAAGAGCCCCATCTGTTGGCTGAGTTTAAAAATTGCTCATTTTTTTCAGATGAAACATATTTTTTGTTAATTTTAGATTTTTTTGCAGTTCTGCAGTGCTTTACAGTGCCTTCACTGGAAGCAGAGAGTGCTCAAATTATGTGCAGTAGTTTACAAAGATGTTTTCATTATAAATATGGACATGATTCACTGGAAGCAGAGAGTGCTCAAATTATGTGCAGTAGTTTACAAAGATGTTTTCATTATAAATATGGACATGATTTATCATGGAAATAGTTCAAACAAAGTGCACAAAAGCCTGTGCTTAGTCATATATGGATCTATTTGACCAGTAAGCTTTTAAAGCAATATACAATTCTGACACTTCGCCTTGAAAGCAAGTCAATATTAAGTAGCATCCTCGAAGGTAGTTAGAATTTCCAAACTTAAATTTTTGCTTATTTAATGCACAAGAAAATCTTGCGAAAACATGTTTACCAGTACAAATGACGAACTCATAATTTAACTGGCTGAGATTATGATAAAAATCCCACCTTCTCAACCTCACCCTTTTCCTATGACATGGTGACCCTCAAGTTAAACTCACTCATCCCTAATGAGTGCAGCCTTGTGGTCTGCTTGGATTATGGCGATTTCACTTTTAATTTAGTTCCATGTTTGGTACGCCCAAATAAATCCCTTTCAATTTCCCAAATATAATCTCCTGGTATTGTGATATGACAGTATATTGAGAAGATTTGTAGGCAGAGAGCCCACAGTGTTTTTAAGTACTGGTGTAGAGGAAGATTGTGGCAAAGTAGTAATGTCACTGGACTAGAGGCCCAGGCTTGTGCGGTAGGGATATGGGTTCAAATCCTACTTGGGAAGCAGGTGATGTCTAAGCTCAATTAATAAATCTGGAATAGTCTCAGTTATGGTGATCATGACAAATATCTCTGTCATAAAAGCACACCTGTATGTGTTTTGGGGAAGAAAATCTGGGTATCTGTTCCAGTTGGACTCACATTTAACTCTGGATCAACAGTAATGCAGTAATTCTTGAATATCCTCTGAAATGGTCTAGACCAGCCACTGTGTTCAAGGGCATTTAGGGATGGCAACAAATGCTGGCCTAGCCGCATCCTTCTAACAAGAAAATCAAGATATCTAGGCTGAGTGTAGAGCGTTGTCTTAATTTGGTTGATTTTGCCCATCTTTTTCAATGTTAATTCTCTTTTATTTTTCCCAGATTTTGTCAGTGGTATTTATCATAGAGTAACACAGGCATGGTATCTTACAGGCTGCATGTCGGTGCTGTTTAGTGACAGCATTGCTTGTGACCAATCATGATCGCACATCTGCACATATTCTACACCTCCCATGCTGCATACATTCTGAATTAATTCATGCGGTGTTGGATAAGACTTCTGTAAATAGGAGTAAATAGACATTTTCTTAATTTAGCTGTGTTGTAAAGGGCAGTCTTTCCACTTAACAGAAACCTTTACAAAAATGACTGCATAAGCACTTTGTTCATCGCCAGTTGTTAACAGTTAAAGTGCTTTTTTAACCAGTTATGTTTTCCCCTACAATGACAGGGGAAATGTTCATGTTTGATCTTGTTACAGCAATAGTATCAAGTCTTTTCCAGTCTTTTGACATGGGATATAAAATCATAGAATTTTACTGTGGAGAAGGAGGCAATTTGACCCATTGTGTCTGTACCGGCACTTGAATGAGCTACCCAGCTCGTCCCATATTCCAACCTTATCTGTGTAGCCGTGTAAATTTATTAGCATTTTCGAATGTATATCCAGCTGCCTTTTGAAACCTCCTGTGGAATCTGCTTCCACCGCTCTTCCAGGCAGCACATTCCAAATTCTCTCAACCCCTGTGTAAAGATGTTTCTCCTCATCTCACTCATAGCTTTCTTGTTGACAATCTTAAAATTGACCCCTAGTTACTGACATACCAACTTGTGGAAACAGAATGTCCTTCTTCACCCTGTCATAATATTGAGCACCACAATTAGCTTACCTCTTAATCTCCTCTGCTTTAAGGAGAATAATCCCAATTTCTCTCACATTTCCTTGTCTCTAAAATCATTCTGAAAGTCCAAATAAATAACATCCACAGCACTATCCTCATCCGTTGCCTGTGTCACCTCATCAAATAACTCAATCAAATTTGTCAGACATGACCTGCCATTAACAAAGCCATGTTAACCGCCTGGTATTATTCTCCTCCAAATGTACGTTTATCGTATCTCGTATTCTGGCCTTTATCAGTTTTCCTGCTATTACATCAAACGAACAAGTCTGTCGTTCCTGGGTTTATAAATCTCCAGTCCCCTGTTCAGAGCGACTTGGAAAATTTGAAGAACATTTTTACTGTTTATTCTACTACAACCTGCAATCCTTTCCTCATGTTATCTCTTAATCTTTCCTATTCCAACCTTAACCACTCTCCTGCATTTGAGATACTCTTCCTAATTTCCAGCACTTTTACTAGTCTGGTAATAAGATCATTTTCTTCCTTATTTTCTCAATGTCCTCCAGGGTACTCTAACTTTAAGACCTTTTTTTTCTTATATGTATGTAGTTAGCCAGCACCCTATTCATCACTCCTTTTGAAATCCTTCCATTTTTCATCCACTGTTCTATCCACCAAAATGTGTTTCTGATCAATCTCTTCCAATTCAACTTTTAAACCTGTAAAACCTGCCCATTTGCAGCCTGGAATCTTACTCAGTGACTTACTTTTATCCTTTTCCAACTTAAAATTGAACCTTATTGTATCATGATCATTATTTCCCAAATGCTCCCTCACTCTGACATACTCCACTTGTCTGCCTCATCTTTCTAGGACCAGATCCAAGACAGCTCCTTCCCTGATAGTCCCAGAAATGTACTGTTCCAGAAAGTTCTCCTCCATAAGTTACAGGAATTTCTCCCCTATGTGCCCCATACTCTTCCTTTTTCCCAATCTACCCTGGAGTATTTGAAATCACCATCCACCACGACTCCACTTGACCTGCAGATTTCCATAAAGCTCTGTTTTACTTCCTCCTGACTATAATAAATACCCACAAGATCACTGTTCCCTTTCTGTTTCTCACCTCCAACCTTATCTATTCTAACTGTCTTTGAACAAAATGCAGTGATACTATCTTTGACCACTGTTCCACCTTCCTGTTTACACATCCGTTTCTATGCTAAGTATCCAGCTGTGGTCTTGAACAATGTTTCTGTGACGGCTAATGTATCGGATCACCCTGAGGCTCTGCTGTTTCTAAACCACAAACAAATTTTCTAACAACTCTCCCTCTCCTCCCTCTCCTCCCTCTCCTCCCTCTCCTCCCTCTCCTCCCTCTCCTCCCTCTCCTCCCTCTCCTCCCTCTCCTCCCTCTCCTCCCTCTCCTCCCTCTCCTCCCTCTCCTCCCTCTCCTCCCTCTCCTCCCTCTCCTCCCTCTCCTCCCTCTCCTCCCTCTCCTCCCTCTGTCTGACCCCCGTATCATTCCCCCCCCAACTCCGTTTTGAGAGGAACACTCCAGTAATGTTTGGGGCTTATTTCGTCACTACTGTCAGTACTAATTCTAAAGAATAATGAACGTTGCAGGAAACTGATAATCAGTAATTGTTTAATTTAATTTAAATTGTGATTTGTTTTTCCTTGTAGTTGGTTACTGAGAGACAAGACCATGAAACTGCGCACAACTTATACTGGATTTACTGATGCAGTTGATGACTTTTTTGATGAACTAATTCCTAAAGTTATTCCTTTTCAGGTGAGCCTGACCAGTCAATCAGTTTTTGTAATCTTGCAACTGTACAGCCATGACTCTTGAAAAATACTGTTTATGTTGTAGACTTTATTCAGGTTCCATCTATTGTTTGAACTTGGCAAGCTGACGTTCTAGCAACTGGCATTTGATGTGATCCAGATACTTGTGATTTACAATCTGTTAAGCATTGTTTTAGGCCGATGATGTACTTTCTGACCTGGTTGTATTCTCTTTGTTAACCAACCCTCATCATGTCAAACATTGACTTTCTTACAAGCAATTGCACTAAGCCCAAAGCTTTGTGAAGATATAACTTTTTTTTCTTTGTGATCTTAACGCTTTTCTTCAGTAGCCATTCCTGGTTTATATCCAGCAGTTCCTCTGCAGTTGTGTGTGAATGGACATTTTCTTCCTGTTATGACCCCTCTGTTAGTTAAAATCAAACCCGCAGAAAAGTTTGCCTTGCCTTGTGATTTGATAAAATGTGTGAGTGACAGAGAACTACTAATTTCCACCATGTAAAAAAAAAACATTTTAATTTCCTGACACTAATAGTGAACACTAAACAAAAACTATTCAGAAATCCAAACTCCCCTTCTGAATTACTTATTATCTGACTCCAATTCTATTAAAATGCTGTACCAATACCGCAATTATTAAACGTTATATTAACTTAATCTCAAGACTGCACAGACTGTCTTCTCCATAGTCTTCAGTTTTCCGTCTGATATCCCTCGGTCATTTTTTTTCTTGTTAATGCGAGTATGTTTTACATGAAAAAGGTACCTTTTGGTAGAGGGTGTTTTCTGGTTTCTTTGAGAGCAAGATGTTAGATGGGCAGCTAGCACTCTGGCTCTATGTCAGTTGCAGTCTGGCTAATTTTCAAAATACTGGGTTTATATATCCCCCCCCCCCCCACCCAATGAGACATTGCATTCTTATAATTTGAGTGGTTTCCAGGTGTCAAAACAAGAAAATTCAAATTCCATTGGCTTCTGGTATCCTGGGCGTAATTTAAACTAAGTGGTCAAATTCAAATTGTTGTCAAAACAACAAACACAACTCAGGTATCCATTTAACAGCCATTTGCTACATCTATCTACTTTTGAACAGCTTGTCTCCAGCCTTTCCATTCAGGCAGCTGAGCCTGCACTTTAAGTTTACTTCAAACTTCAGAAAATGCTTTTAACTTTGTAATGACCTTAAATCCATCACTTTCTCCACATTGTCTTCTCTACGATCCTCCATAAAACTCTTGACTGGTTATTGGCTACTTCTCCTAACATCTCCCCCTTTCTCCTTGGCAGCAATTTCTTCAATTGTGGGGGATCACAGAAATGCAACTCATTTCTTAGAAAAGGAAACCTACCACCCTCACCTTGTGTATATATATCCTGTCCCCACATCTGTGTGGCAGTCTAGCCAGCCAATTGGTTGTGTACAACCCACTTAGTGGTTCAAGGAAAAGGTTGTAAATTCATAGATTTCTGATTTTTCTAATCTAGACTCCTAACTGACTTGGGTGAATATTCGGAAGGTGCCTGATACAATATGACACTGTATCCTTGCAAAATATCAACACTTTCCTGAGTGGAAAAAGATTGGTTGAAAGAAGAAATAATGGTGATGCAAAACATGAATGTTAATCATTAAAATAACTTCCCATTTTGTTCTCTTGTTCTGCAGTACAAAGAAGGAGGTCCAATCATTGCTGTACAAGTAGAAAATGAATACGGTGGCTATGACAAAGATCCAAAGTATATGAAATTTGTGTATGAGGTAATTTTATTTGCTATTTTGCTATGTGAATGAAAATAATGTACCTTGATGCCATTTTCAGTCTTGTTTCCCACTCTGTCCATCCAGGGCCTGAACAACCAAGCAAGGTTGAGATGGGGAGGGGTGGAGTGGTGGTTGTGGTAAGGAGGGAGAGAGAGACAGGTAGGTGAATGATAGATTGTTTCCCAGGTCAATATGAGCTCAATTGTGGTAAGGGTTTCGAAGAAGAGTACAAAATGTCTAAATAGTAACTTGTTTTTTGAACTCCTATTCCCTCTTGTGGGAGAAATCCAGACACCGGGCCTTTTCCTACGTGTTTCCTTCGGGTTTAATGCTTCAGTATTAACCTTTTAAAGAGTGTTTTCAGGACTGATCAGGAAGTACTTCAGGTGAAAAGTAATCAGTACCTCAGTATAGTTAACTGAGTTGCACAATGGAGTCAAAAGCTCTTGATATCTTGAAGAGATTGTTGACCTTCTGAAGAGCAAATCATAGGTTTCTATAAAATGAAATGCATGAGTCCAATGACGTTTCTCCTCTGCATTTGTTTTAAAATTCCAGGTTAAGCGAGTGGTGAGTAGTGGAGGGAGGGGATTTGACAAACTGAGTTTCTCTTTCTTGTCTCTTGTGCCATTATGGATCCAACCTTCTAGTTGACAATCGTGCATTTTGCTATATAAAAGATAGTTCCATGCTGCAGCATCATCCACATTTCTGCGATATTCATACCAGGAGCTCAGAACAAGTTTTGAACAAATAGTGAAGAATACCTTCAATTATTTGAACTTGCTGTACATATCAAATGGATCAACCCTGCTGTTGTAATGTTATGTAAACTGGTGTTTTGAAGGTGTGATTTGCATTCATTCTATGCTGTTGTGTACAGTCTTATCTGTTTAGCATGTTTATGGTTAAAATTATTGGATTCATGAGCTGTCCAGGAGGAGAGTAACAGTCCTATTCTCACCTGCTGGAGATATAGCTGAAGTATTTGTGTGCTGATTTACCAAACCTTTGGGTGGGTGAATATTTCTATTGATTAAATATAGCTCCCTCCCTAATATAGCACTATGTCGCATATTTACATGTGCGGGACTTCACTCACCTTATTCCAAAGGTCGATGAACTGTTAATGCTATCAATAATGTGAAGTCACTTCCCAACTTGCGCTAAATGCATGAGCGTGTCATTCAAACATGTATGTTAGTCATACAGAGGAAGGTGATGAAGTGGTCCCTACAGCCTGCCCAAACTTACTTCAGATGACTTCATTCACCAGTTGTACATCCACTTCATATGGTTACACATTATAAGAATAACTCAGCATTAAACATGTATATTTTAAAGGCTCAAATGTGATCCTCTAATAATGTCTGATCATTCTGAGCATCCAGCAATATAGTTTATTATCTGTAAATCATTAAAAGGCACATTTTGTTGAAGTTTTAGTCTTGTACTTATGAAAGCAATATTCATGATCACAGTTACCTAAGAGGTAGTTGATCATTTTAAGCAAATCACAGATCACTTCAATTTAGGAAGCAGCAGTTCAGTAAGAAATGAGAATGCTTTGCTTATCTTGAAACTGTTCTGGACACTGGAGAGGCAGAGGCAGTGAGCCACCATAGTTTAGGATAGTGGAGTATTCAGCCTTGATGTTACTCTGCATTTGGTGATAGTGAAATCTGTTGTTACCTCGAGCTGATGTTTCTCTCTCTCTCTCTCGTTGTCTTTCTTCTCCCTATCTCCCTCCCTCTCCCTCTCCCCCGGTTTGTTTGTTTCTGTTTCTCCCGCTCACATACCTGCTATCTGTGCGTCTGTTTCATTCAAGTCACTCTCTCGCCATCCATCGGCCTGCCTCCCTCTCGATCTGTGTTTGTGTCTTTGTATACGTGGGTAAAAAGGTACACATGGCATCTTGTAAATCTTGGACGTTAGTTCAATGTGGTATCACAACCTCAGTGACTCTTCTGACCTTTCCTTTTTGTTTGCATTTGCTAGAAGTTTGGAAAACTAGTTCCTGCTGTTAAATGCAATCTTACACTGTGTGGTAAATAATAGGAACATTCCATTTTAAAGGGCCCCCAATTTCCATCAACATTTCACAAGAAATAACAAGGTAAAGGGAATATAACATTTATGTTGGATTAGAGGATTGTGATAATTGGTTGGCAAATGGACTCTGACTGGTAAAAGTATTGCCATGGCGAATGCACAAGTATGAAGATGATGATTGCTAAACATATTGATGAGTGCAATACATAAAGCTTCAACAAAATGGCTTTTCAACTACACTCAAGTTCTGTTATACCAAATGACTATTTGGAAACTTTTGAAGGTGAAACACTGACTTCTCAACATTGCAAGTATTGTTCAGGCCACCTTGTTTGAAGGTCTTGCAAGAAGTTTGAATAAAGAGACCCAAAGTAATTTATCTTTTTAACCCCAAAAGGCCCTAGCAAACAGAGGGATCTCAGAATTATTCATGACTTGCGACAACAAAGATGGGCTAAGTAAAGGATCAATCGCAGGAGGTAAGTACCATTTTGGGAGATTAGGGAAATGATTGATTTTATGTAAATATCCATTGTAATTGCCCAGGAAATGAGGCACATGAATGGTGTACACGCAAAAGGTTATGTATAAAACAGTTTCGGTTTGTTTTTTTTTCAAGCACCAAACCTAGTGAAATATCTTTTAGGTATGATCTATCAGTTTTGAGAGAGAACATTTGGTATTGTGTAGCATGGCATTATAAACATGGCTGTATTCCGATGATTCATTAAAATTTTTGTCCAGGCAGCCTAAGACTTTTTGCCAGATTCCCTAACAATAGATTGTTTATCCACCTCTTGTGTGTACTGGAAAATACATATATTAATGCACAGTGTCTTGTTCTTTGCAGTTAGAGAGATCATGAACATACTATTCCTTTTTGAACTTCACAAAACAGGTGACAGCCATTCTGTAATACTTTGCTGAGCGCAGTTCAGTGACCAGTTAACTTGACTGGCGGATCCTTATCCACCAACATTTAAACAACCGCTTAACTAGGTGTTGAGAAGTGGTGGGGGTGAGAGGTGAGGTTCCCAAGAGTCTGAATAAACATATTTTGGTTGCATCTACTCAACTTGGCATGTTCTTGCAGCTTTCTGCATGTGCTGTTGATGTGATGCACTGACTGTAGTGTGATAATAAGTGCTGTGACATCCATCCATTGGGTCCCTCTATACTTCCCACTGCCTTGGGAAAGCAACCAATGTAATCATGCATGCACACCTGTGCATAACACCATAGCTCTAAAATTATTCAAATAACATAAACTTCATTGAGCAAAATGATCTTCCGCATTCTTGGAATCTTGCATCTTACCCTCTAGATTATGCATTAGTGCTTTCTAAACCTTTCCTGTCTGCAACCCCATCTTCAGCCTTGAAGGTTGTTATAACCCCTAAATGAAACCCCTATTGTGGGTGACTAAGAATGTGAGAGTCTCTTAGGGAGTATAGCTGTTATAACTTGTTATGGACCAGGCGGACCCCCTTAAAACATTTCATGAAGGAAGCCCAGAGCCTCACTTTTCTAGTTGTTTTGAGCAGGTGTAGTGTGGATATTCCGGGAGTGATGCAGCTGGTCAAAACTCCTCTGTTTTAAACAAAACAGAATTTATTTACAATGTACTGAATAAAACGCAAACAAAAGAGAACAAAATAACTTAACCGATCTGGAAACCCAACAGACTACCCCAACAGCTCCTTGGCAAAAAGGTAAAATCAGACACAGGTTCTTACAGGAGAGATTCAGCATGGAACACCTTCCATGTAGCTGTTTCTTTTGGATTCCCAGCTAACACCTGACCAGCAGCTCCGAACAGCCAGACTGCTAAAACCCAAACCAAATCAGACCAGAGAAAAGCTAAGCTGGGAGAACTGGCCATTCCCCTTTCATTGTACAAGTGTTTTTTTAACTTTGAAAGCCTTTCATCTAAGTCAGTGTCTGATAGTTGTAATCAAATTGGCCCTAAAACCCATCCAAACCAGACAAATCAGAACCTGTGTCTTTACGACCCCTCTGAAAAATATCCAAGGACAACACAACCTTGGTAAAGGGGCAGCATAATCACACCTCCCCATTTTTTAAAAAAAATGTGAACCATCAATATCCAAAGATGGCTTCATTTTAAAACCCCTTAATCTTACACTTTTAGTACACTACAACACCTACATACATTCCATTGACTATAAGCATGCACACTAAATTCTGTTACAGTCTGTTTTACTCCCATCAATAAATGCCTCTGTTTCTCTAAGTCTCGACCAATGCTTCAGCAATCACGTTTCTTATCCTGCCAAATGCACAATTTTCAAATTAAACAATTGTAACAACAAGTTCCATCTAAATAATCTGGAATTTTTGTCCTTAAATTTCTCCACAAACCTCAATGGGTTATGAACAGTGTATATGATTGTCTCAGAATCGTTACTGGTAATATAAACATTGAAATGTTGTAACGCCAACACCAAGCTGCAAGTCTCCTCAACTGTTGAATATTTTTGCTGATGAATGTTCAGTTTCCTGGAGAAATATCCAATGAGTCTTTCTATCTTCACCATCTTCCTGTAAGAGCACACCGACACCCACATCACTCTCATTGATAGCCACCTTGAATGGCTTTGCAGAATTAAGTGTAGCTGACACTGGGGCAGTGGTTAACACAGTTTTCAGGCTGTCACATGCCTCCTGATAGTCCACTGTCCACTGAAACGTCTTGATTTCTAAAGTAATTCAGTGAATGGAGCAGACACACTGCTAAAATTTGGTAGAAATTTCCAATAAAATCCACTCAATCCCAGGGATCATAGTACTGCTCTTTTTGTCGATGGTATGGGAAATTCTCCAGTTACCTTTGTTTTCACATCCCTTGCAGCCATTTGTCCATGTCCAATAACAAGGCTCAGGAAGTGACTTGGGCTTTGGCAAATTGACTTTTAGGTAGGTTATCACCAAGCCTGCCCCCCAAAGTTGATCAAACAATTCTTATAAATGTTGCAAATGAACCTTCCCTGTGTGACTAAAAATCACCAGATCATCTATATGTACACGACACAGTTGGGTGATTGGACAATGACCTTATTGGTTAATCTCTGAAATGTGGCTGGCATGTTATTCACACTTTGAACTAATACATTCCCTGTGATTCTACAAAAGCCAAAATTGTCTTCACTCTTTTGGACAAAGATTCCTGCCAGTATCCTTTGAGCAAGTCCAACTAAGAAATATGAATTGCTAGTGTCACCTTTTCAGCAGTTTTCCAAGTGCGGAATCAGATATGCATCCGTCTTTGTAACTGCATTGACTTTACGATAGTCTCTGATGTAACCGTTTCAACTGGTGACTTTGTGAGCTTGTTATCACACGGACGGGAAAAATCCCAGGATATCCGTCCTGCAGTCGTTCTGTTAGCTGAGTTTCCACAGGCTTTTCAACCACAGTAGGCAGCACTCCTACTTGTGAACCAGCTATGTCGTTAGCAAGGACAAATTATATTCCTGGCACTGAGAGTTTGTCCAGGACCCCTACCACAACTTTTCCACTCTTCACTGAACACTCTAACCTCACTCTATATAGTTGAGTGCTTCTGTCTCGCTGTAAATTCCAATTACTAGCATGTTTTCTAGCAATAGTCCTTCAGAGGTGCACATTTCCTCATCTTTCAACATCAAAGATTGACAGGATACTGTATCTCTCTCTGCTCCTGGCCTATGCGAGTATACTTTATACTCGCGGGTATATGGTTTAAGAAGATCTGGTGCTTCCTCCTTAACCAACCTCCGACCAACTTGTATATTCTGGTGCAGCTTTTTAGCATCCACTGTGCTTTTTGTTACCACTCCAACTAGATTCACCGGCTTATCCTGTTTTCCTACATCTGGCTTCCCAGTGCTTTTCCTAACCCACCAACACTGATTTTGTGTGGCTTACTTTATTACAGTGAACACACAGGAGCTTTTTAAACTTCTCTTAAACAACACCTTCAAGGGTTTACTTTTTACCCTATGATAAGTTATCCTTATGATCTTCACAGATTTACCTTTCGCTTTTCCACATGAGGATCTCTCTTTCCTGAATTTCTGTTGAAATTGATGTTGGAAGCCAAACTTTAATCTATGGGCCAACTCATAATGATCAGCCATTTCAGCTGCTAATCTTGCCGTTTTAACTCTCTGCTTTTCCACATGAGTTCTCACTACTTCAAGAAGTGAATTTTTGAACTTCTCCAAATTAATCGTCTCTCTAAGAGCATCATAGGCATTGCTGTATTCTTAATGCTCAAATCCACTTCTTAAAATTAATTTGCTTAATTGTTTCAAACTCAATGTAGGTTTGACCAGGGTCCCTTCTGAGATTCTTGGAACGTTGTGTGTAGGCTTCTAGTACAAGCTCATACACACTTAAAATGGCTTTCTTCACCTCCTCATACTGTTACGACACAGGGTAAACCCTCCTGCTTAATTTAAATTGGCATCACAGAAAAGATTTATCCGGTGCAGTAATCTGTGAAAATTCAAGAGGCTAACAACTATTTCAAGTAAAAATTAACAACTTTATTTCTTAAAGTATAACAGAGAATACTTAACTAACAATTATTTACAACTCCTTCCTCTAACCTATCTTTTATTTTCCCCTCTACAATACTAGTCTGATAAAAGCCCCCGATTAAGATTTACCAAACATTCAGGTTTTCAAAACCAGCCAGCTGTTGAATCTTTTATCTGTCGTCTTTTCTTAGGGATTATGCTTCACAGGTCACAGATCGATAAAGGTACCTTTAAGAGAGCTATTTTTCAGGCCATCTCTACATGCTGGTGGCATGGCGGTTTTCCTCCCAACTGTTCAATTTTCCCTGGTCTTATACCCCCAAAACACCACATTGTATCATTGGCTTTTAAGATTGTTAATATACTCAATTCAAGCTTGATTGGAGTGTTTCTTTAACTAACTACTGGACCAAAAGGTTACATTATATTTTGTTTTTAGAACCATTGGTGCTGTCAGGTAGTTATGTTGCTTTAAACTCTCTCAAAGGTACAGTATGCCCACATCTTCATAACAATACACCCCAAATACCTCTGCTGATAGTGATGCAAATACCTCAGTAGCTCCAACTGCAAGTTTTGTTTGGATCAACAAAACCCACATGGTCATTGGCCACTGCATTTGTTTAGCCACCTTTTCAAATGAGATTTCCACATCTTTCTCATCAAATTTAGCCAATTCTTTAAAAAATTTCAACAGTTTCTCACCGGGTGTTTGGATATCATGGGTTTGCTCGTCCTCATTAGGCTTATCTTCAGCTTCATTTCCATCGTTTGGAGCTGACTTTCCTGTCTAAGAACCAGTTTCTGAAGTTTAAACTCCCTAACTTTGTTCTTTTCTGCTCTCTTGCTCTCTCTCTCGCTCCCTCCCTCTCCATTTCTTGTTCCGCTAAAGCGATCCGATCTTTTTCTCTTTGCTTTTAATCGTAATTCAAACAGTTTCATTTCTTTGGCCCCTTTCCTTTCTTTTGCTTTGAACTCAAGCTGCTTCATTTTCAATTGAGTTTTAGCTATCTCTCAAGACTCTGTTGGTGTTTCAAGCAAATTTGAATGCTGAGCTATTGCTGTAATCATCTCCTTTTCTTAAGGAGACCGCTCCAACTCCAGATTGTCTGCTAATTACAGCAGCTTGGTCTTATTCACCTGTTGTAAAAGCCACTTCTTCCACCCCCAGAAAACTCTCGGTGACTGAAAGAGCCATTACTTAGACCAAGCACTGTTTGAACCAACCTAATTCAACACCCAGAACAAAAGACAATGTCACCTACCACTCGCTGCCTTCACGTCCAGCAACCGTAATCCCAAATTGTAACTAAAGAACAAATCCCACAAAGAGCCCCTAATCTGCTATGGACCAGACCCTCTTGAAATATTTCAAGAAGGTAGCCCAGACCTTAACTTTTCTAGTTGTTTTGAGCAGGTGATAAGTGGATATTTCAGGAGTGATGCAGCTGGTCAAAACCCCTCTGTTTTAAACAAAACAGAATTTATTTGTAGAGTACCGAATGAAACACAACACAAGCAAAAGAGCACAGAATACGGAATAGCTTAACCGATCCGGGAACCCAACTGACTACCGTAACTTAAAGACGCTGTTCCAAATGCCTGCAGCAGTCCCCATAAACACCCCCTTGGCAAAAAGGTAAAAGCAGAGACAGAAAAGATGTCAGAGATCCAGCATGGAACACCTTTTATATTAGATTCCCTACAGTGTGGAAACAGGCCCTTTGGCCAACAAGTCCATACCGACCCTCCGAAGAGTAACCCACCCAAATCCGTTTACCCCTGACTAATGCACCTGCCACTATGAGCAATTTAGCATGACCAATTCACCTAACTTGCACATCTTTGGATTATGGGAGGAAACTAGAGCACCCGGAGAAAACCCACACAAACACAAGGGGAATGTGCAAACTCCACACAGACAGTCACCCGAGGTGAGACTTGAACCCGGGTCCCTGGTGCTGTGAGGCAGCAGTGCTGACCACTGAGCCACTGTGCCGCCCATGTAGCTTCTTCCATGTACCTGTATGTTTTGGATACCCACTGACCAGCAGCTCTGCACAGACAGACTCCCACAACCCAGACCAGACAAAACCTGAGCTGGGAGAACTGGTTTTCACTGTACAAGTTTTATTTTAAACTTGAAAGCCTTTTGCCTGAGTTAGTGTATATTAGCTATATTCAGATTGGCTCTAAAAACCCATCCAAACCAGACACATCAGAATCTGTGTCTTTATGACCTCACTGGAAAGTAAACCAAGGACCACATAACCTTATGAAAGGAGCAGCGTCCTCACAAACTAGATCAGAACTTCACAATGACCAGAACTGCCTCCAAATTTGTGATCCCAAAATTTTTCAGTTTACAGCCTAAGCTCTGCTGTATAGAATCATTGAGTCCTACAGCACGGAAACAGACCCTTTGATCCAACCAGTCCAGGCCAAACATAATCCCAAATTAAACTGGTCCCACTTGCCTGCTGCTGGCCCATATCCCTCCAAACCTTTCCTGTTCATGTATTTATCCAAATGTCTTTTAAACATTAATTGTACCCGCATCCACCACTTTCTCAGGAAGTTCATTCTACGTGTGAACCATGTTTTGTGTAAAAAGATTTGCCTGTTGTCTTTTTTAAATCTCTCTGATCTCACTTTTAAAATGTGCTCCCTAATATTGAAAGCCCCTATCCCAGAGAAAAGACAACTGCCATTAACTCTGTCTGTACCTCTCATTATTTTATAAACTTCTATCAGATCACCTCTCAACCTCCTATGCTCCAGTGAAAAATGTCCCAGCCTATCCAGTCTTTCTTTATAACTCAAACCTTCCGTACCCGGCAACATCCTGGTAAATCTCTTCTGAATCTTCACCAGCTTGGTAATATCCTTCCTATAACAGGGCGACTAGAAGTGGACATGGTATTCAGACAACCCCACATTATACACACGGTAAATTGTTCCTATTGAAGCTATAAATTTAGGAGGTAAAATAAATTGCCTGTTTGCGCTAATCCATTTTGATACATTTACAGCTTTACCAACTATCAACTTTCAGAAGCTGGATTCTGGAATGACACTTATGAAAAGTCTAGCAGTAAGATTATTTTTATATATTCTCCTTGTTTGCTCAAGATTGTTAGTTGTGGAAAAATCTGACCATGTCTTGAACTCTGAATGTGAATTAACATAATAGCACATCATTCCATTGTTAAAAAGTTGGGTGGAGCATGGGGACTGCAGGCATTGTTCAGGCAACTGCATGACTGAGTTCACGAACACAGAGTTCAGCTCTCAGCTATACATCTACATTAGTCATTCAGTTCTGAGTCAGTGAAGTGCTGACAGAAGGGTCTTAGAGCAACAGTAGAATGTTTTAGTACAGTTGTGGAGAGAGGAACTTTTCAAGTTGGTACACTTATGTCAGAACTGAGAAGTGTTTGAGAATGTAACTGTTCCTAAATCTGCTGAAGGACGGTGGCTGGGGAAACAGCAGACCAGGAGCCAAGACAAATACTGAGGGTCAGTGATCTTGGGACAGAGGAGTGGTCAGTCCTTCAGCTCTTTGACCCTGCTTCGCCATTCCATAAGATCAAGGTAGACAGGCAGGAGGCAGGCGTACACAGCAAGCCAGGCACACCAGGGGGTGGAGAAGTTGAGGTTTTGGGTGTAACCCTTTTCCACCACCTGATGCTGCCTGGCTTGCTGTGTTCGCCAGCCTCCTGCGTGTCTCCCTTGGATTCCAGCCTCTACAGTTTTTCGTCTCATCCCATAAGATTATGACTGGTCTGCTTGTGGTCTCCTGTCTTGACCACATTGTGCATCTCAAAACCAATCCTACTCTGCCTTTGAATAAATTCATTCAATAACTGATCCAGCCTCCACTACTTTCTGGGGAAGATAATTCCATATACTCATGACCCTCTAAGAGAAAATCATCCTCTTGATCTTTGTCTTGACCTGTTATTCTGTAATTATGTCCTCTTCCTGTGATATCCCCAGGAAACCTTCTCCCAAGTATTCACTCAAACAAGACTCCTCACAATCTCTTCAGTTGCAATATGATCACCTCTCATTTCCTCCAAGCTTCAGTAAGTGAAGACCTAACTTGTCCATCCTTTCTTCATTAGTTAATGCCTTCATTACACTCCATCTGGCAAAGTTCTGCCCACTCACTCAACCTCTCTGGATCTCTTTGCACACTGTACTTTCTTTGGATAACTTTTATTTTCCCATTCCTCTTGGTAGCAACAGCCTTTGGCTGTTTGTCCAAGTCATTGATGCAGATTATAAGTATTTGATTCCTGTGACACTGCACTTGCCATAACTAGCCAATCTGAAAAAAAATCCCAATTATCTTTACTCTCTCCTTCCTTTTAGCCCATCAATCCTTTATCCATGTTTAATATGTTATCTCCTACAGTGTGCTTTTATCTTGTGTGGTAACCTTCTATGTGACCTTTGAGGCAGGAGAGATTAAACAACATAAAAATGGGTTGAATGGTTTCTTTTGGTGCTGTCATTTTTCTATATCCATTGATTCTAAAAAGGCTAATAGTGAAAGATGATAGTAGTGAGACAAGCAAAGAAACAAAGATTGGTCGAGAGATGGTATAAAAGTGAAAAGCAGAATCACCAGCAGTTCTTGTTCACAAGAAGACTGTTCAGCTATAACACCATAAGCAGGATACAGCTGTTATATTAATTTAATGGTTTTATATTATAGAACTTGTCATTTTAACTTGATGTAGTGGGACAACATTCAGAAAATTATATAATCTAGAAGGTTGGATTCTTGGTTTACATTAGTCTTAGCCAGATAATGGTATAGATGCTTTTGATAATTTCAGAACCCTGGGTAAACACAGCTTCTATCGATTGCTAACCAAAGATGCATGCAGAGAGTCACACATTGCATTTGTGTGAAGTTTCACTCCACAAATGTGCATCTGGGCTGTAAAGCCATCCACAGTCAGTATTCAAAGATCAAGCTGTCAATTGAGAAATAACCAGTGGGACGAGGAATAACATATTCTCACCATAGAATTAACTCAGTTAATGATGAGGAGAAGGAAAAGGGAGCAGGTTGAAAGTTAATAACTGAGGAAGCAGAGCCTACAATCTATAAGTAGTTACCACTAACTCAAATGTTGATGCTCCCATTGTTGTCTATCCCCATCAAATTTTGTGTGTATCAATTTATAGTGATCTCCTTCTGAGCAGTAAATATTTGTGTATTACTCCCTCACTTTGTAGCCTGGGAAGCCTAAGATGGTGATGGAGTACTGGAGTGGCTGGTTTGACCATTGGGGAGGTGATCATCACGTCTATCATGAAGGTATGTTCACTTCGTTTGAACTTTATTTTCAATTCAGTTTGTCCCTTTCTATTTGGCTTGGCTTCAGTAAATGGTATTTTCTGCTGTTTCAGTTACCTGTGGTAAGTATAGTGATGGCTGGAGTTGTGAAGAGCAGTTTGTTTTTAGCTTGAGACAAAAAATCTGCTGGATGCTGGAATCCAAGCAGGAGGCTGGAAGAACACAGCAAGCCAGGCAGAATCAGAAGGTGGAGGAGTCAATATTTCAGGTGTAACCCTTCTTCAGGACTGGGGTTAGCTGAAGGGGGAGGTGCAGGTAAAGGGGATGGCGGGGGCAGGGTGGTGAAGTGGGGATTGGTGAAGACAGGTCGAGGGTACGACCTGGTTGGTCGATGGGAGGAACGGGGTGGGGCTGGGATGGGAAGGGAGGTTATTTTAAATTGGAGAACTCCATGTTTATTGAGTCCTTTTGGGCTGTAGGCTGCCCAGGTGGAAGTTGAGGCCTTATTCCTCCAAATTGCAGTTAAGTTTGTTGTGGCAATGCAGGAGGCCAAGGATGGTCATGTCAGAAAAGGGTGTGGTATGGGGAATTAAAATGGGCGGTGACTGGGAGGTCCAGTCAGCCTCTGTAGGCCCGGCTGAGATGCTCGGTGAACTGTACTCTGTTTACATTTGGTTTCACCGATGCAGTGAAGACCACATTAGGAGCACCTGTCTTTGCAACCATCCCATTCCTCAAGGCCTGCAGATACATTTTAAACTCTCCAAATTTGAACCCACCTTTGATGTTCCATACTTGCAATCCTCCAATGCCTCCATGAGCAATTCTCTCTCTGGATTCTCCACTCCACTCTCTCGGTGACGCAGAGGCACCTCCATGCCCTCTCCTCTACCCTCCCCCAGCTCAAGGAGCTCCCTTTCCCAAACGTGGGAGACCTCTACAATTCTACATCCAATGCAGAATCCACCAGCTCAACAAAGTTTCTCAGTTCCATAACCGATATAAAAAAATCGAAAGTCTGCAAAACTCTGCTCCTCTCACCTCCCGTCAGAGAACTTGCTCATTGTTTGGAATTTGCACCCTGGTTCCAGCTGTCACCAGGCCCTGACCCCACTGCCGCTGCCATTTCCCACATGGAGACTTCATCCAGCAATGGGCCTCTCCAGTCCAAAGTGACTTGTGGGTCGGATGCCACTTCCGGTTTCAGGTAGGTACCTGTGCCTTTGTAACCACCTACTGCGACTTCCAGGTACTCACCCATAACCTCCGTCTCCACTCCGGACATCTCCAGCAACACTGCCCCGGATTCTGGCGCCAAAAACACTTGGACTGGCCTCCACTTCCCTCCAGCTTCTGGCCCCGCCCACTCTGCAAGCAAGACTCTGATCCATTTCCCAGGGTAATCCCTGGGTCCTACCGCCTACCTGCAGCCAGCCAGCCAGCACACCACACCTGCTCTCCCTCCTCATCGATCCACCCCCACAATGCACCCTATCCCTCCACCTCTCCTTCACCTCATCCCCCCCCGCACCTTTTCCCACTCTCCAGCCCATCCCCTTCTCAATTTCCTTTTCTCTCCCACACCCACTCCCCCCACCACACCCCATCTAACCCTTACTCATCACATGCCATCACCCTTCTCCCCACAACCCCCATTCAAGCCCCTTGCAACCCCCAAAACCCTACCCCTGAGCCTTGCCACACATTCACTACCCCCCAACTTTGAATTCTCTGAAGCCGAACAGTCTGCCCTCAGGAAAGGGCTCTCATTTATACCCATCTGCCCCCACCTCATCGAATTCCACACCCAACATAACATGGAGCTCTTCCACCACCTCTGTCTCCGCCTCCTTCTTTGAGAAAAACTCCCAACTTCCCTCTGAGGACCTCTTCTCCCACCTCCAACCTTCCTCCTCCACTTGGTCAAACCCACCCTAGACCTTTTCATTGCTGACTGCTAATATGACGTCACCTGCCCCAATTTCTCCATCCCCCTCACCCACTCCAATCTCACCCCCTTTGAACATGCAGTGTTCCACTCTCTCCGCACCAACTCTTGGTTCACTATCAAACCTGCTGACAAAGGCGGGCAGTGGTAGAAGTCCGTTCTCCAGATTATGTCGCAGAGGCTAAACGCCAACTCTCTGACACCACGTCCTACCTCCCCCTTGACCACAACTCTACCGTGACCTCTCAGGCCAAAATCACTTACACTGTCCGTGCCCTCATAGACTTCAGTGATCTCCCCTCCACTGCCTCCAATCTCATAGTCCCCTCCAGTCCTGCATTGCTCAGTTCTGTGTGCTCCCTAAGATCCACAAGCCCAGCTATCCCGGCCGACCCATCGTCTCTGCATGCTCCTGCCCCACCAAACCCATCTCGTCCTACCTTGACATCATCCTCTCCCTTGGTTCGGACACTTCCCACCTACATCCACAACACCAACCATGCCCTCCACCTCTTACAGTAACGTCAGCGCTTTGTCTTCACTATGGATGTACAGTCCCTATACACGTCCATACCCCACAAGGATGGCCTGCAGGCCTTCTGCTTCTTCCTGTCCAACAGACCCATCCAGTCTCCTTCCATCAATACCCTTCTCCACCTCGCCAAACTGGTCCTCACCCTCAATAACTTTTTCTTTTACTCATCCATTTTCCTTTAAATCAAGGGGTTGGCCATGGGCACTCGGGCCCTGCAATGCCAGCCTCTTTGTTGGCTTTGTTGAACAGTCCCTCTTCAGTACCTACACAGGCACTGTGCCCCAACTCTTCTGCTGTTACATCAATGACTGCATCGGTGCAGAGCCCTGCACCAAGGCTGAACAGGAGCAGTTATTGACTTCACCCACAACTTGCACTCCGCCCTCAAATTCGCTTGGTCCATCTTGGACACCTCTCTCCTTTCTTGACCTCTCCATTTCCATCTCCGGCGACAGTCTCCAAATGGACATTTATGATGAACTCACAGACTCTGACAACTACCTAGACTCACCTACTCCCACCCAGTATCCTGCAAGAACTGCATCCCATTCTCACAATTCCTCCGCCTATGCCGCATCTGTTTGGATGAGGAGATATTCCATTCCCAAGCATCCCAGCTGTTCACCTATTTCGAACAACATGTCTTTCCTCCCTCTGTTATCCAGACAGCCGTCCACAACACCACCTCCATTCCTCTACTCTAAACCACACCCCCCCGACCAAACGCAATCAAGACAAAGTCCCTCTTGTCCCCATCAGTCTCCATATCTAATGCATCCTCCTTAAACACTTCCGCCAACTCCAACCAGACCCCACCCATTCATCTCCTCCCCACCTCTCTGCCTTCTGCATGTACCATTTCCTTCACCATTCCTTGGTTTGTGTTACTCTCACCACCAACCCCACTGATCCAGCAGGTACCTTCCCCTGCAACCGGAAAAGATGTAAAGCCTGCTGGCACACCACCCACTTCACCTTCATCCAGGGCCTCAAACAGTCCTTCGAGGTGAAACAATGGTTCATCTGCCTCTCTTCCAACCTAGTTTACAGAATCAGGTGCTCCCGATGTGGTCTGCTCTACATCGGGGAGACCAAACGTAAACTTAGAGAACAGTTCACCAAGCATCTTGGCCGGGCCCGTAGGGACTCACCGGACCTCCCAGTCACTGCTCATTTTAATTCCCCTTCCCACTCCCGTTCTGACATGACCATCCTTGGCGTCCTCCATTGCCACAACAAACCTAGCTGCAAATTGGAGGAACTACACCTCACCTTCCACCTCGGCAGCCTACAGTCTGGAGGACTCAACACTGAGTTCTTCAATTTCAAATAACCTCTCTTCCCATCCCCCAACTCCCTTCCCAGCCCCTCCCCCTCCCTTCCACTCCTCCCTGCCACCAACCAGATTCATTCCTCTCATTGATCAACCAGGTCGTACTGGCTACCTGCCTTCACCAATCGCCACTTCACCACCCTGCCCCCACCACCCTCTTTATCTACAGCAGCCCCCACACCCACCCCCAGCCCAGAAGAAGGGTTACACCTGACACATCGACTTCTCCACCTCCTGATGCTGCCTGGCTTGTTGTTCTTCCAGCCTCCTGCTTATCTACCTTGCTGTTAGTTTAAGCATTTCTTTGCGTTTTGTATGAATGAAGCCCGTCCAAATCTTTGTGGCTGGTTGTAATATCACACACAGCTTAGAAACTAATGTGTGAAAATAGCTCTTAGCTCCCTCTGGTGAAGTTTTAAAAACTTTATAGCCTGCTTTCAACTCATGAAGAACACAATTACAATGGGATTTTATCCACCCTTTATAGGATGAATTAGCACACCAGGGCAAATGCAGCTGCCCCAGCTGCGATCAGTTGAGTGTAAGAAAATATTCGATAACAGCATAATAATTAAATCGTGTGAAACACTTTATCGACTTTCCAATGATATGGACATTGAAGAAACGGAAAGAAATTGCATTTATTGTCAGACCTGTCATGCCACAGGACATCCTAGACAACTTCACAATCAGTCAGTCCCACATTTCACATGGATTAACTGTTGTAAAATAGAAATCTTGATGGCCATTTGTATGCAGCAAGCTCTCAAAAGCATAACAATCCCGTAATGACTAGATAATCTGGTGATGTTGGTTAAGGGATAAGTATTGGCCAGGATATGTGATGAATTTCCTTGCTGTTCTTTGAAGTAGTGAAATCTTTTACTTCCACACAAGATCTCAGACAGAGCTTCAATTTAGTGTCTCATCTGAAAGATGACACTCTGACATTGCAGCACTCTCTCACTTCTGCCATGACGTGTAGTCTCTAGAGTGGGATTTGCATCCACTTCTGTTATACTCCGTCCCTCCCTTTGTTTCCTTTCAGGACAAACTGGACCACCATAATCGCCAGAGTTCCAGAACAGGCGGGGAGTGGCGGAGATGAGGCTCCTTGCGTTGTATGCGAAGAAGATAGTGGAGCTGGCCAGTGATGAATAGGACCACTTGTGTTGGCGATGCACCAATGGACAGCCAACCCAGTTATCTCCTTTGTTCTGTGCTGCTCTCCAATTATGGGGACAAACTCATTCTTAATCTCCTCCAGTTTTTACCCATCTTTTCTGATGAATTTCCTCAAGGTCAGTGCTGGAGATTCCCAGCTTCGTTTTACCTTTGAGGTGGAAATGGGTTAAGTCAAACAAGCTGCACTGACAATGCTTTCACCTGTTCCCTGCACCTGGATGGAGACTTTCAGTGCAGTGATTACTCTGTTTAGGTTAGATTTGGGTCATGACTTGGTGAACACACCACTGAAATGTTGCAGAAGGAAAACCAAGGTTGTTGGCACTCAAAAGGGTTCTGGAGACCTTGCATCTGTTCAATCCCAGGTAGAAGACGTCCTGTCAACCATTAGTGACTTGGTCATCCTGCAGACTCGGGTCCAACAGGATGCTCAGTGGCTGCTGGACATGTGCTCAGACATGCACACTGTTGCTCCTGCTCCTCGGATGTTGCCTGAATGGCTGTGCTTTTCCAGCACCACACTTTTTGATTCTGATCTCCAGCATCTGCAGTCCTCACTTTGTCCACACTGTTGCTGTAGCCGTGGGTTCAAGAGACCTCTACTTTGATCCAGGTACCCCTTCTCAAATTGATGTTAACAGGCAGCCCGAGGGAGGATGAGGAGCACCAAACAGACAGATTTACACCAGAAGCTGTTTCTTAGGAAAGTCCAGTGTAACCTCCACCCCTGCTCCTCAGCACTCCTTCCTGTGATCCCAAAGCCTGCAGCATTTCTAGTTGAGGAGGGTCAGCTTGCATCTGGGCCGGATGCTGTTTGTAGGCCAGAGGCCTCAGATACAATTGCCTAAGTCTTCAAAGTTAACCAGGCAAACAGCAAAGCAAGCTTCCTGTACCCCAGCTGTGGAAATCAGGCCTGCATCTGAAAGTAATGTGGGGAAGGATGAAGAAAACATAGAGGGCAAACAAGGTCAAATGCCCTTGTAAATGAGCGACCACCTTTAAAAAATTACTACATATTCACTTGCATTCTTGCAATGTCTGCTGCAATATAATACCTGCTGTCAGATCTGGTGAGATCTTCAGAGTGGTGAAATTTAGATTAGATTAGATTAGATTACAGTGTGGAAACAGGCTCTTTGGCCCAACAAGTCCACACCGACCCGCCGAAGCGAAACCCACCCAAACCCCTACATTTACCCCTTATCTAACACTACGGGCAATTTAGTATGGCCAATTCACCTGACCCTGCACATCTTTGGACTGTGGGAGGAAACCGGAGTACCCGGAGGAAACCCACGCAGACACGGGGAGAACGTGCAAACTCCACACAGTCAGTCGCCTGAGGCGGGAATTGAACCCAGGTCTCTGGCGCTGTGAGGCAGCAGTGCTAACCACTGTGCCACCGTGCCGCCCTTAATCACACCCATGTGACCGGCTCTTCATACAGCCCCAGCATATAAAAGCTTTCAATCACCAAGAATTGCTGTTCTCTCATATGTTATTGACACTGAATGAAGTAGCCCTCTGATGTCACGGATCCTTGAACTGTGATGTTGGAGACTACGGCCAAGGCATTGCTCATTGATGTGGACTGCAATGAGCATAAACAAAGTGCCCACTGAATGTGCGAGAATCTGGCCTACATACAGCATTCTGTATTTACATCAAGTCTTTGCATGTGTCTGCTTCTCAAAGAAGTTCACTTACATTCAAGTTTGGGAGATATAGAATGGCAGCTCATGTGTCCAACATCCCTCTAGTTCAATGGTCTGTCAAGAAAAGGTGCATGAACTGCTACCTCTTGCAGGTAAACACCATCTTCAAGCATTTCAGGGTGACTGAACAATCTGTGTTTATTGTGAAACATTGAAGGGTTCTATGTGATTGGAAGGATCAAAAGGGGATTCCCAAGGATTCTTGTCAATTTGATGGCCATCATGAAGGCCTGCAATACATGTCCCACAGATGTTATATCCTCATACATTCCTTTAAAATATTAGTGCATGCATTCTAAGTACACAGTCTTGCTGCTACTTTTCTAACAATCATACTGGGCAGGTACTTTGAAAGTGGGATCACCTGAAGAATACAAGTAAAACAAGGTCCATGTGTCCTTTGCACCATGCAGGGACTGATTTCTGGATTGGGGAAGCAGTGACCATATTGATATTTTCGCTAAACTGTTAATCCAGAGCTCCAGGTAATGTTCTGGGGACCCAGGTTTGAGTCTCACCAAGACAGATGGTGGAATTTGAATTAGATAAAAATCTGGAAATATGACCATGAATCCAATGTTGGTTGTCAGAAAAACCTATCTGGTTCACTAATATTCTTTAGGGAAGGAAACTGCCATCCTTACCTGTTCTGGCCTATGTGTGACCCCAAACCCACAGCAATGTGCTTGACTCTTAATTCCCCCCGGGCCATTAGGGATGGCCGAGTCAGTGGATATCCTCATCCTGAGAATGAAAAATGAGCAACAGAATTGCAAAGTTATGCAAAGTCCAAACCAACTCACTCATCCAGGAAGTCTGTGGCTCTGAAGTTGTTTCTCGGCTCTTGAACCCAGTGATGCACTGCTCTCTCCTGCTTTCCTGGATGGTCTTTTCCAGTTAATGTTCTGACTGTTTGCCGCATCTTCAATCTCATAAAATTATTCTGTCAGCATTTCATCTGCAACTGTGGAAGCTGGCAGCCTGTACACTGTGGTCACTCACAGCCTGAATGCCTCCCAACTGAGCCCTAAAGTCACTCAGTGCAAAGTAACAAGCTAAGTCCCACGAGGAGCCTGTCTTCATGTCAGTGCAAAGTCATTCTGTCTAGGAAGAATACTGCAGATAGGTGGAAATCAGAAACAAACATGGAGAATGCTGGAGAAACTCAGCAGGTCTGCCACCAGCTGTGGAGTGGAAACCGTTGATGTTTTGAATCCGGTATGGCTCCTCTTCAGAACAGTTCTGTGGAAACTAGTTACCAGATACCTGCACTGTTACCAGATACCTGCTCTGTGTTACCTGCCATCTGCTTGCATCATTAATTTACTTGCTGGAGGCGAAGAGAATTGGAAGTGCAATGTTAAGAGAACAAGTTGGGGTAAAAAATTAGTTGTGTGAAATTTAAACTATTCGCCATTGAAGGGCAAGATTCTGGACTCATTATTTAAGGCTTGCATCAAATATACAAAGCAAGAGTAGATTATTCAGTTCCTCGAGCCTGCTCCACCATTTCGTCAGAGTATGGCTGATCTGATTCTAACTTCAACAACAATATTCCTGCCTACCCTGATAACCTCTCAGTCCCTTACATAACAAGTATTTATCTACATCTGCCTTAAATAAATATTCATGATCTCTTGATCCATTACTTTATTCAGGGAGAGAGTTCCAAAGACTCCCGGTCTTCTGAGAGGAAAAGAAACTGCCTCATCTCTGATGTAAATGTAAATGGCCAACTTAATTTTTGAACAGTAACTTGCAGTTCTAGATTCTACTGTCAATGGAAACATCCTCTCCACATCTTCCCTGTCAATACCCTTCTTCAGGATTTTGTTTCAATCAAATCTCTTACTCTCCTATGGTCCAGCCCATACAAACCCAGTGTGTTTAACCTTTCCTCCATTAACCTGTAGTTTCCAGGTGTTGTGAATTTTCTCTGAACTGCTCCTGATGCCTTTGCATCCTTCCATTAAATAAGGCAGCCAAGACTGTACATAGTATTCAGGATGCAGATTCACTCGTGCCCTGTGTAATTGAAGCATAACTTCTCTACTTTTGTATTCAATTTCCCTTATGAGAAATGGTACTGTTCTAATAGCTTGCTTGATTACTTGCTTACTAATCTTGAGTTATTCATGCACAAGGAAAGCCAGATCTCTCTGCATCCCAGCTTTGCAATCACTGCCCCATTTAGATGTTTTTTTTTATTCTTTCGGCTAAAATTAACATATTATATTTCACATTATACTCCTTTTACTACAACTTAACACACTCATTGAAATTGTCTATATCATTTTGTAACCTACTTGTGTCCTCTCCACAACTTACTTTCTGATCTATTTTGGTGTCATCAGCAAATTTGGTAACTGTACCTTCTGTCCCATCATAGACAATGTTCATTAAATTGTAAGTAGTTTGATTTCTGCGGATCTCAGTGGCACAAGACATTTCATATTTCCCACTTGGAAAAGACCCATTTACACCACTCCTCTACTTCTTCTGTGCTACCTAATATTTTATCCATAACAATATGCTACACCTCCATGAATTTTCCTTTTCCACAATAACCTTGGATGGTGGCTTCATAATGGAAAAATTGGGAACATTTTACTTTGTCAGGGCTATAATTTTTTTTCATTCGTGCTCGCCATAATTTTTGTCACACCAAGAAGGGAAAACGTCTGCCCTCAGTTTTCTTCTTTTGATTTATCACGTAAGACCAGGAGACATAAGAGCAGAAATTAGGCCATTTGGCCCATCATGTCTGCTCTGCCATTCAATCATGGCTGATAGGTTTTTCAAGCCCATTCTCCCACTTTCTCCCTGTAACTTTTGATCCCTTTGGCAGTCAAGAACTTATCTATCTCTGTTTTAAATATATTCAATGACCTGGCCTCCACAGCTTTTTGTGGCAATGAATTCTACAGATTCACCACTCTAGCTGAATAAATTTCTCTTTATCTCCGTTCTAAAAGGTCTTCCCTTCACTCTAAGGCTGTGCCCTCGGATCCTTGTCTCTCCTGCCAATGGAAGTATTTTCCCAACGTCCACTCTGTCCAGGCCATTCAGTATTCTGAAGTTTCAATCAGATTCCCACCTCATCCTTCTAAACTCCATTGAGTATAGTCCCAGAGTCCTCAAACATTCCTCATATGTTAAGTCTTTTATTCCTGGGATCATTCTCGTTAACCTCCTCCGGACCCGCTCCAGGCCAATACATCTTTCCTGAGGTATGGGGCCCAAAATTGCTCACAGTAGGCTAAATGTGGTCAAACTGGAGCCTTTTAAACCCTCAGAAGTGCATTTCTACTTTTATATTCTAGTCCTCTCATAATGAATGACAACATTGTATTTGCCTTCCTAACTACCGACTCAACCTGCAAATTTACCTTAAGAGAAACCTGGACTAGAGCTCCCAAGTCCCTTTGCACTTCAGATTTCTGAACTTTGTCCTCGTTTAGAAAATAGTCCATGCCTCTATTCTTCCTACCAGAATGCATGACCTCACACTTACTCACGTTGTATTTTATCTGCTGCTACTTTGCCCACTCTCCTAATCTTTTTAAGTCTTTCTGCAGCCTCCCAGCCTCCTCAATGCTACCTGCTCATCCACCTGTCTTTGTATCACCTGAATCTTTATCCATAACTTAGAGATATTTTGAGAATAATAAATATTTACTGTAGGTAATAGAAAGCTGCTTGTGTTTGCTTTTGCAAAATATCCAGTCATTGCAGTAATCTTGAAGTAAGTAGTGGTCACTTGACACCAATATTCATGTGTTTGAACCCTGTAGATTGTGGGAGAAATGGAAAACTGATGGATATACAATTGCATGAATTTAAACTCTCCAGAATGAATGATTTAGGAGGTCACAGAACATCAGTGAATCTTGGAGGAGAGTATTCTTCCATGTAGTTGTAGCTTAGGAGGAGTAAATGAGTAAAGTTCAGATTGGCATCAGAGATAAAATGGGGAAAGGCAAATGCAATTACAACAAAGAGATAAAGTTAATCTTGTGTCAGGCATACATTCTGTAATATTTTGTTGTACAAATGTAAGTCTTATACCTCATTAGATCCTTTTTTTGTGTGTTAAGTTTCCTATACTTACGGTTATGTGTATAGCTAAGCCATGATGTTCTTTAGGAGCAGGTAAGTGAATATATGAAGATGTTCCATTGTTGATTTCTTCTGCAGGAATACTGAATACCATTGCAGCACTTTTAAACAAGGGTGTATCCATAAATCTCTACATGTTTCATGGAGGAACCAACTTTGGCTTTATGAATGGTGCTCAGGACTTTGGCACCTATATTGCTGATGTAACTAGCTATGGTGAGTACACTTGACTTGTCACCAGATTTCCTTTAATTGTTCCTTTTAGGAAGTTCAGATCTTAACAGAATTCTTCAAGCCAATCAGGTCAATCAATTGTTTCTTAAGGTTTTGACTCCAGATGCAAGTATTTTCAAATTTTGTAATCGTACCTTCCATCTCTTTATCGGTTTCTTCTTGTCATGAGCATTGTTAGAACAGGACCACTTTTCAATTAGTTTCGAGGGGAAAGTCAGACAATCAAAACTACTTGTTTGCAACACCAAAACAGTCAAACCAGAGACTTCCTGTGATATGTAGGGCTCTGTGTCATGTTGAAAAATGTATTTGGCAATTCACTCGGCAGACAAGTTATCTTCTAAGAAGATTAAAAGGTCCTCAATGAATAAACATGTGGAAATAAAGCTGGAGAGCAGGAGATAATTTTCCTTCTGGTGGCGTGCTGCTGAATAAGTTTGTGTAAATTTCCTTTTGTGCTATTTGATACAATCATTTATGATTGTATTAAATTATATAGTTACCAAAGAATTTTACCCCTAGATTAATGAGGGCAGTGCACTGTCATAAAATTAAACTACAGTGTTGGTTATAAAAGTAAGTTTTTGAAATTGAACACATTCCCTGACAGGAAGTTAACTAAAATTCATTTTGGCTTAAAAATGTGTTGCTGGAAAAGCGCAGCAGGTCAGGCAGCATCCAAGGAGAAGGAGAATCGACTTTTCGGGCATAAGCCCTTCTTCAGGATTCCTGAAACGTCGATTCTCCTTCTCCTTGGATGCTGCCTAACCTGCTGCGCTTTTCCAGCAACACATTTTTAAGCTCTGATCTCCAGCATCTGCAGTCCTCACTTGCTCCTAAAATTCATTTCGATCAATTTTAATTTGTGTGATAGTTTGGCCAAATGTCATGTGACTTTTACCTTTCCTCTAAAGGAACATAAACTACTATAGCACAGCAACAGGCACTTCAGCCCATGATGTTGTGCTAAAAGGACCCTTAAATTAAGGATAGCAAATGCTGAAAGACCAAAGTAGGTCTGTTCACATCTTCGACAAGTAAAGATCCATTCGTTGAAGATCTTTCTTTGGTCTCTTTTATCAATTTGAGCAAATTGGAGGGCAGTAATGAACAAGAAACAAAAGGTAAGTGCACAGAGTCATTGAGATGTACAGCATGGCAACAGATTCTTCAGTCCAACTCGTCCATGCTGACCAGATATTGTAAAATAATCCAGTCCCATTTGCCAGCATTTGGCCCATATCGCTCTAAACCCTTACTATTCATATACCCATCCAGATGCCTTTTAAATGCTGCAATTATACCAACCTTCACCACTTCCTCTAGCAGCTCATTTCATACACGTATCACCCTCTGTGTGAAAATATTGCCCCTTAGGTCCCTTTTAAATCTTTCCCTTCTCACCCTAAACCTGTGCCTTCTAGTTCTGGATTCTCCCACCCTTGTCTACTTACCCTGTCTATGCCCCTCATGATTTTATAAACCTCTGTCAGATCATTCCTCAATCTCCAGTGCTACAGGGAAAACAACCCCAGCCTATTCAGCCTCTTCCTTTAGCTTACATCCTCCAAACCTGGCAACACCTTTGTACATGTTCTTTGAACCCTTTCAAGTTTCACCAGTTAATTTTTCAAACTGATGTTTGATAACTATGAACAGATTGATTGCAAAAAAAGCTACAAAGAAAAGGTGAGCTGTCATATGTATAGAGAGAAAGTGTGAGAGAGAGATATCAACACTGTCAATCTGGGAAAAGACTACAGTTCTTTCTTAAAAGAAGAAGGTCATTGGCGGAGGTAAATGAACAAATGAATCTGACAAAGTAAGGTTTAAAAAGAACAATTTATGTTCCTAAAGAGAGAGTATTTAGCTTGAGAGGCTAAAGCCTGAAGTTATCTTGGGAATGATTAATGGTTTTTCTTGATGGAAAAAACTCACTTAGATGGCCATTTTGATGGGTTCATTTGCGTCTGGCTCTTCCATATTTTATTATGGGTCTTTTCTCCTTCATTCCTCTGGGTGCTGGCTCCTTTATTTGAAAATTCTGGTCAGTGCCTTTGGACTTGCAGTCAGGTACAGGCATTGTCATTGTCGTCGTCATCATTATTTAAGAATTGGAAAGGTGCTGGTGCCGGTAAGACTTCTTTCAGAACTGAACTAATTAAAGCTTCTTCTGCCAACTATAAATTGCATTTATACAATACTTTTAATGCAACAAAGTGATCCAATGTTATTAAACAAGATTTGACACTAAACAAGGAGTTAGGACAAGTAACAAAACACTAGGTCAATGTGATGTGTTTTTAAAAAGCTTCTTAAAGACTGGGAGACTGAGAAGTTTTGGGAGGGAATTTCATATATTAATATCTAGCTATCTGAAACCACATCCACCAAACGTGGAAAGGCCTAAATCAAGACACACAATAATCAAACTGGAATTTACACATTGCCTCTTTCAAGTTTGAGCAAGTGCTTTTTGTACGTAGTCCGCTCTAACCCCAAAGCAATGTTTACTTCTTGATTTTGATTGTGGGCTGTTTGGCCAGTCACTGAAATTTGATGTGTTATTGTCCCTTTTCAAAATTCAGGAGTTGAGTTTGATGCTGAACAATTCAGCTTTGATGATCAGTAATTTTGATGTTGTTTTTAAAGATTTGAAAATATTTGAAACTATTGATATCTTTTCAGTTGAATTTTTTTCTTATCTTTCAGATTATGATGCACCCTTATCTGAATCAGGAGACTACACAGAGAAATATACTCAAATTCGTGAACTTTATAGCAAGTGGTTGGGTAAATGCAATTTGCTTTTGTGAATTTTGTATTCTATTTATTGTGAAAATAAGGTTTACAGACTTGTTTATCCAACAGTCTAAGATTGGACATTGAATGGAGTGTAATTGTCCTTCGATCCTCCGGCTCACAGTACTATGCCTGTCTAAATGCCCCTCTTTTTGTATTGCATGAGTAAAACATTATTTGAATGATTTAGGTAGAAAATGTAAACATTTCAGTACCTGCTTTCTGAAAGTATGGAAATTTTTATCGAGGTGTCCATTTCTGTTCATGTATCTGAAAGTCTTAAATTGAACATATGGCCCATTAAAACAGGTTTCATCAGCTGCCTGGAAACTCTGCGAATCCTGACTAGATTGGTGGGACTTAAATATCTGCTGTCACATTCAATGCATCAAATGGCTATAATTTATCAATGGAGGCATGCTCATAGGTTGGGCAGGTCTGCGAGGTGGTTTAAATGAGAAAGGTTGCAATGAGAGGGAATATTTCAATCTAAGGCAAAATGTAGGAAGATCTTTACTCTGCAATTGATCTTTGCTATAGCTGACAGTGGAAACATTGCTGTGGTGATGTTACAGCTGAATGTGCAATATTAGAATTTTAAATTGTGGAAGGATGGTTTAATATCTGTTCTTATGACATCAGCGTGACTGCAAACTGAAATAATCATTTCAAACTACAGTTTGGAAAGTTGAAAGCCAAACTTATTTGCTGTTGCAGAGAGTTGGTATATGGACTCGACAGACTAAATGGCCTCCTGCTGTGTTGTACCCATTCTGTCATTTCATAAGATATTTTTCCTAATCCCATTCTTCAGCCACTCCAAAATGTTTTTAATTGATATTAATTCATACAGTGTAATGACTTCAGTTGATTTGTTTTCCACTTTGTTACAGGTCAGAAGTTGCCTGAACAACCTGCTCAAATGTATAAAGCAAGATATACCACCATTCGCGTAAAAGAATACATTCCTTTGTGGGAAGCATTAAATCAATTGGAAAAGGTATAATTTTAGTGTCTCTGACTTTGGTATCTTTCAAAGCAATTTGAACATTGTCGATGAGTAATGCCAGTGCAGTTTAGAATTTGCTATTAACAGGTTTGGACATAAGAATCTTGATCATTGTTTACACACTTCTAATGTAATGAGCGCTACCCATTATGTATTAGAATGTATTAGAAACATCTCCCCCCCCCCCCACATAATAATAGGTTAGAATTTTCATTGTGGGAGCTCAATGAGTCACTCACACTCCATTCCTGTATGTTATATTGGTTCACATTTTTTAAAAATTCACACCTTTAGTAAGTAATCAGAAGTTCTATCAAAACAAATCACATTATCATTAATTTCTTCAAAAGCATGAGCCAGGCAGAGACTAAATTTTCTCCTAATAAGTCTACCAAACTATTTGAAGACAAGTAATCTCTGTATATTCTCACCAGCTGCCCAGGAGCTGCTTGCAAAGCATTGGTCCAGTTGTACTTGTCTCTGTGTCAGCTGAGAAAGGGTTTCTGGAAAGTAAATGAGAGAGGAGTTTCACATACTGCCGTCTCCCAATTCCATACTCACAAGGGGCATTACTTGTTAAAAATGAAATCATGTGAGCCTCAGACCTTGACATCTTTTGTAAAGTTCTTTTGTAATAAATGCATTGTTTTAAAGAAGATTTAAAATGGAAACATTTTGTTTTCTGTAGAATAGTTTAATTCTCCAGTGCAGAATCAATTTTAATTTGCTGTAGAGTAACATTTCTTCCACCCCTGGCCAATAAGTGATTGCCCAAATTGGTTCTATCCTGGAAGTTTAAAAGCAGCAATGGTTGCTTGAATGGATTGAATCAATTGAATAAATATATTGTTGAACCAATTATATTGAAGTGAACTAATGTTTATAAAACTGCAAGTTTACACCTGCAAAAAAGAAAATTAAAAAGGAAGAAATATAATATATAAAACTGCAAGTTTTTTTTCTTTGTGTGAGTTTCACACTTGAGGTTTGAAGTCATCAGGACATAATAAGCTTATCAGTTTTATTGATTTGTAATGTTCCCTCTGAAATCAGCAACTTATCTCTAACCTGCAAATTCCATTGTTGATTTATCTGTCTGGGGAAACTCTTGCTGATTTTAAAACTGTGTTTAAGTCTTTTGAGTACTCTTATTAGTTTTGTTGTAGATTGCTTCGGAGCACATCAGCAATCAACCATGTGTCATGAGTCATACTTTAAGTTTTCATGCTTTTAATTATTTTACGGCATCAAATCAATGCTGGCAAGGCCAGCAATTGTTGCCCATCCCAAATTGTCCTTGCGAAGTTGATAGCGAGATGGTCATTAGATCTGGTGGAAGTGAAGCATGCAGTCTATGTTACTGCATGTTGTATGATCTCTGAATGTTAATACAAGAGGCTCTTCAACAGGATGACACGATGGCTCAGTGGCTAGTACTGCTACCTCCACGCCAGGGACTTTGGTTCGATTCCATCCTCAGATGACTGTCTGTGCAAACTCTGCATTATAATTGGGTTTGCACCGGGTGCTCCAGTTTCCTCCCACAGTCCAAAGATGCAGATTAAGTGGATTGGCCATGTGACATTGCCCATAGTGTCAGGGGATGTTCAGGCTAGGTGGATTAGTCCTGGGAAATGCAGGGTTACAGGGATGGGGTAGGTCTGAGTGGGTTACTCTCTGGATGGTTGGTGTGGAATTGTTGGGCCAATTGGTTGGCTTTCATGCTGTAGTGATTATATGATTCAAGGTCTTCAAGTAAAAATCAAAGTTTCTCAATTCTTATTCCACTGAAGGTTTTCAAATGTTAAATCAATGTGCTTATGGACATCTTTTAATTTGTTCATGGGATGTCAGTGTCGCTGGCTGGGGCTGTATTTATTGTTAACCCCCCACTCACCTTTGGAGAAAGGAATGGTGAGCCATCTTCTTGAACTGTCAGGTGTAGGTAGACCCACAGTGCTGTTAGGAAGGGAGTTTCAGGATTTTTGACTTAATGACAGTAAAGGAACGGCAATGAAGTTCCAAGACAGGATGGTGTGTCGTTTGGAGAAGAAAATACATTCGGTGTGTTCCTTTTGTATCTGCTGTCCTTGACCTTCTAGAGGTAGAGGTCATGAATTTGGAGGGTGATGCTACAAGACTTTGTCAATTGCTCTCAGGGTTGACTGGTGGAAGGTGAACAATGCTCAAGTGTTTGATGTTTCAGAAGTAACACTTTTCAACTTTTGTAGCCAATTCAAAGTGAAAGACCGATTAATATGGAAAACCTTCCAATCAACAATGGCAGTGGACAAGCCTATGGGTATACGTTATATAACACAGTAATAAACAGTGGAGGATTACTTCATTCTGGCCAGAATGTACGGGACAGAGCACAGGTAAGCTAGCAGTCTTTCTCACCATTGGTGCTCATTGGTTAAAATGGGATTTATGTTCCAAGGAAGGTACACATTTCAGTGCTTAGCATCAGTCACTGGAAAGTTGGATGGAAGAGGAATAATCTTCCCTATGATACAAATTGTGCATTTATCAAGGTATCACTGTACTGGAGGAACTTGGGGAATATTCTAATATTTCAGTGGCCAGGTACATGTCAAAGCAGCATGGGCCAGAGTTGCACATTGGGATCCTGCAGAATCCCCAATGCAGTTGATTGCATGGGATTTGATTTGATTAGATCCCCTACAGTGTGGAAACAGGTCCTTTGGCCTAACAAATCCACACCGACCCTCCGAAGAGTAACCGACCCAGACTCGTTTCCATACATTTACCTCTGACTAATGACCAACACTATGAGCAATCTAGCATGGCCAATCCACCTAACTTGCACATCTTTGGACTGTGGGAGGAAACCCATGCAGACACGGGGAGAATGTACAAACTCCACACAGACAGTCACCCAAGGTCCCTGGCGCTGTGAGGCAGCAGTGCTAACCACTGGACCACTCTGCTGCTCCTGGAAAATTTGAACAGTGGGCAAGTCTGCTGCATCTGGAGCCATGCAAACTATTCCATTATAGTTGGGGATTTTGAAAGGTTTTGACTCTCAAATTTATAGCTACCCAGGAAAGGGTAGAGGATTATCTGTAAGTTCTTTGTCACTATTAAACTGAACCCCCGATCCATTGCTGATCAACCATCCCCACCCCACCCCCAAACATCACTTTCCAACCCTGGTCCTGCTGAAGCCAGGCCAACCCAACACAATGCTATCCACCTCACTTATTTTGCACACTCATCTTTCCTTGGTCTTTCATAAAATCTTGGTTTTTTTGGGACCTTTTATATTCCTGAAATATGGAAGCAGATGTCCTGAGAAAAATGTGTATGTAATTCTTCTCCTTTTCTGAGAAGATGTCTCTCTAATTTCCTCTAAGGGACACAACTAGGACTGGTGAGGCTCCAAGTCCAGGCACAATATAATCTCTGAGAGACGAGTGGGTAATTTTAAACAGAGTTAGCATTAGCTGATTCAGACAGTTATCAAAATATTGTTTATGTTGAAAATGGAAAATGTTGCCAAATCTTAAATTTAAAAGCTTTCCAACTTCAGGTTAATAATTATATGTCATATTGAGTCAGGAAATAGACTGCACACAATTTAATGCCCGTAACTGGCACCTGAAACATGCAGTAAATTCTCAGTATCTGCAGAATCGCAAATTCTAAATTTGCCTAGATGCGCCCAAAAAAGTAACAAAAATCAACTTTGCAACATATCTGTGATTTTTAACCTCCTCTTAAATGAGCTCTGCATTTGTGAATTTCATCAATCCTCTGGCTTCTCAGGAATGGGACCCCCACTGATATGGAGGGATGACTGTATTTTGCACACTGTTGCTATGGCACAAATAATGGGGAATATGTTGCACTATAATAGTTTTGAAAGTGTCTGCTGGACATGTAAACTGCAGAATATAGCACTCAGTTTTATAGATGTAGGTGTGAATTCTAAAATGGTCTTCTATGCAGCTGGATTGATGGATTCCTGGATAGGTTTGTAATGGGAGCCCCTGTTCAGGAATTTACAACACGGAAATCCTCTAAAGATACATGTACTACTTAATTTAATCTGATCGGGATTGGGTATAGAGTCACTGACCCTGATTGGAATTTCTGCGTCTGGATTGGTCAGTGCAGATTGGACGGGCTGAATAGCGTGCTTCCACACTGTAGGGATTCTATGACGATTTTAGAAACTTGCCTGGTCTGGCCTATGTCTAACTCCAGACCCACAGCAATGTGTTTGATGCTTAACTGCCCTCTGGGCAATTAAGAATGAACAATAAATGCACAAATAAGGATTTTATTAATTAAGAATAAAGACATATCTCATATCGCTATTGCAGACATTCTGAAGCAGTGACATTTGTTGATGTCGCAATTTAATTTCAGAATCACAGCTATGGAAAATGTCTGTTGAAAGGCACTGTGGCTGTTAAACTAAGTGACGGTTTCTCCTTTCCCTAAAATTGGCCCACCGATTGATGGAGGCTTTAAGGTGAAGAATTTGAGATGAAAGTGTTTTTTGCACGTTCCTTGCAGTCAGGTTTTAATGTTTCTGCAATTGAGTCTGCAGATGGAGCCTTGCACCTGGGTGCAGTCTCACAGCGCTCTCTAATATGCATTCACCAAGTGGCCATGATCTTTTTGTGTGTCTGGACAGTGGCAGTCAGTTTTCTTATAATGGTTTGGGGAGGAAGCAACAAGGTGAGATTTGTTACGATTGTTTTGGTAAGGAGCTGTCACAGAAACCGTTAGAGGAACAACTTCCATCTGTGCTGTAAACTTCTGTGAATGCTGATACAGCCAGGACTGAAACAATGATGATCTCTCTCAAATTGATTGCTCAATTCTAAACTTCAGTATCCATTAATTATAAAGAGCTTAGAAGAATAACTTACTTTATTGTTCAGTTTGGACAGACTTCTAAATCTGCACCTTTGTGGAGGGGAGGAAAGGGGTGAGACAGGAATCAGAGTTTCTGTCCAGAGGATGGGTTTCCCAGTGGTCAGGAAGTTGGGAATCGGACAGCTTTAGGGAGGTGAAAGGGAATAAAATTGTTAGATCATTGCTTTTGCAGTCTGCTTGTGGGACTGGAGTAGTGAAGCATTTTTCACCTGCATCAACACACTTGTCTGCTTTACTGCCCACAGTCAAGGGAATAGGGCAGACCAAATTTCCTTGCTATGTATCCTAAGTAATCCTTTAATACCGTACAGAGCTTTATGTTGACCATGTTTGGTTGTAAAGAGCTAACGATATACGAAGTGAGGCATTTTATAAGGGAGGTGGAGTGAGAAATCATAGCCATCAGTGATATGTAAATGCAGTAAAGCAGTAGGCATTCATAGTGTTATTCTTGCTTAAGGTTGTTCCTCGCACTGCTGTGTGCTGACTGTTGGTCTCTCATAGCTGTTGGACTTCCTGTGCGATGAGTCTTTTTTTTCTGCCGTTTCAGATCTTTGTTGATGGCCAGTCAGTTGGATTCCTAGATTACAATAATGTGGAATTGGCTATCTCAGTTGCTACGGTAGGTGCCATTCGATATCAAATCTCCAAAATTTGTCTGTCATTAATTGAACAAATGATTAGTTATCAATGTTGCTCTTCATGGAGGTTGCAGTAGATATTTGGGCTTTAGTTATTGATGGCTTCACAAAGACAGTGATTATAATGAAGGAAAATAAGCAAGAAAGAACTACAAATTATATCGTGCCATTTATCTCCCCATGATATTCAAAATTGTTTCTCCACTAACAACTTGTTTTGTTCTGCAGACAAAGACCGTATCTATTTTGAAATGCATATGGCAAATGAGAACCATGGCATGGTGGCTCAGTGGTTAGCATTGCTGCCTCACAGCGCCAGGGGCCCGGGTTTGATTCCAGGCTCAGACAGCTGTCTGTGTGGCGTTGCACATTCTCCCCATGTCTGCATGGGTTTCCTCCACAATCCAAAGATGTTCAGGTTAGGTGGATTGGCCCTGTTAAGTTACCCATTCTGCTCAGGAATGTGTAGATTAGGTGCATTAGTCAGGGGTAAAATGTAGAGTAATGGGGGTTGGGTTTGGGTGGGATACTCTTCAGAGGGTTGGTGTGGACCTGTTGGCTGAAGGGCCTGTTTCCACACTCTAAGAATTCTAAGAACTGAAGACCAATTAACCTGTTTCTCGAGGTGTTCAATGAAGGATAAATGTTAGACCGTACATCAGGAGAAATCCTTGCTCATTTTTTTGAATAGCCACTGAATCTTGTGCATTCGCCTGAACAGACTTTAAACTCCCATCCAAAGACAGAACCACCTGCTCGCTGTGGGGTTAGTTTGAATTATGGGCTGGACTGTAAGGGACAGGGTTGAATCCATAATCTTCTGATTCAGAATAGCACTGGAAATGTAGGTTGAGGTGGTTTTGTCATGCCTAGGAAGACAGTAAATGTACAACTTGGTTGTAGAACCTCTGTGCAAAGGAATTGTAACTAATTATGGTAGCTGACTTCTAGTGGTATCTGCAAGAACATTTCTGTGGGAGTTCAATTAAAGTGTAGAACAGAGGCAGTGTCCAACACTGCACTCAACATGGAGTTCAGTTGCTCTAAAAATGTCAGTTAGGGCTGCGTTATTCATTGGATGATAATCCTGGTGAAGGCCCACATAACCTGACTATGCGTAGTTAACGGACAACATAAAAACCCACAATCTTCCATCACTTCTTGGTATAATTCATTAAAATTCACTGTTAAAATGTTGTATAGTGCAGTTCTCACCTGCGATACACTGGACTCTCCAGCACAGTGACGTTATTGTAGAATGTCCCTCGGGGTTGACAGAGGAACCTTAATTATCCGGCATTCAATTATTCGAATATCCAGCAAGATCACACAATCCCAATGCTCAGCTAAACTATGTTATCCGACATTCGATTATCCAGAATTTGATTTAACCAAACAAAATACTGCCCGCCTGTGTCCTTCGGTTAATTGAGGTTCCTCTGTATTATGTTAGTATTCTATTTTTGTTTTATTAATAAGTAAGATTTCTGTATTAATGGTTATGCAATCTTTTGTATTGTCTGTCTTTTTAAATCATTAAATTACTAAATCCATGGCAGTGTGAATCTGCAATATCGCTTAAAAAGGTGTACGCTACCTCAAGATGTTCTGATAAAAATTATTTGGTGATGACATTCTTTGCTGCCTTGCATTGATTTTTTTGTTTCTTGCAGGGAAAGCGAAATTTGAGCCTTTTGGTGGAAAATCGTGGTAGAGTCAACTATGGAAACAAACTTGATGATCAGCGAAAAGGTGATTCTGTAAGATTACTAACAATGTGGTTTGTCCTCCTGCGTGAATAATGAGGGATTTCCGATCACAGAATTCGTATGGTGCAGATGAAGGCCATTCGGTCAGTTGTGTCTGCACCAGCTCTGAGCATTTTAACTTATTGCTCTCTTTTCCCAGTGACCCTGCAAGTCATCTCTGTTTAAATAATTGTCTCATGATAAATTGAATGCTTAAGTTGAACCTGCCTCCACCACGCTGCCAGGCAGTGCATTCCATCTCCTAATTACTCGCTGTAAGATTTTCATAGCTAACATTTGCTTCTTTTGCAAAGTGCTTTAATTCTGTGCCCTAGTTTTTGATCCTTTTAAGTGGGAGCAGTTTCTTCCTATCTACTCTGTCCAGGCCTATCATGATATTCAAAAACTCAATCCAATCTCCTCCAAACCTCCCAACTTCAATCTTTCTTTATAATTGAAGTTTCTCATCCTTGGCACATTTTTTATAAACTTCTTCTGCACACTGTCCAATGCATTCACATGCTTCCTAAAATGTGGCACTCAACTGTATGCAATACACCAACAAAGGTCTAACTGGTGTTTCTTATAACTTTTTAGTATAACCTCCTTCCTCTTGTAGTCTCTGCCTGTATTAATAGAGTGTAGAATGTTTAAAGCATTATGCTTTATCTACCTGTCCTGTTACCTTTTTAATAATTTATCCATATGTATACCCAGGTGTCACTGGTACTACATATACTTTTTAATAACATCCTTTATTTAATACTGGCATTCCATTGTCTTTGTACCAAACTGTACCATCTCTCATTCTCTATATTGAACTTCATCTGCCATGTCACCTACTTGCCCATTCCACTGACTTGTCCTTTTGGAGTTTTATGGTGCTGCCTTCACAGGTGGCAATGCTTCCAGATTTTGTCGTCTCCACATTTTGAAATTTTCCCACCTTCAACACCATAATTCCAAACAAACGTATCTCTTAAACTCTGAGACCTGTGTCGCAGCTGTCTACTCTGTAACTGGATTCTTGACTTCCTGACCCATAGACTGCAATCAGTAAGATTGCAACAACATCTCCTCCACTGTAATCCTCAACACTAGTGCCCCGTAACACCGCATACTCAGCCCCTACTATACTCCTTATACATTCACAGTCATGTGGCAAATTCCACCCCAACTTAGAAAACTTGTAAATGCAGAATACCACCATTGTAGGTCAGATCTTAAACAATGATGAGACAGAATACAGGAAAGAGTGCTAGTGGCATGGTGTAAAGACAACAATCTCTCCATCAATGTCAGCAAGACAAAGCAGCTGGTCATTGACTTCAGGAAGCAGAGTGGAGGGCAACCCCTTGTCTGCACAGTGGTGCTGAAGTAAAGGTGATCAAGAGGGTCAAGTTCATGGAAGTGATGATCACCACAATCTGCCCTGGTCGCCCATGTCAACGCAATGGTCAAGGAAGCACAACAACATCTCTACTTCCTCGGGAGGCTAAGGAATTTCGCATGTCCACAAGAACGCTCATCCGTTTTATAGATGCACCATAGAAAGCTTCCTATATAGATGCATCGCATTGTGGTGTGGCAACTGCTGTTTCCAAGACCACAAGAAACTACAGAGACTTGTGAACATAGCCCAGTGCATTACACATACCAGCCTTCCATCCTTTGACTTCTATACTTCCCGCGACCTCAGGAAAGCAACCAACGTAATTGAAGACCCATGCCCTTCTGGTTATACACTCTTCGTCGGGCAGAAAATATAAAGGTTTGAATACACGTTCTTCTGTATTGTTATCCGACTTTTGAATGAAGCTCTTAAATGTTAATTCTGATCTCTCTCTCTCTCTCTCTCTCTCTCTCTCTCTCTCTCTCTCTCTCTGCGCCTTCTCTTTGGCTGTAACGCTGAATTCTGCACTCTGTTCTACTCCCCTCTGGTGCACTTTGTAAGGTATAATCTACCTGAATAACATACAAGACAATACTTTTCACTGCATCTCAGTACATGTGACACAATGAATCAATTAATTAATCAATCTATCAACCAGTTTACCAAGATCTAAATGCTTCTCCAGACCATGTAAAAATTGAGTCACCATCCAGCCCAAAAAATACTTACTAAACATCTCTCCCGGTATTTATGTTGCTGACTGTTTGATTCCATAAACTGTAACTTTTCTTACAGGTCTATTGTGTGGCATTGTCTTCTGGAAGTCTGTGTATACCACATCAACCGCATTGCCCTTGTCAATTCTCTCTGATACATTTTCAGAAATCTCCAGCAATTAGTCAGTCATGACTTTCTCTTAACAAATCCATGCTGTGATACTTCACTTACTTCTCCAATTAATTGGAAAAATATTTACAAAAATGCTCTGGAATTCAAGAGAACAATGGCCAATCTGATTTTAACCTTAACTTTACATTCCTTAATACCCCTGATAATTTTTCATACCATTATTTTCATTTCTTCTAGTTATAGCTGATGGGATTTTTTTTTTCACTTCTGATCTCAACTTTTCCTATGTTCTTCTAGTCATTCTTCATGTTGCAATAGATTTCGGTTTATTAAAATTTCACTACCCTAATGTACCAAATCATGCAACCTCAAACACACCTGTATTGTCTCCCGCTGCCCCTGGGTCTCCAATTTAAACTTCACCTCGTACTTTACCATCATCTAACTCTGCAGCCCCCTGAGAACTTCATGTTTCTTCACTGCTAACCTCCTGTGCTCCACTCCTGCAACCCCTCCCTTCAGCCAAATCAACCTTCTCCTTGAATATCCTCCTTTAAAATCCCACCTTTTTGTCCAAGCTTCTACTGACCTCTCTCAATATCTCCACTAAGTTGACATTCATTTTTATTGAGTCAAGATTAGAATGGTGCTGGAAAAGCACAGCAGGTCAGGCAGCATCTGAGGAGCAGGAAAATCACCGTTTTGGGCAAATGCCCTTCTCAGGAGTCTGATGAAGGGCTTTTGCCCGAAACGTCGATTTTCCTGCTCCTCGGATGCTGCCTGACCTGCTGGGATTTTCCAGCACCACTCTAATCTTAACTCTAATCTCCAGCATCTGCAGTACCCACTTCTGCCTATTCATTTCTATTGAGTACACTTCTGAAAAGACCTTGTGACGTTTTTGTCTGTTCCAGATTCCTTATGCAAGTTGTTCAGTGGCTTTTGCTCTGAACCATGGCCACCTGAAGATATTTCCATTATTTATAATTCACTAAAGTGATAAACCAATGTGACAGAGTGTAGTCTCCCTACCTCTTAGCCAATAAGTCTCAGTTCAGGTTTCTCCTACCATGGAGCTGTGTCATAACATGTTTACTGAGTGATTATTCAGAGATGATTTGACTAAAGTGAAAAAAACACAGGAGAATCACTTCATGATGTCCATAATTTCTTTCAAGACTCCTTGTGTTCTCCTGTGATTAGATTGCTAATATCCCAGTTCAAAGTGAGTGCACCTCATAAAAACTGGTGATTGTGTTTAAAAAAACTTGTTGTTTGCTTTGATTTTTCAGGTCTCATAGGTGATGTCTTTCTGAATAAGGAACCTTTGAAGGACTTTACAATCTACCCCTTAGAGATGAAAACAAATTTTATTGAAAGGTAAAATATTAGGAGTTTACCATGCTTTCAATGATTTGTTATATTGTGCAACCCTTGACTTGTATACTTTCAGCACAACTTGTAATAATTATTCTTTGCACATATTACCTCAGATCTTCTGGAGTGAATAGTCAGTCCCAATGCAATGGCTGCGTAGAAATTTCCCAGGTGGTTTTAACATTCAATGGACAATCATTCTGCATCCAGAGGCCTGCAACAAAGTCTGAGTTAACGTCGCAGATTTCAGAGGGATTGCCAAAAAAGTTGTTTGATTAAAACCAGTTCTAACTCTCGATGCAACTGGCCCCCAACTCAAGAATATCACCCTACCTCTCTGCATTAAACAGTTGGCTCCATAATCACCCCCATCTCTCTTTCCCCCAAACCCCTGCCACGGTTGCTCAACCCACTTACACAGCTACTCATTGATACATTAACTCATACTGCCATTAAGACATTGTATTCTGGTACTTTATAAACTTTTACCATAATATAGGAATATGGGATTTAGGAGTAGGCAGTTCAGCCCTTTGAGCCTACTCCGTCTATTTAACATGATCATGATTGATCATATTCTGGTCTCAACTCCACTCTCCTTCCTGCTTTCTGTAGCCATTTATCCTGCTTTGACAAGTAGTGCAGTTCCAAGGGATACTGAAACAATTGTGGGCCCTGAGCAATAGTTCTGAAGATGTGCTGTAGGACTTGTGCGACCATGGCCAAATTGTTCCCGGACAGGTACGACACTGTCATCTAACTGACAGTGTGGAAGATTACCCAGGGATGTCTTATCCACAACAGCAGGGCAAATCCAACTTGGTCATTTACAGCCAATCAATCTACTCATGATCATCAGTAAAGTAATGGCAGGTTATGGAAGAGCTGAATTCCACAGGTGAAGGGAGAGTGATTGCCCTTAACATTAAGGCTGCGATTGACTGTGGAGCCCTAATAAACCAGAGTCAGTGAGAATCAGGAGGAAGACTCTACACTGGTTGGAGTCATACCAGAAACAAAGGAATCTGGTTGTGGTCATTTCAGGTTAGTCCTCGCAACTCAAGTACATCTCTGCAGGAGTTCCTCAGGGTAATATCCTTGGCCCAAACACCTTCAGCAGCTTCATCAATGACCTTCCCTCCATCATAAGGATGAAAGTGGTGATGTTCATTAATGGAATGTTCTGTACCATTCAACAATGCTCAAATACAGAAGCAGTATATGCTCAAATGCAGCAAAATCAGGACAATGTATAGATTTCGGCTGACAAGTGGCAAGTAACATTTGCACCACACAAGTGCTAAGCAATGAGCATCTCAAATAAAAAGATTTACCATTGCTATTTGACATTCAATGGCATTACCATTGCTTAATTCAACATTCTTAGTGTTCTGGTGGGGGGGGAGGGGAGCGAGGTTACCATTGACCAGAACTTGCAGCCATGTAAATACAGTTCACAAGGTCTCCCTGACTCCTCAGAGCCTATCCAGTACCTACAAGCAAAGTGCTAGAGAAACTGAGCAGATCTGTCAGCATCTTTGGAGAGGAAATAGAGTTCATGTTTTGAGGCCAGTTTTGAACAGTTCTAAGGAGATGAGTTGTCAGGTACCTCCCCTGTTTTACTTGTTATGTCTTTACATTGCCAACTTTCTTACTGGGGGAAGAGGAGAATTCCAAGTGCAATGTTAATAGTACAAGCTGATATGAAAATGAGATGCAGATGCATGGAAATAAATGAATCTCCATTGAAGGTTCAAGATTTCAGAACTTGTCATTTAAGGCTTACATGCAAACCTACAAAGCAGAAGAAGGCCACTCACATCCCCAGCTTGCTCCCCTGTTCAATAAGATCATGTCTAATCTGAATTCAATCTCCAATCTGCATTCCTGTCTACCTGATAATCTTTCTACCTCTTGCTTAACAATTTCATTATCTACCTCTCCATTAAAAAAAAAATTCAACGACTGCATCCGTTGCCTCCTTCAGGGAGAGAACTCCAAGGACTCTGGATCCTCTGAGGGAAATACTTGCCTCATCACTGACTTAGCTGAAAAATGTGTTGCTAGAAAAGTGCAGCAGGTCAGACAGCATCAAAGGAGCAGGAGAATCGACGTTTTGGGCATAAGCCCTTCTTCAGGAATCACTGACTTAAACAGGCAACTGTGATTTTTAAACAGTGATGCCTAATTCTAGATTTTCTCGAAATATCCTAGGTAATTGTGTTTTGTCTTCACAGATGCTGCCAGCCCTACTGAGTTTCCCCAACACCCTTTTTTTTAATTCAGATTTTCAGCATCTGCAGTATTTTGCTTTTCTTCCTTGTCCACTATTTACAAGGCACAGGTCAGGACTGTGATGGAATACTCCCCACTCGCCTGGACAAGTGCAGCTCCAGAAGCTTAACACTATCCAGAAGAAAGCAGCCCACATGATTGGCACCACATCCACAAACACCCATTATTTCCAGCACAAATGTTCAGTAGTAGTCATATGTACCATCTACATGCCTTTACTGCAGAATTTCCCTTGGACAGTACCTTCCAAGTGCAGTGCCATACAGATGGATTTGGGCAAATATGTAAAATGTGGGACACTACAGATAACATGAGCTGCCTCCTCAATTTACCCTCCAAATCACACTCCATTTTGATTTGGAAATATGTCTCCTTCCTTCAGCATCGCTGGGTCAAAATCCTGGAATTCCCTCCCTAATAGCATTGTTGCCTGCCTATAGCAGATCAAGAGGCAGCTCACCACCACCTTCACAATTGCAACTGGGGATGAACAATAAATACTAAACAATAAATCAGCCATACCCACATCCTACGAATGAATCAAAAAATGCATTCAAGGGTAAATACATCAGCACGTTAAGGTACTATGGCCCTTGCTTTTTTTTTATTTTAAATCACTTGAAGCTTCCTGAATTCCATCCTAAATTACAAATGGTTAAAACGCTTAGTGAATAGAACCAGTAGTTGAGATGATAACAAAGACCAGACGAAGAAAATTTTCATAGTTTTCCAACTGTTCATTGTATGCGGAGTTTAGATTACTGTTTGCAGGTTGCTCCACAATCTTGGATAGATTTTGTGATGAACCATAGGAGAAATTTGAATTTCCTACCTTAGTTGTCCATTGGAAACGCCAAATGCACTCACCCCAAATAATACTGCTGTGACTTGGCCTAGTTTGAACCCATTTCTTAACTTCACACACAAGTAACCCATGCCAATCTAAGTGCATGCTACCATTGTGCCACCCTCATTGTGAATTGAATTCAGGCTGATTATGCATTAGTGCCTCATCAACAATGGTCCCACAGAAATAATGGTTGGTTTAGAGTCAGAGACGTACAGCACGGAAACAGACCCTTTGGTCCAACTCGTCCATGCCAACCAGATATTCTAAATGAATCTAGTCCCATTTGTCAGCATTTGGCCCAAATTCAGCCTCTCCCTATTGCCCAAATCCTCCAATCCTGGCAGCATCCTTGTAAATCTTTTCTGAATCTGTTCCAAGTTTCACAACATCCTTCCTATAGGAAGGAGACCTACATTACACACAATATTCCAAACGTAGCCTAATGTCCTGTACAGCCACAGCATGACTTCCCAACTCCAATACTCAGTGCTCTGACCAAATGCCGTCTCCACTTTATTGAAAGATTCTAGTCTATGTAATATAAAATGTATGTCTTCATACTTATGCCAAGCCTTTTCTTTTGTCCATCACTTCCTCTCTGGATTATGGACACTGCTTCTCTGTGGTTTCTCTTCTGCTTTTTGTGTTGAGCTTAGACTAATTGACAGAGCAGTGTTTTAGAGCTGGGTCTGTTTCTGTTCTTGTGTAGTCTCCATTTGTCTGTATGGGCATACGTGTACATGACTCTGCAAATGGCCATCACTATCTATCCCTGGTTTAGGAACCAAGAAAAGCTGCTAAGTGTTCCACTCAGGAGTGGAAAGTTTAGCAGCTTTTCTTGGAAGGTAAACCAGAGAGACTAATTGTCGTATTCTTGCAAGTAAAGCATCATAGAATATCTGGGACCAGTTTATCCACCATTCGTTTGCCAGTGTTGTTCTACACAATAATACCACACTGAAGAAATATTTCTGAAGTATTTTTAACCACCACTCAACGCTGCGTCTTTCATTCAATTGTCAAGCAGCATTTATTTTACATTGGTAAACCAGGAGACTTCTTCAGCAATACAGACTTTAAAGTAATTTATATACTATTCTAATTGTGTTACAATCGCAGTGCTACCCACGACTGATACCATTAAGGACTGAAATTTAGGATGTCTCAACAATGATGCAGGAATACCATCAATATGTAATCTAATTAAGAAGCAGAGGATACCATTGCTGGGGGCATTTGTTATAACAATGTCCACTTACCCCTGTCACAGAAGGAGAGAATATCTTTTGCATAAAAGATCAGCTTGGCAGGCAGGGACACTTCATCTGAATGAAATGGATTTTTTTTATTGTAGAAGTGAAAGTCAGCCCTGAGGTGTCTGTCCAGAACAGACTTGCAGGATCAAGGCAATTGAAAAGCACCAGTTGCCCAGCAGGATGCTATCAGGCGATGTATCTGTGATACTGTCACTGGACATACCATGTGATTCATATCCACAAATAAGTTGGTTCATTGTTTCTGAACTTTGTAAGCTTAGTGCCTGAGAAACATTTTAACCTTGCACTTGCTGTTTGACTCAAGTATCACTTCAATGAATAAAGGTGGTATCATCTGTTAAGTTGAATATTGTTTATTGGGAATAATACTGCCAACTTTTTCTTTGTCTCTTTTCGGTTGAAGTTTCTCAGCTATCCAGTTGAATTCTGTTCCTGAAAATCCGACGTTACCTGCCTTTTTCTACGGTGTACTGTACGTGGATTCGTTGCCTTATGATACCTTCATTAAACTTAAGGTGAGGAAAATAATTTCCACGTCCTGTTTGTGGGTAGGGATATTTGAAACAAAATACTTGTGATTTTTGAGAAGATTTGTAGCTCGGGATGAGGTTCAGATTGTAAGTTTGCTCGCTGAGCTGGCAGGTTTGTTTCAGATGTTTCATCACTATGTTAGGTAACATCATCACTGAGCCTCTGGTGAAGCGCTGGTGTTCTGTCCTACTTTCTATTTATGTGTCTCGGTCTGTTGTGGTGTGTAATATCATTTCTGTTCTTTTTCTCAGAAGTTGGTAAATGGAGTCCAAGTCGATGTGTTTATTGATGGAGTTCCTGTTTGAATGCCAGGCCTCTAGGAATTCCTGTTCATGTCTCTGTTTAGCCTGTCGTATGGTGGGTATGTTGTCCCAGTCAAAGTGGTGTCCATCTTTGTATGTTTGTAAGGATACTATTGATAGTGGGACATGTTTTTTGGTGGCTAGTTGGTGTCTGTGTATCCTGGTAGCTACTTTTCTGCCTGTCTGTCCAATATAGTGTTTGTTACAGTCCTTGCAGGGTATTTTCATAAATGACATTAGGTTTGCTGATTGTTGGTATGTATAACTTGTGTAAAACAAAATGTATAACTTGCATCCTTTATGCAAAACTTCTTCAATAAAGCAGTTGGAAGAGAAAATGAAACAACAGATTATAGAACTACAAAAGGTCAAATTCAACCCAACATGGGAAGAAAATATGATGCTACTGTTTGTAAACAATTTTTTTTAAAGGAATTTTTTTAGAATTTTGAAACATTTCAGCTGTGATTGAAAACCTGACATAACTGAAGATTCATTCTGTGGCAGTTTAAGTTTTAGAATGTGTCTGTGTTCTAACTGAACAGATCACTGTGTTTATTAATTGTTATTCCTGCTATGATGCTGACAGTTCTCTTTGAATTTTCAGAATGTTGTCAAATCTGCTCTTTATTTCCCCTTTACTCTTAATTACTGCAATTTCTTAAACACAATTGAGACCAGAGAATGTATTGATTCAGACTCTATTCATTCTCCTTGCAGTTTGCACCAAGAGCTGAGACATGACTGACAGTATTGAGGGAAAACAGAGACAGGCTGAGGCATGGCATCAATTTAGATCAATCCTATCCATTTCGTGAGATTAAATTCAAATCCCTGAATAACAGATTGTAATTTCACCTTGGGCTATGCTTATGTTGCCATTCATTGTTTAGTTCTTTTTTTAAACAATAAACATTAGATTGAGTTTTAAGAAAATGTAGAGCTATTTTGTGTTACTTGACCTTGGTACTGTTGAATGAGCCAGGGCAGAACAGATACAGGAAACCCAGATGGGAAGCCCATATACCTGGCAGAACCTACCCTAATTCTAAAAAGAAATTCAAGTTAATTGCAAATCAGGTTACTCTTAGAGTTCCTCCTTTTCCTGCAGTTAGACAACTTTCTAGGAATAGGTTTAATCTGCCTCTGTTCATTGTTAAATGATTCCATGATGTCAGAGGAATGGTAATCCAAAAGAGCCAGTACTTAAGTGAAGTACTCAATCAAATTAATTGTTAAATGTTTTTAATGCATATTTTGTTTATTTGTTCATCATGAGATATGGGCATCACTGGCTAGGCCAGCATTCATTGCCCAAGGGAAGATGATGATGATGAGTTTCCTTCAACCACTGCAGCTCTGAGTGTAGGGACAATGCAGTTAGGGAGTTCAAAGATTTTGACCTAGCAATAGTAAAGGAAGTTGGCATGGTCTACGGTTTGGAGAAGAGCTTGCAGATGGCAACATTCACTTGCATCTTCTGTCTTTGTCATTCTAAATGGTAGAGGTCCTGGGTTGGGAAGCTGCTGCTTCAGGAGCCATGGTGAGTTGTTGCAGTGCATCTTGTAAATGGTACAAACTGCTGACATTGTGCATCAGTGCTGGAGAAAATGAAAATTGAATTGTTAGGTGAAGTGTCAATCAAGTAAATTTGTTTGACCTGGATTAGGTTGAGTATATTAGTGGCCCTTGAATTAAGGGGAACAGCTGATTGCTATCCACCCTGCCCATGACCCTCGTAATGGTATATAGCTCAATCAAATGACCCTCCGCTTTCTCTGTTCAAAAGAAAGTAACCTGAACCTATCCAGCTTTTCTTTCTAGTTAAAATGCTCCACCCAGATAACATCCCGGTGAATCTCCTCTGCAAGACTGTAGGAAGTATTGTAGCCACAACTGCACACACTACTCCAGCTGCAGTCAAACAAAGGTTTTGTATAGTTCCAATATAACCTCACTACTCTATAATCTGTGCCATTATGGATAAAGGCACGTTTCCTGTATGCTGCCTTAAGCACCCTATTAATCTCTCCTGCTGCCTTCAGGGATGTGTGGACAAACGACCCAAGGTCTCTCTGTTCTTCTGAGCATCCTAGTGTACTATCATTCATTGATTATTCCCTTATCTTGTTGCTTTATCCAAAGTGCGTCCATCACCCCTCACTTATCAGGGTTAAATTCTATCTACCACTTATCTGTCCATTTGACCAACCCATCCATATCTTCCTGGAACCTGAAACTTTCCTCAGTATTGACCATCTGGCTAATCTTTGTCATCAGCAAACTTATTTATCATACACTTCTCACCTGTCCCCCATACTGTTCTCATCCAAATCAGTTATATATAGCACAAACAATGAGGGAATGAGCACTGATCCCTGAGGTACATCAGTGCACACTGGCTTCCAGTCTCTCGAACATCTTTCTACTACCACCTCTGTCTCCTACCACCAAGTCAATTTTTTGTCAGTCTTGCCAAGTTACCCCAGACCCCATGTGCTTTTACCTTCTTTATCAGTCTCTCATTTGGGACCATGTCAAAAGCTTTGCTGAAATCCATATAAACTACATCAACTGCACTGCCACCATCTATACATTGGATCACCTTGCCCAGTGAACCTGGACAGGCTTCTCACAGGACTTATAGCCCACATCAAACCTCCTAACTAAAGACTTCCTGGTGTCCTTTTGGAGAGTGCTTCTTTTGACTGCCATGAGAGCACACCCCAGGCGAGCTATCCATAGAAGATTCACTTTGATACATGAGTGTTAAGCATTCTGACTGCAAAATTAGCCCAACTTAATTGTGACTTGTCACAATGGTTTGGTGGTTTGGCGTATCCGTTCAAATGAGCACCTGTGGCTTGCGGTTTGGTCATGCCATTTGATCTTCTGAAGTTTCTGAAAGCAGGTCAAATGAAAGTGGTTAAAGCTTCTTGGCACGAAGGTAGTACGCAAGTCATTACTAACATACAAAGCACATAATAAGCAGGACTATTCATCTAAGACTTTCAAGTTGATAGGCAGACTTATTCCTTTTTGTTTCCACATTGAAGTTCAAAATCTCTTAAAATTTATGTCTTATTTGCCAATTCTTGCATGTATCTTCAAAATAGATTGCCCATAGAGCAGAGGTTCATTTAAGGTGGCTAGTAATTCCAAAGTCCCTAGAGTTTTTAAATTTGAAAACTACCTACCTTTTAACATTATTTCTTTCTTTCTGTTTGTCGTGAGAACTGGTGGTTCCTTGCCGATTTGTGAACGATTCACTTTGACAGCTTCTAGCCCTGTTCTGAGCAGTACATAGTTGGAGTGAGATATGTATTGTGCCCAAGTAGAATCCAAACAGTTGCCAGTCAGTATTAATTCCACTCTTCCTTTTGTTATGCTCCTTAAAAGCTAATGATTTAAGCAATCTTTTATCTTCTCTTCATCTTCTCTTCATCTGTTTTGATATTGATACAAGTGCCAGGTGTTGCTTAATAATGTTTCTGTGGAAGACTAACAAGTGTCCTGGAGCTAATTCCCTGCATCCTGGGTCTTAAAATAAGTGGTTGATATGGGTATAACCATTCAAAATTCCCCTTCTTAAAAGCTACCAGTGGATTGGAAAACCACAAACATGATACCTCGATTCAAGAAAGGAAGGGGTCTAGAAGCAGGAAATTATGGGCTGCTTAGTTGGATATTTGTGATTGGAAAAATGCCAGAATTCATTAGCAAGGATAACAGGACATTTCAAAAAATCATATTGCAATCAAGCAACACCAGCAGGAAAACAAAGTATTTGACAAATTGTAACCACCAAACCTGTAAAGGAAAATCAGTCCATATAGTGATTTCCAAGGTGGTCACTAAAGTGTCACATTACAGTTTATGACACAAGGTAAGAATTCAAGTGTTAGAGGTAAAATGTTAGAGCATTGACTAACAGTAAACAGTGTGTCTATGATAAATGAGTATATTTCAGTTTGGTTCACTATAGTGAGATTCCCCAGGGATCATTACTACTGCCTTAACTATTTACAATCCACATTAATTAACTGGGTGAAGAAACAATGTAGCTGCATTTGCTGATGCTACTAAAATCAGGTGAGAAACCTTGCTGTGAGAAGAATATTTAAGAAAAAACATTTTAACTTTTGTCAGTTTTAAAGACAAGAGACATGATCTGTTTCTGTGATACCTACTCCAATTTCTACCTTGAGATATTTTATAACTCCAGTATAAGAATATGAAGAGTAAGTCTGCATTCAGTAAACCTTGTCTGCATTTAAAACCTCTCCGCAATTTTGATGGTATTGGACTGGGTTTTGCATAAGATGTGCTGGACGGTTCCCCAATGAGTTGTAAATTAGTGGAAATGACTAATCTGGAGTTGGGAACCTTTTGACAGTAAAGTATTAAGTGTTATCAGACTTGCATTTTATACTGAAATGATATGTGATTTGTTTGTGTTAATTCAGTGATTAATGATAGGGCTTTGATCTGAAAATGTAAATGGCCATTGAAGTGAACTGAACAGCATTGTGGAAATGTTCACACCTTGGAACCTGTTCTCTACAGCAGAAATTGATTTTGTGTTCTCTCCAGACCGGGTGCTCCGGTTTCCTCCCACAGTCCGAAAAGATGTGCAGGGTCAGGTGAATTGGCCATGCTAAATTGCCCGTAGTGTTAGGTAAGGGGTAAATGTAGGGGTATGGGTGGGTTTCGCTTCGGCGGGTCGGTGTGGACTTGTTGGGCCGAAGGGCCTGTTTCTACACTGTAATGTAATCTAATCTAATCTAATCTAATGTGTGGGTGACTGAACAATTTCAAAAATCAAATGTACAGTGTTCTAATATTTGAAGAGTTCTTCCAGGTTCCACTGGGTACAGAACCAATGAACCCTACAATAACATGAGCAAATCTTTGAAATGTTCATAAAATTATCCCTCAAGCAGAGCCACTCATAATGACTTGGAAAGTCTAATTCTCTTAACACCTCTTAAGCTTCAAGTAATATTCAAGTAAACAGAGGTGCATTGAAAAACCACTTCAAAGAAAGATAGAGTTATAACATGTTCACATGGCACAAAAATTGCAAGTGTTGTGGACTGGAAGGAGGATAGTGGTAAACTACAGGAGGAAGTGAACAAGACTAGATACATAGGTTAGTGGGTTAGACAGAGATGTGGTAAATGTAGTTTAATGTGGAGAATTTCAATTTGAGGCATTTTTGTAGATAGAATGAAGGAGGGCAATATGGGTGGAGAATAGGTATAATTCTACTGTATAAATTGAGGAATAGAGTAGGAAGTAAGAAAGTTATGATAAACCCAAGTGAAACAGTGATTCATCCTCAACTGGAATATAGTGTCTAATCTTGACACCACATTTCAAGAAAGATGTAAATCTTTTCTGCAACCTCTCCAGTGCTTTTCAGCAAGTGGTTCTGGAGATGAGGGATTTTAGTTGCTATTCTCAGACAAGGTTCTCCTTAGAAAAGGGGATGTTGAGAGAAGTTTTGAGATAGCTATTCATAATCATGTCTGGATGAGAGATGGAGAGAAATTTTCCCATTGACAAATGGTTTGGGAACCAGAAAATGCTGATTTGATGTGATTGGCCAAATAACAAAAGGCACAGTGAGGTAAAACCTGTTTTACTCCGAGTCATTCCAATCTGGAGTTGCTGGCTAGCGGGTGGAGCAGACTAATTGTGGCTTCCCAATGGGAATTGGGAACTTCACGTGAATGGGGAAAAAAATGCAAGGACGTGGGGAAAAGGCAGGGATGTGGGACTTGGAGGGCCAAGTGAATTTTATTTGGGATTCTAACCATTCCAGTACTCTCTTCAATGATATTTAGACTCAGCAATTGTATTTCCAGCCAGCTCGTCAGCTCTCTGTACTCCTTTTGCCTATTGTGTATTCTTGTGAAACATTTACAATCAAGTGCCACTCAAAAAAAAACAAAGGAGTGCGGATGCTGGAAATCAAAAATCAGCAGGTCTGGCAGTGTGTGTGGAGAGGCAGCAGAGTTAATGTTTCAGGACCAGCAACCCTTGTTCAGAACTGATTTTCTTTTCAATCAAGTTATTTTATTTTCTTCTTGTAACTTTCAGGGCTGGAAAAAAGGAGTGGTTTTTGTAAATGGAATGAATTTAGGCCGTTACTGGGATATAGGGCCACAACAGACGCTATACTTACCAGCACCTTGGCTACAACATGGCAGTAATGAGGTAAGAAGCCAGAATATCCAGCCATTGGAATCCATTATATTTTCATTCCTCTAGATTGGTAACAGTTGCAACGGTCACAAGAAAATTTTTTTTGGATCAAATTCACCCTTTGTGCAGTAGTTCTGACAGTACAGCTAACTGGGCTTCCATATTGCCTTATTCCATATTAGAGCAGAAATGATGGGGGAGCTGTTCCAAAGAACCCTGAACTATAGTTTCTGAGCAATTAAGCAAAATTTCAACGTAAGAATTTTAAAAAAATAAAAATCCAAAATTCGGTTACATGCTAGTGTTTTGAATGAAGCTCTCCTCTCAGCATTCTATCTTCCTTACTTCATTTTCTAACATTGTTTCATACCTTTCCCTACAGGATTATTTTTGACACCAAAAACAAGTCAACTTATTTGTGAATGAAAAATGCAGTGTTTAGTGACAGCAGGTGATAAATAATAATCATTGTTAATCTTGAACAAACCCAATGTGGACTTTAAACGATGATCTCTGACAATAGGAAGGTTTGGAGTTGACTGCACCATAACTCCTGTCACCTTTTGAGTTAGATGCCTAGGTTTAAGGTTTAAGCCCTCACCTATGATCAAAATTCATCATTTAGGCTGATACTTGTGTGGTATTCTATTCTCTGAAGTGTTAATTTTCAGATCAGCATCAAAACATAGTACTTTTTCCTACAGGGGGCGGGGGTTACACAATACATCAATTTAGACCATCCACAGCATTTTATGACTGTGAGCAGACTAGTTATTAGCTCATGGAAGAGCTACAGACTTTGTTTTGTATTTTTTGGGGGAGGGTCGTGTGTAGTCAATGGCTAGGTGCAACTTATATACATTCCTCTGGGATTTAAACTGATCCTTCTTTCTTCTGTCACTGGCACTGTTAAATCATCAAGGCAGCTCTGGATGGCACAGCATCTCATGGCAGCATTTTGTTAAAAAGTAACAGTTTTATGTTTTTCTAAGTTACCATTGTACTGTAAATTTGCACCAGAGCCCCCTTACCTTTTTCATTTGTAATTATGATTTGACATCTTTCCCTTTTTAAATTAGATTGTAATTTTTGAAGAGAGCAATGCTGGAAGAACAGTTGAGTTTTTAAACAAACCTGACTTGGGGCCAGCTCAACATGTCTGAAGCTGAGAACAGAGAACTTTCCTTGACTACTTCTCATTAGCTTTTTGGTGGAAGAGAGCATTCATTTGTACCATGTCTGATCAGCACCACATTCAAGCTTTGGAATAAAGTCTTCATTGAAAAGTACCAGAATAACGCGAGTATCACTTGGATTGATCTATTACAGAATTGTATAAAGGTTTTAAGAATTAAAATTACGCTGATTAGAAGTGTAGAAATGCTTGACACAGTGTTTGAAATCTCCTTTCCCACTGTTTTAGCAAAGTGGTTAATATGTTTGAAGTAATTGTGTTGCAGCTTTGCTGAATTAGGGGTCAGAAGAATTGCAAATAGGTGTGTTTTATGTAATCTGTGTTATTAATCCATTTTGGGACTGAAATGTGCAAAATTAATTTTTATAATCTCACTGAAATTCATTTCATTTGTTTTTTAAAAATTCTCATTCGATATCATATTTAAATAAGCGCTGAAAATGTGTTGCTGGAAAAGCGCAGCAGGTCAGGCAGCATCCAAAGAGCAGGAGAATCGACGTTTCGGGCATGAGCCCTTCTTCAGGAATGGAGAAAGTGTGCCAAGCAGGCTAAGATAAAAGGTAGGAGGAGGGACTTGAGGGAGGGGCGTTGGAAGTGCGATAGGTGGAAGGAGGTTAAGGTGAGGGTGATAGGCCTGAGTGAGGGTGGGGGCAGAGAGGTCAGGAAGAAGACTGCAGGTTAGGAAGGCGGTGCTCAGTTTGAGGGTTGGGACTGAGACAAGGTGAGGGGAGGGGAAATGAGGAAACTGGAGAAATCTGAGTTCATCCCTTGTGGTTGGAGGGTTCCTAGGTGGAAGATGAGGCGCTCTTTCTCCAGGCGTCGTGTTGCTATGGTCTGGCGATGGAGGAGTCCTAGGACCTGCATGTCCTTGGTGGAGTGGGAGGGGGAGGAGGGTCGAGGAGCTGGGGGAGGTGGGGGTGGGACGTACCGAGGGTCAGGGAGCTGGGTGGGGTTGGGGGAGGATGTACTGAGGGTCGGGGAGCTGGGTGGGGGTGGGGGTGGGACTTACTGAGGATCAGGGAGCTGGTGGGGGGACTTACCGAGGGTCGGGGAGCTGGGGGTGGGACGTACCGAGGGTCGGGGAGCGTCGATTCCCCTGCTCCTTGGACGCTGCGCTTTTCCAGCAACACATTTTCAGCTCTAATCTCCAGCATCTGCAGTCCTCACTTTCTCCTATCATATTTAAATAACCTGACATTTGGATGAGTTCCCCATCTAGTGACCTTTTATATTTTATAAAATGGTGTGAAATATCAAACATGCATAAGAACTAGGAACAGGGTCAGCAATTCAGTCCCTCAAGCCTGTTCCACTATTCAGTATGATTGTGGTTAATCTGGGGTCATTAATGTTAAATTCTTTTTTGTTTACTTGGAAAAAATTAACAATGCCCTCCTGTGTCTTACAGAAGTATTTCCTTGCAGTGAGTTGGTAAAACTACCCTTTATATCTAGTAGGAGCAGATAGCTATCCTGCAACTCTGACCTTAGTGCCACAGGTTTTTCTATCCGCGGGAGTTGTTAATGTTTTGATGACTAACTAACGAGAGAGCACTTAGTCAAATAGCTGCTTTCAACTTTGTGCAAATTCAGTGATGGCAGCTTGTGTTGAAAACACTTTGTGATGTCGGTGAAAAGTCCCAAAATGCTTGTAGGAGAATAATTAGACAAAGATTTGAATCCAAATTGAAGAAATGGGGAATTACGTGACAGAATCTGACTGGATAAGTATGAGTAGCATCAGGGTGAGGGCAAGATTAGAGTGGTGGTGGAAATGCACAGCAAGTCAGGCAGCATCCGAGGAGCAGGAAAGTCAACATTTCAGGCAAAAGCCTGAAGGCAAGTCCATTGAGTTGAACAGCAGAGGAGAAGCTTTGGGGAGAAGGTGATGCACTAGGGAGAACAAGAAGAAATACTGCACCTTGGTCACTTTTACAAAATATATAATTAAAATGTTCCTAATTAAAAACTGTCCTCCATTTGATTTGATTTGATTTATTTTCATGTGTATTTATTACAAATACAGTGAAAAGTCTTGTTCAGCAGGTTTGGATTTTCCTTCCCATTAACTTGTCATCTTCCTCTTCAACTTGCTCTCTATTCCTCCCTTGAACTTGTATTCTCCGCTGCCTCAATTGCTTCTGCTAAAACATGTCATCCTCGTGCTTTACATGCACCTCTCAAATCTAAGTGCTTAATTTGTAAGCTCTCAAAACTTCTGTATTTGCAAATTTCATATTGTCTCAAAACACTGTGACAAGGGAACCTTACAAATTTTGCACAATTGAATAAAAGTTTGAGGTTAAAAATAAAGACCAGTCACCTCTTCTTGTTGTTAGTGTGTTTAATTTGCTCTAATTTTGCTTTTTACGTTTTGTTGCAAACTATTTCCAATTGCTCCTTGAATCAATGACAGGGGTTAAAAAGGGAAAGTCTCCTTTGAAGCTAATTGACCACAACCCTCATCAGCCTTTGTGAAGGATAGGGGCAAGAGTCAGCGGACGATATCCTTCCAGGTTAGCTCCTTCAAATGTCTGGAAGATGTCACATTCATCCCTGTTTTCTGTTGAGTAATTGGCTGTGTTCCATAATTTAGCTTAGCTGCAGAAAGACTGAGAAAAGTGCAGTTGACCTTTGAGTTCTAAAGACCTTTATTGATTCTGTAGACAGAGCTAAGGAACTTCAAGATGGTTAAATTTATCCCTATTAGTTGGTGGTTACAAAATAAAGCCTCTCATTTAAAACCTGTCTACTTACAACACACAACTTTCAGATCTATATAATTAAGGTGGGGCAAACAAGAGGATAAGAAATCAAGTACAGAATTCTAAAAGTTTAATTGTTACCACTTAGGAATCCCAAATATTTAAGAACTGACCACCTCAAGGAATGGGAGAAGACAGAATATTTGATTTACTTTTGTTGTTATTTCCTGGAATATGGCCTTTGCTGGCAACATCATCATGTGGTACCTATCTGAATTGTCCCATAGAAAGGGGTTAGCTGCCATCTTAGCTGTTGCTGTTAGGAAGGAATGGTCTTAAGTTCCAAGTCAGGATGGTGTGTAGCTTGGAGACAAACTTGCATGGGGTAGTGTTTCCATGCATCTGCTGTCCTCGTCATTCTAGGTTGTAAGGGCTTCAGGTTTGAAAAGTGTAGTCAAAGGAGACTTGGTGCATTGTATTTTGTACACTGCTGCATCAGTGTATTGAATGAGTGGTTGAATGTTCAATGTAATGGATGGGCTGACATTCGTTTTCACCATGGCAGTTAGAATCACTGGCTAGGCCAACATTTATTGTCCATTCCTAATTGTCCTGGAGACAATAATTCTAAACTATCTTCTTGAGTTTCTGCAATCTGTGATGTAGGTATACTGACAGGTCCTGGTAAGGAAGGAAGTTCCAGGATTTTGACCTAGTGACAGTGAAAGGATAATATAATTTCAAGTTAGGATGGTGTGTGGTTTGGTAGGGACTTACCAGCTTGTCTGTTCCCTTCCATCTGATGCCCTTGTCCTTTCAGGAAGGAGAGGTTGCAGGTCTGAGTGTGGAAGAAACTTGAGTTGCTGTAGTGCATCTTGTTGACTGTGCATTGCTGTCACTCTGGGTCAGTGGTGTAGAGTGTGAATGTTGAAAATGATGGATGATATGCCAGTCATGTGCTTTGCAACAAATGGTATCAGGTTCTAAGAGTATTGTTGAAATTTGTATGCATCCAGGTAAAAACAATGACTGCAGATGCTGGAAACCAGATTTTGGATTAGTGGTGCTGGAAGAGCACAGCAGTTCAGGCAGCATCCGAGGAGCAGCAAAATCAACGTTTCGGGCAAAAACCCTTCATCAGGAATAAATGCAGAGAGCCTGAAGCGTGGAGAGATAAGCTAGAGGAGGGTGGGGGTGGGGAGAAGGTAGCATAGAGTACAATGGGTGAGTCGGGAGGGGATGAAGTTGATAGGTCAGGGAGGAGGGTGGAGTGGATAGGTGGAAAAGAAGATAGGGAGGAAGGACAAGTCATGGGGACAGTGCTGAGCTGGAAGTTTGGAACTAGGGTGAGGTGGGGGAAGGGGAAATGAGGAAACTGTTGAAGTCCACATTGATGCCCTGGGGTTGAAGTGTTCCGAGGCGGAAGATGAGGCGTTTTTCCTCCAGGCGTCTGGTGGTGAGGGAGCGGCGGTGAAGGAGGCCCAGGACCTCCATGTCCTCAGCAGAGTGGGAGGGGGAGTTGAAATGTTGGGCCACAGGGCGATGTGTTTGATTGGTGCGGGTGTCCCAGAGATGTTCCCTAAAGCGCTCTGCTAGGAGGTGTCCAGTCTCCCCAATGTAGAGGAGACCGCATCGGGAGCAACAGATGCAATAAATTATATTAGTGGATGTCTTGGTAAGGGAAATTGCGATCTCTAAAGAAGGAGGCCACACCAGATGGCCTCCTCCTTTAGAGACTGCAATTTCCCTTCCCACGTGGTTAAAGATGCCCTCCAATGCATCTTGTCCACATCCCGCACCTCTGTCTTCAGACTCCACCCCTCCGACCGTAACAAGGATAGAACACCCCGGTGCTCACCTTCCACCCTACCAACCTTCGCATAAACCAAATCATCCGCCGACATTTCTGCCACCTCCAAAAAGACCCCACCACCAGGGATATATTTCCCTCCCCACCCCTCTCCGCCTTCCGCAAAGACCGTTCCCTCCATGACTACCTGGTCAGGTCCACGCCCCCCTACAACCCACCCTCCCATCCTGGTACCTTCCCCTGCCACCGCAGGAACTGCAAAACCTGCGCCCACACCTCCTCCCTCACCTCCAAGGCCCTAAAGGAGCCTTCCACGTCCATCAACGTTTTACCTGCACATCCACTAATATAATTTATTGCATCATGACTTGTCCTACCTGCCTATCTTCTTTTCCATCTATCCACTCCACCCTCTCCTCCCTGACCTATCACCTTCATCCCCTCCCCCACTCACCTATTGTACTCCATGCCACACTCTCCCCACCCCCACCCTCCTCTAGCTTATCTCTCCACGCTTCAGGCTCTCTGCCTTTATTCCTGATGAAGGGCTTTTGCCCGAAACGTTGATTTTGCTGCACCCCGAAAGCTGCCTGAACTGCTGTGCTCTTCCAGCACCACTAATCCAAAATTTGTATGCATCCAGGCATGCAGAGAGCATTCCGATATATTTAGCCACCAAATACACGGCAGTCATTAAGGTGACGAGGTGTGTTGACCACAGAATTACTAGCATCTGACTTGCATTGCAGCCGCAGTATTTAGGTAGCTGGCAGTGTTTAATTCCTGGTGTGTAATAACCCCCGGGTGAATTGAATTGGCTGAATTCAACATCTATAATGCTAGGGACCTTAGGATGAAGCCAAGACAGATCATCCACTTTGCACTTCTGGCTGAAGATGGGTGTAAATGCCTCAGACTTGTTTTTTGCATAGAACTGCTAGTTCTCACCATCATTGACGGTGGGGATATTTGAGGACCCTTCTCTTCGGCTTTGGTCCACCAACATTCAACTGGCAGGAAGATTTGCTAGAGCTGCTCGGGAGGACTTAAACTAGTAAGGTGAGGGTGGGACCCAGGGCGATAGTGAGCAAAGAGGTCAATCTGAATCTGGTACAGTTCAGAGCAGAAGTGAGTCAAACTGTCAGAGCCGGCAGGGACAAAGCAGAGAACAAGGTAGGACTGATAAACTCATTTCAATGCAAGGGACCTAACAGGGAAGGCAGATGAACTGAGGGCATGGTTAGGAACATGGGACTAACAATTACAGAAACATGGCTCAGGGATGGACAGGACTGGCAGCTCCAGTCCTGGCAGTTCCAGGAAGGATAAAAAGGGAGGCAAGAGAGAAGGAGGAGTGGCATTTTTGATAAGGGATAGCATTACAGCTGTACTGAGGAAGGATATTCCTGGAAATTTATTTGGGCGGAACTGAGAAATGAGAAAGGGATGATTACCTTATTGGGATTGTGTTATAGACCCCTAATAGTCAGAGGGAAATTGAGAAACAAATTTATAAGGAGATCTCCATTATCCATAAGAATAATAGGGTGGTTATGGTAGGGGATTTTAACTTAGACTGGGAATGCCATAGTGTGAAGGGTTTAGATGGAGAGAAATTTAAGTGTGTACAAGAAAATTTTCTGATGCAATATATGGATCTATCTACTACAGAAGGTGCAAAACTTGATCTACCCTTGGGAAACAAGGCAGGGCAGGTGACTGAGGTGTCAATGGGAGACCACTTTGGGGCCAGCGACCATAATTCTGTTAGTTTTAAAATAGTGATGGAAAAGGACAGACCAGGTCTAAAAGTTGAAATTCTAAATTGGAGGAAGGCCAATTTTGACAGTATTATACAAGAACTTTCAAAAGCTGATTGGGGGCAGATTTCGCAGGTAAAGGGATGGCTGGAAAATAGGAAGCCTTCAGAAATTAAATAACAAGAATCCAGAGAAAGTATATTCCTGTCAGGGTGAAAGGGAAGGCTGGTACATGTAGGGAATGTTGGATGACTAAAGAAATTGAGGGTTCGGTTAAGAAAAAGAAGGAAGCATATGTCAGGTATAAAGACAGGATAGATCGAGTGAATCCTTAGAGTACAAAGGCAGTAGGAGTATACTTAAGAAAGGAGGGCAAAAAGGGGACATGAGATAGCTTTGGCAAATAGTTAAGGAGAATCCAAAGAGTTTTTACAAATACATTTAAGGACAAAAGGGTAACTAGGGAGAGAATAGGACCCCTCAAAGATCAGCAAGGCAGCCGTTGTGTGGAGTCGCAGGAGATGGGGGCGATACTAAATGAGTATTTTGCATCAATATTTACTGTGGAAGAGAATATGGAAGATATAGAGTGTAAGGAAATAGATGGTGACATCATGAAAAATGTCCATATTACAGAGGAGGAAGTACTGGATATCTTAAAATGCGTAAAAGTTGATAAATCCCCAGCACCTGATCAGGTGTACCCTAGAATTCTGTGGGAAGCTAGGGAAGTGATTGTTGGGCCTCTTGCTGAGATATGTGTATCATTGAAAGTCACAGGGGAGGTGTGAGAAAACTGGAGGTTGGCTAATGTGGTGCCACTGTTTAAGAAGGGCGGTAAGGACAAGCCAGGGAACTATAGACTGGTCAGCCTGGCGTCGGTGGTGAGCAAGGTGTTGGAGGGAAACATGAGGGACAGGATGTACATTTATTTGGAAAGGCAAGGACTGATTAGGGATAGTCAACATGGCTTTGTGCATAGGAAATAATGTCTTTCAAACTTGATTGAGTTTGTTGAAGAAGTAACAAAGAGGATTGATGAGTGCAGAGCAGTAGATGTGATTTGTACGGATTTCAGTAAGGCGTTCAACAAGGTTCCCTATGGGAGACTGGTGAGCAAAGTTAGAACTCATGGAATACAAGGAGAACAAGCCATTTAAATATGGAATGGCTCAAAGGTAGAAGACAGGGTGGTGGTGGAAGGTTGTTTTTCCAGACTGGAGGTCTGTAACCAGTGAAGTACCACAAGAATCGATGCTGGGTCCACTACTTTTCACCATTCATATAAATGATTTGGATGTGAGCATTGAGGTATAGTTAATAAGTTTGCAGATGACACCAAAATTGGAGGTGTAGTGGACAGTGAAGAAGGTTACTTCAGATTACAACAGGATGTTTTTCAGATGGGCCAATGGGCTGAGAAGTGGCAGATGAAGTTTAATTTAGATAAATGCAAGGTGCTGCATTTTGGGAAAGCAAATCTTAGCTGGACTTATACACTTAATGATAAGGTCCGAGGGAGTGTTGCTGAACAAAGAGACCTTGGAGTGCAGTTTCATAGCTCCTTGAAAGTGGAGTCACAGGTAGTTAGGATAGTGAAGAAGGTGTTTGGTATGCTTTCCTTTATTGGTCAGAATATTGAATACAGGAGTTAGGAGGTCATGTTGCGGCTGTTGGACATTGGTTATGACACTGTTGGAATATTGCGTGCAATTCTGGCCTCCTTCCTATTGGAAAGATGTTATGAAACTTGAAAGGGTTCAGAAAAGATTTACAAGGATGATGCCAGGGTTGGAGGATTTGAGCTGTAGGGAGACGTTGAACAGGCTGGGGCTGTTTTCCCTGGAATGTTTGAGACTGAGCGGTGACATTATAGGTTTATAAAATTGAGGGGCATAGATAGGATAGATAGGTCTTTTCCCTGGGGTTGGGGGAGTCCAGAATTAGAGGGCATAGGTTTAGGCTAAGAGGGGAAAGATATAAAAGTGACCTAAAGGGCAACCTTTTCACGCAGAGGGTGGTATGTGTATGGAATGAGCTGCCAGAGGGAGTGGTGGAGGCTGGTACAATTGCAACATTTAAAAGGCATCTGGATGAGTATATGAATAGGAAGGTTTTGGAGGGATGTGGGCCAAGTGCTGGCATTGGGATGAGATGGGGTTGGGATATCTGGTCGGCATGGACGAGTTGGACCGAAGGGTCTGTTTCCATGCTGTACATCTCTATGACTCTATGAACTGAGTAGTTGTGGGATCACTTAGCCCTGTGCAAGGTTTGAATCAGTTTCATTTCGTTCATTTTCAGTCATTTGTCAAAGCAAAAGGGAACCACATGCAGAGGCAAGCTGCACTATAAGCAAGATAGTGCCAGCCTTTGGGTGACATATTGGCTGTGCCTGTGAAAACTCTGGGAATAATGTAATGTATATGTTGTAGTGTTTTATATAATATTTGGAGACATTTGTATCCCACCAGAGTCAATTTTACATTTCAAGCTGATAAGATAGGCTCTCCTTCCATACACATGAAAAAAAGTCAAATGATTGTTTATTTTTATCACTATTATCCTGTTCTATAGTTTTAAATCAATCACTGACCAAGAGGAATAGTCATTGGCTCCTTCCTGGTGATCAGCTGGTGAGAGATCCTCGACAGAGTAGACCATTCATTTCTGAAAAGCTTTATAAACAGGGCATGTTTCAACTGGGTTGCTTGGAATTAAGTTACCCAGAGGATGTTTCAAATTGTTCTTAATTGCTACAATTGCACTGTCAATTATATTATTATGGTTTTTAAAAGCACTATTAAAAGTGTACCATATTGTATGTAGAGAGTAGCAAATCTAAGGCAATAGATAGGATGTTGGAACTTTTCTTGGGCATGTGGACCAACACAGTCACTAGCACTGTGTCAGTCTTTCAACATTGATGAGCTGACCTTGTATTTCATCCAATGAACTGGAGCATGCCTGTTAATTGGAAAGACAGTTTGGATAACAGCTGCTCAAGGGAATTATTTTGAGGTAGTCTGTAACAATGTGCCTGAATATCCAGGACTTGTTGCCACCAACGATTCGTTTATGTTGAAGCAAACAGCTGTAGCGGAAGCTGTATGTCTGCAATTGGTTGAATAACCATTCAATGTGGTATGGCATGCCCCATCGTCAGGATGACAATACGCACATTTTGTGATAAGTTATACTGCTAGCTGCAGATCTTGAAGCACAGAGTGCATACTGTCTGTCTGTCTGGTTATGGTTCACACCCATGACCGATGCCTAACTATTTCTTAATTGCATGAGTGGAAGATAGATCAGTTCTCTGAAGTTGGGTTAACACCAAGGTGATCAGCTGGAAACAAACAGTGACTTGCCTCAGCAATCCATTGGTAGAGACCCTCCTACTGTAGAATATCACTCGTGCCAGCAGATAGCATACTTGGTTTAACATTTCATCCAAAGGACTTCACCTTGATTCGGCTCACCATCACCCCTTCTCGAGGCCAGCAATGGAAACGCAATAATGTCAATTCCCCACAAGTGAATTTAAAAAGGTCTGGAGAGTTACTAATATCGAGTTCAAGCCAACAACTGTTGAGTCAAAGCTGAGATTTTCAACGATGGATTAATCTGGATACATCGTCCTGCATAAAGAAGCCAATTAATATGTCAGAATAAACCTGGCAATGAATACACTGGAAATCTGGTGCTATCACTTTGACACAGACATGTTATAGAGTCATACAGCATAGATACAGACCCCTCAGTCCAACCAGTCCATGCTGACCATAATCCCAAACTAAACTAGACCCATCTGTGCGCACTTGGCCCATATCTATCCGAATGTTTTTTATTCATGTACTTATCCAAATGTCTTTTAAATATTGTAACTGTACCTGCATCGATCATTTCCTCTGGAAGTTCTTTCAAAACGTGAACCACTCTCCATCTAAAAAAAAAATTGCCCCATATCTTTTTAAAATCTTTCTCCTGTCACCTTAAAAACACGCCTCCAGTATTAAAATCCCTCATCCTAGGGTAATGTCACCTACAATTCACCTTATCTATTCCACTCATGATGTAATAAACCTCTATAAGGTCAGTCCTAAATCCCCTCCATTTCAATGAAGAAGGTCCGAGTCCATCTGGTCTGTCCTTACAAGTAAAACCCTCCAATTCTGACGACATTCTGGTAGCTCTCTTCTGAATACACTCCGGCTTAATAATATCCTTCCTATAACAGGGTGAACAGAACTGGCATCACGGTACACCAATATTCTCTACAACCTCAACATGACTTGCCAACTCATATACTCAAAGGTCTGAACAATGAAGGCAAGTATGTTAAATGCCTTAATTACCCTGTCTACATGTGAAACAAACTTTGAAGAATTATGTGTATGAACCCATAGATCTCTCTGATCTACAACACTACCCACGGCCCCACTTTTAATTGTATAAGTCCTTGTTTGTTTTATCAAAATGCAATACCTCATATTTATCCAAATTAAACTCCATCTGCCACTCAGTCCATTGATCCAACTGATCAAGGTCTCTTTTCAATCTTAGTTAACCTTCTTCATTGTCGACTATGCCGCCAGTTTTGGTGTTATTCGCAAACTTAATAACATTGCCTACTCTATTCTCATCTAAATCATTTCTGTCTCACATGAAACACATTTCGGATCCAATTGGCAAACTCACCATGAACCCCATGTGATCTAACTTTTCAAATTAGTCTACCATGTGGAACCTTATCAAAGGCTTTACTGAAGTCCAAGTAAACAATATCTACCATTCTGCCCTTATCAATCTTGGTCATAGAGAAATAGATGTGCAGTATGGAAACAGATCCTAGAGTCCAGCTAGTCCATACTGACCAGATATTCTAAATTAATCGAGTTAAATTTGCCAGCACTTTTAAGTTTGCGAGACACAATTTGCCTCTCTCAAAACCATACTGACTCTACCTAGGCATTCTTTGTCTCTCCAAATGCATATAAATCCTATCTTTCAGATTCACCTCCAACAACATACCCATCACCAAGGTCTATAGTTCCCAGGCTTCTCCTTGCATCCCTTCTTAAACAAAGGCACAACGTCTTTGGGCAGCACGGGAGCTATAGTTGATTCTTAACTGTACTTTGTAAATTTAGGGATGGGCATTAAATGTTGGTCTAGCCAGTAATGCCCACATCCCATGAACAAATAAAACAAAATTTAAGGCAGCCATCACAGGGCTGCATAATGGTTCAGTGGTTTTCACTGCTACCTCACAACACAAGGACCTGGATTTGTTTCCAGCCTCGGGCAACTGTGTGGAGTTTGCACATTCTCCCTGTGTCTGCCTGGATTTCCTCTGGGTGCTCTGGTTTCCTCCCACAGGGCAAAGATGTGCAGGTTAGGTGGATTGGCCATGCTAAATTGCCCATAGTATTTAGGGAAGTGTAGGTTAGGTGTATTAGTCAGGGGTAAACGTACAGTAATAGATAGGGGAATGGGTCTGGGTGGGATACTCTTTGGAGGGTCGGTGTAGGTTTGTTGGGCCAAATGGCATGTTTCCACACCGTAATGATTCTATAATTAGGCACAATATTTAGCAAGACGTTCCCCATGGTAGGCTCATTCAGAAAGTAAGGAGGCATGGGGATACAGGGAAATTTGGCTGTCTGGACACAGAATTGGCTGGCATATTGAAGACAGAGGTGATAGTTGATAGAAAGTATTCTACCTGGGACTCTGTGACCAGTGGTGTTCCGCAGGGATTTATTCTGAGACCTCTGCACTTCGTGAGTTTTATAAATGACTTGGATGAAGAAGTGGAAGGGTGAGTTAGTGGAGTTGTGGTTAGTATGGAGGACTGTTGTAGGTTGCAAGGGGACATTGATAGGATGGAGAACTGGGCTGAGAAGTGTAAGATGGAGTTCAACCTGGAAAAATGTGAAGTGATTCATTTTGGAAGGGCGAATTTGAATACGGGGTTAAAGGCAGGATTCTTGGCAGTGTGGAGGAACAGGGGGATCTTGGGTCCATATCCATAGATCCCTCAAAGTTGCCACCCAAGTTGATAGGGTTGTCAGGAAGGCATATGGTGTGTTGGCTTTCATTATCAAGGAGCTTGCGTTTAAGAGCCGTGAGGTTATGCTGAAGCTCTTTAGAGCCCTGTTTAAACCACACTTGAAATATTGTGTTCAGCCCTGGTCGCCTCATTGTAGGAAGGATGTGGAAGTTTTAGAGAGGGTGCAGAGGAGATTTACCAGGATGCTGCCTGAACTGGAGCCTTATGAAGAAAGGTTGAGGAAGCTAGGGCTTTTCTCATTGGAGCGAAGAAGGGTGAGAGGGGACTTGTTAGAGGTGTACAAGATGATGAGAGACATAGATAGAGTGAATAGCCAGAAACTTTTCTCAAGGGCAGAAATGGCTATCATGAGGGGGCATAGTTTTAATGTGATTGGAGGAAGGTTTAGCAGAGATGTCAGAGCTTGGTTCTTCACACAAAGAATGGTGGGTGCATGGAATGCACTGCCAGCCATGATAGTAGAGTCAGATACATTCGGGTCATTTAAGCGACTCTTGGATAGGCACATGGATGTTAGGAAAATGAAAGGTGTGTAGGTTAGTTTGATCTTAGAGTAGAATAAAAGGTCAGCACAACATTGAAGGCCAAAAGGCCTGTATTGTATTGTTCTATGCTTTATGTTCCATTAACCACTCTCCAATCATCCAGCATCTCACCTATAGTTATAGATGATAGAAATATTTCCACAAGCGGTCCCACAATTTCGTCCCTAACTTCCCACAACATCCTGGCATACACTAGAATCATACAGATATACAACACAGAAACATACCCTTCAGTCCAACATGTCTATGCTGATCAGGTATCCTAAATTAATCTAGTCCCATTTACCAACATTTTTCCCGTACCTATCTAAACCTTCTTATTCATGTACCCATCCAGATGCTTTTAAATGTTGCAATTGTACCAGCTTCCACCACTTCCTCTGGCAGCTCAGTCCATACAAGCAAAACCCTCTGCGAGAAAAACATTGCCCCTTAAATCCCTTGTAAATCTTCCCCTTCTCATCTTAAGCCTATGGTCTCTAGTTTGGACTCCCCTACCCTGAGGAAAAGACCTTGAATATTCACGCAGTCTATGCCCCTCATGATTTTATAAACTTCTGTAAGATCACCCCTCAGCGACACTCCAAGGAAAATAGTCCCCATTTTCTCTATTTAGCCTTTCTCTGTAGCTCAAACCCTCCTACCCTGGCAATATACTTGTAAATCTTTTCTGAACACTTTGAAGTTTCACAACATCTTCCACTAAATCCCGGAGATTTATCCACCTTTATATTTTCTAAGACTTCCAGCTCTTCCTCTCACGTAATGTTTTCAAAACATGTTCTCAGGGCAAAGCAGGACACAGCACCAGTCTTTATCAACAATCACACCAGACAACTAGACTTTCAACTTTTTTTTATTTGGGATTCTCTCTTGCTAAAATGACATTGAGGGATTGTGTGCAATCAACAGTACATTAACATGCAAAAACAAAAAGTGCAACTGTCACAGGGACTGAAAATGTTACGATCTATGTAAAAAAAAAATCAAATACATTTATTACACAGTGTGAAAGAAAAATCATTCCAATGTTAGGACAACCTTCTTAGGATTGTCTTAATGAGTTTAAGATTGTTTAGGAAAAGCAGATTTGGCAGCCTGAGTCAAACTAATCTGAACTATTTATCAGCAGCAGTTCGATGCTGTCACTAAGGACAGCGATCAACTTCTGACTCCGGCATCTGAATGTAAAACTAAAGATAAGCCCGTACTGACTAGTTAAATCTTGATGTTACCGTGTTATGGTCTGATCATTTTTTTTTAATCCTGGTCTTCTGTGCATAATTTTTGTCCTGTCTAATGAATATGCATTCCTACTCTGCCACCTAGTAGTTTTATAAAGTTGTAGTCTTCTTTCTTCATCCCTTGTAATAACATCAAGCCTATCCGAGGTACAAAACAAACACTAAATCAAGTAAACTGTGTTTTTTTATATAGCAAAGCCTTCAGCAAAAATAAATTACTAGCATTAAAATCAGACAAGTCCACCAGAAATGCAATGTGTATTTTGTTTGTTTTTATTGCTGTATTAACCACACCAGGCAATTTGTGAGGCCACTTTTGGAGTATTGTGTGCAGTTTTGGTCTCCTTGTCTAAGGAATGGTTTCACCTGCGCTAAAATAACTAGACTGGCACCCAGGCTGGGGAATTTGTCGCACAAGGAGAGATTGAATAAACTAACCTTACATATTCCTAGAATTTAGACGAATGAAATTCAAGTTGACTCAATTGAAACATTTAAAATTCTTAAGGTACTTGATAGAACAGATGCTGAGAATTCTCTGCTTGAGGAATCTGGAAAAATGGGTCACTGCTTTTAGGAATTGACTGTCAAGGATGGAGATGAGAATGTTCTTCACTCAGAGGATTGTGTATATTTGGAGTTCTCTACCCAGCTAGTTTGAGGATGCTGAGTCATTCAGTATACTCAAGACAGAGGTAAATAGAGTTTGGGGTAATAAGGGAAATGAGGCTGAGGTAGCAGATCAGCCGTGACCTCATCGAATTCTTGACTTTGCTCGAAGTGCCAAAAAGCCTACTCCTCATATTTCATAGGTTCTTAATCATAGTACTGCAGAACGTCGCACTAGATTTTAAAAGGAAAAGATGGTGTAAAGTAAAACAATCAATTCAAATAGAACAATTTGAAGCTCTTGCAAAAAAAGGGGCTGATAAAGAATGCATTTGGAATAACCTTCTGACTGTAACAAGTTTTGATTATTAACTTCAAATACTTCAAGATATAAGATGGGAGTTTTCTTAATGTCAGCCTAAAGGTTTGGAAAGGGGAAAATGAATATATTACTGGAGAGTTCTTTTATTGCAGAAGCATTATAGAGGAGAGACACATCTTGCATGGGTCATTGTCATGAATTCACCTAGTTACAGCTGAGTGTCTTACTCTGGGACTCCAAAACAATGTGTTGTTGTATGGGTTATGTAAAGTATACAGTGCATGTTGCAAATATGACATGCAAATTAAAGTTCACGATCTAATACATAAGTGTTAAGTTGGTTGAGAACTTTGTTGAAGGAGAAAGTGGATAACACAAAATCTGTATTTTAAGCTTTACATCTCATTTAGGATTTTGAGAAAGCTACTAAAAAGCCCTCCCCAGATATGGCAGAGGTAATTTTCATGTAATGTGTACTTTCTGGGGTTTGGACAGGTGATATAAATACCTGTTTATTTGAGTGTCTGAATACATTCTATCTGTGATATTTCTCCTGAAGAATTACTTTTCTGTCACAGGTTGAGGGAGCTGTTGTTCTTCCTCACTCCTGCACTTGTTCTCATCATCATAGCTCACCGACTACAAAAAACAGAATGTTGGAATTGGTTTGAATTGTTTGCACTATACGTGTTCAGAATGGCATCAAGAAGAACTTTTTCTGGATGTAATTGATGCAAGTATCCGAGTAATTCTAATGCCAAATCTGGTTTCGCATCAGCAACTATAAATCCTGTTTCTAAATTGCCAGCTGGAAGGGGCAAGTTAACACAAATCAGTCTCAGCTAATGGATTCAGGCATGCAACATCAATTGCCTGAGCTGCTTTTGAAGAAGGATGTGAATGCAATCTTGCACTTGTGCAAACTGTAAACAGAAATGCAGCCATTGTGTGTTTTATGGAAAGGAGAACAGTATTGGTACTGTGTAGGAATTGGCCTTTTGAATCATCCAGCTGTAACCTTGTGAGCACTGAGGATAATTAAGCTGCATGTTGTATACTGTGTGTTGGTGAATCACAATCCCGAACCATGCTAACTGGCTTCTGCTGCATTTTAGAATTTAATCCATCTACCTTGAACATTGTTGAGATTGAGCATCCTTAATGTAACTCTTATACAGATAGTAACATATCAGAAGGTGGATTTGTCATGCACCTGCAGCATTTTCTGTTTTTTTATATCAAATGCGATTTCTGTAGTATGCATAGTTGAGACAGATGACAAAAGACATTAACACTATATTAAATGGAGAATCTGTGACCTGCAGATCAATCTCTGGCCTGGTCTGTACAGAAAATGAGTTCAATAAAATGCTACTCAGGATAATTTTCAAACCCATTTTCTCCACATGCCACCTGGCATTTGTCCTGCCAGGGATCATAAACAATCATCAACAGAGACACATGAACTGTAGGGAATCCTGTAAATGGCTTAGATTGAAATAACTCACTGACCTTTAAAAATAATCACACAGAATATTAATCCAGCCTCACAACTCTCAAAACTTTGCTCAGTGGTATTCTACATTTATCTCACTGGTCCCGACAGCATCATGTCCCGAGTGTATTTGTGTCTGTAGGGGCAAAAGTAAGGAAATGCGATTGAAGTAGAAAACTTGGATTCAAGAGTCAGTAATGGGTATACATGAGATCTGCAAAATCCTTTCATCTATGGCGTAAATTATATAATTCTAGCCCTTCTATATTTAGCTATTTGCAAGGTGGTTCTCAACAACAGAATTGAAAGAGATGAGTTTCAACAGAGTAAACAGCTTTTCCTTTCCTTTTATTATGTTCTTATTCAGCTGGGAGTCTGTCAGTCACATCCATCATTCAATGTGGAGAAATATTCTTCAGCCCGTTGGACGCATATCAAGTTTCATTGCTTTTCTACTTGTTTTACCCTCTCCCATCCCATCCTACAATCACAAGCAAATAACTGTTTACTTTGACTGTAATAATGTTTTGTGACATTTTTATCAAACTTCCTCACAGTGTTCTTTCATTTGAATATTAAATCCAGTTCCGTGACACTCTCCTCATAAATCTGAGCTCTATGTTCAGCTCTTTTCTAAACTTCAAAGGTGGAGCATCCAGAACTGCACACAGCATTCAAAGTGTAAATCTTGCCAATGCTTTGCAAAGTTAAGATAATGTTTTACAATTAATGATCAAGTCCTGTCCAGCTATTAGCCTTGTTGGTAACAAGAACATGGCATTGCCACTGAATTCTCTGTAGTCTCTTCCTTTTTCACTTTTGCTACTGGATACAATTTATCAATTGTTAAGATTCTGTCTTTTTTATGTTCTAACCTGCTTTTATTTGTAACATAACTATATCTGATATGTTAGTCAAAGGATAACGGGACATACCAGGCCATTACATAATTACATTGAGCCATTCTGAACTAAGCAACAGAAGTGTCTTCATTGAGTAAAAGTGATTGGCAAACTAGCATTAATGTTATTTGGAGCATCTAACCAGTCCTCAATGTCACTGGTGCTAATGTGTGCATTATTACTGGGTCACTTTTGTTTCTGGCAAAAGTAACAGTACTTTCGCTATTAATACATTAAAAATACAGTGCAACTATTTTGGTGTCTTTGATAAGACAGTCAACTTGTTAGCAAGAAAACAATCACAAACTAGAAGAGTGATTTTAAATATATACTGTTGTGGAAGGATTGGAAATTAAGCAGATTCCCTTAATGAAAATAACATTTCTTTCAGACACAAAAATGACACCATTAATGTGTTTGCAGATTCTTCCTCTGGATATCTCCTATACCTTGAGAGTTATTGAGAGCTATAGAGTAGTACTGAACCTTGCTTTTGGAGAACGATTGTTCAGTGATGTCTTTTTCTGTGCTGTGGATTACTTCAGGCCCCATTTTTTTGTCAGTGGTATTGAAACTATGTAGGAGAGTAGCTAATTGTTGGCTTTGGTACATGTCTTAATTATACATGCTTCACTTTCTCTGGAATTTGTCTATACAATGGCAATAACATGTTTAGTAACTTAACCATATCTGCCCTGTCACAGGGGCTGCATATATATTCCAGTATGTATGAATTACAGGGTAACATATGGTGTTAACCAAGAAATTTTTCTTTTTTAAACAAAAGAAGGATTTCATTAAACCATTTTCTTAAATTATAAATAGAAATAAATTAAACAGCAGATATTAGCAAACAGTAGTGTGTTAGATAACTTTAGTTAATTCTTCAGTAAGCATGTAAAACAAGAATAAATCGATCAGTTTTACGAAGAGGATAGAAGAAAAAGCTGTAACTTGTCAAGTGCTGAGGATTACATTAATAAAATTGTGCTTCACATTTTCAAATTTAATGACACAGCATTGTCTGTAGCGTGTTATGTTTGTCCAGACGCTGCTCTAACTCCCCAGGAGGTGTGTAAACATCAGTTATTGTAATTTCATCCTGAGGCTCTACCCACATACAGATTCATTTAGGACACAAGATGTTTGCCTATCTTAATTACTTGCACAATTCATAGACCATGCAGTCCAAAGTTTTTGATTTCCTATCACACACAGCACCTTTCGGTCAATGTAATAAACCTATGCACTGTGTAATTGTTCCGCAGAATGATACACGCAATTAGGGATTATTTGGCACAAGTAATTATTTGCTGGCCAAGAATGGCTCTATCTTGATGAATGGATGTGAAATATCACTTTAATAAAGATTGTTTACTATTAGTGATTTGTTTGCTTGTTCTTTATATTGTATCCTATAAAGAATTTTTGTTTTTAAGATATAGCATTTAGAATGAGAGTCAACCAATTTTATAATATATGGTTCCAGTGGGTAATACAGTCTTTAGAAGAAAACTTGTAATGTGGATATTGCTGGCAGGGTAGGCATTTATTACCCATTTCTTGTTACTATGAGAAGGTCGTGGCAAGCCAACTGAATAGTTTAGTTGGAAGGCAGTAAAAGGCAATAAAATATCAATCACATTATTGTGGGAATGGAATAACACTCAGGTCAGATGAGGTGAGGATGGATTCATAATGCAGGATGAACCAATCCTCATTGAGCTATTATAGCTCTTTCATTCTCCTAATGGTAAAGATATTACAATCAATTTCTTCTGAATTGATGGTACTAATCTGAATTACCTTTTCCACAGATACTTCTTTCTCTTAAAAATTTCCTTCTGATTTTCTGCCAATATTCCTTTCGTCCTGAAGAAATGATTTCCTGCTGGGATATCATTTCAAAGTTATCAACTCTTTGCTACCTTGACCAAATGTTGGTTGCCCATGCATGTGGACTCGATTTGAAAAGCAACTCAGCTATCAATGAGCACACACCAGATTGTTAAATAGTGATACAGAATAGATTAGATTACTTACAGTGTGGAAACAGGCCCTTCGGCCCAACAAGTCCACACCGACCCGCCGAAGCGCAAACCACCCATACCCCTACCTTTACCCCTTTAACCTATCACTACGGGCAATTTAGCATGGCCAATTCACCTGACCCGCACATCTTTGGACTGTGGGAGGAAACCGGAGCACCCGGAGGAAACCCACGCAGACACGGGGAGAATGTGCAAACTCCACACAGTCAGTCGCCTGAGTCGGGAATTGAACCCGGGTCTACAGGCGCTGTGAGGCAGCAGTGCTAACCACTGGGCCACCGTGCCGCCCAAATTCTGGTTGAATTTGTTTTTTTGCTCTTTGGCCGAAGGCCTGAAGTCAATTGTAATACTGACATTGCTATTCCGACAGAGATTAAATGACATAGCATGACTCTAACCAACATCTTTCCTGGTCAACAGAATTTATTGATTGACTCATCAGCTGGTGGAGGCAGGAGGGAAAGCTATTTTTAACCAATTTTCAGCTTCCTGAGAATATAAGCTTTGCGGTAATGTAATATATTTCTTTCCACGCGAAAGCTTATTCTCTCTAAGTTAGTAAAAATCTTGTGAAAAAGCCATGGTTTAAAAAGTGAAGAAATTCTGAAACAGAGAGATGGCAGAAAATACTCCACAAAAGAATGTATTGCCATAAAGACTTTACCTCATCCATTATTGCCTAAATGTAAGAGTCTGAATATAAATGGCTGAACCTTGATAAGACCTACTTCATTCAACACGATTATAATCAAGTACAATATAGGTCTTCCTCGTATAATGGGTATTGGTTATGACTGTTTGATAATCCATATAACCTTTTTATTGTAGGGCACTCAGTTATGTTACAACAAAAGGGCTTTGCTGTCGCTGATCTTGTAAAGGTACATTTGGATAGCTGAGAAACTAGAAGTTAGAAAATTGTAATAAAGCAATCTGTGATTCAAGGATTTATTGTGCCCTTCCTTATTGTTTATTATTTTGACTGAATGGACTGAGATTCCTCGTTTTCATTCAGGAAAGTAATCTTTGAACTTGGAAATGGGCTATTGTTGATGTATTTCTGAAGCATTAGTTATGATGAAATATTTTTATGTGCTACTGGCCTTATATTGCCTCTGGGCAGTACAGTTCAAATAAGTTGCATTCCACTAATATGTTAAAGTGCTCTGTTTTAACACAACAATATGATGAGGAAGAAGATCCTTTATGAATGGGGTTCTGCTGACTAGAAAAGAAGGTTTTAGTTCGAGTAAACAGCCTGCACTAACATAAGTTGCAATCAAAATCGAGTGCAACCTTCTTTTCAAGCATGACCAGAGATTTCGCACTGAAGCTGAAAGCTTGACTAACACAGGTTAGGCAATGCACAAGTTTTGCAATACTTGAGGGAAGGACTGGTTTATAGTGACAGCGTAACAGATGATTTTCGAACTCTAATTCCCAGTGGGCATCCTGGCCTGCCAAGAGTCTGGTTTGGAGCTATAAGCGGATGTGGAATTTGATTTTCTAATGATTGAAATCAATGGTATGAATACTATGAACTTACTTCTCATCGGCCCTGTCATCAGGTCAGGTTCCATTTTGGCAGCACAACATTGAAAGTATCTCTTAAATGCACTTTACGACTGTCCATTAAAAAGAAGAACTTGAAAGAAACCTTTTGATGTACAGCTCATGGTCAACATTCCATAAGAATACGGGAAATAGGAATAGGAGTACATCACTAAGCCCCTCGAATCTATTCCATTAATTAACAACATCATGGCTGATCTTCTAATTCAACAACATTTTTCAGCACTAACACCATTTTCCTACATTATCCCCATATCCCTATTATTTTAGGTCTAGAAATCTATTGATCTACCTCATATATATGCAATGACTGAGCCTTCACAGCCCTCTAGGGTAGAAAATTCCAAAGATTCATGACCCTCTGAGTAAATTCCTTCTCATCTCAATCCTAAATGGCCTACTTTTCACTCAGAGATCCTCTCCCCAATTCCAGACCACCACAGGCACAGTCAATCTCCTTAAGACCATATTCAAACACTAGGAATTATTTTGAAGCACAATTGTTGTTACATAGATCACTAGTTCACTCAGTCAGCAAACAGCAAGAAGGGGCAAGCAGAAATGAAATGCATCACATGGTGTATTAACATCCATCTGAGTCACTGCCCCAGGAAGAAAAGACACTGAATGAAAGTCTCACTAAAACCCAGAACCTTCAACAGTGCAAGACTCCTTCAGTATTGCAAAGAAGTGTCTACACTCTTAAGTGCTTTGCTCCACAGTTGGTGTTTCAACATACCAGTTCAACTCACAATCAAGAATGCCACCACTAAGCCAAGCTAACATTACAAGATGTCTTTGGCTTCTCTCTGCTGAAAATAATGCATAAACACAGGGATATGTGATTTGAAACATTTTTACATCTGAACTGATTGATTCTGCATTTTTTATGCTTTATCTTTCACACATAGATACTGAGAATGCTTCACCTGGAATCTGGCTTCATGCAGAGAAGCTGCTGCATTCATTCAAAGATATACTGATGGAGGAATTTTCCTTATATAAGACCATAAGACATAGGAGTGGAAGTTAGGCCATTCGGCCCATAACTTTCAGCTAGACTAACCATAATCAGTGCTCTAGGATTATTGAAACTGGATGAATTTCAGAATAAACAGGGAGAAACCCACTTAATTCATGGTCACATAAGCAAACCACATACAATTAGTAAGTCGTGATGGAACTGAAATCACACTGTCATAATTGTTATCAAATTATCAACCTCTTTATGATATAGGACCAAAGAATTTAGCACATGAGCTGATATGTTTATTACTAATTATCAACTTAAAAATCTGAAAATCCTTGTGACCAGAATTTCTTTCTTCATTCAGAATCCATTTTGCAGATCTCCATGGGCATTAACAACTTTAGAGCCTCAATTTAAATATTCACAAAAGTATTTGAAGCAAACAAATTTGCAGCAATTCCAACCTTGGACCCATTTGCTACACTCATTACAGGGCATCTTTTGTATGGTTCCGTTCACTAATTTTAACTGAACAAAGGCACACAAAAATTCTGCTACACACCGACAGTATTAAAGATTCTGAGGTGCCCTTGGTGAACTTTCTGATGTTTGTTTTTCTGAGCTAGTTCTGCTGATCGAGGCAATATTACTACACAGTTATAATGACATTGCAACCTCAAGAGTACATTGAACGAAATGTTCTCCATGCAAGGTACTAGGAAAGGAATTCAACTTTGAAATGAACATAACAAAATGTCAAGGAATTTGAACTCATGAATATGAAGGAACCAACGTTGGATGAATGAAACACTTCTGGTATGAGTGTCCTGAACTGAAAGTTAAGTATGTCACAAGTCAGAGACAAATGGAACATCTATGAATATTAGAAACTTGAGATAGCAGGTAGCCAGTGTGTAAGGAGAATTTAAAGAGTTAACACTGTAGGTGGGACTCTTCATTAGATCTGAAATCAGTTCCAAAACTGCATCATATTTGAAGCTTCTCTTCCTGCTAATGATCACATTGCTACTTTCAGCACGTTTTCTTTATTTATTGTTCGTCTTGGCTTGGATGTATTCGGAGTCCTTCTCTGTGCTATAATTATGCAATAACCTTAAATTAGGATCCTTTTGCACTGAGCAAGGTGACCTAGGCAGTTCCCATCAGCCATCTTTCCATAAGTGCAGTAGATACAATCTAACTAAACCTGAATCTTCTGATATCTTGGCTTACGTACCTAAATCTGTGTCTTCCATAATTTTCAATCACTCACAAATGGCAGTAAAAATGAAGTCATCCAACAATAGTTAGGTCCACTTAATAAAAAGCATTGCTCTACCTGTCTACATGTATCACATTTAGTAAATATGGCCTTTGTCAATAAAATCTTTGATGCATTCCTTTTAAATGTAGATGACTCAGCTGGGCTGAAAAACGAATCTCATTCGTAAACTGTTATTTTACTAACCTGATCCAGTGGGATAAACTGGCTAAGTACCTCTCATACTGCAATGATCTTACAACTATGAACATGTATTATTGGAACCAAGCTTAAGGTGGACCACCTGATGAAAGAGCCCTTGCAAAAAAGGATGAACACTACAAATTGACAGTGTTACACACTTCGTGGTAAAGTCGAGTCAATGTCCATGTGTCTAAATGAAGTACATTATTCATACACTTAAAGAATAAACAAATAGGTGCAGGCTCACGAGGTATGTAAACCAGAACATTCCATTCCTTAGGTCTTTTCAGGTAAATGGTAGAAAAGGTTCATTGCAGCACCTCACAATTACGGCCCAATCCTCTTCACTGCTTCTCTATATCTTTTGTAGAGAGCTTTTTAAGGCCAGTATTGATTTCTGGTTTGGTATTCACACTGAGTGCATGCATCTTCCTTTTCCCATGCAACAAAATGCATTGCAATGGAGCCACCTTACTCACACATACAAAGGAACCTATCCTTATCATAAGTCACAGAGCCTTGTTAAATGACGTCACAGAACACATTCTCTAATTATTATAGTTCATTTGTCAGAAGTTTCTTCTGTGCTTTGTCCATTTAATTATCTGGTGACATGACCTGTCCTTTGTCTTGTCACATAAGTACACAATCTACATTGTTGCTTTTCCAAAAGGTAGAACCACAACCATTTTATCCATTGTACGTGTGGTGAGAGAATGGAGCAATCAGCTTGTAGCCAGGTTTAAGGTCAATTTCTCTGCAAGAAAAAAAATGTCAGAGAGGTTGAAAGCAAATACCCATGAATTTGCTTCAAATATTAATTAATATGTTGAATGAAAAAGTTAATGAAGTTAAAAATCACACAACACCAGGTTATAGTCCAACAGGTTTAATTGGAAGTACTAGCTTTCAGAGCTTTGCTCCTTCATCAGGTGGTTGTCACTTAATAAAGGTGCAACTACCTGATGAAGGAGCAGCACTCCAAAAGCTAGTGCTTCCAATTAAACCTGTTGGACTATAACCTGGTGTTGCGTGATTTTTTAACTTTGTACACCCCAGTCCAACACCGGCATCTCCAAATCATGACAAAAAAGGTTAATGTTAGTTCTCACCAAGTAAATCTTGTTACAATTATATAAAAATGTGTATTAGCAATGTTAAAATTCCATCATATGATTTAATACGTGGGACTTGAATTGAGATGATTTTGAAAAGGAACTAAAAACACTGGCTTAAAATGATTACAGATATTACCTGACCACTCAAGTGGCTCCATTTCAGGAAATCAGCGTGGATTAGACACGAGACAGCCAAACTGAGATTAACAATTTGTGTTAAGGCAATGAAATCAGCCAACAAAAGGCCTTCATCTCTACCTCATATTACATCTTCAACAGAATTTTCATGTTGGTGCTGAAACCTCACTGACAACTAGAAAGCCTAAAAACATAACTGCTGAATTAAGGGAATAAACAAATAAAGTTCTATTCTAAAAACCTTTGTCAGACAAGAAAAATTAACCAATAGGACGCAGCACAAAAGACTGATGACTGTCCCTGCACTGAATATAGGAGTTGGGAGGTCATGTTGCAGCTGTACAGAACATTGGTTAGACCACATTTGGAATACTGCATGTAACTTTGGTCTCCCTGCTATAGGAAAGACATTGTGAAACTTGCTGGATTTCAGAAAAGATTTACAAGGATGTTGCCAGGGTTGGAAGGTTTGAGCTATAGATTGGAGGCTGAGGGGTGACCTTAAAGAGGTTTATAAAATCATGAGGAGCATGGATGGGGTGAATAGCCAAGGTCTTTTCCCCAGGGAAGGGGAGTCCAACACAAGAGGGCATAGGTTTAGGGTGAGAGGGAAAAGATTTCAAAGGGACCTAAGGGGAAACTTTTCATGCAGAGGCTGTGCATGTATGGAATGAGCTGCCAGAGGAAGTGATAGAGGCTTTTACAATTACAATATTTAAAAGATATCTGGATGGGTATATGAATAGGAAGACTTTAGAGGGATATGGGCCAAATGCTGGGAAATGGGACTAAATTAATTTAGGATATCTGGTCACCATGGAATAGTTAGACTGAAGAGTGTGTTTCTGTGCTATACATCTTTATGACTACGATTCTATGTGCATTCAAATCCCTTCTCTGCTACAGAATTCTGTAATCTCTTTCCTTTTAAATAAGTTCCTGTTTTTCCAATCTTCCTGCCAAAGTGGACAAATCACATTTTCTTACTTTATAGCCTATCTATCAATGTTTTACCCATTTATTTGAGGTATCTATATCCTTTTGTAAATGTATTCTACCCTCCTCTCAAAATGCTTTCATACATGGAACAAACAGAGAAATTCATCAGGTCTGGCAGCATCTGTGGAAAAAGACTCTTCTTTAGATTTCCAACATCCACAGTATTCAATTTTTATTTGGGTGTTTAATTCAGTGCCACTACTCTTCTTGGTATGTCAACCTTGATGAGATTCTGGTCTTCCCTCTGACGGGATTTCCGTTTAAATCCTCCAGCTTGTTCCTCTTCATTGCTTTCAATCTCCCTCTGGTCATAACAGTCTCAAAGCATTAATTCTGCTTCTCTCTCCACAGATGCTGCCAGACCACTGAACTTCAACAGCACTTTCTGCTTTTATTTTAGATTACCAGCATTTGCTGTATTATTTTTATTGCTTTCCTGTTTCTGTATTGGCAAGACATTTGTAAATGAGGAATTAGTTTATTTCTAATTGTTGAAAGACTCATTATAATTTTGGATAACTCTATTATGTCTTCCTTTAATTATCTCCATGCTAAAGAAAACAATCAGGTTGTAAAGTTGCTCGCTGAGCTGGTAGATTTGTTCTCAGATGTTTCACCACCAGGCTAGGTAACATAATCAGTGAGCCTCCAGTGAAGCGCTGGTGTTCTGTCCCACTTACTATTTATCTGTCTCGCTTCGTTGTGGTGGATCATATCATTTCTGGTTCTTTTTCTGAGAGGTTGGTAAATGAGGTCTGAAACAATATATTTGTTAATGGAGTTCCGGTTTGAATGCCATGCATGTCTTTGCATAGCCTGTCCCAGGATGGATGTATTGTCCAGTTGAACTGGTTTCCCTCTTTGTTTGTGTGTATGGATACTAGTGACCTATATTCAACTACAGGAGCAATCACCCCAACATCCACAAACGGAGCTGCATCAGGACATTATTTAAACAAGCCACAACACACTGCAGCACCCACGAACTAAGAGAAGCTGAGAAAAAACACCTGTCCAATGTATTCAGGAACAATGGGTGCCTGATAAGTGTCGTCTGCCAATTCCAACACAAAAACCTAAACAGGAAGACACAGCATTCCCAGAGACTCTAGCCATCCTGCATTTACGTTAAAGACATCTCAGACATGATGAATAGACTACTCCGGCCACCAGGCATCATGGTAGCCCAGAAACCTAACACCCCACTGAAACAGCTCCTGTTTAAAGGATTTAAAGGACCCTGTACCAACAACCAGCAGAACAAACATCATATACAAAATATCCTGCAAGGACTGCAACAAACATTACATTGGACAGATGGGCAGGAAATTTGCTACTAATATACATGAGCACCAACTAGTAACCAAAAGATATGACCAACTATCACTGGTATCCATGCACACAGATGAAGAGGGACATCAATTCGACTGGGACAATGCATCCATCCTGGGACAGGCTAAACAAAGACACGCACAGGAATTCCTAAAGGCCTGGCATTCAAACCGGAACTCCATTAACAAGCATATTGATTTGGACTTCATTTACCAACCTCTCAGAAAAAGAACAGGAAGTGATATCACCCACCACAATGAGGTGAGACAGATAAATAGTAAGTGGGACAGAACACCAGTGCTTCACTGGAGGCTCACTGATGATGTTACCTAGCCTGGTGGTGAAATGTCTGAGAACAAACACATCAGCTCAGTGAGCAAACTTACAACCTGATCCACAACATGAGCTACAAATTTTCTCCAAAATTGTAAAGAGAACATTTTCAGATGCTCCAATCTCTGGCTGCCATTGAATTTCTACATCCCTGGCATCATCTGGTAAAGCTCTTCCTGGCTTTGTCATTCTTCGTAAAGTATGGTTTCAGAACTGTCCAGAGTTCTCCTGCTCAGAGCTAAGCAGTGAATTTAAAGACTAAGCATGGATGGCTTCCTTGTTCATGTTTTCACTGTAACACTACAACTCCAACTTTTCTGTTCTTTTCATTAGTTTTACCAACTTGCCTTGCCTTTTACAAGGATTTGTGAATTTTTACCTGTGCATTTATATTTCCACGTTCGGATCTGTGAAGCCTTTTTTGCCTTCATTCACCAGTACAGGTTTCTCAGTCCTTGTGTGCCAAACTAGAATCTATGGGAAGAAAACAATATGGAGGTCAGAATAGACTCCATAATAACACAAAGCCCAATAGAAAATCTTGCTTTGAAGCACTGAGTTTGATGCCTTCTCCTAATCAAAATCGTGTGGAAGTGTTGGAATGTGCCAACAGTGTGGGTTGCAAAAACTAAGTTGTGTATTTTCTCTTTGAAACATTGTGCAGGTTTCTGGACATGAGGGATCCATTTAAAATGAAGCTTCATTTGTCTTCTGAAAAAGCAAAGGCAATACAGTCCTAAAATCATACAACCCATTGTCTCTGTGACAGCTCTTTGAGAGAACTTTCCAATTAGTCTCACTTCTCTACTCTTTTCTCATAGCCTTGACAATTTCTCCTTTGCAAGTGTGAATCCAATTCCCTTTTGGAAATTATCATTCAAGATGTTTCCACAACCCCTTCAGGCAATGCATTCTAGATCATAACAACTCACTGCATAATTTATTTTTTAGCTCATTCTTCCCAATTGTCAATTATCTTCCAACTGTTTCCTTTGGTTAACAACCTTATGATGCATTAATAATAAGCAATTTGTGGAATAATTTGACATTATTAGGTCACCAGCATTACTTAGTGAGATCCAATAAGGTACATTGTCTTCCATGTATCAATGGTTTGATACAACAACCTGCTGTACCAACGTGATTTGCCATACAGTGATAGATTACGGGTTCTTGTAATTGCCTGGACACCCAAAGGAGGTATTATGTGCAGGCAAATCTTTTCCTCTGCGCCCCTGAAGACATAGATACTCAAAACCAAGAAACTTTGTGATCTTTGAGCATACAGTAACAAAAGGCCACATGTGAAACCTATTGGAGTTTGTCAACTCTTTTTCTCTGGGAAAATTTCATTTTTGTTTTCATTGCAGCAACTCTGTAATCTAATAAAGAAATAACTTTTGTTTTGAAACAACATACGCACGACCATTCAGCAGCTCTTAGCCTTTGCTATCAAAAGAAAACATGCAGCCCCGTCATCAATAGCCTAATGCAAATGAATTATTAAAGGTTTGCATCCAATATATCAATACGATAACTAAGCTACCCCATCTTTTAAACAAGACTTTCAGCTGAGTCGATCCCATAATATTATTTTGAAGATGACCACATTTGTAATCCTTAGTGTCTTGGCTATTATCTATCCCTCAATTAACCTCAGTGAAACAGATTATTTGGTCTTTGTCATATCCCTTTTTGTATGAGTTTGCTTTGCAGAAATTGATGGCTATTACTCTTTCTTTCTATCACTTAAAGTCACTGTCACACATCTTTCATTTGAATGTCAATGATGTTTTGGGGTGTTTTAGGGTGTATTTGGACTTGTTGTAGCAGGGCTATTCTGGCTTGAACTAAACCGAACACGGAAGAAAAGTAAATTACTAAAATTATACAATTATGGGAAATGTGTGTGACATCATGTCACAGGATCATACTGTAAAAGGATAAAAGGTTGAAGAGAGAAAAAAAATACACAAAGTCACTGCATCTGTAACAATCTGTAAGATTATATTTAGAAAAAAATGTAAATCTAAATTCCCTGCTAAAGGAAGGATGTGGTGAAACCTGAAAGGATTCTAAAAAGGTTTACAAGGATGTTATTTGGGTTGAAGGGTTTGATCTATAGGGAGAGGGTGAAAAAGCTGGGGTTGTTTTCTCTGGAGTGTTGGAGGCTGAGTGGTGACCTGATAGAGGTTTATAAAATTATGAGGAGCATGGATAGGGTAAATAGACAAGGTCTTTACCCGAGGATGGGGAGTCCAAAACTGGAGGGTATAGGTTTAGGATGAGGAGGGAAGATTTAAAAAGGACCTAAGGGGCAACTTTTTCATGCAGAGTGTTGTGCGTGTATGGAGTGAGCTGCCAAAGGGAGTGATGGAAGCTGGTACAATTACAACATGTAAAAGGTATCTGGATGGGTATATGAATAGGAAAGGTTGAGAGGGATACGGGCCAAATGCTGGCAAATGAGACTAGTTTTATCTTGGATATCTGGTTGGCCTGGGTGAGTTGGACCAAAGAGTCTGTTTCTGTGCTGTAAATCTCTGATTCTATGAACATAAATTAAGATAAATCTCTTGCCCAATATTAGGACTTGAATATCCTATATTCACTTTTTTTAAAATGGGATGTCACTAACTGGTCCAGCACTTATTGCCAATCCCTAACTACCAGAAGGCAGTAGCCAGTCAACCACATTGGTATGGATCTGGAGTCACGTGTAGGCCAGACAGAGTAAGAATAGCAGTTTACTTCCCTCAAGGATATTAGTGAAATAACTTTTTTAAACAATCATTGCATGGTCACTATTAGGCTAACTTTTTATTCCATATTTTTATTGAATTCAAACTCTAACAAGGTGGTATTCAAATACTGGTCCTGATAATGTTAGCCTGTATCTCTGGTTTACTCTTACCTCCCACAGAAATGAGTTATAAATTTATCCATGCATTAGTCTGATTTCTTTTATTGGATAAAAGCCATTGAAAGTGAAAAAAAGTGAATGTGTTTTATTTTTTAAAAAATGTTTCAAAGACTATAAACATAGGACAGGTTAATCAGGATGAAGAAATTGACAAATTTGTGGAGAATCCTTTCTCAGAATGTTCAAGTAAAAGAGTCCTGCAAAACAGGTATCTTTCTCCTGTATGCTGTCGGGGTACACAATGTTCTGGAAATAGAATTGAAGTTCATTTGGAAAATGATTTCGAATATTAAATATTACAGCAGATAAAAAGGAAACCAGGAATGTGATATTGTAGAAAGAGAGCAGATATGAATAATGTCAATTTTAGAATGTATTAATGCCACTAGATTTTAACTGAGCTAAATGGCTTTTTATTCACCAGGGACATACAGAGTAATTTGTTTCTTATTCACAGTGTATGCGCCACCACAGTCTGGACAATTTCACTTTGACAAATTATAATGTGAGGAAAATGAATGTTCCCAGGCTCCTAAACCCAGGAGGTTGGTGCTTTGAACACAGAATTGGAGGAAATATGATACAAACTTTAAAGTATTTGTTGCAGTGGAAAGGTGAGCAAGGGGAAAGGTTTTGTTTGATACTAAAGAGATGGTTGATGATACTGAGGCCATGTTGCTCTGATTTATACTGTGTATGTCATGCTTTAAAGTGGCAGAATGAATCACTGTAGTATTCTGCTGGAAATTACATCATGCATGTGAACAGTAAAAGAATAAATTAAAGCATAACATTTGATATAAATCTTTAAAATCATTAACTTATTTTCCACACATCATCTTTCCCAAAGTCACCATAATCTCTTTTTTCTTCTCTGCAATGATTCTGTCTGTATTGAGATTGGAGAGACAAGCTAGAATTAAATTAGTACAGACATCAGAGAAAGGCAACTTATTGGCTGAACTGACTATGTAGAGAGTGATAAGAATAGCAGTCCATCTTTTGATGAATAAGTAATGTTACAGGCATATGGCATTGTTGGAACCAGTATGCAAAGTTTCCTTTCCAGTATGCTATTTTCCCCTCATTTTTTTCCCCTCTCTCTCTCAAGGCTACTCATTTTGTACTGGAGTCATCCAAAATGCTATTCTTCATTTCTGAACCTACATCTGCTTGCCTATAGGAGGCAACAGTGCTCAATCTCTACTGGTATTCTCAAAGGTGCACTTCCATCAATTGATTTTGGCAATTGGCAATGGAAATCTGACTCAACCTTCCTATCCGTAAACACTGGAGCCAATTGTTGCCTTACTGGCATTGACAGATGAGATCAGGTAACACAGACACACAACCTACCTCCTCTGAGCAGCTCCGTTATTTACTGCCTTAGCTAGGAAAGTGCTCCAAATATTTTCACAGAGGCAACACCTAATGGGTGTTGTAGCCACAGGCAATGTGTGAGTGCAATGTTATTATCTGGAATGTTCATAATTATTGACTTTCTCTGTGATGGGCACTAGCTTCTTTTGGAACTTCTGCATGTATAGTCAATCTGCCAGTAACATAGCAAAACTAAAGCATGATGTCTGAATTGGAACATCTTTTAGTATGAAAGATAACTTTCCAAATGGAGATTAGAGATCATTCATTTTCTGTGCTTCTAATACTGCATTTTCACATGAAACAAAATGTGCAATCTTAGTGCATCTTTGCATGATTGGGCGTACCAGCATTTATTTGATATCACTGTCTCAGTGTTGATAAACAGTGTAAAAAAGGGTCTATTTCCTATCTTCTTCTGTACAATGCATCTTGACTGTTCATTCAGATGGCTCATTATGAGTAAGAATCTTCCACTTGGAAATAGTTCAGTGTTCTTGTGAACTTGCCTGAAACACTGTTTCATAAGCTGAGCCACGAGCTGAGCTCTTCTACTTTTAAGGTTTTCTCTGTTTGCTCAGTTGCTGAGTGGATGTCATTTCTCATACTTACGTTGAGCCTTACGGGTTACCCTTCCCTGTTAGAACTGTTTGGATTGGTATAATATCAGGGTTGCTGCATATTTTATCAGATATCCACAAATATAAATACAATGAACATATTTAGAGCAGACTGTCAATTAAGTGAGGTACAAGTGTTTGACCACAACTTCAGTAAACCAAGTGAGCAAACAGAAACATTCCAACAGATATAGCAGGATATAAGGTTAGGTGGATTGGCCAATTGCTATATTGCCCATAGTGTCTAGGGATGTGCAGGTTAGCCATGGGAAATGCAGGGTTACAGGGATAGAGTACAGTGGGAGTGGGTCTAGGTGGGATGCTCTTCAGAGGGATGGTGTGGACTCGATGGGCTGAATGGCCTGCTTCTGCATTGTAGGGAGTCAATGATTCTATGATAAGCTGTAAGAAATTTCTGCAGGGAATAAAATGTTATGAACAATTAAACTTGAGCTTGACTTGACAGCAGCCCGTATGGCAGCAATAGGAGTTTTCAGAGAAGACAATGGCACAGTGAAGAGAATAAACCATGTAATTTTCTGCAGAAGTTTAAAGCAACCCAGTGTTTGGCTGCAATCATCTCCTTTGTTTCAGGTAAATGATAGAAAAATTGACAGGCATTCTAATTACTGATGTATAAGCACCCATTTATCTCCTGCACTTTCTGAAAAATTATATTTTCCTTTATGCCCTACGAAGTGTTGCGAGATTGTACTGTCAAAATTGATGCTCTCACCTTCCAAACATCTGTAGCTTGTCAGCATCATTATTAGATCCTTATAGTTTATTCAAGGAATGCTCGTAACTTAACTTAGCACTGTGTTAATGAAACCCCTTCCACTACCATTTTTCTCTTCATTCTTTCTGTGGGTATTACAGGCAGAACTAGCATTTGTTACCCATCCCTAATTGCCCTTGAACTAAGTGGCTTGCTGCATCATTTCAGCAGCCTGTATGGTCAACTAAATTTTAATGTAGTTGCATATATCAAATTGCCACAAATATATCATTCCATTTTTCTTTATGTTCCTATGGAGCGTTTGGCAATAAATCATGAAAAAACTGGCAGCCTGCGCTTTGACTCTTCCATTTTTCCAAACAAAGTAACTACGTCATCACTGAGACCCGTCCATTATTTCATTAGGAAGGAAAGAATCAGAATATGAACCATCTCATATTTCTTCCTGTGCCCATCCATCTAGCAGCTAACCTAGAAAAGGGAAGATCATGAACTTTAATAAAGCAAACATTCTCAGTTATGGATTTTCGGTATAGAAAATAATGCTGCTGTTTTTGAGCCTACCTAAAAATAGCTTTTTGTAGTCACATGCATGGTGTGCGCTAGTATTTTGGAAGTTAAAATTCTTTAGATTACTTTGCATTGATGACTTTTTAGTATTACATGAGATTAACTATAAATTGATTTAAGGTTTTATTAGATAAATCACCGAGGAAATATTCTGATACTATTAAAAATGATATGAGGTATCTGAGGTACATTAATTGCTAACCAATTATAACACACTTGTCAACTTATGGACCAATAATAATAATTGTTAACTCCATAAACCCCTCATGATAGCACAAATTAATACTACATTTTCTAGACACAGTTGGACTGAACAGCATTGCTTTGAGTGTGAAGATGAATATATAATTGATTTAGCTTTAGTTCAGTGGTAGCATTCTTGCCTAGTGACATGATCATAAGTTCAAATCTCACTCCAATGTCTCAGCATTGTATTCAGGGACTACTATATTATTCAAGGTGCTGGCCAGGACTATCCATTATGTAGTGCTACACGTTTCTGCACAGTCCACCTAAAATTAGCCAAACTTCAGCAAGGATTGCAGAATTGTAAGCACAAATTACAGCTGTTGTAAATTGAGGTTTTTGCTATTTTCACACTAACTTAAAAAAATGCAACATGACCCTACCCACACAACTGACCACTACCCCCACCTCCTGGATCACAATCACTATGATATATTCCCATTAGTCAAACTCTTCTGGGCCCTTGAGGAGGCTTTTAGAGTCATAGAGCTGTACAGCACAGAAACAGACCCTTCAGTCCAAAGCTGATTCGTTTGGGTGCAAGGGGATGTAAAGACACTGATTATGATTCTATGATTCTATAACTTTTCTATGATTGTGTGACTATGAATACCAAAATAACAGCAAATGGTTCTGCACTTCTTTTCTATTTAAAGACGTTTGATGTTGTTCTGGCCTCCTAGACCAGTTATATGACCACTACCCCACCACTTCCCCAAATCCACTTGAGAGTGCAGCTTGACCCTTGGTTTAACAAGTGTATTTGTCACTCAGGACTGGGTAATGTTTCGCTTTAGAACACAATCAATAATCTGGCTCAAAATGTGGCCAAAATTGCAGTACTTTCAGATGCCTGATGCCAAATTACATACATGCTGTTTTCTAGACACTGGGATTAGAAGTACCTAATTGAGCCAAGACCTTACATATCAGGAAATAATCATTAAACAAAACTTAGAAAGAAAAATGTGTACTAATAATTTACTTGATTATGCTGCTTCTTGGCACATTTTAAGTCTGATGTTAAGCAAATGAGTATGAGTGGAAATGTGAGAGAATTTAAGAAAAGTTCTTATCAAAAGTACTGCAATTTTGGCCACATTTTGAGCCAGATTATTGATTGTGTTCATTACCCAGTCCTCACTGACAAATACACTTGTTAAACCAAAGGTCAAGCTGCACGCTCAGATGAATTTGGGGAAGTGGTGGGGTGAAGGTCATGTAACTGATCTAGGAGGCCAGAACGACATCTAATGTTCTGAGACCAAATGGGTTTGAATACCACCTTTGCAGGTGGTGACATTTGAATACATTAAAAATACAGAATTAAAAATAAGGTAACCTAACAGTGACCATACGACCTCTTCATTATCATTAAAACCCATCAGGTTCAGTAATGTCCTTGAGAAGAGAATCTATCATCCTTCATCTGCCCTGACTTACATGTGACTCCTGACCCACAGCAATGTGGTTGTCTCTTAACTGCCCTCTGAGCATGGACAATAAATGCTGGCCTAGTCAGTGATACCCATGTCCCACGAATAAAAAACGAAATAGGAAAATCACATGCCAATATTTAAAAAATAGCAGGTGAGCTCTGCCAGTGTCCTGTCCAATATTTATCATTCAGATATTACTTTAAAAGTTAAATTAACTTGCCTATTATCACATTGCTGTTTGAAGACCTTCATTGTGTGCCAACTGGCTGCTGTGTTTGCCTACAAAACAACAGTGACTATATTTCAATAAATAATCACTTGTTTGTAAAATGCTTTGGATGTCCTTTGGGCAAAAATGGTGCTAAAGTCTTCCTTTGCAAATATACATTCTTTTCTACAACCTCAACAGTAGGTGTGATTTATATATATAGGATCTACCTTAGTGCAATTGGCTGCTTTAGGTTCCAGGTCATTTAGTGTCACCAACTCTCGTAGAAGACTACTTTCTTGATAGCCACCCTTTACTCCACGCAGCTTGAAGTAAGCTTGAGGTCTCTGCAGGATTAATCGAAGGTTTATTGCAAACCCTGCCATATCAATGGCAAATGGTCTGTGTGGATCAAACACTGTTTTCCATCCATAAACTTTTCCCATTGCATTCACTTTTGGAGATTCATAACGGAGTCCACCCACAAAGGCAACAGGCCAGACTGAGACTTTCCTTGTGGCACGCATCTAATGGAAAGTGAGGGAAAAAAAAGTGGTAACATGTTCTGTTCATGGAAATCAAGTCAACAGAATTACCATCAAAATGTATTTAAAAAGTTAGTCCTTTATGTATTTTAATAGCATGTAATATGCAATCAAAACTTCAATCAAAATGAATCTCTATTTAGTTAGCATGATTGGAAGATGTGACTCAAGATCAGAATACTTTCATTTTGGATATGTTTTATCTTCTCTTTAATGTCACAAACCATGTAATATCAGTAAAGATTTTCACATTTGCAGTTATCCAGATGACAATAATTCATTGTATTTATGAACTTTTTTAAATCCATATGCAATACGGGTATCACTGGAAAGGCCAGCATGTGTTGCCCATTCCTAATTGCCCTTGAACTGAAAGAGCCTTTTCAGAGATCAGTACAAAGTGAACCACATTATTCTCAGTCTGGAACTGCATGTAGCACAGATCAGGTGAACATTGCTGATTTCCTTCCCTGAATAAAATATAAATTATCAGGTTACTTTTCCAGATAATTTATGGTGGTTTCATGACACCATTATTGATCATAGCTTTATATACACACATATCAGTTGAATTTAAATTCTGCCATGGTGGGATTTGAGTGCAAAATGACTACTTAAGATAACAGTATTGGTATGAAAATAATTGTAGAAAATACATACACATATACATTAAGTTGCAATGTGATGCAGTCAACATTGTATTTTTTATTATCCTATTTATTTGTTTTTATGTATCTGTAACATAGGCATTTTGCCCTTCCTTGAATTCACTCAGCACTGCTCTACCTCAGTCTTGAAACATTAAATCACAGAATTTATTTGCTTTGCTGGATCTTATATAGGAATCTGTAACAATATGGCAGCAATTGACCTGAGAGCATAATCTTAGAGTAAGGGATTGCCCATCTAAGACAGACATAAGGAGTATTTTTGTTTTCACAAAGGGGAGTGAATTCTTTGGAATTTTCTACCTCAGAGAGCTGTTGAGACTCATTCTTGAAGAATCTTCAATTACTGATTAAAAATCTGTCAATCTGAGTCTTGAAGAATTTTAATTTAAACATAAAACACATAACAAAAGGTGTAAGAAAATGGTTTCATATTTTATGGAAGTGCATTCAGAGGGGACAGGATTTCTGTCCTGTTGCTGGTAAAGTTGAAGTAAGCCCACTTCCTAAAACAAAAGCCTAATTCTGCCGAGTTGTGGCAGGTGACCCAATGTTGATGTCTTTGCTCCAACACATTCTAGTGGATGCCTAACCAGCATTGCAGCTCTACCCACATATGCTTGTATCTGAGGAAGATTTTCCATCGATCCTCATGATTTCTGGGCTTGGAAGAGGTGCCCAGTCTAGAATCTATTCCTTGAACGCCACAAAAACCTGACTTGACCAAACCAACATTCTGTGCAATGGATACTGGCAAACTGTGCATGGGTCAGTCATACTAACAATCTGAGGCAATACAAAACATGAAAGTCACAAATCAAGATTTGAGCATTCCATCTTAATTGACAATCTAAAGCAATACTCAGGGTTAGCCACAATGTTTAATGCTTTGGGGATGAAACCGCACAGAATAGCGGCTTTTCTCTTCATTACAGTTTGTGGAAAATAAAATTACAGGGTATACAATGTGTTGTTGACATGTTTTTGTCCTTGCACATGGTAACCAAGAGCAATTTTGTTTCTGTTATCCCTCTTAATGAGGATCTGCTCTGGCTGTACACAGCAGAAGAGCTCAGAATTCTCCACGTGATCTGACTAGCATTCTCTCCTCAGTTCAAAACACCAAAACTTCCATTTTGTTTTCTGTTTGTGAAATTTGTTGTGTGTAAATAATTCACCTCCTTCACCTTCATAACAACAACTTGCTTTCTGGTCAAGTTTTCATCTTAACCAACTAAGTGATATTCTGCTTCAAGATCTTGATCCAGTTGATTAGAGTTTCACAGTCTAGTTATCCAGTGTAAGGTACTGCAGCTAAAGGGGTGCTACTGCAACTCAATGAAAATCCATTCACTTACACGGAGTTAACATCAGGCTCGAAGATTATCTATTTTGTTGTTTTGAGGAATCCTTACATTATTGAAGGTATATTGTCAAAATATAAATGAGAAGAGTCAATAGGTTCAGCTTTGATGACCAGACTCTCACGAAAGAGCATGATAACTGTCAAAGGTGCAAAGTTAGGTGCAATATTAGTGAAAAACAAATGATGAGAATATGATACATTTGTCACTGTCTCATTACCATATTTATCATTATCCTGGCATTGTGGACCATAAAGCATTGTGATTTATGCAAGCTACATTACATATTGTTATGATCGTAATGGGTTGAACATTGTTTTTCAAGTTGAGGCATAATGGTGCATGTCCTGCTCAAAGTGTAGATGAGCTTGTGAAAGCTAGCCTTACAACTTTATTCCTGACTTGGCTATTGTTTTGAGGTAAAAACTGCATGTCATCATAAAGTAAAAATCATCTGTAATGGGTCAACGCACATCCAAGCTTCATAAAATATATCAAAGAGCTTCTAACTTTCAAATGTTGATATAGATAGCAGATACTGGAATCATAAAGTGGACCCAGAAGATCAGTTTTATGTAGTTGTGTGTGCTTAAAGCACCAATCAGGAATTGCATTCAAGTTAATGCTCCCATGGGATTTTCCATAATGTCCTTATATGTAGACTGCATTTTGCTGTTGTCGGAAAAATGCATTTTGTTCTTTTATTGAGAAACCTAAAGGAATAACAATGGCAATGTAGAGGACATTAACAATGATAAAAGAAAGAGTTGAGATAACAAGGTTAATCAAGAAATAAATTATAGTTTATGTCTAGCTTGAAAATAATAAATCTTAATGAATGTCACTGAAAAAGAACAGTTTCTTAATATTTAGCAGAAAAGTAAAGCAAATGCATTAATTTAACATCAAAGTCAAGGGAGGTATCACAACTCTCTAAGTAGATTATTGTAAAAGCTGTGTAAAATTAAGTTATTTTCAGTAATTGATACCTCTGACCTGAAAAAGCAAGTGAGGAATTAAATTATATTTTGCTTAATTATGGCTGCTTATAAAACAGGTTCTGGAGGGAAGAAGTTATATGGACAGATCAAAAGTAAGGATATTGTTTTATGGTTGCTGTTTGATGACTCAAACTAATACAAAGCCAGGCTAAACATAGGAAATATGTTTTAAGGGAATAAAAGCTTTTACTCAAAGACATAGCTATGTTTTAAAATGGCTTAAGTTTGTAACAAAGTTTGTAATATATACTTGGGAATAGGCTCTCTACTTAGTTTATAATCTTGTGTTTTTTAATTTTCTTAGACGTATTATTTGGGGAATTTGCGATGACAACTAATCACTGGGTGGTGACACCACATTATCTAGGCAGATGAAAAAATGATTCCAACGTATCGTTGTTACAGTCTAGGAGAAGAGAGATAAGCTGATGTAAAAGGTACAAGCTTTAAAAAAAGATTGGAATGTTAATGGATGAATGAGGAGACATTAAGAAGTGGCATCATAAAGATCGACTGTACCTTTAAAGAAAACAGTCAGAAATTAAATATGTTACCTAGCCAATCCTGGATCAACCGGAATGTTTCATGTCATGTTGATACACTAATAAGCCCACTTTTGTTGAAATAGCAAAATCATAGGAACAAGAGTAGAACATTCAGCCCCTTGAACCTTTCCCCCATTCATTGAGATCATGGCTGATCCCTGCCTTTGGTCCATATCCTTTCATGTCTTTGCTTAACAAACATTTATTTTCTCAGATTTAAAATTTGATCCAGCATCCACTGTCTTTTGTGAAAGAGAGTTCCGTATGTCTACCACCCTTTGTGTGTAGAAGTTCTGCCTAACACCTTTTCCAGAATAGTCTCATCTCAATTCTCAGACAATGTCCCCTAGTTCTAGAATCCTCACCCCATGGAAATAGTTTATCTTTATTGACTCTTGTCTTTTCCTGTTAATATTTTGAAAACTTTAATCAAAATCACCTCTTAACCTTAATTTGTATAATCTCTCCTCATAACTCAACCACTGAAGTCCAGATATCATTCTTGTAAATCTATATTGTACTCCCTCTAAGGCCAATATATCGTTCTTGACAAAGGGTCAGTTAGACTCGAAACGTCAGCTCTTTTCTCTCCTTACAGATGCTGCGAGACCTGCTGAGATTTTCCAGCATTTTCTCTTCTGGCTATCGTTCTTAACGGTGTGATGCCTAGATCTATTCAGAGCACTCAAGGTGGGGTTTAACCAGAGTTTGCATTCTTATATTTCTATCCTCTAGATGTAAAGGCCAGCTTTCCATTAGCTGTTTTGATTATTTTCTGTTCATGGTATTTTAAATGCATCTATGCATCAAAACTCCCAAGTTTCTTTGGATATCCACTATATTGAACTTCATACCATCTAGCAAGTACCCTGATCTATTGTTTCTCTGTCCAAATGAATAAAATCAAAATGACAGACATTTTGAATGAACATGTAAGCTATTCTGATTAACTAGAGGTCATTTGGCCCAGCAGAGCTTTCCATCTAGGCAACATATACTATTATTCTAACATGACCCACTATCACATGACTGTAAGCAATGTTAAGTTCATACTGCTGCCTCCCTTGAGACAAATCAAGTATTGTTGATAACATTTCTGTGACCATATGTTTCCTTTCCTAACAGATATCACTCTTGACCCTCTTAGAAATCAACGCTGAATTAGTAACCTGATCTTGGATACCCTTGCATGTATCATTTGTCCTATAGCTTATGGCAGGGTTGTCAGGGCAAGGGCAGGCAGAAGATACTTTCTCAAATTCAGTCTATAGATATTTTATTCTCTCCTGTGGCCCTTTGTTCATTATTAAGGTTCATAATTCATTCTTAAGTTCCACTATTTTGAAGACTGCATCATGTTTCCTTTCAGCCTTTTCTCCAGGAAAATGTGAATTGAATGTCTTGAACTTGATCTACCTACCATTCTCCAGAATGCAACACATACATACACAAAATTATATAACCTGGTTCAGATTGAGATCCAATGGTTTGCAGATGCAACCAGTTGTAATTTGAGTTTATCAATGGATTCATACTGATAGGATATTTTCTGTGTTCAACTCCTCTTTCATGTTGCATACATTTAATTTTTTTATTCATTTATTTGGATGTGGATATCAACAATAAGGCCAGTATCTATTGACTATCCTCAATTGCCCTTGAGAAACTGGTAGTAAGCCAACTTCTTGAACTACAGAAAGCAGCTTGATACAATTTAATGGCTTACTGCAGAGTAAGTAGGAGTCTATTGATGACCAGAGTGACATATAGGTCAAACAGATAAGGACAGCATGTTTTCTCTCCCTTAGGTAATTAATGAATTAGATGATGTTTCTTTCAAATCATTCAGTAGTTTTAGTGTCATGATACTAACATTTTTATCCCAGATCTATTTAATTAACCAAACTTAAATTCCCTAGCTGCCATGTGGCTTTTATAATCTCATCTCTGGACAAATAAAATACTCACTTTCTGGCAATGCCTAAGCATTGTCTACATGTGTCCACATTATTTTACTCCTTCAGTGTAATTGAACCAAGACTCTGTGAAGAGAATCAATAAACTTTACCCTTCTTAACTATCCCTACAACTTCGTATCATCTCCAAACTTAGTTAAACTATTTCACCCATACCCTACTCCATATAATTTACCAATAATTTGATCAGAAAACTCAGGGCAAGTTTGTTAATGTTCCTTAGTTATTTTGTCCCTTCATCAATAGACTTTATCTCTGGATAAAGTGGAATTTGCTCATACTCATTGACAATCCTTACTAGTCTCAGACGTGAAACTTCACTGAATGCCTTTGAAAATTCAAGTAAACTACATTTACTAGATACTGATGTGTAATGTATTTTTAAACCAATGGGCAAATGTGGGAAGACACATAACAATGGCATAAGTGTAAAATGGGAGATATTTTATAAATATGTACAGTTGGTACAGAACCCTTCTCCAGTCATAGAGTCATAGAGATGACAAGGTTTTCTGCCATTATTGTGTGCAGAGAAAATTACTTCTCAGAGTGTGTACACTAGAGAATGCAGCTTATAGGGGATAATCATCTAATTTACACAACAAGACACATGCCAGGTGTACAGCGATTGTTTGCAGCTGAGGGAGAACATGAACAAATAAACACTGGAAATGGATACAGTATGTGTTGCACAACAGACAGGAATATTTAAGTCTGTAAACTGCGGGTTCAGATGATGTTTTTAAACAACTTAACTTCTGCCAAGGCTTGGGACATAATCAGAATCTAAACATGATCCTCGATAGGAGCGAAAGTAACAGAGTAATTGTTATGGGGGACTTTAACTTCCCCAATATTGACTGGGAATACTATAGTTCAAGTAGTTTGGATGGGTCAGATTTTGTTCAATGTGTGCAGAAGGGTTTTCTGACACAATATGTAGACAGGCCAACAAGGGGCGATGCTACATTGGATTTGGTACTGGTGAATTAATCCGGCATGGTGTTAGATTTGGAGGTAGGTGAGCACTTTGCAATAGTGACCATAATTTGGTTATATTTACAATAGCAATAGGCAGGGAACGGCCTGCCTGCGACCGTAATAGACTCGCCGACGCTAAGGGCATTTAAATGGGCGTTGGACATACATATGAATAATAATGGAAAAGTGTAGATTAGATGGGTATCAGATTAATGTCACAGGTTGGCGCATCATCGCGGGCCGAAGGGCCTGTACTGCGCTGTAACGTTCTATGTTTTATGTAAACTCAGGACACAAACTTGTCACTTGTTCTAATTACAATCAGGCAATATTAAGACATTGAGCTTACCTCTTCAAACAACTCTAAACTGTAAGTGTTGTCATCGTCTGCGAAATATATGATCCCTTGCTGCGTGTTGTTTAAATTGAACATTTCCCGAAGCCATCTTAGTGCCAGGTTTCTTTGCATTGTGCCACGTGGGAAACGAGGATCTCGAATATCTCCTCTCAGTTTGTAACTGCGTGGTGTCTCTACATTCAAGTGTGTGTAGTTAAGGCCCGTCTCCTTGAGGAGTTGGGTCACCAGTGTTGTTCTTCTCTGTGCATCCTCCACCACTATCCAGTGGAGATTAGGCACATGTAGTAGGGTGTTAGCAACCCTTGTCAGTTCTGCTTTCTGTACAGGCCTGCTATAAGTTGGAGTGATGACATGAATTGTGGGGAGGATATCCGACCAGGGAGGAGGCCGTGTGTAAACATACTCTGTCCTTATCACCTCCACAATATCCTTATCTGACGGACAATATTCCTTGGAACCTGATGATTGACCAAGATCTCTGCGGTTGCCATTCTCACTCCCATCATCTGAAAAAGGTAATTCATGGTTATGTTTTTGTAAACTTTAAAATGACTGAATACATGAGTTTTTGATAATTCATCTATGTATTTTGTTCACAGCAAAATGTGAACTCAGACTCTACCACTAGATGGCACTCCACATTAAGCCATCCATTAGTTGTGTCATACGTATCATATTTCTGTGCAATATGATATATCACGATTACACTTGTACTTATGTTGCATATTATCAGATCAAAATAAATCAAACCACTTCAGCAAAGGAATTATTTTTGAAATGCAATTCTAAAAGCAATAATAGTAAAATTATTGTTGGTCTGGATATCTGAAAAAGATAAAGTATTGGAGAAACTCAGCAGGTCTCAAGAAGATTCATATTGGAGTCAAAATATTAATTGCTTTTTTTCTTTTGACAGGTAATGCCAGACTTGCTGAATTTCTCCTGCACTTCTTTATTTTATTACTAATAGCAGTAGCTATTCTGGACAAGGGGATGAACATCACTTTTATGTGGTGATATTGACTTGTATATCAGGAGAACTCCATCTTCTTAGTAATAGAATGGGATCTTTAACATCAACCTGAATGACCACATTGGACTTTGCCTTATTGCCCCCACTGTTAAGATGATTGACAGTGAGGAAAAAGGTCTTAGGTTACAGGCGGATCTAGATGGAGAGATCAGGTGGGCAGATCAGTGGCAAACAAAATTTAACCTGATAAGTGTGAGGTGGTGTACTTTGGAAGAGATAGCAAGAGAAGGAACTTCTCAATGAATGGCAGATCAATAAGTATCTCAGAGGAAGCAATGGATCTTGGGTGCTTGTCCACAGATCCCTGAAGGTGACAGGATAGGTCAAGGGATAGTTAAGAAGGCAGGAGAAAGTGAGGTCTGCAGATGCTGGAGATCAAAGTTGAAACTTTATTGCTGGAACAGCACAGCAGGTCAGGCAGCATCCAGGGAACAGGAGATTCGACGTTTCGGGCACAGGCCCTTCTTCGGGCCTGTGCCCGAAACGTCGAATCTCCTGTTCCCTGGATGCTGCCTGACCTGCTGTGCTGTTCCAGCAATAAAGTTTCAACATAGTTAAGAAGGCATACTTGCCTTTATCAATCATGACATAGATTATAAAAGCAGGGAGCTGATAAGAAACATGTTGGTTAGGCCACAGTTGGAATGCTATGTGCAGTCCTGGTCACCACACTCTTGGAAGGATGGAGGTACATTGGAGGGGATGCTGACCGGATTCACTAGGATGTAGCCTGGGATGCTGCAGTTTAGCTATGAAGAGAGGGTGAATAAGCTTCAGTTGTTTTTCTTCAGAGTGGAGAAGGCTGAGAGGGGATTTGACTGAGGTGTATAAGATTACGGGTTGTATAGATTGTCATTACAGACGGTGATAGAAAGCAGCTGTTTTCTTTAGTTGCAGGGTCAATAACAAGTTGGCAGAAATTTAAAGAGAAAGCTGGCAGTTTCAGTGGCCATTTGGAGGAAAATTACTTTCACGCAGAAGGTGATGAAAACCTGGAATGGGGTGGGGGGAGGGGGGAATAGTTGAGGCAGGAAACCTCACAACCTTTAAAAAAATAGGTGGATAAGCACTTGAAATGTCATAACATTCAAGGCCGAGTGCTAGAAAGAAGGAAGAGAATAGATTTATAGTCTTTGACAGTGCAGACTCAATGGCCAAAGGACCTCTTCGCCACTGTGAGATTCGTGACGCTATTACCCAGCCAGGGGATGGTACCCATGACAGAGCAGCACTCAGTTTGCACTGCATAGCAATGTCAGCTCACTTTATGAGTTCTTGTCAGCACATAACTGATAGTTATGGAGCTAAAATGACACACAATGATATGTCTAATATATTTAATAGTCTAGAAGGGCAAAAAGTAAATTTGGGCATCAAAGATTGCAGGATCATGGATTCACAATCACAATTCTGCACTTCACTGACTTGATCTTCCTTTTCATGGAGTGCCACACTAAAACAGAGAGGTGATAAAACAATGAGAACAAGCTGAGTGGAGTCCCATGAAGCCATGATTACAGAACATCATTGAAAAGTATCCAGATCAAATTTCCTACTTCATTGATCAAAGGCTACAACTTGGATTTATTGAAGAGGAGGCAGGAAAATGTATCGCTTCTTTATAAAAAACCAGATATATTTAATTTCTGTAAATTTATGGAATATTCCATTGTAGAAGATAGTTTTATACGAAACATATTTTTACAGATGCTATGTCCATATGATTATACAAAGCAAAACTTGTCTTAACACTGATTCTCTAAACTTAACTGTTAGTTGTGGTGTTGCAATCATACAACGTTTCCAACATATGCATTTGAGTATCCAATAATTGATGGCTGAGCCCCACTGTCCCAACCAGGTATGAATACCTACATTTTACACCTATGTTGTCTGGCAATGGGACATTATTCAAATTACATTTTCAGTCTGGCGAGTTGTGACAATAATGTGATTTCATGACCATGCTAATATAATAATAGATTAGTTGAAGGGTTAATTCAAATTAAAATCATGAGTCTTATAAATGCTTCTAACGTAATATGTAAATATTGAATATACATTTATTTAAAAATTTGACTATAAGTGGTTATCAGAAATTAGATTTGGTTATTAGCTCAATTCAAGAAGCTGACCAAAACTTGAATATTCTAGTTATCCTATGACATAACTAGTATCCCTGAGGAAATTTGCAAAATAAGTGAGAGATGTGTGTAGCTGAATCAATTGCAAGGTGGAAGTCAGGTAGGTAAAAACAAGGACTGCAGATGCTGGAAAACTGATTCTAGATTAAAGTGGTGCTGGAAAAGCACAGCAGTTCAGGCAGCATCTGAGGAGCAGGAAAATCGACGTTTCAGGCAAAAGCCCTTCATCAGGAATACAGGCAGACAGCCTGAAGGGTGGAGAGATAAATGAGAGGAGGTGGGGATGGGGAGAAAGTAGCATAAAGTACAATAGGTGAGTGGGGGAGGGGATGAAGGTGATAGGTTGGAGGGGAGGGTGGAGTGGATAGGTGGAAAAGAAGATAGGCAGGTAGGACAAGTCATGCGGACAGTGCTGAGCTGGAAGCTTGGAACTAGGGTGAGGTGGGGGCAGGGGAAATTAGGAAACTGTTAAAGTCCACATTGAAGGGTTGAAGTGTTCTGAGACAGAAGATGAGGCATTCTTCCTCCAGGCGTCGGGTGGTGAGGGAGCGGCAGCGAAGGAGGCCCAGGACCTCCATGTCCTCGACAGAGTGGGAGGGGGAGTTGAAATGTTGGGCCACAGGGTGGTGTGGTTGATTGGTGCGGGTGTCCCAGAGATGTTCCCTAAAGCGCTCTGCTAGGAGGCGTCCAGTCTCCCCAATGTAGAGGAGAACGCATCGGGACCAACGGATACAATAAATGATATTGGTAGATGTTCAGATAAAACATTGATGAATGTGGAAGGCTCCTTTAGGGCCTTTGATGGATGTGAGGGAGGAGGTGTGGGCGCACATTTTGCAATTCCTGCGGTGGCAGGGGAAGGTGCCAGGACGGGAGGGTGGGTTGTAGGGGGGGCGTGGACCTGACCAGGTAGTCAGGAGGGAACGGACTTTGCGGAAGGCGGAAAGAGGTGAGGAGGGAAATATATCCCTGGTGGTGGGGTCCGTTTGGAGGTGGTGGAAGTGTCGGCAGATGATTTGGTTTATGTGAAGATTGGTAGGGTGGAAGGTGAACACCAGGGGCGTTCTGTCCTTGTTACAGTTGGAAGGGTGGGGTCTGAGGGCGGTGGTGCAGGATGTGGACATCCACCTTCCACCCTACCAAGCTTCGCATAAACCAAAACATCTGCTGACATTTCTGCCACCTCCAAACGGACTCCACCACCAGGGATGTATTTCCCTCCCCATCCCTTTCACCTTCCGCAAAGTCCGTTCCCTCCGTGACTACTTGGTCAGGTCCACTCCCCCCCTACAACCCACCCTCCCGTCCTGGCACCTTCCCCTGCCACCGCAGGAATTGCAAAACCTGGGCCCACACCTCCTCCCTCACCTCCATCCAAGGCCCTAAAGGAGCCTTCCACATCCATCAAAGTTTTACCTGCACATCTACCAATATCATTTATTGTATCCGTTGGTCCCGATGCGTTCTCCTCTACATTGGGGAGACTGGACACCTCCTAGCAGAGCGCTTTAGGGAACGTCTCTGGGACACCCACACCAATCAACCACACCGCCTGTGGCCCAACATTTCAACTCCCCCTCCCACTCTGCCGAAGACGGCGGTCCTGAGCCTCCTTCACCACCACTCCCTCACCACAAGACGCCTGGAGGAAGAACGCCTCATCTTCCGCCTCAGAACACTTCAACCCCAGGGCATCAATGTTTCCTCATTTCCCCTTCCCCCACCTCATCCCATTTCCAAACTTCCAGCTCAGCTCTGTCCACATGACTTGTCCTACCTGCATATCTTCTTTTCCACCTATCCACTCCACCTACCACCCCCCGACCTATCACCTTCATCCCCTTCCCCACTCACCTATTGTACTCTACGCTACTTTCTCCCCACCCCCACCCTCCTCTCATTTATCTCTCCACCCTTCAGACTTCTGCCTGTATTCCTGATGAAGGGCTTTTGCCCGAAACGTCGATTTTCCTGCTCCTCAGATGCTGCTTGAACTGCTGTGCTTTTCCAGCACCACTCTAATCTACAGCAAGATGGAAGTCAGTCAGCTTCAAAATATTCTTGTGTGAACTCGTTAACTAAATTTCACATAATTTAGATAAGAGAGCCTGAGACAAGAGAGCCTGAGATTTAATGACAAATTAAATACAATTTATTTATTAGATTTGGATTGGGTAGCTCAGTTGCCTCAATGGCTAACAATGATTAGAATAAATCCAACAGTAAAGGTTCAGTTCCCTGGTCTGATCAATGTAGATTTGGGACCTGCCTCCTGGCCCTGCCTCTGAGAGTGGAGGGCAATGATAAGTCACCATTGACAAAACCAGCTCAAGATAGAGCATCAGCAGACAATGAGTCAAGGACCTACCAATGGCTGAGGAGGAGCATATCAAATAGACACAACATCAGTAAGCCAAACCATCAACTGGCCACAATTGAACAGCAAAAGGATGGCCTGAAAATGTTCTGCAAATTATTAACCTTGAAATACTGTACAAAGCACACTCAGTGTTACCTTAAGAGTTAAATAAATTAGTGGAGTAATTGCAATCAATGCACAATTCTTCTATATACCTCAAGGTGGTTAATATTCATTAATTTAAAACTGTTAAATAGTCTTTAGTTCTATCGGATTAATAGATTTGGGATTTCATGAGGCTATTGAAAAGGCAAGTGAGATATTAGAAAATATTTGCAAGATAATTCAGGAAACATATTTCATTCTTGTACAAGGCTTCAGTCTGACCTCACCCAGAACACTGCAGTTGAATTTCCACAGGAGTTTCCTCAATCATTTGCTTCAACTCTCTTAATTATCTCTGATGACTTGTTCCTCAAGGGAGATTACCTGGTTGTTGAGGGGATATGGATGGATAGGGATGATGGTGAACTGAAGTTCCGTTATATGACAGGATAGGACAGATTGTTGGTCCAGCTTGTCCTTTTTGTCTTTCTATGCTCCAATCTTCTTTCATCTACCAGAATTTTTGCTGCACTGCTGTCTTGTTTCATTCAGTTGTTGACTGGTGTTGATTAATTTTCTAATTAACTGTGCCTCACACTGATGATCTGTTATTTATTTTCCAATGTATTCAGTTACATTTACACTCCAATAGTACTTCCTTTTCACATTTAATTACTGTTCATATTCAATTCAATCTCTCCTTTCAATTAGACAATCATCTGCCTCATACTTTCACCATCCTGAAGCATGTAGTGGAAAGTCCAAAAGTCAGGATCTCTCATTTGTTACTGGAACTGTCTAACATTTCTTCTAAAATCTAAGCAGAAGGAAAATGTTCATGGAAGGTGGTCAAATTTTATCACTACATTTCATCAGCCACACAATAGAGACAAAAATCTGCACAACTAGAATGTGTATAGGAAGATAATTTTAAATAATTGAGAAAACAAATGACTGAAAGCAAAGCACCCAAACAAAGTTTAATGAAATTTCTATAACTTTCAGTTCAGAAATATTTCATCAACTATTTCAAATTTTCATCTAAGTGAAAAATGATGGCTGTTGACACTTTTCAATTGCCTGGAAATGGCATCACAATATTGGCATTTACAGAACATTTATTAGCTTATTAACACCTCGCAGAAATATTACATGGACAAGGTATCTTTTTGAATTCTCATATTTCATCAATGGATTATATTTTTCCAATCCTGATGTTTCTATATTTAGAGGACAATTATAGAAAATAGTGTTCCTTTCAAGAATCATTTTACAAACAATGAATAGTTTGGGTAACTTGTAAAGTTGTCATCACTTACCCTTTCTCAGGGCTAGCAAGGGTGAGATGGCGTTTTGGTGCCAAACTGTAATAAGCAGAGTCCAGGGTAAAACAATCAATACAATTGCGAGGATGTCCCGTCTCTTCGGCATCTCCAAGGTTGGTCCTACATTCCTTCATCACCTACCACAAATCCCAAAATGTTTAGGGCTACAGTACATTCAATGGAAAACAGAGTTCATAATGCTCTACAGAAGTTACACATGACATTCCTGCTTCAATTTGATGGAAGACTACTACAATTACAGTAGTCCCTATTTCATAGAGGTGAGATATTGCCTTTGGGACAAACAATGATAGTGCAGTGCATCTGAGGAAAAGCTGGGGCTTAATCTTCCACCCACATGTTGCTGCATCATTGGTTCCAACAGTGCTGTTAGAAGCAAGTTGATCAGAGCAAGAACTGCTGTGTGCACTTCCAGAGCTCAGTTTAAAGAAACAGTGATGGAATTTTAGGGCTTGCATGCTCTGTTGTCCTCTTCATCCTGTGCCCATTTGAGCAAAAATACCTTAGAAGGATGGGGTGAGCTTAGAAGAATGTGTGTATCTGCATGTAAGGGGTGGTGGGTGTAGGAAAGTAAAGATGAAATCTCAACCTGGACTAATTCCAAATCAAAGTCAGGACAGAAATAACTCAGGAGGGTGTGTGTCAGAAAGAATCAATATTCTGAAGTATTAGAAGATGATGAGTTTCATGCTGATCAATTTTGGGTTTTCTGGACATGGTTATAAAGAAATAATTGAAAAAGAGTACCTGCATGTTATTTTCAAAAGTGTTTGAGTGAACTAACAAACAGACAAAGTTAAAAATGATACAGCACCAGGTTATAGTCTAACGCGTTTATTTGAAAATACAAGCTTTCGGAGCACTGCTCCTTTGTCAGGTAGCTACCTGCTGAAGAAGCAACCCTCTGAAAGCTTGTACTTTCAAATAAACCTGTTGGATTGTAACCTGATGTCGTATCATTTTTAACTTTGTCCACCCCAGTCCAACACCGACACCTCCACATCATAACAGATAGATAGTTTGTACAACATGATGCAGAGGCAAAATATTGTAGATGTTGGAAATTTAAAATAGCAACAGAAAATGTTGGAAATACTCAGCAGGTTTGTTGAGAAGGAAACAAGGTTAGCAGAGTCCTGATAACAGGTCATTGACCTTAAACATTAACTATATTTTTTCTCCCTCTAGATGGACGTGGTCAGAGCTGCCGAGCATTTCCAGAATTTTCTGTTTTCATTTATTTATGATTTAATGTTTATTGGAAGATTTAGAATACAATAGACTAGTGAACCAATGTATAATATGTTACATCTCTTAAACAAATGCACTGTACCTGTTGTCATCAGAGCTTAGCAAATATCACCTTCATTCAGATAAGAAATTACATTCAATGCGCAGACCTTTTCATTTCTGACTCTGTTGCCAATAAAACATTTCAAACTCAATCAGTCAGGGTTGAGTACAATGCTCTGATTGTCTAAACATTACATTTTCACATATCACTGAGTCATCACTGTTACAACACACATGGCATCAGCACACAGCAACTGAACGAAATCTGACAGGCTTTTAAAAGCAAAAATATGATTTTTCACTCTTTCAAAGCCAAAAGCAAGCAATATTATTGGATACTATTTTAATTCTACTGCTTGATGAGAACAGGCTGATTATTTGGAGTACTCAGATGAACAAATGTGTTCTCGAATTACTTGTCTTAGTCCAGCTGTATGGTTTTCAGCACTGTATGCCTGCTACTGCTGGAATAATAATAATCTTTTTGAAGTTCTCATTTTTGCTTCTTTCTTTCATTCTCATTCTCTTAATCCAACCTTTCTTCTTTCTTGATTTCTATTTCCATACCTAACTTGAGTTTATTTTAGTCGAAGAGTGTGTGCTGGAAACTGTTGCATTTCATGGCATTCCTCATTCCTGATGAAGAGCTTATGCAAGAAACGTCGATCCTCCTGCTCCTTGAATGCTGCCTGACTGGTTGTGCTTTTCCAGCACCACACTCTTTGACTCTGATCTCCAGCATTTGCAGTCCTCACTTTCTCCTAGTTGAATTTATTTCACCCGATTCAATTCACACTTTATTTCAGTTGTTCCCCTGTTAACTTCTCAACCATGAACTCATGCTAGTCAATGATACACCACCATTCATTGAAATCCCAAAGATCTCTTTGACCTTGCCATGCAATTATCAGCTCACACTTCAGAAACTGCTAAATTGATATTGAAATAGAGCAAACCAGAACCATCCTGGGTGATAATGGTTAATCTGATCATGCCATCTCTCACTGTAAATTTCTCACTGGCCTTGAAAAGTGGCTAGTCTACCTCAGATTACCCTTGATGGATAAGGTATGTCAAACATTTGAGCAACAGTTAAAGTTAACTGTTCCACACAGCTATTATGCAGTAGCAATGTGACTGCTAATCACCACTAAGAGGATAATAACTTTCTATCAAAAATACTTCCTATCAAATAAATTAGTAATGATGTGTGCCAATTTCTTTTCCATTGTGATGCCAGATTCTAATCCCAAATACTGGCAGATCTTAGCAAATGGTATGATCCTTTTGCTGCTTGCAACAAGCAAGTTATCAAATGTACTGAAGCAGCCTGCACTGGCAACACTTGCAACAGTTTCCAAGGAGAGGCTGGATAGGCTGGGACTTCATTCCCTGGAGCATAGAGGTTGAGGTGTGACCTTATAGAAGTTTATGTAATCATGAGGGGCATAGGTAAAGTGAATAGCCAAGGTTTTTATCTTAGGGTAGGGGAATTCAAAACTAGAGGGCATAGTTTTGAGGTGAAAGGGGAAAGATTTAAAAACTTTCTGAGGGGCAACATTTTCATGTACAGGGTGGTATGCATATGGAATTGAAATGGCAGAGGAAGTGGTAGATGCTGATACAATTACAACATTTAAAAGGCATTTGGACAGGTACAAGGTTTAGAGGAATATGAATCAAATGGCACTAGTTTGGGAAACTAAGTTGGATCAAAGGGTTTGTTTCTGTGCTGCATGACTCTGTGACTCTACAGGATGCGATTCTGCAATTGGCCAATAATTGCTGCATAATACTGAGTGTGCAAAGAATTACATTGACAACCACTGTTGGATTGTCACCTGGGATCACATTATGTCACACTTGCATTAACTGGAAACTACATGTACTGTATATCGGAAACTACACGTACTGTATATACAGGGCCCTGTTATGTGCAAACAGAAAGAACATATGCACGTACTGCAGTGGTGAAGAAATGCCTTCCTGAACTGTTGCAGTACATGGGATACAGCTAAACCCATAACTCTCGTAGAGAAATAGTGAGGATATTTGTTACATATGTACTGCACATTCTGCACCTATTCCAATCAAAAAAAATCCGTAATAGCAATTTGTTCTTTTTTTCTCAGGGCTATGCATTGACTAATCAGAGTTAACCAATTTGGTTTAAATATTCAACAATGGCTGTTGAGTATCAATCATCATTAACTATTACATTCTCTATCACAATGTCTCTACCAAGGAGTGCTCTCCTCTCATTCAGCAGAAATGCTGCTTTCCCCTTGGATTGGTATTTTTACAAATTGTTCTGATGATTGGGAGATAAAGAGTGCCTAAAAAAGGTGAATATTTCAGTAATATTCATGAAAATAAATATGATATGGTGCTGAGTTGGTTTTTTTTCAGATAGTAATAATCAACTCTTCTACTGGTTGTTTGAAGTTCAATCCAAACAAATTCCATTCAGGGAAATTAATGCAGGGTAGTCTTGAGGTTATTGAAGATTATCTTGTGTGGAATTTGCAAAGGGTCAGGGGAAATATAAATCACAAGTGGACTTCAGCCTAGAGCTGCCATTAACTTAATGAATCACACAAGTGACTTCTCAAGTGGTCATCCCAGATGTGGAGCATCCCCAAGTGAGAGGGCATTTAGGGATTCTCTAGACATTAAAATGAATGGGTGAGGAATGATGGAAAGTGGGCTTGGGAATCGCCCCTTTTTCAGATATGGTAGATAGGGTCCCTTTGATGGGTTAAGAAATGTTATGCTATATGTTAAGATATATTAAGAAACTAAGGGCTCTTGTGGCACAGTACGAACGCACCTATCTCTGGGCCCGAAGATCTGGATTCAGTCCCATCTGCTCTAGACATTTAATAAGGTTGATTAAGGAAAAATCCGCAGTGAGAAACCGTGGGCTCTGGCAGTAGCGCAGCTTTCAGAATCATTAAAAGCTGAGTCAGTTCGATTCTGAAGCAACATTTCTGTGAGCAGGAATCTTTTCATCTCATCTATAACATTCAAGGATGTGGGACCAGTGCAGGAAATTGGGATTGGTGCACTTTTAGTGGTAGTTATGTCAGTGCAGATTCGATGGGCCAAAGGGTCTTTTCTGCACTATATGAATCTATGAATGCATGAATTACTCCGACTCCTAGCCCTCTTCAATTCCCACAATTAGCTGAGCCTCTCACATCATAGTTTACAGAGAGCATAGAAGCAAATGCTCTGTGGGATCACATTACTCATCTACTGAAGTAAGTAGTTTCCACAGTACACAAATAAAATAAATAGTTTCATTTCATGTTGTGTAATTCTACATTCTAATTGATAATTTTATATTTTATACACTAGAGTGCAATGTTTAATCTGTGCATAGAGATATGTTAGCAATATACTATTTCAGCAGCTGACTGGTTCTGCTTGTATCTTATCTCATCTGTAATGATTGATATATAAAAAAAAATTAAAGATACACTTTATTGTAGAATCACAAAATTGTTAAGGTACACAACAAGGCCATTTGGCCCATCATGTCTATACCAGCTGTCAGAGCATTTTGACTTAATGCCAAACTCCTGCATTTTCCCATTACATTGCTTCTACTTAAATAATTAGCCAATGCCATCTTGAATCCTCAATTGAACCTGCCTCCATCACACTTCAAGGTTGTGCATTTCAGAACCATACAACAAAGGGTTTTCTCACCTCACATTTGCTCCTTTTGCAGAACACTTTAAACTCTGCCATCTGGTTCTATATTACACCCAATCATTTTAAATTGTGCTTGGACTGAATGGTTTGCTTGGACTATTTCTGAGGACAGGTAAAAGTCAACCACACTGCTGTGAGCCTGGAGCCACATGTCGGCTGGACTGGGCTAGGTGGGAGACTGCTTTCTCTGAAGACCATTCATGAACAAAACTAGCTCTCAATCCTGGATTTTTGTCTGTGAATTTAATTTCACCAACTGCTTTCCTTATTTGTTTTAAAACATGATGCCAGACATTGTGCTTAGCCCGTGCATTGTGAGTTTAATGATGTTACCACTTTGCTATGGCTCCCCCCCCCAGAAAGTAGATAAGATTGGCCATGAGGCCCCCTTTTGTGCTGTGTCATTTCCACAGTTCGGGAAAGAAGCTGTTATTACTGATCTGAGTTATGCTCAGAAGAGAAGAAGGTTAGCCCTTCAAACCTCTCATAATCCTCTGAAAAATGCTTTATTGCATGTATTGTTCTCAGGTCCTTCAAACTTTGTTGTAATGAGAAATGACAGCGTCTCGAGTTCAGTGAGAGCCTCAAACATAACATGAAAGAACAAATTCTACTGTGACTGGATTCATTTTTTGTACAAATTGTATCATATTGCTGGTGAGAAAACGAATTTGTGTTATATAACCATCCTCAAATGTTTAGATACCAAGAGAATCAAGGGATAAGATTTGAGGTAAAAGATCAGCAGAATCTGACTGAATGATGGCGAAGGCTCGTAGGGCTTTATAGTTGACTTCTGATGAAATCACATGTTGTTTCTGTGGTGCTATTAAGGGAATTGAAGTTAATGGAACCTTTCATTTCCATCTGAATCAATAGAACTGGTAGATGGGTTTAACATTTTAAGTACCTCTGACAAAGCTGCACTCTTGTGTTTATCTGTTTCTGCAATGAGGCCAAGGTGACACCAGCTAATAGGAAGTCAATTATATTATTTGCTACATCACACTGAAATTAGATTATTATTAGCTCTGGGGACTGGTAAAGCATTCTTAATCAGCTTTATTGAAATTGAAATTGTTTACAGCAAGAACTCAGGAAATGTTTGGTACTTGGGAAATGCGCGTGTGTGACAGGTTTTGCCATAATAAGGTTCCCTTATAATTAGTTTGTGCATTGTGAGTAATGGTTTTAATTGACTTTGACTTTGTTTTAATGAGGAGGTAATTTTAAGGTGTTACAGAGAGATTGTCATCTCACTGGGTTTGTTTGGTTATAAAAGCAAGATTTCTTTTACAATTCCTGGAGGAGCCAGACACAGAAATCTGGCTTAAAGACTGTAATAAAAGCTCTACCACACTAGATGTTATTTCTGTTGTACTGTGAAGATTAGTCTTGTAGTTTTACAGAGAAACTTCAAGGTACATTTCCCGACACAGCAGTTGGCAGGGGGTCTTGCCTGCTGGGGCTATTCAAATTCAGATCTGTGATACCCATTAGTTCCCAATCATTCGGGATACATGCTTCCTCTCCATAATTAAGCCTCTTCACCAGGTGTGCCTTGTCAGAAAATCAACCCTTTCATTTCAAATGATATTAAGTAATTTTTAAAATCATGGTCCACAATATCATGTCGCTCCACTCTGTGCTGAGATCTATTATCTTCCAAGAGAGATCATGTTTACCATGGTTACATTAAGCAATGCAGCTTTTTCTGTGTTGATTGAATATTGAGCCAATAGGCAGAATAGCTCAATCAAAGTTGAATGGCTTGTTGATTCCGTCTGACTTTGCTGGTGCAAACAAGGCCAATGATCATTGGAAAGCTGTCAAACTGTAGGGAAGCTTCTAAGTTTTGTTATTCCAAACCATTATTACCACAGAGGCATTCAGATGATCATGTAATATTATATCAAGGCAATTTACTGAAACAGGTTACTGAGTCCAAAAGAAAAATGTCATTGTTTATTCTCTGCATCAGTCCCCATTCCAATTTTACTTCAGTTAACTTAATTTTATTATTTCTCTCAGCCTCATGTAGTTACTTAGCTTCGCTTTAAACCCACCTGTGCTTTGGTCCCAACTACCTCATGTCATTTATTATAATCACAGGAGGGACAAATTTATATTGCGATCCCTGATGAGCTCTCCAAATTATGTTACAATCTGGTTAGGGATTGTAACCACTTTTTTTAAAGTAGACAAAAGTTCAGATCCAGGACCTCAATAAGCCACAATGTTCCACTGCTTTGAATAAACAGTAAATCTTTGCTTTAAATTTGAATTATGAATACAGTGCAATGTATGTTAAATTTAGTTCTAACACCCAGAAATAATATGTAGTAAACATTTTCTTCATTGTTCAGTCCTTTGAGTATGGGAGTTGGGAAGTCACGTTGAGGTTGTGCAAGATATTGGTGAAGTCTCTTCTGAAATATTGTGTTCAATTCTGGTCTCCCAGTTATAGGAAGGATATTATTAAGCTGGACAGGGTTCAAAAGAGATTTATCAGGATATTGTTGGGTATGGAAGGTTTAAGTTATAAAGAAAGGCTGCATAGTCTGGGACTTTTTGCACTGCAGCATAGGAGGTTGAGAGGTGATCATATCTTTTCCAGAGGCTAGGCAAGTTCAAGACAAGGGGACACATTTTTAAGGTGAGGGCAGAGAGATCTAAAAAAGACATGAGGGGCACACTGTTTATACAGAGGGCTGTTTATGTGTGGAATGAACTTTCTGTGGAAGTGGGGAATTTGAGCACAATTACAATGTTTAAAAGTTGTTTGGATAAGTATATGAACAGGAAAGGTTTGGTGGGATATGAGCCAGGAGCAGGCAGGTGAGATGGGTTTAGTTTAGAATTATGTTCGGCATGGACTAGTTGGATTGAAGGGTCTGTTTCCATGCTGTACGATTCTATGACACTATGTGTAATATACTATGATCAAACACCTCATGGCACACACTAAACATGAAATGTGATCCACACAAGTCCCATGGATTTCTCAGCAATTATTGCAGAAGTTAATACATGATGAGTCGTCAAATCTCAGTTAAATTCACAAAGGGTTACAATTTTTCACTTCTGTTAGCCTGGTTTTTAAACTTCAGGTTGGGAACTCTTCTGTCACGGACCGATTCCATAATTACTCCTTTTCTGTTGAATCATCCTTTTGTCCTGGATTCACATTCTGCAGACTCTGAAACTGCTCAGAAATTATTCATGAGCATAACTTTCATTTTATTCATTCACAGGATGAGGGTGTCACAGGCTAGGCCAGCATTTATTGCCCATTTGCAATTGCCCAGAGGGCACTTAAGAGTCAATGACATTGCTGTGTCTGACATCACATGTAGTCCAGACCAGGTAAGGATGACAGATTTCCTTCTCTAAAGGACATTTAGTGAACCAGATGGATTTTCCTGACAATCGACAATGGATTGATGATTATCATTGACTCTTAATTCCAGATTATCTTTTAGTGGATTGTCATGGAGGGAATTGACCTCAGATCCCCAGAACATTCCTGGGTCACTGGATTAACAGTGCAGCAATAGTAACGTTAGGCCATCACCTCCTCCTACTCATCACCAAAAATTAGTTGCACTTAGACAGTCCTGACCTTGGGCTTTAATCTTGCTCAGTTACATCAAGAAAATAGTATTTGTCACTTTCAAACCACATTCTCTCATTGCATTGAGGTATTAATGTTGTATTAATTTCAAGCCCTTATGTTTTACCGAACCCAGAATGATTTTTCAACTTTCTCAGCTCCCCAGGAACTCCACTGAGTCCTGTTTCCAATTCCTATCTATAATTCGTATTAATTCCTTGGACTTTTCAATGGTATCATTTTAACATTATAGAACCACTTAGCTGCTTTTGACTCCTCACTGAGTCCCCCTACTCAGTATCTGTGTTTGTCAGCTGCCTTCCCATTAATAGAACTCAATTGCATTCCTAAAATGGAGTCTAGAGCTCACTCTTTCACAGATGTATTAGCCTTCAACCCACCTCTGTCTCCCCTGAACCCTAACTGTCCTGAGTGTCCTATCTGAAAAAACTTGTAATATCCTCCCATTGAATGTTGCCATCTGTTGATTTTTGGAGTTGCTTATTCAGTTAGATTGTCACAGAATACTGGAAATGGTCTGCATCACAAACAGTTCCACATACAAAAAGGAATCACCAGTTGGTCTTCAAACCCTTATAGCACTTGATAATAACTACGTAATATTTGTGACCCCCTAGTTCTGATCTCTCCCACATGTGGAAGCTATTTTTACGTATGAAATTGTTTCATAATTCTAAGGATATCTATAAGATCATCACTTTGTCTTTTCTGAAGAGAGCAGCCCCAGATAATCAGAATTTCTCAGCTCTGGTCTTACCCTTGTACGGTAAAGACCACACTAAATATTAGCAATTATGAAAGGACCTAACTGTCAGACAAGATTGAAACTGCATGTTTTGTTTTGATTAGAATATTACTCCTAAGTGTATATTTGTTCTTAAATAGTTAATATCCTGTATAGGAAGGCTGAGATGTATGCATGGAAAGCTAAGAGAACCAGTGTGTGGAGCAATGGTACTTATGTGTCATTCCTCTCTGAGAAAGTAGGATCATTAACTCATTCCAGATAAGAGATTGGGTGATTATGCTGATTTAACTTCTTTTCTCTAAGCTATCATTGCTCATTATGTCTGAATGATGTTATTAATTTGAGAACAGCAGGAGATATTTTCTAAGGGAGCTTCCACCTAGAAGCATAGTAACCAGCTTCACAGACAGTCCTCTTGGCCAGCCTGGAGACAGACAGGGTCAAACTTCCCAGTGAAGATCAATCATGACAAACACACAGCCCGATGTCTATTCAGGAGGTGTGCTGTGAGAAAGAAACCCAACCAGACCAGGACTGAGTCTTGTTCCCTGAATGTAGATTCTGCCAGATTCCGAGAAATGGCTGAGAAGAAAAGCAGATCTTTAGCCTGCGAATAAGGTCTTAGCAGCATTTTATCTGCTAGAACCGGGGAGGAGCTCATTGGGATATAACGGAAATTTCATTGTATGCTCTTAAAAATCACCAAACAAACCAATTCTTTGATGTTGATTTGATGACAGTCAGGGAAAAGGGGATAACTGAACACCATTCAACAAACGGCTAAAAACTTTGGGCTGAATGGCCTCTGTCTGTATGATTCCATGACTTGTTTTGGCCTTATCTCACTGAAATGGAATCATTGAAAAGGTTAGGAAACACAAATGTGAGATTATTGTACCATTTTATTTAACAAATGCCCTTTACTGTTCTGGTCCTGGATCAAGTTTTACCCATCTCTGCCTCAGCTCCTTGCTTTAATTGGATGAGTAACAAATTTTATCTGATTATATTTCTGTGAAGTACCTTTGAATATTTCTACAATATTAAAGATGCTATATAAATGTAACTTGTTTCTCGGTCATGCTATTTAGGATTAGACATTACTCAGTCAAGTGACATGGGAACCACTGACTGGACTGATTAAAAATGTTGAATCTGAAAAGTTTTTGGGAGCAGATCTGAAATTTGGAAACTACATTTTATTATTGGTAATGATGGCCTACAAACAGCACCCCTGCCCAGTGAATACGCGAACTCAATCTATCCAGCTTCAGTTAGGTCCTTTTCCCAATGTTCTGGAACAGCAGATTTGCAAACATCTGATTATTAGCTGTAAGTTTCCCCAGTGGTATGAAACACAGACATCCCCACAACAACATTTTGATGGTGGTAAATGTGGGACATAAATCAAGCAAAATATCCTTGTTTTGGAATTGGATATATAACATTTTATCTCTCCACCCTGCAGGCTCCTTGCCTCTATTCCTGATGACGGGCTTTTGCCCGAAACGTCAATTTTCCTGCTCCTTGGATGCTGCCTGACCTGCTGTGCTTTTCCAGCACCACTCTAATCCAGATTTGGGTTTCCAGCATCTGCAGTCCTTGTTTTTACCTATATAACAAGCAGTAGTCCACTCTTGAAGACTTACTCAATGTCAAACACAGCGAATTACCTACTTACTGTGAAAGGCAAAAGATCATCACTAAAAGATGAATTTGTAATGTCACTCCCCACCCCATCCCCTCTGCTTCAAGGATAACCAGCAGCCATTAAGAACTGCTAAACTTGCTGATTTCATTCCTTATTGTTCTTCCCAGTGAATTGCATTGAAGGCTAGCCTCCTCCTTCATGGAGAGACTTAAACAGTGATTTCTTAAAACCTGCTCGTGGGTGTATGGCACAATGGCTCAGTGGTTAGCACTGCTGCCTTACAACGCCAGGACCTGAGCTCGATTCTAGCTTTGGGTGACTGTCTATGTAGACTTTGCATGTTCTCCTTGTATCCGCATGGGTTTCCTTCAGGTTCTCTGGTTTCTTCCCGCAGTCCAAAGCTGTGCAGGTTAGATGGGTTGGCCATGCTAGGTGTCCAGGGATGTGCAGCTAGGTTGATTAGCCATGGGAAATGCAGGGTCACAGGGATGGGGAAGTGTGATGTTTGTTGGAGGGTCAGTGCAGAATTGATGGATTGAATGGTCTGTTTCTGCACTGTAGGGATTCTACTATGAGAGTCATGTAAAATTGAGAAATGGATGTCACTGGCTGGGCCATATTTATTAGGTAAAAACAATGACTGCAGATGCTGGAAACCAGATTCTGGATCAGTGGTGCTGGAAGAGCACAGCAATTCAGGCAGCATCCGAAGACAGGCCTGTCTTCGGATGCTGCCTGAATTGCTGTGCTCTTCCAGCACCACTGATCCAGAATCTGGGCCATATTTATTGCCCATCCCTAACTTCTCAGAGGGAACTTAAGGGTTAACCACATTGCTGTGGGTCTGGTGAGTCACATGTAGACCATCATTGGTAAAGATGACAGATTTCCTTTTCTAAAGAACGTAACAAAAGGGTTTTCACAAGAATCCACAGTGGTAACATGCTTGCCAGGCTAGATTTTTGTTTGTTGATTTCAAATTTCACCATTTGTTATGGTGTAATTCAAACCCATGTCCCCAGAATAGTATCTTGGGATTCTGGATTAGTAGTCCAGTGACATTATTACTGTATAACCATCTCTCCTCAAATGTCCCAGCAATAGTCAATCATCAAACCTGTCCTCATTCAGTGTCCAAACTCGCACTGCCCTTCCCATATTCCCCGAGGCCCTCACAAATCAGAAATGATAATAGCTCACTAAAACATCAGGAGCTATGCATTCAAATTATTCCCTAACCTGTGGGTAAAAGTTTCTCCCTACATTCTGTAATGCAATTACAATTCAGCTCTTATATAAGTGATTTTGCAACTTCATTAGATACAGTGCACGGAGAAATTCTGTCTCTTCCTCCCCAAGGGTCATTTTATTCAAATTGTACATTTATCACTTGAGACTAGAGAATAGGCTGGAACTCTCAATGATGCTCAAAGAAAACCTCTTAAGAACATAACTTTCTTTCCTTAATCTTCTATTAGTTCAGGTAATTTTCAGCAGCTAACAGAGTAGTCTGTCACCTGTGCCTGATGAAATGGCTGCTGCAGGAATTTTGTCCAAAGATGTGACATAAGCAAGTTCTTTCCGTGACTTGTGAGCTAAAACTGGATTATGTGGCCACATTCAACTTCCGTGCCTATGAAGTAAATGATGGCATATTACTTTTCATCCTGCCAAAAATGACTCTTTATGCAACTTTGGCTAAAAGAGTTAGCTGTGCTCGTCACCATAGCAACAGTCTAAGGTCACATAAAAATCTACCCAGAAAGAGGCACCTTCTCCCAAGCAAACAGAGCAAACAATTCAAAGAGTTCCAATTTCTTCATTATGTACTTCATTGAGCCTTGCCTTTTCTTTGCCCAAACTAATGGATGTGCTGGCATATCCAAAGAGCTAAATTAAAAATGCACTACAGCACTCCATTTCTGGAGTATTCTTTCAACAATGGCCTGTGCTTCTTAGAGGTGACACTAGTGTTTTTGTTGTTGGGACTTTCAGTGACTCAGGCATGCATTAGATGAGCCAAAAGAATTGATGCAAGTGCTAATCATAAATGGATGTCTGTATGTGTCAATCCACATCTGAACCTTAACTGTCGCTAAAAATGGCAATAATGTAATTCAGAGAAGTGTACTGAACGTGGAATGGCATAGTTTCAGTGCAGATCAATGCAGAACTATTTATGAAATGTTTCTTTGTGACAGATATGATATTACAAAACTGGAAAACAGTCAATGCTATTCTACTTTTAAAAAAATGATGCACAGGGTTGGCAGAACTATTGCACAAACTTTTTCATATTACTGACTGGTCAGGTTGTATTTTTGAATGATATTCAAAACCTATCATTTAACTTTGTGCAGTGGTGTGTGAAATGACTCCACAGAGGCCAGCATCCCATCACCAAGTCACCCTTTAATTACATGTAGAGATTCCTTGACATGTAGAGATTCCTCAGAGCCAGCTCTCAGAGTGAACAGGATGTCTAACACTCCTGTTTTTATCTTTCCTGATAAAGGGCTTTTGCCTGAAACATCAATTTTCCTGCTCCTCGGATGCTGCCTAACCTGCTGTGCTTTTTCAGCACCACTCTAATCTTGACTCTAATCTCCAGCATCTGCAGTACCCACCTCTGCCCTCTTGTTCTTATCTGTCAGTCAGGGCTCCCTGATTGGAACAGATTAACACCCTCAATCAGGGAACTCATATTCTTTGTGATCCAGCTGGCTGAGCTCATTACAATCACTACAATGTGATACACATTATTGTCACTGAAACATGTGCTGGATAAGCAGCTTATTGAGTAGAATGCAAATGATAAGTTAACCCTTGGTAGGCTCCACCACTATCAACAGTAATATGCAGTGCTTTGCAGTGCTGGGTGTATAAATGCCTCTCAAACATGTTCTAATAAGAATCTAGTCCCAAGCATTTCCTCACATTTCCTAGTGTATGAAGAAAATCATCAAGCATATTATTTTTTGTTGTGACAAGGTTTAAGTGTTCTATTCTGCACAATGAAGAAATGCCTATCCTTGTCTCTTCCGATAGTTTGTAGCTTCTCATAGTTTTTCCTTACCTACGAGTGACTGCTGTCTGACTCTGCTAGGCTTCTGCAACTCTTGTATTTACATTATTGTGTATAATACTGCTCTGTAAGTACATCTCCTACTAGTGTAAACAGTTCTACCCTTTATTCAACCTGTTGCACATATCCCATAATGCCTTGCTACATATCACCATGACATTATCATATCCATTCAATTATATCATACATATGTCAGGCTATTACAAAGCAATAAAGTGCAACTTTGACACATTGACCATTTAGAAACAATGATAAGATTACTGTTTGTAGCTGTGTAAAAGTCAAGTTTCTAAGACTAAACATTTAGCTTAGAAGTAGATGGTTGGTAAAGAGATCTAAGGGGCAACTTTTTCATGCAGAGGTTTGATTATTAAATTGTTATTTTAAATTAGGTAAGATCTTAATCTTCTGTTGCAATAAAAAATTGGTTTTCTTCACAGACGCGGTACACCCTCCGAGACTGATTTTGAAATTTGCAATGCATACATCTTTTTTCTTCTTTCTGGGTGTAAATTCAGATAGATTCACCAAAAACAGAATCCCCAACTTTCGTTTCCTGATCAGGGGAATGGAGATGGAAGATTTCCTGGCCTCGCAAACATTACCCAAAAGAAAACTAGCCTGGAATGTGAGATTTTCATTCTGGGGTAGCAGGGTTCCCTGGTCAGCAGATTGGATGACCCCAGAACAACAGCCAATGCCATTCGCTGTTGATGAAGGCTGGGTACAAGGTCTGCCAAGCAAAGATACCAAAAATTGCCCTATACCCATCAACCTTCATGTCTCCTTCCCCATATACTCCCTACCACCCATCAATGCCACCCCATAGCCTCAATACTGTCCTAAGCCCTTTACCTTCCCAATAGCCCTGTACAGTGTTTTTTTCCAACTTACTACCAACGTGTGTCCCCCTTCACCACCATTGCCATTCCCTCTCCATACCAATTCATCTACTATTCACCAGGGACAAACCTAAGGAGCCATGCTGGCATAAAATGTAGTTATGTGTTTCCTCATTTTGTCACTATTTTAAAAAAAAGCCATTGACACAAAATTATTATCAAATACATTGAAATTCCTTTAACTAATCCCTTATGAAAACATACATTTCATTTAAATACATAATCTCTCAGGAAAATAAAACAAAAATCTTATTCTATAAATAGTTAAGAGTTGTGAATCAAATTGTGTTCTTGTCAAGCACTCTATTAGGAAAATGATAGGCTGGGAAATCCGTCATGCAGCAGAATCCTTTAACGGCTTACAGAACAGGTGCATTTAAAAAAAGTTAATTTTTTTAACTCCACACATTTTTCTGACAGCTCTTTGACAGTTAAAGAATTTGAAAGACGTTTGATAGTTTGTCTGGCCTTTTACATCTTAACAGTTGCAATGGGTTTAAACACTTTTCAAGCATAATTTTGTCTCCTTTTAGTAATCACAAAGTGTATGTTATCATCCACTTTGCCCTAACAAAGTGTACTTGACTCCTAAAAGGTACCTGATACCTTCAAGAACACTTGCTACTCCATATCCCCCTCCTTCCCCTCAAAGATGCCCTAGACCCACAGACACGATTACTTCAACTCTCCAAATCAGTATCTGGGTAATCCAAAATAAATACATTGAGATTGACCTGTTTTGATCTGTTTTAACTTGATCTGCTCTCTTCGCTTTGGGTTTCAGACAGTGGCGACACAAAACTGGAGCTTAAATGAGGGCAGCTGATAATTATCTGGCCAAGTTTCTTTGCAAAAACACATGTGTGAAGCCAGGGCTGTTTCCAAATCCTCCCTTGCAAAAATTTGAAATGACAAGTTCAGTGGAATGGACTTCATATTTTCTGTGATTTTTACTGCGATGGAGAGGCTTTGTCTTGTGATTAAAAAAATCCAGGCTTGTGAGTCTATTCTGGTGATTTTTATTAATGCACTTTGCTATTACATAATTTGAACTGTAGCCACAACCTAGGTTTCCCTCTATCTGTATATTTATTCGAAAGATCCACCAAAGCCATATACACAGCTTCTTCCAATCTCAAACATTCCTATCTGAATTTTGATTTCTGTAGCTCATCCATAAAAATTTGAATGCTCTGCAATCTCAGTGAATTTAAGTTTGAAATGGGTTGGTATATGATATCTCTCTTTCATACTGCATTGTTGTGCTATAGAGTGGAATTGAAAGGATCAGAGTGTGAAGTGAGTTAGTCACTGTAATGCCATGAGCTGATGATCACAGACATGAGGACCTGAACAATTATCTTTGATAGTGTGCTATGTTTTGATTCTGTGAATTAGCAGACTTGTATCAAGAAGGGGTCATATTTTTAAGGTGAATGAAGAACAATTTTAAAAAGACATGGGAGGCAAATGTTTTACACAGAGAGTTGTTCGTGCATGGAACAAATGTCCAGAAGAAGTGGTGGCTGCGGGTACAGTTATAACATTTAAGAGGCATTTTGATAAGTACAGGAATTAGATATATTTGGAGTGATGTGGGCCTGGCGCAGCAAGTGGAATTGTTTAATTTGGCATTACGGTTGGCATGGACTGTTTGGACTGAAGGTAAAAATAATGACTGCAGATGCTGGAAACCAGATTCTGGATCAGTGGTGCTGGAAGAGCACAGCAATTCAGGCAGCATCCGAGGACAGGCAAAATCGACGTTTCGGGCAAAAGCCCTTCATCAGGAATAAAGGCAGAGAGCCTGAAGCGTGGAGAGATAAGCTAGACGAGGGTGGGGGTGGGGAGAGAGTGGCATAGAGTACAATAGGTCAGTGGGGAAGGAGATGAAGGTGATAGGTCAGGGAGGAGAGGGTGGAGTGGATAGGTGGAAAAGGAGCTGGGCAGGTCGGACAAGTCCGGACAGGTCAAGGGGACAGTGCGGAGCTGCAAGTTTGAAACTAGGATGAGGTGGGGGAAGGGGAAATGAGGAAACTGTTGAAGTCCACATTGATGCCCTGGGGTTGAAGTTTTCCGAGGCGGAAGATGAGGCATTCTTCCTCCAGGCGTCTGGTGGTGAGGGAGCAGCGGTGGAGGAGGCCCAGCACCTCCATATCCTCGGCAGAGTGGGAGGGGGAGTTGAAATGTTGAGCCACTGGGCGATTTGGTTGATTGGTGCGGGTGTCTCGGAGATGTTCCCTAAAGCGCTCTGCTAGGAGGCGCCCAGTCTCCCCAATGTAGAGGAGACCGCATCGGGAGCAACGGATACAATAGATGATATTAGTGGATGTGCAGGTAAAACTTTGATGGATGTGGAAAGCTCCTTTGGGGCCTTGGATAGAGGTGAGGGAGGAGGTGTGGGCGCAGGTTTTACAGTTCTGTTTGGACTGAAGGGTCTGTTTCCGTGCTGTATGACTATAGCTCTATAATGAGTTTGACTTTGGTGGTGAGCGGGTGGTAAGTGGAAAGTGTTTGGATTTTTAGCTAAATTCAGGGGTCAACTTATACACAAGATCAATTATTACTGGGCACACAATGTATTCTGATCATATTTCAAATATTAAATTACTTCTTGTTTGTTCTGATGATTTGTAACTAACACATAGCAAACCCTAGAATATATTTTAAGTTACAACTCAGCAAATCTTTGACCGCTAATTCACGTATCTTGAAATACAATTTAAAACAGATCTCCTGTTAATCACCTTTATAATTTCCTTATGTGACTCCCTTATATCTTGACTGTGCTGCAATATTTCCTTGAATATTTTTGTTTAAAAATTGGATGACATAGTACTTGCTCTAAGGGGGTAACAACAGAAGCTGAAGCATCCAACGGTCACATACTTGTTCTGCACCAATGGAGCACTGTATACCTAGTTTGTGAGAATACCCCAGTGTCCTCTGGCCACCCAACTGAAAACAGTGCTAGCAAATTTGTAAGCAAATCTAAAGGCCTGGCCTATATTCGATTGCACCTGATCACTGCAGATTATCACAAAAGATTATGGTAAACAATTACATTCTTGAATTCTCCTTCTGACCCATCTCAAATTGACTCAATGCCCAACAATTACTGGCCCAACATTTGTTTTCCTTCTTTTTACACCCAAAGTACACACAAAGTGAGACCAACTCCAACCAGCTGGTCACATCCTGCTATCTCATGAGGATAACATGGGCATAAACCATTTTTCATATCCTTCTCTCTGATCTGTGTCTTTTAAAATTTTATCATGAAAATCTAACCCCCATTACTGAGACTCTGAAACAGTATTCATTATAATTGTTCAGGCCTCGCTTTCCTAGCCCTTTGTCAGCACCACATGCTCTGACGATAACATCAACTGCACATCTCATCAACGGTACATGCGTAGATGCTTTCTATCTCCTGAGAGCCAGCTAATACCACAGGCTGCATCTGTGTATGCATGGCCACCATGCAAATCAAATTTTACTTTTCAATTGGTAATTGCTTCAAGCACCAGAAACAAACTGAGGAAAGTGTTTTTTATTGCTCAACAAGTTGGCGGCATGGCAGCTGAGTGTTTAGCACTACTGCCTCACAGTACTAGGGATCCAGGTTCGATTTCCTCTTCGGGTGACTGTCTGTGTGGAGTTTGCACATTCTCCCCGTGTCTGTGTGGGTTTCCTCCAGGTGCCCCGGTTTCCTCCCACAATTCAAAGATGTGTAGGTCAGGTGAATTGGCCATGTTAAATTGTTAGGTGCATTAGTCAGGGGTAAATATTGGGAATGGGTCTAGGTGGATTACTCTTCAGAGGGTCGGTGTGGACTTGTTGGGCCAAATGGCCTGTTTCCATACTGTAATCTAAAAAAATTGTTACAACCCTGAAAGCACTCCTTACAAAGACAGAAAAAGGAGGTTCCGCTGTACCCATCAAAAGGGAATTGGGTTGAATTAAACGGAAAAATATGTTATGGGAAAATGGCAGGCGAATTATACAGCATCATGAATAGAACAAATGGGATAATGAAAGGATTTCATTTTGGATTTTTTTGGAACCAAATGAATACACTCTGCCCTATCACAATGATGTTCTGAAATACCTTGGCCCCTTTCCTATAATACAAATTGCACACAGGTCACTCACCGCATCAAAAAATGCACCCGTTCTGCAATTTGTGCTTTGCCATAATAAGCTTTTTGTACGGCTGCCAAAGTTAGCAATAAATGTGAGACACTCTTGTGTGTCTACATCAGTAACACACAGCTAGCTTCAACAACAGTCACAGGCAGTAATACTGCACATTCTCTTCTTCAAAACTGATTGTGCTCCTCAAGCAGAATTATTACATACTGCGGACACTAACAACTACATGAACATCTCCGCTCCCTGTTCAAGTACAAAACACGGGAACAGGAGGATATTTAGAATCTGGGGTGAGGAAACTGAGATGTTTGTTACAAAACCAAAGAAACATATTGACTGAGGTTGGTTTTGCTTTACACTAACTGGGCTTTCACTAGACTTCAGCAAGGCAGGGTTCTCTTTACATTTACCGACTGGAACTTCAATCAACCTGCAGAATGCATCAATGTATGTGCAGAATCCTTCCTGCACCAGTTAAAACTTTAATGTGCAGAGTCTACGCAGGTGAGCTCTCTATTTTACTACATAGTTAACTCAACATCAGGTGGGCTCCTAAGCATTGGGGGACACAGGCTTTACATTGCATTATTGCATTTATCTTCCTTGCAGTGCCAGACTCAAATGCTCTGGAGATAATCAAGTCAAATTGTATCAGAGTCAGGTTGCAAAAGGGCCTGATTTTTAAAAAATTGTGCCAACACTGAGCATGCAGCAAAAATATTCAAACGATAGACAGAATTTCTTCACTCAGAGAGTAGTTGTTTTCTCTGCCATAGAAAGTGGTTGAGACCAAAGCTTTTTCATAATAGAATTAAATATAGTTCTTAGAGCTGAAGTGATGAAAGAGTATATGCAGAAAGCAGGAACAAAGTACTGATCAGTCATGATCACACTGAAAGACAGAGCAGACTCAACAGGCCAAATGACCTACTCCTGCTTCTATTTTCTCTGATTAAGGCCCGATGTCATTCCTGCCCTAACTATCTCAATGAATTTGGTCTTGGCACTGGCAATGATCTGCATTGGCCTGCCCGCTAAGGGGTCGGCAATCAAGTGTTAACTGATAGAAATGTATCATTAAAACGGAATAGAGTTGACAAGACAGTTTTGAGACTAGCCTTGTTATACGGTGTGGAAATTTGGCCAACAACACGAAGAGATGGACAACAACTGAGATGTGGCTGCTGAGGTGGATGTGTGTGGGGAAGTGACAAGGTCAGGAACCAGCACATCAGGAGATTAACAAAGATTGTGGGAGCATCAAAGAAAATAGCCAAGAAGAGATTGAAGTGGTATGGTCATTTTTTGCGGGGAGGGAGGGGAAATTAGGTGAGTTGGCTGACGTATATAGGGCTGCCAGGAAAAAAGGAGATATGTCAGGTCTAAAATCCGGTGGAAAGAGGCATTATTGAGAGCCTTAAACACAGAACAACAGAGAAAGGGATAGGTGGCTGATGGGAGGAGTAGGAGGAGGGTAATTATTCAGCATTATGGTGATCCAAATTTGAACAAGAGAAGCTGAAAATGTGGCAAAATTAAAATTAAAATTAAAATGTGAAAATTATAAAGTTGATATCTAGGATGGTGCATGGGATTTTCCAGTTCACATTCTTGTAGTTAGGCAATTTAACATTAATTTATTATCCAGAAAGTTTTGAAATTTGTCTTGAAGTGACCTTGTCCCAAGCATGCTAGGTTGGAGATCTTGCAGTATTATTTACAATTTCACATCTTTCACATGCCTTGGGTACATGTTTAAAACATTGTCAATTTTTGATAGTACTTAGTGTCAGTTCCTGATTTTAGTTAACAACATTACAGTTGAGTTGTTGGAGGAGTAGTTAAGCATTGACATGCTTAAATAGATGGTGGATGTCAAGTGAGTGCAACCAATGATGAAGCAGCAGTCTTTGGTCACACATGAGGGATCAATTTTTTTGCCGAGGTGATTAAACAAGTCAGGTTCAATTTGTGAAAGATTATCTCTGAGAGTAACATTTGATAACTGTAACATTTTATGTTCTTAAATTTACATAATTTAGCATCAACTCTGAAAATTGGCACTTGTGGAACTAGGGAGTGTGAGGGCTGTCAGGCAGGGAGGGACAAGTTTTTGTCTGTATTGCTTTGAGGACTGATAGCAGTAGATAGCTTTGTACACCAGGGAAATGCAATGGGAATAAAGGGATGTGCTCCATGTGACTTCCCATCGACTAGTTTTAGCCATCCAGTGCAGAACATTTCAATGCCTGAAGATTAAAAATCCATTAAATTGTATTGATTGGGATCTTTGAATTGATTCTTGAAGACTGTGATGTACGTGACTGAACATTGGATATAATATAAACATAGGAAAATGGAAAAGAGATGCTTTGCTGACAGTCAGAAATTATCCAGTCAGGTAGGGAAAGAGTCTGTTGGAATCCAGATAAGCATGAAGAGTTGTTGTGCTGTGAGGATAAATGTGGCAGAAGACCAATGGCAGGAATATGCTGGTTGGACGGTTGGAAGTGGGAGATCATTTGATAGAATCCTCTGGGATTTTGTCCCACCAGAATTGACAAGCTAAGTATCATCTTGTCTGCTTTCCGCTCATTTTGGAAGTATCTATAACTGTCAATCTGAATCTAAAGATTTTTCTTTACATTCCTCTATTGTGCATTTTCCTGCAAATAACACTCTGTGTTTCAAATTACAATGTAACTACCATACATGAAAGGTCCAAACATTTCTGTTTTTCAGGTAACCAATTGTAAAAAAGAAAACATGTTTTTACATTTCCCTAAGAACAGAAAATAGATCACAGGGTAAACACATGCAAATCTCAGAATGCATGGAGATCAATTTTCTTTTTGCTCGATGAATCAGGACAAACACAAACATTTGTCTATGAAAATTGAATGCAATTTAAAATCTTTTTTTCTAATTCTGTCTTGGCACATGGAAAATATTGATAAAAGCTGCATTTATCTGCTTGAGTAGTGGTGTGGGTCTTTTTCTTGAACTGCTGTGGTCCCTGAAGTGATAATATCTCATGTGATATCAATAGGGAATTTTAACAATATATGTTGTCACCAATTCAGTGCAGAATTGAATCACAGCCTTAACTTCCATCAAGTTGTTATCTATCCTCTATGGTTCTACTATTTCTTTTGTTTTGTTGCGAAGATGGTGAACATCATGGAGGCATTTCTCTGAGATTGGAGACACACAGACACAAATAGGCATACACACACATGTTTACAGAATATTAGCACAAACAACACTCAGAGAAGATGCGAAGATTATGTGAATCAGCCAAACTAAATCAGTCAGTGAGACTATCAAAACATTCAAAAATATCAATACAGAGATAAAAATGTTTCAACTGGGAGTAAGGGTCCTCTATTTATTTCTAATAAGTGATAGGGAACATTTTGATCTGTATTCTGCTCTTTTCCACTTTTCTTTCTGTCACTATATATAAATGGCTAAAAACAAAATTAATTCAAAGGAAATGGTAAAGCTTGTTGAGATACATCTCTTTGTCCTCTAACATTTCACCGAATCACGGAAATGTTATGGTGAAAAAGGAGACCATTTGGCCCATAGTACCAGCACCGGCTCTTCAAATGTGCATTATCATGGTGCCTTTTTCCTGCCCTTTCCTCATACCTTGCACATTGTCTCTGTTTAAATAATCATGCAATGCCCGCTCAAGTGCCTCAGTTGAACCTGCCTCCATTTTATTTGCAGACAGTGCATTCCAAATCGGAACCACTCTTTGTGTAAAAAAACTTTTTCTAATCTGACATTTGGTGTTTGCAAATTATTTCAAATCTGTGTTCTCTTTCTCAATCCTTTTATAAGCAGAATTACTTCCTTCCTATCTTCTTTGTGGACACCTTTTATGCCTTTGAAAACATCTCTCACATCTCCTCTTTGTCTTTTCCTCTACAAGGAAATCAATCCCAACTTTTCCAATTTTTTCTCATTCCTGAAGTCTCTCGTCCCTGGGCTCCTTCTTGTAAACCTCTTCTGCACTTCCTCCAATGCATTGACACATCCTTCCTATTGTGTAATGCCCCAAATTGTACACTATACTCAACCTGTCCAGCATCTACAAGGCACAAGTCAGAAGTGGAATACTCCCCACTTGCCTGGATGAGTGCAACCCCAACTATACTTAAGAAGCTTGACACCATCCAGGACAAAGCAACCCACTTGATTGGCACTATGTCAACAGGCATCCACTCCCTCCACCATCAATTCTCAGGCAAAGTAGTGTGTACTATTTACATAATGACCTGCAGAAATTCACCAAAGATCCTCAGACAGCACCTTCCAAACTGATGCCCACTTCCATCTGAAAGGACAAGGCCAGCAGATACATAGGAACAGGACTTCCTTCAAGTTCCCCTCCAAGTCACTCACCATCCTGACTTGGAAATATGTTGCAGTTTCTTCAATGTCGCTGGGTCAAAATCCTGGAATTCCCTCCCAAACAGTATTGTGGGCCAACCCACAGCAGGTGAACTGCAGTGGTTCAACACCATCTACTCAAGGACAACTAGGGATAGGCAACATATGCTGGCCCAGCCAGCAATGCCCTTGTCGCACAAATGAATTAAAACAAACTGTGGTCTAACAATTGTCTTTGTATAAACTCAGAATAATTTCCTTGTTTTTGCACTCTATTTCCTTATTAAGAAAGCTGATGAAACTGCCTTATTAACTGCTATCTCCACTTGTAATACCACTTTCAATCATCTATGCACATATACATGCAGGTACGCATGCTCTTGCTTCTCTTACGAATTGTAACCCTTATTTTCTATTATCTGTCCATGTCCTTCACAAGTGATAGGGGGGCAAATTTCCAATAAAGCAATGTCATACAGGTCACTATCAAATTATAACTGTGTGAGAAAATCCTTGAAAAATAAATCGTAGAAGCAATCAGCCAGCATATTTTGTGATAATCAGAAAGGACTTTCAGATTGCTCACATCAGTTCCAATTTGTATTCACGAAATAGTTATGAAACTAAAAGCAGACTTCATTTTTAAGAAGCATGGTCACAAGAGATTATAGCCAAATCTGGAATGATTGCTCACTGAACTGATTTTTCACTACATCTCTGTTTCAGTGGAAAAACTCATCATCCACAGTTATATGTGTTATGGAACACCTATAAATGGATGTGGTTATGTTGTGTAAGTACAATACTAGAGGGGAAAAGATGTAATATGTTACGTGATTCAAGTTCAATATGCTGTGAGACCCAAAGAAGGTCAGAAATAAGTTTAAATTCTCCAACTTTGTTGTACTATTAGTAACTTCTCCACTCAATAAATGAATCATGGGTTTTTTTCTGTTAACTGATCATTATGCATGATCGGTACCTCAATACTTAGTTGTTAAAAAGCACAAGAAGAAGAGAAATGCAACATGGTAGCGGTGGTAAAATTTCAATTCATGCAAACTCAGAAATCGAGCAATACAAACCATGGAAAACTATGCCAGGTCTGTGGTGTGTGACAAGCATAGTAAGCCAGCCAGTGGTAATGATTCTGTAAATGGCCTCAATAACCAGGAACTAAGATTCACTAGGATGATCCCAGGTTTGGAAGGATTGTCTTGTGATAGTAGGTTAACCAAGTTGGGACTCTACTCACTGGAGTTTTGAAGAATGAGAGGTGATCTCAGTAAGGCATATGTGATTCTTAAAGGACCTGACAGAGTAAATGTTGACAGGATATTTCGCCTCCACCCACTTTGGGAGAGTCTAGGACCAGAAGGCACAATCTCAGAGCAAAGGGGTACCAATTTAAGACTGAGATGAGGAGGAATTTATTTTCTGAGAGGGTTATGTTTCATTAGAGTTCTTTGCTGCAACGAGCTGTGAAAGCAGGGTCCTGGTGTATATTTTTAAGGCTGAGGTAGATAGATTTTTGATCAGTAGGACAGTCAAGGATTATGGAGAAAATGCAGGAAATTGGACATGAGGAATGTCAGATTAGCCGCAATCCTGTTGAAAAGCAGAGCAAGTTCAAGAGGCTGGATGGCCTATTCCTGTTCCTCTTTCTCATAGTCTTATGGTCTTAACCATCAAAGGGAAAACTGGTTCAGAATCGATATCCATTACCACCTACCATATGTTCTCCACATTTTGAGAGCTGGTGAGTAAAGGATGAAGTCTTAGTTTAATGCTTTTATAGCTTCTGCCAGGAGTTGCTTCTTTCCCCACACATAAAGGATAATCATTTGGGCACAGATCCAGGAATAAGATTCAACATCTCTAGTCAAAGGAATAGACAAAAATGGAGGGGGAAAAAGAGAGAAGTGATCTTAGAACTCTCAAATTTGAATAATAAATGTTTTGGGTTCATAAAGGTTCCTGTTACAAATTAATTTTGAAATAAACACAAAAGATCTTATCAACAAGATCACTCATAAAGAATTTAAAACATGTTTATTTATTAATTTTGTGGCAACTTTGAGTAGATATTGCTCTGTCATTAATAATCATTCACAATGCAATATTAAAATTTGAGCATCTGTTATTCTGTTTTCTTGACAGCTTTGTTAAAAGTAGGATTAATGTTAGTTTTCTAAGTGTGGAATTTCTGATTATGATGTAAGAAAATATTCAATTTGTGAACTTGATGTTTTCATGTTATATGTTAGAATTAAGATTCCATGAATGATACCAAGAATGGAAGGGTTAAAGACAAGAATCACTCACAAATACATTCCAACATGATTCATTTAAATGACAAATGGTTTTATCTCTGTATAAATATATTATAAGAGATTAAAGTAGGATGACAAGGCACCAAACTCAATGACAGTTAAAGCCAATAAATGTTATATCCTGCAAAGCTGCTTGTTCAATGTTGCATTGAGGTACATTTTGGCACAGAACAGAGGTACTCGAATTTATGATCCATATAAACCTATCAGTGTTGATTTAGATTTTTGGTGCAAGATGACAAAATATTTTTTCTTCCCCAGTATTAATCTCCTCACTCGAAGGAACATAAAATTCATTCCCCATATCCCTTCTAAAATAATGAATTCCAATACATTCGATACAGGGCAAGTCTAAAATAACATATGCTAAAATAGCTCAGAATAAGAGTAGTGGCTCAAGTATGATTCCTGTTCTGGCTGCAGTAAACATGGGCTTCCTTGACCTCCCACTGAGACTGGAAGCCATGGCAAGGCATTACTAAAGAAAACAATTCAAGATAAAGCATTGGTAAAGAATGTATCTTTACATTGTATAAGTACAATACAGCACAGTTGGCAATACACTCCCTGCGTTGAAAAATGTGGTGCTGGAAAAACACAGCAGGCCAGGCAGCATCCGAGGAGCCGGAGAATAGACGTTTCGGGGATAAGCCCTTCTTCAGGAAGTGCAAAACAGATACTAATACCAAACAATGATTGCAGTATCACAGAAGAATGTGTTTCCCTTATGAAAATACAATTTCAAAGTTATATCACTTTGTTTAATCCTGACAAAATAATTATTTTTTGTGTGTGCTGATTTAGTAAAGAATGAACTAATGGACATCACAGAAATTATTAAAACCTTTACAAACAGGCTTATACAACATATCCATATAATTAATATGATGCAAAAGCTTTTAGTTAACAGTCCCAAACCACAAAACAGATAAGAGAACAGCTTGACATCCAAGACAAAATGTAGAGAATTAAACATTCATTTGATTTTGGTCCAACACTTCATTTTCTCCCAGAGTCCCAAAGTACATTTAAAATTGCATCATAAATGATATATGTTGGTGAGATCAAATGCACTTATTTGTACTTCTCACATACAAATTTCATTTTTGTTTTAGCTTCAGCACAGCAGGTCTCAAGAGAGTTGCAGACCCTGTATTGCCACTGGCAATTAGATTGAATTTAAACACTGTGAGTATTTGTAATGCATCAGCAATATAATTCCTAGCAGTATCATCTCTAGTTCTTGGATTTCTTGGCCTTTAATACCGTCTTATAAATTACCTTGCTGTATAAATTATGGGGAATGAAATAGGACAATGAGTTTTCCAGCCCATTTAAAACAAGAGAGGTTTCCAATGTGAGCACTTTATTGGAAATAGATATAGAGAAGATCTAAAGATCTGATGAGGATCTGTGATGCCTGTCTCTCTCTCATTTCCCTCCTATCAGACCATAGGGCTGCTCTCTCATTAGAGATAGCAACTTGAGGGTGGCCACACATTGTGAGGGGAGAGATTGGAGAAGAAGAGTACTTCATTGTAATGTCAATCAATGCAGGAAATTGAACCCATACTGTTGGCATTACTCTTCAGTATAAACAAACCATCCAGCCAACTGAGTTAACTAACACCCCATGCTAACGAATTCTCAACTCTAAGAGGTGTCTTTTGGGTGGGATGCTGAACCAAAACCCTATTTGCACCTCCCCACCTCCTGGATGAGGAAGATGGTGATTCTATGGCAGTATCACTGGACTAGTGTTCAGAGACCCAGGGTTATGCTATGAGGACATGGTTTTAAATTTCACCAGAGCAGCTGATGGAATTTCAATTCAATTAATTAATAAATAAGGAATTGAAAATTATTGTCAGTAATGGTGCCATGAAGCTGTCACTGATTATCATAAAAACCCATCTAGTTCGCTAAATAGCTATAGGCTGTCCTTACTTGGCCTGCCCTAAATGTGACATCAGACCCACAGCACCATGGTTGACTCTTAACTGCCCTCTGAAACTGCGTAGTAAGCCATTCAGTTCTAGGATGGGCAACAACAGCTTACGTAGCCAGTGATGCCCACATTCCATGGACAATTACTGAGAAAGATAGGTGTAAAAGAGGCATGGCATTATCTCAAAGGGGAGTTCTGCTTCATTCCTGACTAATATTTTTATCTGAAGCAACATCAAAAAAATCTTATTATCTGGTCAGTTATCTTCCTCTCTTTATGAAATTTAGCCTTGTGTTTCTACATTTAAAAAATGATTGGACTTTAAATGCAACAGTCAAGTCAGCTCTTTTTCCTCAAAACCTTCCTTGAGAAATTGGCCAATGATGTTCTACCAATGGTCTACGACACAGGTCAGGAGACATGGTGGGATTTCTATCTACTATAAGACTGATATTGTTGGTAACCTTGCAAAAAAGGCAAAAGATATTTGGTTTTCCGCCAAACTGATGCTGAAATAGGGTGTAACAAAGCAATCCTATGATCAGATCAACTGCTGTCTCCGATAGGCAATGACAGAGGCAGCCTATTAATTAGTTGCCTCCTGTAACAATAAGGCAATAACAATACTGTAACAACAGTAGTTGTGATCAAAGATTGTTCACTCAGAACCTGGAAATGGTCTCAATTTTAAGATCCTGACATGTGGTTCCTAATGCCCGTGAGAAGTTTCAATCCATCAAGAGCAACTTATGCATACATATGCTTTCTGTTCCTGGATAGCCTCTAACTAACAGAATTAGAAAATAAATCACAAGAACAAAAGAAAAATGAGAACCAATAAATGTACAGATGTCTCCCTTTATACCATTTAAACTGCAGTAATAACTCAACAAATGTAATTTGCTTTTAATTAAAAAAAGCAGAACCGATTCCCTGCAGCAATGAAGTACCTTTAGATATTCAGACTTCCAGTATTTATAGTTAGCCTGAAATTTCTCACAATATAATGTGTGAGGTGATGCACTTGTGCAGGACAAACAAGGCAAGGGAATACATTACCAACAGTAGAACTGTGGGAAGCACCGATGCAAGTCCAACTACCTCTGAAGGTAGTGGGAGAGGTAGATACAGTGGTTAAGAAGGCTTATGGGTTACTTGCATTTATTAGCCTCTGCGTAGAGTTTAAGAGCAGGGAGGTTGTGCTGCTGTGGAGGTTAAATTTTTTAGGCCACATTTAGAGTTTTGTGTGCAGTTCTGGGATTCGAATTATAGGAGGGATGCGATTGGACTGAGGAGGGTGCAGAAGGTATTTATCAGGGTGTTGCTTGGGCTGAAGAGTTTTAATTCTGAAGAGACATTAGGTAGACTGGACTCATTTTCCTTGGAACAGAGGAGATTGAGGGGGTCATAATTGAGATACATAAAATTATGGGCGGCATAGACAGAGTAGACAAGGAAAAATGATTCCCCTTGATGGAGGGATAAATGGTTAAGGGACAAAGATTTAAGGTGAGGGATGGGGGAGATTTAGAGGATATGACAGGAAATATTTTTTCACCCAGAAGGTAGTGGGAATCTGAAACTCACTGACTGTATGGGTGGTAGAGGCAGAAACTCTTACAATATTTAATAAAGTATACAGATGTGCACTTGTGATGCCAAGGCATACAACGCTATGAGCCTAATACTGGAAAATTGGATTAGAATAATTAGGCTCTTGTTTTTGACCAGTGTAGACTTGATAGATTGAAGGGCCTTTTTCAGTGCTATAGACTGCCATGACTCTATGACTGTACTGAAGCTTTGTGATAAGAAAATTGGACCAAATCTTGCTGTCAGCATCACGGTGAAGCTAACTGCACTTGCTGTATTTTGTGTGTACTTGGTTGAACAGCTTCAGGTGATGAGCAGTTCAACCGTAATTAACAAAAAGTTATGTTCAGGTAGTATCACTTCATTATTCATTTTGTAAAGTCAGCATTTTGTTGTCTGAGTAACCATTGAATGGCATTTGTATTTGTATGTTGAACTAAAATTACCACAGAATTTATGGCTAGTATTTATCAGCCTTTTAATCGAAAAGAAATGAAAGTGTATGTTGATAGGGTGAGAACATAAACACTGGCATAGATTCTTTGCATTGGAAGATCATTGGGAATTACTCCCAATTAAGCGCTCTTGCATACACATTCATGGTTTGATTTTTTTCATAGAGATGTTTTTTTAAAATGTAAAATTACAAAATTTAATTTGTTTTCATTTGTTTACTTTCTCTCTCTCTCTCTCTCTGGTTTCTGCCATTACATATTGAGCTTTTGACCAGTAGATTTGTGAAAGTGCCATGAGGAAGAATGTCATATCAATATTCTCAGCTCAGCCACAGACAGGGAACAGGTACATCCTCACAACTCGGCAATTTAGATCAGCAATTCGGAGATAACAAATTCAATCCATGTCCTCCACATCTGTTGGTTGCAATGCAGCATTGTGCTATTTTTTCCTTATTAATGCTCACCCTATCAGAAACGTCTTGTGTACAACCTTTCAGTGGCTCAGGTAAGGAACTGGTGACTGCAGCAATGACATCTCAACAAATGAAAAATGCGACACCAGATTCATGTCTGCAAGTGCAATTGAGTAGAACAAAAATTATTGTGAAACAAAATTGATCAGGAATATTAAAATGAAAAGTAAAAGATTCTACAGGTAAGTAAGTAAGAAAAAGAAATATCAAGATATGGAAAGTAGATATAAATGCAATAAATTCACAAGCAATGACAGCACAATGGCAGAATTTTTAAATAATTGCCTTCCTTCTGTATTTAGCAAGGAGACTAACATCAACGCGATATTACAAAAAAAGATAAAAAATATTGTAATAATGTTGAAATTGGATGGGGAGACAAAATAAATAAATTAGTCAAACATTGAGAGAACATAACCCCGGTAGGTGGATTGCATCTGCATAAATTAAAAGAATTCAGAAAGAGATAGAATCGCCCATATGTATCTGGTCTCAATAGGATTAATGAAGATAAAGACTCAATATAATGTTGCCAGAACAGAGAGGTTATACTTATCAGGAAACATAAATTGAAGACTAATGGAAGTACTGACATAGCTGTTTAAGATTATGTAAGGTTTTGATAGAGTAGGAATAGAGAAGATGCCTCCATGTGTAGAGAGAACTAGAATTAGGGATCATAGTAACTAATAAATCCAATAGAAATTACAATAGAATCATCACCGAAAGGGTGGCTAGAATGTGAATCTCACTACCACATGAACAGAATAGAAACATTTCAGGGGAAGCTAGATAAACTTGGAGAAAAAAGAAATGGAAGTGTATGTTGATAGGGTGAGAACATAAATACTGGCTTAGATTCTTTGCAAGTGCTGTTCATGCTTTAAATTCTATGGGATATAATTTCAGGAGTTCCTTACTTCCTTTCAGTAATTGGGAGATAACAAATTCAATCCATGTCCTCCACATCTGCCCCTTTCTAACCACCATGGATGACTGATATTTCTCTTATTTTCCTCTCGATGCCATACCTTAACACGCCACAAGGGGCTACACAAACAGAGCCTTTTGCGTGTGATTCTATAACTTTCCTCCAGTGTTAGAAAGCTCTAATAATTCAGCTAATGTTTCACTTTGAAAGCACAGCTGAGCCCATAAAGTATACTGCTTTGGAAATCATGGAATTTTGGAAAGCATTCAGACTGAAGTACGCTGTGCTATCCCAAACAGTGGGAAATGCCTTCCGCAAGACAAATTACACTGTGGAAAAACAGAATCTGACATATTTTCCAACCTAACCTAATTCCCTGGTTCATAAAATCAAGGATTTTATGTAGACATATTGCACTACATCACAGGCACAAAACCTTCACATCAAATCCAAGAAACAATGCAAGGGCAAGAAATGGAAGGTCAGCACATTTTGCTGGAAATAATAAAACTTGGTAGCAATTTAAAGGTAGCATAGCTGCTTAAGATAAGATGCTCAAGTTGATTGTTATCAGTTAGAAATCATCAGTTTTATCACTTGATTTGATTACCTCAAGCACTGATAGCCAGAAGAATAATCCTACTCATACATCTTTATATTTTTTAAAGTTCTTATCCCCATTCTTTTGAAGACATTTATGAGATAGCCAATGTATGGTCTCTAGAGAGTGACCCAATTCCACAACAAATTGATAGTCTACCCCATTGTGTCTGAAGTATGATGTCATGTGTGACAATGCTTTGGCCTTGTCCATAGTTACTAATTTTCACTTGTGAATATGTGCAATTGATTATAAATTAATCTTGTTCTAGGTTAGAGTTGTGCGGGAAAAGCACAGCAGTTCAGGCAGCCTCTGAGGAGCAGGAAAATCGACATTTCAGGCAAAAGCCCTTCACCAGGAATAGAGCTATATTCCTGATGAAGGGCTTTTGCCCGAAATGTCGATTTTCCTGCTCCTCGGATGCTGCCTGAACTGCTGTGCTTTTCCAGCACCACTCCAACCTAGAATCTGGTTTCCAGCATCTGCAGCCCTTATTTTTACCTATAAACTAATCTTGGGCAGGAGTGCAAAACAGCCAATTGGAAGAAAGAAATGAATGGAGGGTAGAACCTCCTGTCTATCTGCCGCATTGTGTTTCTGCAGATGAGTTAATTGCAGATGTCATCAATTGTGAATCTGATCTTGTCCTCAGGCAATTGTGCCACAGGCAGTCTTCTCAGCCACAGTACAGGAATGAGGAGCACACATGATTTTCTTTCTCTTGCTCTGGAGAAAGTAGTAACTCGACTGAAAAAGAGCAAACTTGCATTTATTCTGCACCTTTCACATTGTCAGGATAGCCCAAAACCTTTCACAGCAGTTGAGATGTAGTCACTGTTGCTATGCAGACCCAAAGGACCCAAAGATTTACCTTTAGCAAGGGCCTCACAAACATCAGAAGATTTAATATGAGGGAATCTGTTTTAGTTGGAAGAATGAATATTTGCACTATGTAACATAGTACCATGGTAAATCTTACATCTGCAGATCACGTGGATATTGCTTCAGTTTTACAGCTCAACTGAAATACCTCTAACAATGCCATGTACAGGGCAAAATACAGTCTGGATTATGGGTTTGAGTCATGGATTGAACTTGTAACCTTTTGCCTTGTGCGCGTGTGCTGCTAATTGAGTTAAAGGCACATCTGCTATATCAAGCAATGCAAACAGGAGTGCAGCTTGAATCTCCCACCTTTCCTGGTCCATCAGCACATTACTAGACCACGTGAATAGTCATTTGAACTGCAGGGGAGTTCCATTTCAAGGACTGGCATTATTAGAAGTAAAAACTGATTGACGCATGTGAAACATGAGAGCAGAAAAATGGAAAATTTGATACTGACAATCTGTTTGATTTCCAACAGATGAAATTAAAAAACTCATTTTCATGGTACATTATGAAAAAATTGGCATGCACGTTGACAAAATATACAACGCACAGAAAACTATTAAATGAGAAACAAATTGAATCTAATTATTAGAATTACTGAGGTTTACAAAATAATTGCAGTTTCCTTGCCTCTCTTGTATTTTGTCATTTCGAATTAACTTCCAAATTGTTTACACAAAGTATTTAATAATCAAAATGCCATTAATATTAGGGAGAATTACACAGTTAATATATTATGGATTATTTGGTTTGACTGACATACTTGTTGTTTAGTAGGTTTTGAACTGTAATGAAATAAATCTGGCAACACAGAACATTATTCCAGAACTGGCTCAGTGGTTAGCACTGCAGCCTCATAGCACTAGGATTCCAGGTTTAATTCCAGCCTTGGGCGACTGTCTGTGTGGAGTTTGCACATTCTCTGCATGGGTTTCCTCCGGATGCTCTGGTTCCCTCCCACAATCCAAAGATGTGCAGGTCGGATGAATTGGCCATGCTAAATTACCCATAGTCTTAGGTGCATTAGTCAGAGGGAGATGGGTCTGGGTGGGTTACTCTTTGGAGGATCAGTGTGGACTGGTTGGGCTGAAGGGCCTGTTTCCACACTGTTGGGAATCTAAACTGGACATGGGCTACATGCAACAGGACTAATAATGTATTTTCAGATAAACGAAAAGGAGGTCTTTGCTGGAATAGAGTTTTGTGTATTTTTGGATAGTATTTTGAATAGTATTTTTGGATCCCCTGGAATTGTAGTGCTGAACCTAACACTCTATTTCCTTCTAATGCAATATACCAAAAGTTTGAATTGAGCTACATCAGTGGAAGATGGTGTGTGAGTCAATTGTCATGTGTTTGGGGCAATTTGTATATGTTGGGTATTTAATGGTAGCCAATGATTTTCAACAAATACAAATTTCAACTTTGGTTTCAGGGAAAAACAAAGTTTCTATTTTGGTGATTTGATGGTGCTCACATGGTTTCAACTTTCTCACTTAGGCAATGTTCGCTACATTGACTGAAAAGATTATATATTTACTTCAGGTTTGTTTTTAGCTTGGTTGGCTGGACAGCACATTTGTGATGCAGACCGATACCAACAGCCTGGGTTCAATTCCTAAACTGGTTAAGGTTAGCATGAAGGACTTTCCTTTTCAATCTCTCGCCACCCCTGAGATATGGTGACCTTCAGGTCATACCACCACCAACTGTCTCTGTTGAACATGCAAGCAGCCTGTAGTGACTATATCATTACCTTTATTTAGTTGGACCTTGCTGAGTGTCAATTGGATGCTGTGCTTTCTGGCTTTGCAATTGTGATTAAACAGCAATAGTAAGAAATGAAAGATGGAAGTTCTGTCTTTTACAATGACTGCACTTCAAAAAATAATCTACTGTCTATAAAACTTTAAAGCAATAAATGGCAAGGTACTACGGAAATTGCAAGTGCAATTGCTATTAATATTATTGTTATTCAATTGTAAGTCCAATTTGGCTTTCCAAACTTGGATACTACAAATATCAATGCAAAGAGAATTTTATTCAATGTGATCGGTTTACTGAACTGATCACTGACATCTTTTGCAATGGCTGAATTTTCCGACTTGAGTTTAATAAAAGAAAAACAATGCTGGCCTATTAGATTCCCAAATCAGGTTGCTGTGTTGGTATAAATTGCTCATGAATCAATCAGCATAAATGACAAAGAGGCTTTAAAATTTGAATAAGTTCACTATGAATCTAGCACTACATTTGACAAAATCTCACCAAATGGACAATATTTCTGAAAACCACTAAGTTGAGCAAATCTTCATAAAACATACTTTCTGTTAATTTGCTCATATTTGATTTTGCTTGTGGTGTATGTCGTATTTTTGTATATTATCAATATTTTTCAAACTGTAAATTTGAATGACATTTAAAAGTGTATTTGAAAAGATTGAATCCTACTGAGAGATCGTTCAGAGGTCTTACTTAAACATCCAACTTAAATAAATTATTTCCATAGAATCATCCAAATTTAGATTAGATTCCCTACAGTGTGGAAGCAGGCCCTTCGGCCCAACAAGTCCACACTGAACCTCCGAAGAGCAACCCACCCTCCTCTGACTAATGTACCTAACACTATGGGCAATTTAACATGGCCAATTCACCTGACCTGTACATCTTTGGACTGTGGGAGGAAACCAGAGCACCTAGAGGAAACCTACACAGACACAGGGTAAATGTGCAAACTCCACACAGACAGTTGCCTGAGGCTGGAATTGAACCTGGGAACCTGGTGCTGTCAGGCAGTACTAGCCACTGAGCCACTGTGCCACCTACTCTGAAGGAAACAATGCTGATGATGTTAGAACACAGGACTATCTGAATGCTAAGGAATAAGCAGAGCCAAATAATCCCACATTGACCAAAGGATCAGATTTAAGCTCTGCAGTTCTGCCACATCCAAACAGGAAGGTTCCTTCATACTAAAACAAGTAATAGGAGGAGGAGACTCCACAAATACCTTTTTTCTCAATGCTAAGGGAGCCAAAAATATCAGTGCAAAAGACAAGATTGAAGCAGTTGCAACAATCTTTAGCCAGTACATCAAGTGAGTGTTTCATCTTGGCTTCCTACTGAAAGACCCAGCATCACAGATGTCTGTTGTCAGCCACTTTCATGCACTCCACATGATATTAAGAATAGGCATAAAGCACTGTGTCGTCCAATGACTATGGATCTGACAACAATATTGCAATAGTTATAAACATTTCAGCTCCAGAATTAACCACACCCATACCTGTTCTAATATAGCTTCAATACTGCTATCTTCATAACAATGTGAAAGTGGCCCGTGAATGTCCAGTACACAAAAAGCAGGAGAAATTCAATGCAGCCAAATACAAATCAGACACAGAAAGATCTGGAGAAACACAACTGCTCTGGCAGAATCTGTAGAGAAAGAAACAGAATTAACATTTTGAGTATAATGACCCAGCCAATTACCAATCAGTCTACTCTCAATTAGCAGCAAAGTAATAGAAGTTGTCATTGATAGTGTCATCAGCATAATATTGCCATAATAATTTAAAATCTGGCCTGTCTAACAAGAGAAACTTCAGAGGAAAACTAGACCTATCATAATCACCTTTCATTGCTGCTTTTGAAGCCATAACTCACCTTCTCTCAGCCTGGTATAAACACCTCCCTATTTCTCCCTTTATTTAGCTTTGACAAAGGGTCAGTTAGACTCGAAATGTTAGCTCTTTTCTCTCCATACAGATGCTGTCAGACCTGCTGAGATTTTCCAGCATTTTCTCTTTTGGTTTCATTGTTGATTTTTCTAGAGTGGGATTTTTTTAAAACAGGAATTTTAATGTAGCAGTTCCAACAAAAACGGGAACTAAAGCAGTTTGAAAGGAATTATAATGACTCACTTGTTTGAGGGACTCAGCAAGCTGAGATCAAGAGCAAAGTAATCACAGGCCTGAACCACAGGATATACTCCTCAAGTTAAATTTTACCACATTTTGCACAAAAATAATATGGTTGATGAAATCTCTCCTCATTACAGAGGTTCAACGGACTCTTTGTGGAGATATTAATTTCTGGCTTTGGAGTGGACTCAGGTAAATTCACCAAAAGTTCTTTCTTAATCCATCTGTAAAGGATTGAAAACAGATTTAGTGAGATCACTCCTGTATTGGTATTCCAAATTCAGGGACAAAAAGAAAGTGATTGTGCATTTGATAGGTAATATCCTTCCATTTATCCGGATTAAGTCAAAGATTTACAGAGAATGCAGACAAAGACTTTCCAGTGTAGGGAACAATAGCAGAGGCTAAGTTAAATGGATCTAATTTGTATAAGGGAGACTATGTCCTAATACAGCTGGAAATAACTGATGTGAAAATATAATAAGTCCATTCAGTACCAGGTGGCACTTGAGTAGAAACTATAAAAGGACGTATACAATTTCATTTTTCACACTCAATACCATGGATTTGAATTTTAAGCTACTAGATAGACACATGCATAAAATTAAAGAAGGAAAAAGGGCCAGTGTTTTAAGAAACTGGCAATAGTCCATAAAGCGGGGCCTTAAGTTTCTATGTTTCTTATAACATGTGGAGTGAGACATGTGGGTATGTGATTAACAGCATATTGCAAGTCAATTGGCTGAATATTTAACCTTGGATTTGAGCTTTTGCTGCCAATACAAGCTACTTGCACACATAAGTTTGACTAAAGCAAGGGAATAGTTGGATTTGGTAGGATTGAGCAATTACTAGGATGGAAAACCCTTAACGAGGTCGGACAGATGTTTCTTTGCAAAGGAGAAAGACTTACATGTGTATCCTCTCTGTTTAGAAAATGCATTTTTGCTGTTTTGGAAGAGATTTGCAAGTGGAAGCCAGACCTTTTCTGACTTTGATCTGAACTTCCCAGCTTTCAGCCTTCTTATGCAGCTCACTGACAAGGAGAAAGAGGAACCACGACAACAACAACAAGAGCAGCAGCAGCAGCCTTCTCTATAACCACATGCTCTATGACCACCGATGGGGGCGATGAGCACAGAATGACAGGAGACAATATCCTCGCCATTGAGCACAGAGGCAGAGGATTAACTTTCTGGACATGACTGAGCAGAAATGTGTCAGGAGGCTTAAATTACAGAAGAGCCTATTGCTGACATTTGCAGACTTTTGGGACATGTCCAGCTGCAGAATGGATCACAAAAATAAAGGAACAAAAATTGGCCTTTCGGCCCTATGAGCCTCCTCCCCCATTAAATAAAATCATGGCTGACCATCCAACCCAGTACCCTGTTCCCACTGGCTCCCCTTTGATCCCTTTACTCTTAGGAACTATATCTATCAGGTGGGCACATACTTTGAATGCTGGTCATGATCACCAGAGCCCTGAGATTCTTTGGCTCCAGCTCTTTCCAGGAATCTGATGGTCACATTGGCAAATTCCTGCCTAGCAGTGAATCCTTCAGGTACCCCATGCCATGGCCACCCAATTACACCCAATTTGTTATTGCTGAGGTTAGTTAGAATGAGAGGTCACATCAAATTGTTGCTCGAGCTACATTCCTACATGTTCAGGAAGCCACAGTCATGTGACAGTCATAACACACTAAGATCAACCAATATTCATCAAATGATGTGCTGTGCTAATATTCAATTGGGTGTAACCACTGAATGATTATCGCGAGTGTATATACAGGCAGCTACAGCTGTGAAATCTTCATCTTGCATGAGTCAAGATTCTCACAAGTACCTGTAACTCCATGTTAAGTCAACAAATGCCTTTATGGAGTCAGGGGTTCTTAATAACCTCTTCAAAGATGTTATGACTTACCTCCAGGAAGGTGGGATTTGAACCCTGATGATCTGGTTCAGAGATTAGGATACTCGGTCCTGCACCACAAGAGTCTTGGGGTCAGTAGTTATCCTCTAAGAATGTACAGTACTTGATTACACTGTCAGGAATTTAACATGATACACATGGAAGGTACAAGGGGAACCACATGAGCACTGAGTAAGCCATTGGGATACAATTAATGTATCTGGATAGACCTGGGGAGCTCTTCAATTTATACTGTTCTGTTCAGAATGAGAAAGACCTGTTTGGCCTTGGACAACTGACTGTAGCAGAGAGAAGTGAAGCTTTTGGGGGAGGAAAGTAAAGAGAACTCTGCTCATTTACAGTAGGAAGAGGAGGAGCCTGGTTTTATGGGGGCCGATAGCCAGCCTGATAGTCAGTGTCAGATAGCATGGACTCATTCAGGTGAGCAGTGTTTCATAGTCAAGATACCTGGCCCAATTCTAAATGCACTGTGCCCATTCCTAGCCCCTTGGATAAAGCATCCCACAGTCAGTGGACTGGGAAAAAATCAGGTTAGTAGTAGGTTTCAAGAAAAAGAATTTGTGGAATGTCCCCACGATGGCTTTTTGGAGCAGCTTGTGGTATAGCTCACCTGAGAACAGGCAATACTGAATTTAGTGTTGTGCAATGAGGCAGAATTGATAATGGAACTTAAAGTAAAGGATCTTTTAGGAGGCAATGATCATAATATGATTGAGTTTACTCTGCAATTCAAAAGGGAGAAGACAGAATCAGAGGTGATGGTATTACAGCTGAAAAAGGCAAGTACAGAAGCATGAGAGAGGAGCTGGGAAGAATTGACTGGAAGAGGAGCCTAGCAGGAAAGGCAGTAAAATAGCAATGGTAGGAGTCTCTGGGAGTAATTCAGGAGGCAGAGGAGAGATTCATCATGAGAAAAAGTAGAGGGTACAGGGAGGATGAGGCAACTATGGCTGACAAGGGAAGTCAAATATAGTTTAAAAAGCAAAAGAGAAAGCATATAATGTGGATAGGCTGACTAGAGGGGAGGCCTAGAGGATTTGGTGCTTGGCAATGAACCAGGCCAGATGTCAGATCTCTTGGTGGGAGAGCATTTCAATGATAGTGATCACAACTCCCTGACCTTTACTCATGGAGAGGGATAGGAGCAGATGGTATGAGAAAGTATTTAATTAGTGGAGGGGGAAATTAAAATGCTATAAGACAGGAGCTGGGGGACCTCAATTGGGAACAGATATTCTCAGGGAAATGCACATCAGAAATGTGGAGGTTGTTTAGGGAGCAGTTACTGATAGTGCTTGATAGGTTTGTCTCACTGAGGTAAGGGATGGAAGGGTGAAGGAAGTGACAAGGGATGTAGAATGTCTAGTCAAGAGGAAGAAGGGAGCTTACTTAAGGTTAGATTAGATTACATTACAGTGTGGAAACAGGCCCGACAAGTCCACACCGACCCGCCGAAGCGCAACCCACCCAGACCCCTACATTTACCCCTTACCTAACACTACGGGCAATTTAGCATGGCCAATTCACCTGACCTGCACATCTTTGTGACTGTGGGAGGAAACCGGAGCACCCGGAGGAAACACACGCAGACACGGGGAGAACGTGCAAACTCCACACAGTCAGTCGCCTGAGGCGGGAATTGAACCCGGGTCTCAGGTGCTGTGAGGCAGCAGTGCTAACCGCTATGCCACCGTGCCGCCCACAAGGTTGAGGAAGTAAAGATCACACAGGGTTCTGGAGGGTTTCAAGGTAGCCAGGAAGGAGCTGAAAAATGGGTTTAGGAGAGCTAGAAGATGGCATGAAAAAGCTTTAGCAAGCAGGATTAAGGATTAAGGAAAAACTTAAGGCATTCTACACTAATGTGAGGAACAAAAGGATGGCCAGAGTGAGGATAGAGCCAGTCAGGGATAGTAGAGGGAACTGGAGTCAGAGGAGATATGGGAGGCCCTCAATGAATACTTTGCTACACTATTCACCACTGAGAGGGACCTTGACGTTGTGAGGACAGCGTGAAAGACACTGATATGCTCAAACAGGTTGATGTTAAGTAGGAGGAAGTGCTGAAAATTTTGAAAAACATAAAGATAGATAAGTCCCCTGGGCCAGATGGGATATACCCAAGGTAACTACAGGTAGTGAGGGAAAAGGTTGCTGCACCTTTGGCGATGATCTTTGTGTCCTCACTGTCCACTGGAGTAGTGCCACATGATTGGAGGGTGGCAAATGATATTTCCTTATTCAAGAAAGGGAGTAGGGATAATCCTGGGAATTATGGACCAGTCACTCGTACATCTGCTGTGGACAAATTATTGGAGGGGATTCTGAGAGACAGCAGTTATTACTTGGAAAAGCATAGTTTGATTAGAGATAGTCAGCATTGCATTGTGGGGGCAGGTCAAGCCTCAAAAGCCTTATTGAATTCTTTGAGGATGTGGCAAAATGCATTGATGAAGGTAGAGCAGTGGATGTGGTGTGTATGGATTTTAGCAAGGTGTTTAAGAAGGTTCCACATAATAGGCTCATTCAAAAAGTAAGGAGGCATGGGCTACAGGGAAAATTGGCTGTCTGGATACAGAAGGTGGTAGTAGATGGAAAGTATTCAGCCTGGAGCTCTGTGACCAGTGGTGTTCCATAGGGATCTGTTCTGGGACCTCTGATCTTTGTGATTTTTATAAATTACTTGGATGAGAAAGTGGAAGGGTAGGTTAGTAAGTTTGCCGATGACATAAAGGTTGGTAGAGTGGCAGATAATGTGGAGAGCTATTGTAGGTTACAACAGGACATTGCCAGGATGTAGAATTAGGCTTTTAAGTGGCAGATGGAGTTCACCCTAGAAAAGTGTGAAATCATTCATTTTGGAAGGTTGAATTTGAATGGAGAATACACGGCTAAAAGCAGGATTCATGGCAGTGTGGAACAGAGGGATCTTGGGGTCCATGTCCATTAATCCCTCAAAGTTGCCACCCAAGTTTATAGGGTTGTTAAGAAGGCTTATGGTGTGTTGGCTTTCATTAGCAGGGGGACTGAGTTTAAGAGCTGTGAGGTTATGCACCAGCTCTATAAAGTCCTGGTTAGGTCACACTTGGAGTATTGTGTTCAAATCTGGTTGCCTCATTAAAGAAAGGATGTGGAAGCTTTTGAGAGTGTGCAGAGGAGATTTACCAGGATGTTGCCTGGACTGGAGGGCATGTCTTATGAAGCAAGGTTGATGGATTTTCTTTTAGATTTTGGATTCCCTAAAGCGTGGAAACAGGCCCTTCGGCCCAACCGATCCACACCAACCCTCCGAAGAGTAACCCACCCAGACTCATTTCCTCTGACTAATGCAACTAACAATGGGCAATTTAGCATGGCCAATTCACCTGACCTGCGCATCTTTGGACTGTGGGAAGAAACTACACCACCTAGAGGAAACCCATGCAGACACGGAGAGAATGTGCAAACTCCACACAGACAGTCGTCCGAGGCTAGTATTGTACCTGGGACCCTGATGCTGTGAGGCAGCAGTGCTAACCACTGAGCCATAGCTAGAGCTTTCTCATTGGAGTGAAAAAGGATGAGAAATGACTTGATAGAGGTGAACAAGATGATAAGAGGCATTGGATAGAGTAAATAGCCAGAGATGTTTTCCCAGGGTAGAAATGGCTACAATGAGGGGGCATAATTTTAGGGTGATTGGAGGAACGTTTAGGGGAGATGTCAGAGGTAGTTTCTTTATACAGAGAATGGTGGGTGGGTGGAAAATACTGCCAGCGGTGGTAGCAGAGGCAGATACATTAGGAGCATTTAAGTGACTCTTGGACAGGCGCATAGATAATTGTAAAATGAAGGGTACGTAGTTCAGTTTGATCTGAGAGTAGGATAAAAGGTCGACAGTATATCGAGGGCCGAAGGGCCTGTACTGTGCTGTTCTATGTTCTATTTTCTATGTTCTATAATGTGGCAAAGGGCAGTGGGAAACCAGGGGATTGAGAAGCTTACAAAGGCCAACAGAGGACAACAAAAGAAGGAGGCAGAAGATTAAATATGAGGGTAAACTCGCCAGTAATATAAAGGAAGACTGTAAGAGTTTCTTTACTAGTCACATTGCCTTACATCAGAGACATCTCTGAAATGACTTCCAGACTACTCAGACCCCTTGGCATCATGGTAGCCCACAAACCTACTAAGACTCTTAAATAGCAACTAATGAACCTAAAGGATCCTAACAAATAACCAGCAAAATGAATGTCAATTACAAAATAATATGCAAGGACTGTTTCAAACACTACATCAAACAGGCGGAAAATTAGCCACCAGGATACATGAAGACCAACTATCCGCCAAAAGACATGACCCACTATCACTAATATCCTTACATACAGACAAAGAAGGACACCACTTTGATGGGGTGAACACATACATCGTAGGGCAGGCTAAACAGAGACATGCACAGGAATTCCTAAAGGTCTAGTATTCTAACTGGAACTCCATCAATAAACACATTGATTTGAACCCCATCTACCATCCTCTGAAGGTTCAAGTAAGTGAAGGGGCAGAGCTGAGTATGGTTGCCATCACCAGGGAGAAGGTGCTAGGATAACTGAATGGCCTGCAGGTGGATAAATTACTTGGACCAGATGCTCTACAGCCCAGAGTTCTAAGGGAGATAGCTGAAGTGATAGTGGGGCATTAGTGGTGATCTTTTAGGAATCTCTAGGGTCAGGGAGGGTCCCAGAGGACTGAAAGTTTGCAAATGTGTCACCCTGTTTAAAAAGGGAGTAAGGCAAAAGATGGAAAATTACAGAATGATTAGCCTAAGCTTGGTCGTGAGTAATATCCTGGCATCCATTGTGAAGATTTCTGAATACTTGGAAGTGTATGATAAAATAGAAAAAGTCAGCATGGTTCATCAAGGGAAGGTTATGCCTGACAAATCTGCTAGTATTATTTAAGCGAGTAACGAGCAGGTTAGACCAAGGAGAGTTAATGGATGTTATCTACCTGGACGTCAAGAAGGCCTTTGACAAGTTGCCACACAGGAGGCTACTGAGTAAGATAAGGGCCCATGGTGTTAGAGGTGAGGTGCTAGTATGGATAGAACTTGGCTGTCTGGCAGTAAGCAGAGAGTGGGGAGAGAAGGATCCTTCTCAGGATGGCAGCCAGTGACAAGTGGTGTTCCGCAAAGCTCAGTTTTGGGATTACAACTCTTCACTTTATACATCAATGATCTGAATGAAGGAGCTGAGGGCATTCTGGCTAAGTTTGCGGTCAATACAAAGGTATCATCAATAGGTAGAGGGACAGGTAGAATTGAGAAGGTGGGGAGGCTGTAGAAGGATTTGGACAGGTTAGGAGAGTAAGCAAAAAAGTGGCAGATGGAGTGCAATGTGGGAAAGTGTAAGGTCATGTACTTTGGTAGGAAGAATAGAGGCATGAACTATGTTCTAAATGAGGAGAAAATTCAGAAGTCTGAAGTGCAAAGAGACTTGGGAGTTATAGTCCAGGATTCTCTCAAGGTAAACTTGCAGATTAAGTCAGTAATTAGGAATGCAAATGCAATAATGGCATTTATTTTGAGAGGACTTGAATATCAAAGCAGGGATGTACTTCTGAGACTCTATAAGGTTCTGGTCAGGCCACAGTTGGAGTATGGTGCACAGTTTGGGGCTTTATATCTCAGGAAAGATGTACTGGCCCTGAAGCATATTCAGAGGAGATTCACAAGAATGGACCCAGGAATGAAAAGCTTAACACATGAGGAATGCTTGAGGATTCTGGATTTATACTCGTTGGAATTTAGAATGTTGAGGGGGGAATCTAATTGAAACATAATAAATTCTGAATGGCCTGTACAAGAGTAGATGTTGGGAAGATGTTTCCATTAGTAGGACAGATCAGGACCCGAGGGCACAGCCTTAAAGTAAAGGAAAGACCTTTTAGAACAGATGTAAAGAGAATCTTCTTCACCAAGAGAATGGTGAATCTATAGAATTCATTGCCACAGAAAGCTGTGGAGGCCAGGCCATTGAGTATATTTAAGACTGAGATAGATAGGTTCTTGAGAATCAAGGGATCAAGGAATACGGTGAGAAAGTGGGAGAATGAGGTTGAGAAACTTATTGGCCATGACTGAATTGCAGAGCAGACCTGATGGGCTGAATGGCCTAATTTCTGCTCCTATGTCTTGTGGGCTTATGGTCTTTAAATCCATAAAAAGTACTTGTATCTAAATCTTTCAACATTTGAACTTGTGCCTGCCACCCCTATTTCAATCCCAAATGTTAGCATTCAGCCCCCAGCCTCTGACCCAGAAGGACATTATTTAACCATATTTAAGAAATGGATGATATGGTTGTAGATTACTGCGCACGTAAATCACTTTGCACAAGGCCATGAGGTAGACATGATATTTACGAAGCTTTATTGGATCAGAAGCTTCAACTAGGCAAAGATCAGGCTGGTTTATTTAGCCAAAGGTCTCTTTAGGAAGATTGGATGTCTATTCGAGAATATCCTAAGTTTTAATTAGACTCTCTCGTTCTCTCTTTAATTTCTAAGCAGTCTTTCAATAAGGTTGAGTGACAGTATATTTTTGGATCTTAATTGGTTTACTGTGGCCAAGGCCCATGTTTTATTCGATGCCTATTTTGTACTGAAGAGTCTCGATGGTCCATTCTCACTAAATTATTTTGTTTCTGTCTTTTTCAATTTGGTAGTAGTATTGAATCAAATGATCACTGACTGCCTACATTGCTAACCAACATGGCTTTGTAAGTACTGACAATAAGTCCTTGAATTGAAGAAACAAAATTAAAAACTTAATTTGCACACAGGTAATGTGTGTTTTGTGACATATATCTAAAGCTATACTATCATTTCATGAACTGATTAATATTTAGAATTAAGAATTAAAAGTTGTTGATATTAACAGTTGATGTCACAGTAAAAAACATAATTTAACATTTTTAAACAGTCACGAAAACAAATTATTCCAACATATTAAATTTGTCAAAACTCAGAACATATCCAGAACGTTATCGCCCAAGGAAGACAATGTCATTAAGATGAGTGTTGTATGTTTATGAGAATGAAACAAAATAAAAGCACATTAAAATCCAAGAAAGGCATTTTTTCTTGTTCTTCCTTTGATGAGAAACACAATAGAGTCATCGAGCCATGCAGCGCAGAAGCAGACCCTTCGATCAAATGAGCCCATGCTGAATATAATCCCAAACTAAACTAGTCGCCCCTGCCTGCTCCTGGCCCATATCTCTCCCGAACTTTCCTGTTCATGTATCTATCCAAATATTTCTAAACATTCTCATTGTATCTGCATCCACTACGTCCTCATTGTATCTGCATCCACCACATCCTCAGAAAGTTCCTTTCACAAGAGAACCACCCTCTGTGAAAAAAAATTGCCTGTTATGGGTCTTTTTAGAATCTCTCTCCTCTCACCTTAAAAATGTGCCCCCTCGTCTTGAAACTCCCCATCCTAGGGGAAAGACAACTACCATTAACTCTACTTGTACGTGTCATTATTTTATAAACTTCTATAAGGTCGCCTCTCAACCTCCAGGCTCCAGTGATAGAAGTCCCAGCCTATCAAGTCTTTCTTTACAAATCAGATATTCCATACCCTGGCAACTTCCTGGTAAATTTCTTCTGAACCTTCTCCAGCTTGACAACATCCATCCCATAACTAGGCATCCCAAAGTGGACACAGTATTCCAGAAGTGGCCTCAGCAATGTCCTATACAATCTCAACTTGACTTCCCAACTCCTACTCTTCCAAGCTTCTGAACAATCTGGGCCATGGCAAGAAAGTTTGGAAAATCATGAGATGGCCAATGAGGAACGTCTTGACATTGAGAGGAAAATATCCCATTTTCCAATTATGTGTTCAACGGTGAGACGACTTTCTCATCCATGAGCAGTGAGGAGTATTTGCATGTAATAGCATCTTTTAACATCTCATTATTCCCTAAGCTTGCCTCATTAATATCCAGTTTCCCAGCCTCCCCTCCATTGGATTGAAACTAGACAGTTACTTGAAACTCGGTAAAAACAATGACTGCAAATGCTGGAAACCAGATTCTGGATTAGTGGTGCTGGAAGTGGACAGCAGTTCAAGCAGGATGATGCCACCACATCGCCCTGGTATATTTGTGATCCACTTGTTGTATCATTCTGTGTTTCAGTGCTGCACTTTGGAGTGAACTGGTGTCTTTAATTAGAAATGTCAGGATATAGGGACAGGCACCCAGCTCTTAGTGTGGACCAGGCTGCATCTCAGTGCTACTTAAGCTCTCTCACTTAGCACTCGTTCACTTTGCACCCACGTTGGTCCTCACACCATTCCTGCCTTACTTTGCCTTTTGGTACTCTGCTGCAGATAAAGTTTACAGTATTTTTATCTTGACCAGCGTTTTAGCACAGACATGAAGCCTATCGTGGCTGTCAGCAGTCATTAGTCAATGGGGGTAGACATGTTGCTGTTCAGTATTGTGCTATGTCATTCTGTGATTCATTAGTATTAATCTTATTGGATTCAAAATCTATAAGATTTGCCTAATGACTTGAGATATGTGTTCATCATCTCACTTTTGACAGTTAGAGAATTTAAACGCAGTTAAATAAATGAATCTGGAATAAAAAAACTTGTGTTGGTAATAACAGTCATGAAATGATTGTAAAATCACATTTGGATTGTTAATATCATGAGGGAAGAAATAATTCTGTCCTCCCCTGATCTGGCCAGTATATATGAATCCAGATCAGCAATGACTCATACCTGAAATGGCCAAGCAAGCAACTCTGCTGCATTCAGGAAATCTTCACCATTGCCTTCTTTTGGGTGGTAAATGCCTACTTTTCCAAAAATGTTCAGCTCTCATGAACAAAATGCTTTCTTTTTAAGAATCAGACATGCTTTTTCTTTTTTGTTGGTTAAAACAAAAAACAAGCCTTGTTGAAGAGCAGTTTTTACAGCAACGCTAGAAGCCAGGAAGTGGGTGGCTGCCTTCTTGAAGAAAGGCTGGCAAATGGACATGGCAATCTTCACACCATGTGATAAATGTGTCCTTCTCACTTTTCAATGCGACTATGGCAACAGTCTGAAATTTCATTTAACATGATGAGTGCATCATTCGTTGGAATTTTAGTATGTTGCCCTCATGAAAGGAAATCCTTCAGCAGTTAATTTGTGGTCACTGGTCATGCCAGGATAATTATTTGTTTGTTCATTGTGAATGATTTTTCAATTCAAGGCACTATACCAAGGATTCCCTTGAGGTCCCCACGCTTGTCCATTCCCTCATTATCTTACACCTGTGTGTTGAGAGTGATGGAGATTTTTGTAATGTTTCATCTCACCACACTTTTTATAATACTTTCCCAAACGTTTATTTTTCTTCTCCCTAATCTAAAAATCCTTTGTGAAGTGATAGTTAATTTTCTGAAACTTTCACTTGCTTCAGTACACTGGTATTGACTTCTGATACCTACTGCAAAGCTTGAAAGTGTCCTTTTTTATGCTGTACCAAGATCTAATTATGTTGCATGCCTGCCATTACTATTTAAGATAACTCCTTTTAAAAGCAATTGGATTGCGGTGGTGCAAGTAAACCTCTGCTCCATTGCTGGCAACAGGTATCAAATTTTCATTGATTGCTGTCCAACCAGTTTATAAACTTCCCTCTGGAGAATCTGCACAAGGATGAGTCCCACTAATGCCTCTGCTTGAGGTATATTTCCTGCATGACGTCAGGGAAGCCTCATTGTTTTTTTAAAATATGGAGTATATTATTTCAATATTAATGAATCATTGAATGTTAAATATTGTTATAACCGGATCCTAGCAAGGATCCCCAATTCAATTCAACTCCAGATGTTATACCCCAAAATGTCAAGTTCCTTGGGTGAGGAGAGGTGCACTGATTTCCTGTCTTTATTTACTACCCCTTCAGTTGTTTGCAATAATGTAAACTAAAAAAGGATCTCATCCCTTGTGGGTACCTTTCTTTCCAATCCAAATAAACTTAGGTTTTAAAAGGAGCCAATTTATCCCGGCTTTCCTGAATTAACAAAAAGTGTGAGTTTATTAATTATAACTCATGAGAAATACAAAACTAACAAATACACATATAGACTACAAGTAAGCAGCAATTACAAAAAGTAAATCAGATATACAGATCAGTTTCTGAAATGTTTATGAAGAGCAGGCAGCTGATCCAGACAATGGATCAGCTCTTACAGCACCAGAGACCAATGGTTCAATTCCAGCCTTGGGTGACTGTATGTGTGGAGTTTACACGTTTCCCTTGCATCTGCATGAGTATACTCTGGTTTCCTCCCATAATCCAAAGATGTGCAGCTTAGGTGAATTGGCCATGCTAAGTTGCCCATAATATTCAGGGATGTGTACGTTAGGTGCATTAGTCAAGGGTAATGTAGAGTAATAAGGTAGCAGAATGGGTCTTGGTGGGTTACTCTTCAAAGGTTGGTGTGGACTTGTTGGGCCAAATGGCCTGTTTCCACACATTGGGATTCTATGAATGTTGCTCATAGCATTGATATTGGTTGAAATTCTATAGTTTTTATTCTTTATGACTGCGATTGAATTCCAGCATTCAGAATTAGACAGTCTCCTTATATTGTCTGCCTCACCCTTTTTAATTGGTTTGCAGCACTCAGAGTGAGGAGGTTCTTTGCTTGCAACCTAAGGGTGACCAGGGAAATAATCCTTTGACTGTGACCTTTGCAGCATACTAATACTCAGATGTAGGCTGGTACACACGAGAATGTTTAATATCATTCGCACAATTCAGTAGAGTTGAAATTGACATTTTAACCTTTTTATTTGTGAATTATTCAAAGGAGGAAAGACACAAAATCTGAAACAAACACAGAAAATGCTGGAGAAACGCAGTAGTCTGGCAGCATCTATGGAGAGACACACCCAGTTAACATTTCAAGTCTGATATAATTCTTTTTCAGAACTGAAAGGGATTGAAAAATAATGATTTTCATATTTTTGATAGAGAAGGAGAAGCTAGGGGACCTGTGAGTGTAGAACCCAGTGCAAAGGACGGTAGCGTTTCTCATTGTGGTAAATGAGAAACAGAGGTGTAAAAAGGTGTAAATGGAAGTGTGGAAGCGGGAAAATTGGTCCTCTTGACTGAGAGCAAAATATACAAGATTCTAACAACACAAGATGTGTGCTACAAAGAACCAACAAAGAAAATTTACTGCCCAGGAACAGGCCCTTCGACCCTTCAAGCCTGAGCTGATCCAAATCTACTGTCTAAACCTGTCGCCCAATTCCTAAGCATCGGTATCCCTCTGCTCCCCACCTACTCATGCATCTGTCCAGGTGCGTCTTAAATGAATCTACCGTGCCTGGCTCTACCACCTCTGCTGGCAACGCATTTCAGACACCCACCACCCTCTGTGTAAAGTAATTGCCGCGTGTATCTCTCTTAAACTTTTCACCTCTCACCTTGAAAGTGTGATCTCCTTATTAAGTCCTTTACCCTGGGAAAAAACTTATCTCTGTCTAGCCTGTCTATACACTTCATGATTTTGTAGACCTCAATCAGGTCCCCTCCCAATCTCCTTTTTTCTAATGAAAACAAACCTAACCTGCTCAAGAGACTGCATCTCTTCATAGCTAGCACCTTCCAAACCAGGCAACATCCTCATAAACCTTCTCTGCACCCTCTCCAAAGCATCCACATCCTTTTGGTAATGTGGTAACCAGAACTGTACAGAGTATTCTAAATGCGGCTGAACCAATGTCTTGTACAATTTTAACATGACCTGCCAGCTTTTATATTCAATACCCTGTGCAATGAAGGCAAGCATACCATATGCCTTCTTGACCACTCTATCCACCTATGCAGATGCCTTCAGGGTACAATGGGCCTGCACTACCACATCTCTCTGCTCGTCAACTTTTCCCAAGGCTCTTCCATTCATTGTATAATTCGCTCTAGAATTAGACTTGCCTAAATGCATCGCCTCACATTTTCCTGGATTGAAAACCATCTGCCACTTTTCCGCCAACTCTCCGGTCTATCTATATTCTCCTGTATTCTTTGACAGTCCTCTATGCTTTCTGCTACTCCACCAATCTTCGTGTTATCCGCAAACTTGCTGACCATACTAACAGTGCCCTCTTCCAGATCATTTATTTATATGACAAACAATAGTGGCCCCAACACTGATCCCTGTAGAACACCACTGGTCACCTTTCTCCATTTCGAGAAACTCCCTTCAATTACTACGCACTGTCTTCTTTTGGTCAACCAGTTCTTTATCCACTTATCCACCATGTGACTTCACTTCTCTATTAGTTTACGATAGGGAACCTTATCAAACGCCTTACTAAAGTCCATGTATATGACATCAACAGCCCTTCCTTCATCTATCAACTTGGTCACTTCCTCAAAGAGCTCTATTAAGTTGGTAAGGCATGATCTACCCCGCACAAAACCATGTTGCCTATCACTGATAAGCCCATTCTTTTCTAAATATAAATAGATCTTATCCCTCAGTACCTTCTCTAGCAACTTTCCCATCAATGACGTCAGGCTCACTGGTCTGTAGTTACCCGGAATATCCGTACTACCCTTCTTGTACAGGAGGACAACATGAGCAACCTTCTATTCCTCCGGCACCTCACCTGTGTTTAAGGATGCCACAAAGATATTTGTTAGGGCCCCAGCTATTTCCTCTCTCACCTCCCTCAGCAACCTGGGCTGGGGATTTGTCCATCTTAATAACCTCTAGCCTTGCCATCACGTCTTCCCTACTTATGTCAACGTGATCCAGACTACTAATCAAACTTCTATCTCTAATCTCAACATTCATCATGTTCCTCTCCTCAATGAACACTGATACAAAGTAATCATTCAGAATCTCACCCATTCTCTCAGGTTTGACACATAACCTTCCTTCATTATCCTTTAGTGGATCAATCCTTTCTCTAGTTACCCACTCGCTTCTTACATAAGAATAAAAGTCTTTGGGATTCTCCTTAATTCTGTTTGCTAAAGCTATTTCATGACTCCTTTTAGCCCGCTTGATTCCTCGTTTAAGACTGGCCCTACTCTTCTGATATTCCTCCAGGACCCATTCTGTTCTTAGCTGCCTGGACCTTATGTACGCTTCCCTTTTCCTCTTGGCTAGTTGTACTATTTCTCCTATCATCCATAGTTCACGAATCTTGTCCTTCCTATCCTTTGCCTTCAACGGGACATGCCTACCCTGTACTATCTTTAACCTATCTTTGAAAGCCTCCCACATATCAAGTGTGGACTTCCCTTCAAATAGCTATGTCCAATCCACATTTCCCAGCTCCTGCCTAATTTTGATATAATTGGCCTTGGCCCAGTTTAGTACTCTTCCCTTAGGACCACACTCATCTTTGTTTATGAGTATTCTAAAACTTTCAGAATTGTGGTCACTGTTCCCAAAGAAATCCCCCACCGCAACTTCTACCACCTGTCTTGGCTCATTCCCCAATACCAGGTCCAATATGGCCCCTTCCCTCGTCGGACTATTGACTGCTATTTGGAACATAATCAGTAAGGCTGGCTTACTGTCATCAATCCCTTGTTATCTTTGTAGCCACAAGAGATCACACCCAATCTCTTTTCTCCCATTCCTCCCTTTGAAGGCTGTTGTTTGAAGTTTGTTTTTTGCCTGTAGGTGTGACATTCCATATAATCTCTCACCATCCAGCCACGTAATTTATATCTATAGTCATATTTGGAAGGAAGATTGATGGGGCTCTTGTTTAGCAATAATAGTGCCCCTACCTCTGGGCCAGGAGGCCTGGGTGCAAGTTCTATCTGCTCCAAAGGTGTGCCATAACATGCTGATTTGGAAAATTGGTGTCAGTGAACCTTCCACTAGCAACCAGTGTTTGGTTCCCAGGGCCAACGTGAAACCCTTCATGTGAAATTTTGCTCACTTTTAAAACTAAGATTTTTGGATTATTTTTTGATTCACCTCATCTTCACTTTGAATCACTTTGGTTTTGACTTTGCTCATTTTTAAAGGAGTAGTTTTCTAAATGAACCACACTTAGCATTTGTAGCAAATGATTCATTTTACTTTTTTTGGGCCCAGTGCACACGCATGCCTAATTATTCTTCATTCGTTCATGGGATGTGGATGTCACTTAGTTTTCCTTTATAAGATTACAGTGAGCTGCCTTCTTGAACCACTTCTATTTGCTATTGTCAGCAACTTCCAGTATACTAACTCAGCATTGCTGATGGGAGGATGATGTATTTCCAAGCCAGGATAATAAGTGGCTTGGAGGAAAACCTCATCTGATTGTGCTTCTACATATCTGCTAATCTTGTCCTTCTAGATGGTATTGGTCGTGGGTTTGGAAGGTGCTTCTTGGGCACTTTGGTAAATTTCTGCAGTACATCTTGAAGATGGTACAGACTGCCTTTACTGAGGATTGGTGATGGAGGGATTGAATGTTAATGGATGTGGTTATAATTAAGCAGACTGCTTTGTCCTGGATGGTGTCAAGCTTCTTGAGTCTTGTTGGAGCTGCAATCATCCAGGCAAGTGTACAGTGTTCCATTGCATTCCTGAATAGTGTCTTTTAGATAGAAGGGTCTTCAGGAGGTGTGTTACCTGCTGCAGGATTCCTAGTCCCTGACTTGCTTGTAGCCACAGTATGTACAAGGCTGGTCCTGTTCAGTTTCTGGTTAATAGTAATCCCCAGGATGTTGTAAGTAGAGTTTTCTGCAATGGCAATGACATTGAATCTCAAGAATGCTGGTTAGTTTCTCTCTTATTGGAGATAGTCATTGCCTGGTAGTGTGGCACAAATGTTGCTTGCTTCTTCTTGCTTGTATTTGTCAGGTCTTGCTGTATTTCGTTATTGATAGCTTCTGATGAGTCATGGATGGTGCTGAACATTATGAAATCATCAGCAATCATCCCACTTCTGACTGTATGGTAGAGGGAAGGTTGTTGATGAGGTAGCTGAAGATAGTTGGGCCTAGGTTACTAACTTGAGGAACACCTGTAGAAATATCATGGAGCAGAGATGACTGACCTCCAACTACCACAAACATCTTCCTTTGTGCCAGATATGATAACAACCAGTGGAGAGTTTATCCTTTGATTCTCATTGACTCCAGTGTTATTAGACACAGGGTCAGGATACATCGATAAACCTTTGTTAACATATAACGACTTCTTAATTTTGGGGTTTGACTTTGCCTCTCCATTTGATTGGTCAAAACATTTTGAACTAAGTAGAAATACTTTGCAACACTGAAAAATGCCAAAAGTTTTAAATTATGTAGATGATACACACAGCATGAGAAAAAAAATCTCCAAAACCATGTGTCATTAAAGTAAAATATTACATCAGCTAATTATTGCCTTTTATCATAAACTCTGACAGGCATTATTAACATTTCTAAAAGTGTGATCTGAATACATAGTCAAAGTATTAATTTTTTTTAATGATCATGCAATTTTTCCTGACAATTGCAGAATGAATCATATTGTAACATATTCATAAAATACTAGAAATAAAAATGTGAATTGTTTTTGAGTCTATTAATACATGGATGTTTTACTTAGGTTCTTTTTCTACAGGAGAGATTTTAGGGGTAATAATTTGGTGAACTTTCCCTGATGAGATAGTCACCTAACTCAATAATTAAGTTCTGTTTGGGAAGGTCCTTGGGTGAACTCCTTGACTCACCTTCTTGGCCCTATAGTGTTCAATTAATGGCCACTAAGGAACACAAGTAGCCATCTCCTCAACTATCTGCCTTCCCAGTTGACAAGAAAGGTGTCTAGCTTCCCCATTGGGAAACCTGGATGACCTGCTGGGTTGAAGGGTTGGGGGTTCCAATTTTACCATTATGGGTGCAACCAGAGGCATGAATAAGGTGGGGAGGGGGATGTGCGTATGAGGGGTGATCTGGAAACCTTCCCCCTGTACTTGATTACAGTGCCCAAAACATCCTCCTACTGTGAGTCCTGCCATGCAAAACGTGTATAAATACTATACTGTCTTCCCACTGATGGATTCACCAAGGAGTAGGCCTGCATTAGAAGTCCTTCGGATCCAAAAGCTGCCATCGTCTCTTGGCCAGTAATTTCTGGCAACCCGGAATGCCAGTGTTGAATCCTGTAACTGGCTGAAAAACTCAACCCATACTTCTCTATGAGCTCTCAATAAGCTGGTTGGTCCACAGTGCAATAGGTTTTCTTGGTGGTGGAACGGTGTATTAGTTGTCACTTAAAATCATGTCCTTCATGTGGTTTTGTCAATTTTTAGATTTTCAGTCATCTGCTTCTCACTGGAAAAATATACTTTGCAGTTGAAAATTGCCAAAGAATCCAGTTGCAATTTTGAAGTTCAAATGGGTAGAGCAAGCAGCATGCAGGACTCATCCATTTGTACCAAACAATAAGTAGGTTGGCAGTGATTCGTAAACTTTTAACTATATTTTTGTAGTCTCCATGGGAATGCTCTATATTATTTAATGGTTTAATTGATTGTTTTGATTTGGTAACTGATCTATGCTCACTGTGCTTGATTGGTTAAGCCTGGGCATTGACTCAGATCTTGAGTGAACAGAGAAAATTCAAGGAGTTGAGCTGGGATCAGCATGGGTGCAACTTTATGGTCAAATGGATGTTTTAAATCATTGTAAATAAACATGTCACATTCTTAGATACTGATGGCATCTCTTAAGTAAATCAAATATTGTGAAGGATACAAAAAAAACACCACAAAAAATCCAGTATGCTCCTTCAGGCTTCATCAGAATTACCACAATCCCCTGCTGGCTGGTGCTGTCCTCCTTTAGAATTGACTGCACCTACCCACTACACCCCCTTTCAATGAAGGGTCACTGAATTTGAAACAGTAACTCTGCTTTGTCTTCAGAGAGATTGCAAGGCCTACTGAATTTTTCTCTGTAAATTCTGTTTTTGTCAGTATACCAGCTACTGTTGCTTGACCTATTGGTTAAACATAAAATCAAAGGACCATGGATGTTGAAAATCGGGAACAAAGTTAGAACCACGCTGAAAAAGGGTAATTGGAACCGAAACATTAATTCTGTTTTTTGACCTATTCATTAGCTCTGTGTAGGAGGTGACTTAATTTCCCATACTCCTGTGACCAGCTTGCTTGGAAGCATCTGCTTGGAGCACAAACAGCTCATCAGCTACGTACAAGTGAATCTGAAACTGAACTTGCTTCATGTTAAACATGGGTTGGACGTTACTTCTGTGAATCAAAGGTGGGACAGTTTATAAGATGCAACACAACAGAGGGCCTCAAATGAAAGGCAGCTTGTTACCCTTGATGGTTAATTGCATCAATGTACCACTTATTGTGGACTTGCACAGTACAGGCCAGAAGATGTTATGTCCAATTCCAACATTTTGTTGAACTAAAGGATTTTTATAAGGGAAATGAAAGGTAAATGATTTTGGATAAAGAAGATGAACCACAGACTGCACTCCTTGGTGCTATCCACTAAAGTCTTTTGTTCAAGGTGTCAGTGTCCATGGATTACCAGATCACTAAAATGATGATATAAAGGATTTCTAACTGGACAATTTACAAAAAGGTGGTTGTGGCACATGCATCAAACTATAGTTTAGCATCAGACCCACAGACGACTTGTGAAGGAGGTCAAAAGTAACATGAGAAAAATATTTAACAAAATGCCATGGCATCCAAACAGATTTCATTTAAATAAATGGACAACTTTTATGTGCCTTTGAATAAATTGGTAACCTACAATTAATTAAGAAAACTTTCCAGCTTTTATTAGCCTTAACCGCAAGTCCTTGTGCTGAAATAAATGACACCAGTTCTTATTAAATAATGGTACATGTCATTTTTCTATTGCCACAATAATACTGAGTCTTACAAGTGCTAGTGCTCCTTTCTGATATTTTGGTTTAGCGACATGGCATTAATGCTATCACCTTTATTGTTCTTTATTGATTCTGAGTCTTGTACAAATCAAACTAAATCACACAGGTCAAGTGTTTCTCGTAATCACGAGGTGAATGCCAATTCCTTTCTGACATTTTGGAAGTGGTGTGATCTTAATTTGTCCTCCCCCTCTAGGGTTTATAATAACGATCAAACAATGAAGGAGAAGAAAGATAACACTGCTCTTTATCCTGGAGCCAAGAATAATTAACAAAGCCAAGAGCTGAAAAGCAGAAGACCTTTTACCAATGTCTATTCAAGGAGGCTAATGTTTATCAGATTGATCTGCAAAGTCACCTCAATAGAGCTGTTTTTTCCTGTGAAACCATAACTTGAAATAATTCAGGAAAAGATGTATAAATCTCAATTATAAAATAAATCACCGTGACCTTTGATACTTTGAAGTAGCCTTGGTTCAGACCTGGTATGGCACACCAGCAATGCTCCAGGCACTATGCTTGTAAATATCAGAACATACTGAATTTGATTTCCTACCTTATCTAGAATTACATCACGTCCATACATACAAACCGACTATTTAGCCCAACTAGATGCTGTCAGCCCTTATAAACAACATAAGCCTTCTCTTTCTCTAACTCTATCTCTCTCACTGGTTTCATTTATTTCTATTTCAATCATCAGGCTTCCCCTTAACTGCATCACTATTATCAACATCAATCTCATAGCACTGAATTACACCTTCTCACCACTCTGTAGAACAAAACACATCCTAATTTTTTTATTTGAATTGTTAGTGGTTGTCCTAATTTGGTGTGGAGTAACATTGTGCTTATGTTGCGCATTAGTAAGCTAAAGAACTTGGATCTAAATTTCATCATGCTGGTTTGAAATTTAAATAGATAAATAATTCTAAAGTAAAATACTGGTATCAGTAAAAGTGAAATTAAACCATTTTTGTTCCATTTTATTACGTGACTGGAAACCAAACCTACATAAAAGATCCCTTTCTGAATGTTTTTTTTGCAGTCCCTTGCTCTGAAAGACCATCTATATCACACCCACTATGCTTTCCCACTTACTCTTCCTGTGATTCCTTTGAAATAATTCTGTTGCAGAAAGGAGTCCATGTATCTTTTTCCTCAAAACCTTTCTTTCCTTTCCTCAGTTAACTGCCACGTCTTGCCAAATCTTTAATTGTTCTACTTCTACTGCAGTCCTACTTATCCTTTCCATTAGAACCTTGGCCCAATCTCGCTCAAGTTAAGAGCTGAATGTTGATCAATTAATAAGGGGATTCTTCCAACACTTCAATTGCAGTAAAAACAGAGAGTGTTGGAGAAACTCAGCAGGTCTAGCAGCATCAGTAGATAGACAGATACAGTTAACATTCTGAGGCCAAAGACTCTTGTTCAGAACTGCAAAATGCTGGAAAGTGATAGTTTTATGCTTTTCACAGAAGGGGGTGTAACAGATGGTGAGGGTAACCAAAGCAAAAGGAAAAAAGGGAGTGTTGGAGAAGTGATTAGGATACAAGATAGATGTGAATGGTAGATTTGAATAAAAAGAAAATTGCTGAGCTCAGCTGAGAGCAAAGCCAACATGGCACAAAGAAGGCTAAGTGGTGGTGGGTTGGAGATGGTTATAAAAATGAAGATCAACATCCATGCTCCGAGGTCATTGAATTAAATGTTGAGTCCCAAAGACTTTGAAGTGCCAAAGTTGAAAATGTGATACCTCCAGATTGTGTTCGGCTGCATCAGAACACTGTGGGAGACCCAGGACAGAAAGGTTAGTATGGGAGCAAGGTGGTTTATTGACGTGGTAAACAACTGGCCAGGGTCATTCTAATGGACAGAGTGGAGATGTTCCGCAAAGTGGTCACCCAATCTGTGTTGGGTCTCACCAATGTAAAAGAGACACTTTCGCCAAATTGGGCCAAGATTCTAATGAAAAATATAAGTACAACTTCAGGATGTAAAACAGTTAAAGGTTTAAAAAGATATAGCTGTTATCTGGGTGGCATGGTGGCCCAGTGGTTAGCACTGTTGCCGCACAGTACAAGGGACCTGGGTTCGATTCCCACCTTGGGCGATTGTCTGTGTGGAGTTTGCATATTCTCCCTGTGTCTGCATGGGTTTCCTCCCACACATCACAAAGATGTGCAGGTTAGGTGAATTGGCTGTGCTAAATTGCCTATAGTCAGGGGTAAATATAGGGTAGGGGAATGGGTCTAGGTGGGTTACTCTCCAGAGGGTCGGTGTGGACTTGATGGGCCGAAGAGCCTGTTTCCATACTGGAGGGAATCTGGAAAGAAAAGCTTTGAGGAAAAGACTCACTTCTACAACTGAATCCTTTTCAAAGAATTACAGAAAGAGGAAGTAGGAAAGTGCAGTGGATGGGATACAGATGGTCTTTCAGAGCAAAGGTCTGCAATAAATATTCAGAAAAGGACTTGTGGTAAAGTTATGCTTGCAGTATTTTAATTTGGACTTAATTTAACTATTTGCAATGAGCTCATCTTTAAAAACTGGTAAATGAGTACATATCTAACAGACTAGGGGGGGTGTTGAAGGCAGGTTAATCCTCAAGGGAATCAATGAAAAGCTGGCAGTATGATGGGTGGATTTTGCAGCAATAAGGATGGATGAATATTACCCTTGGCCTCACAAAGCTGCTTTAATAAATGAAAAGTTTCATGTTTTGGATCTTTCCTGATAACTTTACCAATCATTCATCACTGCTCTTTACCTCTCAAAAATCAGACAAGGTAGGACAAAAATGTGATTTGCATGCTCCAACCGTTTCTCCACAGCAATGACAATTGCTCAATGATGAGAGTGGGTAGTGAGTTATATATTTAAACAGCCATCTGTTTGGGTGGGAGGATTGGATTGCAAGTCCATTTAAATGTCTGTCTGAAACATTGATAAAACGTGGGCAAAAGGATGTCCTTGATCCTCACCTGATTTCCCTTTGCAGCTTCCTTTTGGCTGATTGTCAGTACGTAATGGTCAACCAGGACTTGCAAGACCTCCCTGAGGTACCATTCATTCTGCAGTAACAAACACTCATTTAAAATCACACAACTTGTTTTGTTTTAAAGTGACTATGGAGCTATGAGCTCTGCAGTTGCGCTTAACTGATATCATGGGAAACAGAAGCTGCAGCAGATTGAAAAATGCTAAAGCAACATGAACACTGAAACATTTCTTACTATTACTATTCTTTAATGGATTCTCTCTGATGACTAGTTTTATTCGTACAATGATGATTTACTGACTTGTTTATTTTTGAAAGGGAAATTACAGAATGTAACTGCAGTTGTACATAAATACAGTACTCCAGGCCAGCATCAATTCACTGAAATATTTCTGTAATATTTTCAAAAGGTTGGACTCAGACATATGTTTGATTAAGTCATTGTACTATAATTAATTGCACGCTATTGGGGAAAAAATATATTCTACCCAGAAGGTTCTCATCCTGCCACTGGTTAGGCTCTCTTCAGCTGCGAGGAGTCTTAAAACAAAGGAATTGCTTCAATCTTTAAATCAATTTGCTTGTGTTACCTCATCTGTACTGAGAGAAAAAAGAAGTTTCAAAGTGGCTATTTGTCAATCACTGACTATAGCACTGATTGCTATGGTGAGATTATTGGACGGTACATGTCACCAGAGATTGACGTTGCATTGCTATCTCCTGATTGTAATGAAGCTGAAAAGATTTCACTTCAAAAGCATGTCTTAACTGGTGTAAATGATGACAAAAAGAAACTTGCTTTCAAATAGGTATTGGATATGTGTGCTGTTCATTGCAATATGAGAAAACAGCAAATTGAGGTCAGAGATGGGGGTCCCTCTGAAAGAATGGCCATTCTCTACTCCTTCTTTAGAGACCGCAATTTCCCTTCCCACGTGATCAAAGATGCCCTCCAATGCATCTCGTCCACATCCCGCACCTCCGCCCTCAGACCCCATCCCTCCAACCGTAACAAGGACAGAACCCCCCTGGTGCTCACCTTCCATCCTACCAGCCTTCGCATAAACCAAATCATCTGACGACATTTCTGCCACCTCCAAATGGACCCCAGCACCACGGATATATTTCCCTCCCCACCCCTTTCCGCCTTCCGCAAAGACCATTCCCTCCGTGACTACCTGGTCAGGTCCATGCCCCCCAACAACACACCCTCCCGTCCTGGCATCTTCCCCTGTCATCGCAGGAATTGCAAAACATGTGCCCACACCTCCTCCCTCACCTCCATCCAAGGCCCCAAAGGAGCCTTCCACATCCATCAAAGTTTTACCTGCACATCCACCAATATCATTTATTGTATCCGTTGTTCCCGATGCGGTCTCCTCTACATTGGGGAGACTGGATGCCTCCTCGCAGAGCGCTTTAGGGAACATCTCTGGGACACCTGCACCAATCAACCACACCGCCCTGTGGCCCAACACTTCAACTCCCCCTCCCACTCTGTCGAGGGCATGCAGGTCCTGGGCCTCCTTCACTGCCATTTCCTCACCACCCGACGCCTGGAGGAAGAATGCCTCATCTTCCGCCTCGGAACACTTCAACCCCAGGGCATCAATGTGGACTTCACCAGTTTCCTCATTTCCCCTTCCACCACCTCACCCCAGCTCCAAACTTCCAGCTCAGCACTGTCCCCATGACCTGTCCTACCTGCCTATCTTCCTTTCCACCTATCCATTCCACCCTCCTCTCTGACCTATCACCTCCATCCCCACCCCCACTCACCTATTGTATTCTATGCTACTTTCTCTCCACCCCTACCCTCCTCTCATTTATCTCTCCACCCTGCAGGCACTCTGCCTCAATTTCTGATGAAGGGCTTTTGCCTGAAATGTCGATTTTCCTGCTCCTCGGATGCTGCCTGAACTGCTGTGCTTTTCCAGCACCACTCTAATCTAGAATCTGGTTTCCAGCATCTGCAGCCCTTGTTTTTATCCATTCTCTATTCCATTGAACGCAGATTGTCACCAAACCGATACGACATATTTCCAGCTTTACATCAGCTTGCTGTCAAATCTGTTTTGGCTGTTGCTTCATTTTCCTGGCAATTTAGCATGTGCAAATAGCTAGGCTTTCACAATACAAAGGAAGATTTGTGGCCCTTGTACAACGTGAAAAGCTGCCATCCCTCCCAGAATCATTGCAAGCATCTGTTGTCTTTCTGCCTGACAGAGCAGATTAGGAACTGAAACATATTTAAGTGGGCCAGAGAGTTGCAGATCGATTACCAACTAAGAGTTGGATTGAAGTCTAACATTCAATTCCTCGTCTATGCATTGGAACTAATAAGACTTGAAAATCTTCACATCAATATGCTTTGATTCGCATTGCATGGATCAGAACTGGTTTGAGGAAGGGATAATTAATGCAAAGTAATATAATAGCATTTTTGTGCAAGGTAATAGCTGTCACAATGATGAAGCAGAATTTCTAGCTTGCTACAAGGGTTATTTTGATAACAGAAATGCTGGCACATGTGCAGAACCATTTATTTTGGGTTCTGAAGTACTACAGAGATGGTTTTATTTTCACTGAGATCATGTGCATCTTTTTCTGACAGAAAAATGCTGTATTTCAAAAGTATTCAATTAAATGTACTGTTAAAAGAGCTAAAGTCATTCTGAAATGTCATAAAGCAGGGGGATTAAACATGATATAAATAAACATGATAACCTAATAATTTGATAATTTGATCTTACATGATAATTTGAACTTTCTGTAACAAGTTTTAAATATCCCTTGACTTCTCATCCAAAGAATTTCCTTACTTTTTTTGCTGTAGATTTTGCTGAGAACCTGAGCTATGGTTAATGGGACATACACTACTGTCATAATAATGGTGAAACACAGGACTAACAGCACTCAGTTATTTCTCTTTAAATCAGACACCTTCTTGTAAGCAAAGCTCTCATGCATAGCTCAGCATGAAAATCTGGAAATGACTATCCAAGATGTGTCAATACATTGTAAAGCACATAAAAATGGCATCTTGCCCATGCTCCCTATTCGTATAGAAAGAGGTGACCTATAACCTATTCTGTCATTATAGATCCAGACTACAATTGCCATGGAAAGATAAGCTGTCTGCGTAAGTGACCTTTTTAATTATGTGATAATCCTTAAATACTGCTAAACAACCTATCTAGAGCTAAAAGAAACTTTCAATAGTGACCAATCTATTCATATGGGAAATCTAAGACATTTAAAAAAAAACATTCTATCTATGATATCTGGCTCTTAATTTGATCCTTTATTCCTTTTTCTTGTTTCATTTTCTATATTGGATTTGTCCAGTTTGAATGCATTAATCTAATTTCGATTTCCTAATTCAGGCTGCTGTACTGCCTATTAACAATTCTTCAGTTGGTTGGTTAATGAGATAGGAGAAAGTGAGGACTGCAGATGCTGGAGATCAGAACTGAAAATTAGATTAGATTAGATTACTTTACAGTGTGGAAACAGGCCCTTCGGCCCAACAAGACCACACTGCCCCGCCGAAGCGCAACCCACCCATACCCCTACATTTACCCCTTACCTAACACTACGGACAATTTAACATGGCCAATTCACCTGACCTGCACATCTTTGGACTGTGGGAGGAAACCGGAGCACCTGGAGGAAACCCACGCAGACACGGGGAGAATGTGCAAACTCCACACAGTCAGTCGCCTGAGGCGGGAATTGAACCCGGGTCTCTGGCGCTGCGAGGCAGCAGTGCTAACCACTGTGCCACCGTGCCCCCCCACAAAATGTGTTGCTGGAAAAGCGCAGCAGGTCAGGCAGCATCGAAGGAGCAGGAGAATCGACGTTTCGGGCATGGGCCCTTCTTCAGGAATGAAGAAAGTGTGCCAAGCAGGCTAAGATAAAAGGTAGGGAGGAGGGACTTGGGGGAGGGGCACTGGAAATGCGATAGGTGGAAGGAGGTTAAGGTGAGGGTGATAGGCCGGAGTGGGGGTGGGGGCGGAGAGGTCAGGAAGAAGATTGCAGGTTAGGAAGGTGGTGCTGAGTTTGAGGGTTGGGACTGAGACAAGGTGGGGGATAGGGAAATGAGGAAACTGGAGAAATCTGAGTTCATCCCTTGTGGTTGGAGAGTTCCTAGGCAGAAGATGAGGCGCTCTTCCTCCAGCCGTTGTGTTGCTATGGTTTGGTGATGGAGGAGTCCAAGGACCTGCATGTCCTTGGTGGAGTGGGAGGGGGAGTTGAAGTGTTGAGCCACGGGGCGGTTGGGTTGAATGCACCTGCACTCCACACACATCATTTAATGCATCCGCTGCACCCGATGTGGCCTCATCTATATTAGGGAGATAGGCCGCCTACTTGTGGAACATTTCAGAGAAAACCTCTGGGACACCCGGACCAACCAACCTAACCACCCCGTGGCTCAACACTTCAACTCCCCTTCCCACTCCACCAAGGACATGCAGGTCCTTGGACTCCTCCATAACCAGACCATAGCAACATGACGGCTGGAAGAAGAATGCCTCATCTTCCGCCTAGGAACCCTCCAACCACAAGGGATGAACTCAGATTTCTCCAGTTTCCTCATTTCCCCTCCCCCCACCTTGTCTCAGTCCCAACCCTGGAACTCAGCACCACCTTCCTAACCTGCAATCTTCTTCCTGACCTCTCCGCCCCCATCCCCACTCCGGCCTATCACCCTCACCTTAACCTCCTTCCACCTATCGCATTTCCAATGCCCCTCCCCCAAGTCCCTCCTCTCTACCTTTTATCTTAGCCTGCTTAGCACACTTTCCTCATTCCTGAAGAAGGGCTCATGCCTGAAACGTCGATTCTCCTGCTCCCTGGTTAATGAGATGCCCACTTACAAACCCTTTCATATGATTTCCATATTTCTAGTGGATTGGGAATGCTGTTTTGATGTTTGTAGCACCATGCAGTTTCCAACAATTTAAATGGACAAGGACAAATTTTCATGGTTGCATTAATTTTTGACCCATTTGATGTGATTTTTCCTTTCTCATAAGGTGTGGGGACAAGTGTTTTAGGTGATATTTAATCAGTGAGGTAAGTCACCAGATTGCCCACCTAACAGCTCATTGAGAGTAAGGATTAGTATCTTTGCCGTCTCAACCAGGTCATCAGAAGCTACTGGCTAATCAGAGGATCCAGTGCTGAGAGGGTTAAGATGCTTTCCTTCTTGTATGGTGAGGTTCACAAGACGACCAGGAGGATGGGAGGCATTGGAAGACTGTGGCTCTTAACCGAATGAGGGCCACACCCCAACTAGGCAGGTCACTAAACTTAACCCTAACCCTAACCCTAATCTTAACCGTAAGCCTCACCATAAATGTAACCCTAACCCCATTGCAGGTTTCCAAATTTGGAAACTAGCCACTTTTCTTCCCCATTAGGGAGCTAGATGCTTGAGGAGATGGTGAGCTGAGGTCCTTAGCTGGCTATAAATTATTTAATTAAAGACTTAAATTGTTGCCGTGTTGAATTTTCCTGCCCAGTATTTAATTGCTGAGATGTAATTTTCTCTCTGGAGAAAATGTATCTATTTCACTTTTCACTACCACTTACACTGTGTCCAGGGAGAGGAAAATTCCAGTTATTGCATAATTTGATGTCATGTAACAGTGATGTTCAATTGGCATTTGAATCAAAACTTCATGTGCCACATTGGGATTGTTCATTTGGGTGACAATAATTATTTAATTCATTGGATGAGGCAACGTGAGGCAGTAGAAAACCCAATTGTGAAAGTGGAATCAACATTCAATAGAGCGTGTATTTCCAGCTAGCCAGTCAGTGTTGCACTTCTGGAAGCAATCGAGATGTTTGTGATCTCTGATATTCTGGTTTGGAAATGGGAACCTTACCTTTGTTAACCCTTATAATTTATTTGAACTTTCTCTGTTTCTCTTTCTTTTCTTGTTATTTTACAGCTTGAGGCAACTAACCAAAGCCCTCACCTAATTTGTTAACCGAGTACATTTGAAAGAAGGTTGCCCAGACTGGTTATCATGATGTGTTCAAATTTGATTGATGGTAGTCTGCTCAAACTGATGGACTGCCCTTTAAATGCTCTTTAACAAGACAGCACATAAATCAATTATCCATCAGGGTGTCAGAATAAGTAGAGATATCACACATCTGTTTGAGTTTGTGAGATGTAATGCTATCCTCAGCAGTTAAACATTTTCTGAATCCGACCCTTGCTGAGAGCAGTTTTTCTTTCGCTTTTGAGAGGGAACTAAGACTAAGTTCATACTGAACTAGTTTAGTTTACTTTGGAATTGATATTGGCTTTGACATGCCCTATGTCCTTACTCAGAAACTCTAGAGACCAGAGATCCAAGGGTCAACTCATTGTGCAGCTAGGTAGTGATCACTTTGATAGGTTGAGAATGACTGAGTAGAAATATATTTTAATGCTTTGCTGTTCTGAGTTAAGATATTCTAGGAATCAGTATCAAATGGAAAGAGAAAATGATGGTGCTCTGGGCTGGAGAGGGACTGTTCAGGAAAGTCTCTCCCTGGAATTTGCTGCCTTCCACCTCTGTCAAGTCACAGTATTCCTATGTATTCTCTTCTCTATTGTTTGCTTTTTTATTCACTTTATTATTTTTCTGGTCCATATCTTTTGTCTCAGGAAGCTCAAAGGCAACTCCCCTCTAAATTGTGAAATTGAATTGTGAATTGTGGAATGTACAGTCAACATCAATTAATCTTGACACACACTCTGAGTGATACTGGATATCCTGAGATATCCAAACAATGGACCCATCAGGTAGACTTTTCAACACTTGTGCTCTGCCTCAACAATGGGACAGTTTGTGGGTCAGGGACGCAAATGTTTGAGGAACAGGTTTTTAATTGAGACTCATTCACTGAGATTGAAGCATCCCATTTCCAGGAATGTGGATGGATGAGAGTTGGATCTGTCCATGAAAGGGTTTCTAATGAAAGGAACCTGCGTCATAAAGGCTAACTGCCATTTGGACATTTGACTGAAGCAAGGAATGGGAAGGGAACCTGCAAGGATAATCATATGAAAATATCACAGCTACTGCCTGGATAGCTATCACAGATATGTGTCTTATCTGTGGTTTCAAACAGGTTGAAAATGAAGTGAATGGTTGTCCTTCCAGTTGAGAATGTGTACCATCCATGATATTAGGGATCCCAACATTGTTGGAAAATTCCTAGCTCTTTCCTTTTACTTATGCATCTCCAATGGGATGACAATGAACTCAGAAACAGGGCTTTAGTAGCTGGGAAGAGACCTCCTTCACCCTTGTCTCCATCACCTTCCTGCGTCAGCTCTTGCTGTCTGTCTTCCTGCTATACCTCCAAGCTTCAGAGCCTTAAGGATAAGCTCCACAGAATTCCAATTCAGAACAAGAAAATTCACTGTGAAACACTTCTTATCCTCCATAAACTCACTCTGAAAAGTATCTAATGGAACAACATTTGTCCAAACCTTGGCTCAGAAATAATCAAGGAGAAAGTGAGGACTGCAGATGCTGGAGATCAGAGCTGAAAATGTGTTGCTGGAAAAGCACAGCAGGTCAGGCAGCATCCAAGGAGCAGGAGAATCGACGTTACGGGCATGAGCCCTTCTTCAGGAATGAGGAAGGTGTTCCAAGCAGGCTAAGATAAAAAGTAGGGAGAAGGGACTTGGGAGAGGGGCGTTGGGAATGCAATAGGTGGAAGGAGGTTAAGGTGAGGGTAATAGACCAGAGTGGGGGTGGGGGCAGGGAGGTCAGAAAGAAGATTGCAGGTTAGGAAGGTGGTGCTGAGTTTGAGGGTTGGGACTGAGACAAGGCGGGGGAGGGGAAATGAGGAAACTGGAGAAATCTGAGTTCGTCCCTTGTGGTTGGAGGGTTCCTAGGCGGAAGATGAGGCGCTCTTCCTCCAGCCGTCGCTTTGCTATGATCTGGCGATGGAGGAATCCAAGGACTTGCATGTCCTTGGTGGAGTGGGAGGGGGAGTTGAAGTGTTGAGCCACGGGGTGGTTAGGTTGGTTGGTCCGGGTGTCCCAGAGGTGTTCTCTGAAACGTTCCACAAGTAGGCGGCCTGTCTCCCCAATATAGAGGAGGCCACATCGGGTGCAGTGGATGCAGTAAATGATGTGTGTGGAGGTGCAGGTGAATTTGTGGCGGATATGGAAGGATCCCTTGTGGCCTTGGAGGGAAGTAAAGGAGGAGGTGTGTGGGCGCAGGTTTTGCATTTCTTGCGGTTGCAGGGGAAGGTGCCGGGAGTGGAGGTTGGGTTGGTGGGGGGTGTGGACCTGACGAGGGAGTCACGGAGGGAGTGGTCTTTTCGGAACGCTGATAGGGGAGGGAAGGGAAATATATCCCTGGTGGTGGGGCCCGTTTGGAGGTGGTGGAAATGACGACGGATGATACGATGTACATGGAGGTTGGTGGGGTGGTAGGTGAGGACCAGTGGGGTTCTGTCCTGGTGGCGATTGGAATAACCAAGAAACCTTTAATGACCATTCACATACTAAGTAAAAATACTTTGGAAAATTGTTCTAACTGTAATTTGTAGGGCTTTTGTGGCACCCCTAACTCTGAGCCAGGAGACCTGCATTCACGTTTCACCTGCCCTTGAAGTGTGTAATAGCACGTTGATCAATAAGTATGATTTGGTGGCCCTTTTAGGGAAATGACATTTCAAACATGTACAGATTTCAGCAAAAATGCAGAAGCCTCATTTTCACATTTACCATGATAAATATTTGGCACTTGGACCAATGTGGTGTTGTGCATAATTCCAGCATAAAACATCATGCTGCAGAATTTTGCTTCTCTTACTTCTGGTGCCAGGAAATGTCCCAGTTTCTCCCTGTTCTTCCACCCATCCCTCAATGGACTGAAACAACACCAGACTCGGTAAAAGACAATATTGGCCAGGATCCCTGATTGCTCTCCACTGATTCTTGGCAGGGAATGTGTGCAGACATCAGGTGTAAACAGGTTCAGGTTCAGCTGTGCTGCTAATCACAGTCAAATACATTGTCGACTCTTACTGTCCAAATGACAACTAGGGCAACTACCAAAGGAGTTCTGTACCAGAAGCATCACCTGAGTTACTGCCTGGAAGGACAGGAGTGTTGAAAGGTCACAAATTCAAGCAGAAAATAACAAAATCAGGTCTCAAAAACTGCAAATATCAAAGGAAAAGGTTAGTGGCTAAAAATTCTACACACTACCTTGGCTTATGAACGAATTGGACACAGCAGGGAAACTGGACTCAAACTGCTAACCCAACCTTCACAGAATGATCATCTTGGATGTTATTGCTAGCATGACCAATTTTGCTCATCTCACACATGCATATTAATTTTCAATCTCCAGCATCAATTTAAAGCGATGATTTAGTCACTAACACACACAGAGGTAATACATTTGTGCAGTGCTACACAGTGAGTGCAATTAGAATTCTCAAAAGCAACACTCAGAATGGATATTGCAAAGATACTATCATACAGAAAAGAAAACAAATTGTTAATAATAATAATATCACAGTCGTTACAGGCAGTTTTAAAATAAATTTAAATAACATTTACTCCAAATGTTGCTTGTTCAAATGCTTGCATCAGACAAGCAGGATATTTGATTTGCTGTACAAGGATAAATCTCCAACATAGTTTTGTATTCAAACTTGTTTCAGGGGTAACCTCAGTGTTCGCATTAAAATGCTACTGAGTAGAATTATCCAGCCCTTTTCACTCTGGTACCTAAAAGTAAATTTGTGCAATGGCTTTTTTACTCACTGTGCAGGGACAACTTGCGAGAGTGATGCATTGGTTTTCATTACATACAGAAAACTAGTCTTGCAGACTGTGCTCAGATTGCTCCTCAGAGGAAGAAAAAATGTTTCTGCCTAATTTTCTTCCCTCCTCATCAATAATCTCTTTTAACACATGCAGTAAATTTATTGCTATTCAAAATAGCAGCTTAAAATAAAACAAAGGTTATTCCCATGTTAACCTTTAGGTGAAAATTGGCAGCACCAAAAATCAGGTTTGAGCTGTACCCAACTGGAAAGGTCCCTTTGACCCAGATTATTGCTCATTAAATACCTTGTTAGCTTCTCAACCCTCCACTGGTTGTGATCTCACCAATCTTGCCATACAAACTAGCCATCGGACATAGAAATCAGAGAGCGTTCTTAGCGGGTTCCTAGTAGGTTCAAACTGGACATCAGTTACCAACATCTCAGGCATACACCACACGCATGTGATATCCATGGACGTTGGCCATCAACATGTGCCATTCTTTATGAACCCTCACGGCATATGTTTTCAACATTTAAAAGGCATCTGGATGGATATATGAAAAGGAAGGGTTTGGAAGGATATGGAGCGGGTCCTGCCAGGTGGGACTAGATTGGGGTGGGATATCTGGTCGGCATGGACAAGTTGGACCGAAGGATCTGTTTCCATACTGTACATCTCTATCACTCTATGATCCACATAGAATGCTTCTGAACTTCAATATTGTACTTTGGTCTGCATTGGCAACTCTCATTGTAGTGCTTTAGCATGGACGCTTTGTATTCAGGGATCCACATCCAGTTCATGGACTGAACCAGGTTGCATCTTCAGGTTCTTCACTTGCTCTCATAGTATTCACTCACTCTGAGGAGAAAGTGAGGTCTGCAGATGCTGGAGATCAAAGTTGAAACTTTATTGCTGGAACAGCACAGCAGGTCAGGCAGCATCCAGGGAACAGGAGATTCGACGTTTCGGGCACAGGCCCTTCTTCACTCACTCTGAGCCTATCTGGATGCTCACAGCATCCCTGCCATGCATTGCACTGCCTTGTCTTTTTGCACACTGCCCTCTCAGCCAGAACTTAAAAAGTGTGACATTCCTGATGAAGAACTTATGCTCGAAATGTCAATGCTCCTGCTGCTCAGATGCTGCCTGACCGGCTGTGCTTTTTCAGCACCACTCTGATCTCCAGCATCTGCAGTCCTCACTTTCTCCTCAGCCAGAACTGCCAGGTTATTAATGCTATCTCACCATGCCATCAAGCACAGACACAAAGCCAGCAGTTTGTCACAATTGCCAGTTCAGTCAAGGTGAACAGAGAATTCTGACACAGTAAGCCAAGGGCAACGTCCAATGCCAGTTCAAGACCAGCCCTGTGTGATCAAAGTTAGGATCCTCTGCTGATGAAGGGTGCACATCAAGATGACACCAGCACATCACCAGTCTTGATTCTTTCTGCCCTATTGTGGGCTACAGTGGTCCTGGAATGAGAGAGGTATTACAGAAGACAAAAGTGGATGGCACAGCTATTAGTAACAGTGCAGGTGGGGACGTTTCCTGAGTGAGTTTCCTGAGTGAACACACAGAGGACATGCAAGGGTTAGTGGTGTCACAGATTGAAATGGGTGACGGCAGGTAGGGAAGATGTTGCACACATTAGTGCAGGTTGTGGAACATGAGCCTTGGTGAGAGATGGGTCTAGTGGCAGAGACAGAGAGACTGTGAGGTACTGGAGGGAAAACCTTACCCTGGCAGAGTGCAGAAGGACATTGTTCTTCTTCCTACAATGCTGTGTATATGTCTAGGCAACTGAGACTGTTGGATGACAAGCTCAAGGTAGGTTGGCAAGGTTTGGTATTGTGGCCTCCTCTGCTGATCCTGGGGGAAGAGAAAGTCTGTGCATTGTCTCACTAAGTAGGAGTTCCAGGACCACGCTTGCAAAGCTGATCTCCCCCTATTTGCCATGTTCATGTCAGGAACTATGCAGGGCAGCTCAAGACTAATAGTGCTTGACCTGGAACACAATAACGTTTTAAATCTGCTGGCAGTGCCAGGAATACCAGTCAATTCCAGGATCTTCTGTGAGTGGTGAATTGTTCTGGGAATGAGGCATAATAAGGGATGGAGTGATTATCGGGCATGATACTTGCCTTGTGGATTGATGCACCAATTTATGTAATGAGTTTGGTAAAATAAAGTGATAAAAATTGCTCGACCTTGCAGAGAGAATCATTCCACCAAACTCAACATGGCTTTCATTTCACCAAAAAAACTGTCAGATTCAGCCCTGAGAACAAACATAAAGGGGATGGAATTGTCTACACCAGCAGCATAGAGTGGATTTGTGACAATTTGTGGTTGGTTTTTCACCACAATTAGTCTTTCCACAGTTCAACCCCCTTTTGGAGACTCATATCCTGGTCTTACCATTAAATTACTTGCTTTGAAGTTAAAAATCTTTGCAATGTTCTACAAATCAGTGGAAAATAAAAATTATTATAATGAAAAATCAACTTGTAGTTCACCAAGAACTTGTCTTGCACTGCTTCTAGAGACCAGTTTCACCCCTAGAAATTGCTTTTGCATTAATGTGACCTTTAAATTTCTCATTTTGTCTTTGAAATCAATTAATCATGTGAACATATCATCTATCAGGAAAATGGTAATTCATTTTAATAGAGAAAGCCCTGGAGGAGGAAGCGATACTCAACAATGCAACAGGAAAAATTACATTCATTAGATCAGAATTTTCTTTTGAAGCAGTTATGGTACAGGTCAACCAGGAACTGTCCTTCCACATGTTCATCACTTGAATTATAATTATAAACCACACATTAGTACATCCCATTTGTATAATTTCTGTTTGGATAACTGCATAAAATATCTGAAAACATTAACAAAAAGATAAATCCATTATTGCACTCATTCCCATAAATGTATATTACACTAACAAAAATGATATGTCAAAGGACTAATTTTCTTCTACATGGACTTATCATTTGGAATCTAATCCATTGTGCAACAGTGTAAGAGCCTGGAAGGGTTAATACTGAGAAGTGCCTTAAGGGCCACCTTCTATGGTGATTTTGTACAAAATTGGTGGAAGAACAGCTTAAGATCTTGAAGAAGTAAGAGCCTCCACATCTGGGTTATCCCCATCATATTATCCCCATCATTTACCTCGGTGGTACCATGCAATAATCTGCATCATGTTTAAGACAAGTGCCTCTCCTCATTCAATTACCAAATGGTTTTCCTGTATCACATTAGACTAAACAAGCCCAGTCGATGCCTACGAGGAAAGAGGATTGCAGCAGCAAATTTACCAGATGGATCATACAAATATGATGAGCAGTGATGGTAATTCACCTGACAATATCCATTCCTAAAGGATGCCCAGTACTTCTCAATCAAGTGACAGGGGAAATTACAAGCTGAATGACTTCACCTCATACTCTTCTCTGCTGTTCCTGCATGTGGTTCCAGAGGAACAGTATGACAGGCCAAGGAGTGGGTGAATTTTCTACTATTTTCACCCAGGGAAATGACACGGATTGGTAAAGAGGATAAGGATATGTCCTGCTTGCAGCGGCAACCATACTTTTTATGGCAAAAGAAATTTAAAAATATTTTGCAAGATCACTTCTGAATGAGGAGCAGAAATAAGCCATTCAACTCCTTGACCCAGCTCTGCCACAATAAAGTCAGAGGAAGCCTCTACCTCAAATCTACTTTCCCATCCCTGAGAGGGACATACTTAAGAAACTTATGAAACACAACAGTTGGAGAGCTGAAAGGGATGGAAGGTTTGAGGTGATTGTCAAGATTAAGTAGGTCAGGTTCTTGGAAGGATTTGAAAATGATGATAATCTGCCTGTTTCTCAAGTATTTATTACTTTCTACTTTCTTCATTTTTGTAAATTCTAGCACTTTATTTTTAAAACACAATACATTTTTCTCATTTTCTTTTTTCATAGTTTAATTTAGTTAATTTCACAAATATTTACTTGATGCCACTGTGTAACATGAGAAATTCATGTTGACATTTTGTCTTTTGTCATGCCTGGGATTGATCATTAAGGTGCTGGTAAGTATGGAGAATGTGACAAATTGAACAACTACCAGCTATTGCAACATTATCTGCCCCTTCCTGCTTAACCTTCATTTAGTGTCACCCCAAGCAGTAAAACTGTACTGTGATGTGACAAATATAAATAACTATGTTGTAAATATTGATTAATCTATTTACAGTAACATGTCACAATCACAAGGCCAGCGATTTTTATTGTGTCATTTCCTAAGACTTCAGAAGTGGAGCAACAGTTTCATAGCATCTTGTTTCAGCTATCAATTGCTTAAAAAAATATTATTTTTACCTTAAAGGAAATGCATTTGCTCTATTACAGCTACTCAAAAATATAACTTACATCTTACCAAAATAATTCTCTGCGCTCATCAGAGTCATTTGCAATTATTTTAACTGGTGACGATAAAGTAATTAAGAAGTGTTTGCTCCTGATGCATTTAGTTGGTACATTAATTTAAATATATTTAATAAATTATTTTAAGTAAAGGTAGTGATAGTGTATTTAATCTGCATCATTTTTTTTTCCAAAATGCAGTGCCTTAGTCCTAAAAATGAATACATTGCTAAGTGTAAATACATGACAATGGCAAGTTATGTCTAAAATAAATTTAGATTATAATGAGGCAAAAAGACAATTGACATTTTCTTCAATTGTACGGCCTCTGAAGTCCAGTCAGTGGAAGGCACTTTATTCACAATATCTTGTTTTCCTTCCTGGTTTTTTTTGTTTCTTTCCTTTTCAGCTCCTGACTCCGTGATGTACCACTTCTTTTCATCATAATGGACCATTAACTATTTTGCACAATCCCGATGATCATTAGCATTTATTTTAAAAAGCCAAATTTCACTTTGTTTAAATACTAAAAATAACATTCAATAACTATTCATCAATAACAGTTCATTTGTTTTATGATGTTATCAAATTTCAATGGTTCAATTATTATGTTGCTGCTAATATTCAGACCATGTATCTGTTTACACAAGGCTTTCTGATTTACCACCAATATATTAGTATCTATATTGTATATAATATTCTGAAACATATTTAAGAATCAGCTTTTTTTTTTACAGAGCTTCAAATGGATTTTTAAAGGCAATGTTATAGCATCCGTGTCACTTTCCAGTATTTAAGGTCAAAGTTTCTGCTCATATGGGTGAAGGACGTCAATATTACAAGCAGAGTGCTTTTATCAATTTGTAACAGAGGATCACAAATGCAGTGTTCTCAGGCCAGGCAAGTATAATGAGCTTCAAAGTAAAGCTCCCTTACTCTGTTCCAATGCAGTGGCTTAACCCAAGCCTTATGGAGAGCATCTTTCACAGCATGAGTATACGTAAGGAATTCAGATGAACCTCTTCAACCCTGACAGTTATAATCAGAGTCATAGAATGATTACTACACAGAAGGTGTTCATTCTGTCCTTCCTGACTCTCTGCAAAAACAACTCAGCTGTTTCCACTTGCTTATCATTTCCCTAAATTCCTGAAAATCTATTCTCTCCATGTTCCTGTCAATTTGCTTTTTAAAACCACAATTGAATCTGCCTCTGTCACATTCTCAGACAGTGCAATCCAAATACTAATCTTAAAAAATAGGTTACCTCATGTCGCCATTGGTTATTTTGTAATTTACCTTAAGTCACTACCCTCTGTTTTTCTACTCCTCTGCCAAAAGGGAAGAATTTGTCTCTATCTACTCGGGATTTTGAACATCGCTTTCAAATTTCCTCACCTCTTTCTGTTCAAAATAACTATATCTTTTCTAAGATATCCTTATAAATCCAGACCCTCATTCCTGGAAGAATTCTCATAAACCTTTTCTTCACCCATATTTCTAAAGTGTGGCCTCATGAACAAGACGCAATACTCCATTTGAGGCTTTCCTTATTTTTTATAAAGGTTCATGACATCTTTCCCGCTTTTGTGCTCAGTGCCTCTTTTTATAAGGGCTAATATGCCATGTGCCTTTTTAACCATTTTCTCAAATTGCACTGCCACTTTCAATGATTAGCTCATATACATATATTCTTCAACCACTGCAGTCCCTTGCAGTCCACTGTAAGTATGCCCACAATGCTATTCGAGCGGGAGATCCAGAGTTTTATGACAAAGATAGTGTGCATGACTTGGAGAGGGACGAGTGGGTGATGGTGTTCCCATGTCTCTACACCTCCCAGATGGCACAGAACTTGGGTTTGAAAGATATTGTCAAAGGATCCTTCGTGATTTCTTGCAGTGTACCTTGTAAAGGGGACACATGGTTACCACTCTGTGTCAATAATGGAGATAGTGAATATTGAACGTTTTAGATGTATTACAAATTAAACTAGCTGCATTGTTGTGCTTCTTGAGTATTTTTGGAGTTGCAATGATTTGGGTATCTTGGATTATATTCCAAAATGTTCCTGGCTTGTGCCTTGTACATGATGGAGAGGCTTTAAAGAGGTGAGCTAACTCCCACAGAATTCCCAGCCTTTTATCTGTATTACCTGTAGACTTGTGCACAATTGTACATCACACATCTTCAGTCTTCCTGCCAAATATATCACTTCAGACTTATCTGTATTAAGTTTGACATGTCTGCCTACTCCCCTAGATTGCCTTACAGAAGTCAATCAATATCCACCCTCATAATTCATAATTCCTCCAAGTTACGTGCTATCTGTAAATTTTGGAATTATTCCCAATATATCCAAGTCTAAGTCATTAATATATATCCAGAAAAGCAATAATTCCATGGAGCCCCACTGTTTCTTCCAATCTGCAAACTATTCACCATTAGTTGCTGTTTCGTATCACTCAGCCAATTTTGTCTCCATACAGCCACTTTCCCTCTTATTCCATGCATTTCAATTTTGTTGGGAAGTCTACTATGAGACACTTTATCAAACACCTTCAGGAAGATTATATGCACCACATAAAACAAGAGTTCTTGTGATACAGTGGTAGTGTCCCTATCTCTTGGTAGGAAGGTCCAGGTTCAGGTCCTACCTGTCTCAGCTATGTGTCATAAAATAACCACATCACATTAACTGAATTGTGCCCATTACTCCTCTTGGTTACCTCGTAAATTTAATTAAATTAGTTAAATGTAATTTGCCTTCCTGATTTTCCTTCAGTCTCCCCAGTTGCCCAAGTGATGACTAAATATATATTGGATTATCATTTCTAAAAGCACCAAGGTTAAACTAACTGACCTACGGTTTATCCTTACATTCTTTTTCGACAACGGTATAACAATCATGACAATCCTTTGCCTCCAATCCGTATCTAAAGGGGAACAATAAATTAGGACCAGTGCTATTGCAATTTCAATGCTCATTTTGCTTAGCATCTTGTATTATGTCTTGGGTTCTCGTCTCTGATCAATTTGAAGCAGAGATAGCTTTACACATTCATTTTATAAATATCTCTTTTCAGCCAAATAAAAGCATCTCAAAGAATTGCTTTTCTTCTATGACTTTGGCAGAATCTTCTTCCTTGACAAGAACAGATGCAAAGCTTGTGAACAATGCTCCTCTGTCTCATATGTAGATTCGTTTTTAGTTGCAAATTGGTCCCATCACTCCTTCCACTATCCTTGTATTATTGATATGCCTATCGAAGAATATTGGGTTCTTTTTAATATTAGCTGCCAGGCTCTTTTCAAACTCTTTCATTCTATTTTTCATTCCTCTTTCAGCCTTTTATTTTCAGATCATTTCTCATGGATCATCAATATGACATCGACCATAAGACCTCTATTTTCCTGCTTCAGTCTATTCTCAAACTATTTTACCATTCAGGGAGCTCTGACTTTGATTGCCCTAACATGCTCCCTTGTGGGAATGCATTTCAACTATACCTGAACAGGCTCCTTTTTAAAGGCTGCATAAAGTTCTGTTCCAATTGGAGCTATTAAAACTTGATTCCAACATAACTGAAAAAGAGCTGTTTTCACCCTACTTAAATTGACTCACCTCCAATTTCATTCCAGATAGTTGCTTGTACTTTTCCCCGACTAATCTAAACCAGGATCGCCTTAACAACAATCACTGTCTCTTAAGTGTTCTCCTACTGCCACTGGATCCATACTGATCCAGAAAGTTCACCTGAGCACTTTAAGAAACTATTTCTTTCTTTGTCCATTATATAGCTATTATCCCAATGTGATGTAAAGTATGTAATATAATTTAATTTTGAGTTTGAATTTTGAACTAGTGGCATGTGGGTTTGGTCTTAGTTTATGAAGGGGTTTAAATGATTAACTTCTAAATACCCTGTAGCCATTGCAATTGCCTGTAAAACACAGAATGAAAGAAATGGAGAGTAATATAGCCTTGTTGGATGAGTTTCACAAGTGAACTCATAAAAACCCGACATTACAATTGGCCTCTGTTAGGATGTTTGGAATTGTTTTTTGGCTTAAGGAAAATAACCATTGCTGAAGAAAGCCTTTAGATTTCAGGTTTGCAGAAGTCTTCACGAGATGGATATGTAAGTCAGTTGCTTCTGAACAGGGGAGACAGTTTAGAACTATTAATAATTATGTTACTTTAGTGTAAGAAGTTTATTTTGTAAGTTCAAGACTGGAAGGGGTTGGTTAAATTCCTGAAGGGATTATTTGAGCATGAGAATGTCTGGTTTTACAGTGGAGAAATTCTGAGTTAGCTGAATGGAGACTCAAGGAAGAGGCTATCAGATTCTGAAGCACTGTTAAATTAAATGTTATAGATGTGATAGAGAAGACATTTCTCTCTGGTGGGAGCACCATAAAGGAGTCCTGTTGGGATTAATGTATTGTATTTTACGATTTGATTCAGAATCTTTAAACTTCTGTTCCATGTAAATGGTTTCATTTGTTCTATTTTCTTAACTTATTTTGCATAATCAACTTCTGTTTCATTGTTTAAACCAAATATGCAACATTGTGTATTTGCGTTTCCTTCACTGGCCACCTCATTGTAAATAAAAAGCTAAGGCAAGATAATTCGTAATTGAATTTGAGACCAAAAGGATGACTTATCCGGAAAGTAAAAAAAAATCCTTCTTATATAGAAAAGGGATACCTAACCTTTTTACACGGTCCATAGCATGGAGCCCTGAGAGGTGCATTTCAAATTTACAGTCCATGTTTCTATTAGTTTTTGCTTTGCTGAAGCAGCTTCTTTGGAACCAGAAACTGATTTTTTTTTGCTGTTGTGTTTCTTTTCTGTTGGTTTGTCATGTTGAAATTTGATGAATCTGGACTAGAAATTGCTAAGATTACGATAGCTGACCAATTGCTCATTTGTGGATTAGTCAAGCTACTTAATGTTCTTATCATTGATTTCAATTAAAAAGAACAGTAGGCACCATGCATAATGGACAGTCAATGTTATCCTTTTAAGTGATGTCCAATTTTCCATGTTTTCTATGAAGAATGGATGTCTTTGCTTCATGTGAATGTTTCCATTTCCCAACATGAGTCATTGCACTGGCCTGATTCAATAATTAACACTTTTGTTTCAACTAGTACCCAATCAGGGTAATTCCTGTATTGTGAACTCACATCTATTTGCAAATTACTTAAAGATTTCTGAAAGAAAGAAACACCCAAATAAAATGAACAAATGTTCAAAACAGTAATTTAATCCTTCACAGTTCCATTGTTGATCATAAATCTCAATTTGTAAATTCCTCTGAATAACTCAATTGGATTACCATTTAATAACTCCCTGTCAACCCTTTATTTTTCAGTAATTCTTTATAGCTCTTTCATCAGTGGAGAGGCCATATAACAGACCTTGATTCAATGATAATTTTTGCATTGAGCTTGAATATGGTATTACTAAGGATGTCTCAGCGAATTGAGAAAGTGTTTCAGTGCCTTGTTCACAAAGCCTGGGGCATTTGGGGCCTGAATTGTAGTTCTGTTCACCTTGGGATTGTGAACTAGTTGCTTAATTCAATTCATTAGTTTCATTTTGCTGGTATTTTCCAAAAGTTCTAAACTATTCAAAAGGAAATGGAAGTCCAACTTAAGTGAAACTTGACTGTCTTAATCAGCATCAATTATGAAGCAACAATGCTGTGTTGGCCATATGAGTTTTCCTCTTAACTTCTTCCCCTCATGATTTGGTGCTGGATAACAACATCCCACCAGAAATGCACAAAAATCAATGGTTCCTATTCATTCTGTGATGGAACATATGAATACCATTCACTGAATATTTGGAGATTAAAAATAAATAAACAATTTTGTCTCAGTTGGATGTCCATTTGCCAACATTTGGTTTTCCCACCTCTCACTTTACAATGTTTTTATAAATCTAAACTTTTGAGGATGGTTACCATGCATAGTTTCTCCCTTCTTTAACTCATTACAAAACCACACTTATAACAATTCAATATAAATTGCTGTGCTAAGTTAATATTGCAAATAGTTAAGCAGAAAATTGTGGTTAGTTAATGAACTACCTGGATAGTAGCAATAATTGGGACTTGTGTGTGGAAGGAGCTGTAAGACTGAGTAATTAATAAACTCTGTTCACAAAGAAAGGTGTCTTGATTTCTAACCTGGTTTTGATTCAGGTTGACATGCTATGTGTAGCATGAAGGCATTTAGAAATAATATACGAGTCACAATGTGTACGAGCACTTCCATGAGTATCTTAATAGCTATATCCATCATGCACTTTCACCTTGATTCACCAATCAATAAGAAGCAACTAACCCTTAGACACGGGCCTGATCAGATCAGAGGATTAGTATTGATCTTTGTGCACAGGCAGTGATAGCTAAAGCAATCAAGAAGCTCAACTCATCGTAACATTCCTTACATTGCTATAAATCAAGTGAATGGGTGAGATTTCTGACTAGTTACCTTGTCAAATTACTCTTCCACATTACCTCATATTTTCGCAATTACCACATGAATAGCAATGGGAATCCTCACCTCTAATAGCTAGGAAATCTCAGGTTGAAGTTCCAGGTCTCCAAACAAGTAGATTTCACTGTTATTCTGTGTAAAATTTTGACGTGTGGAAACTACCTAGCCTCTTCATGATGAGGGCTATTCGAGAAATTTTGGAAAATTGGGTGAGATGTCCAGCAAGGCCCTTCTCAATGCCGATACCAAACCTTTGCATTTTTCAACCAGGTTCTGCACGTTGAGAAGAGATTGTCACTTGTGAGCACTCAGTGGACTATTCATATGGATTATCACTCAGTATCATCTTCAGTAATACTTAATCTCACCTCATGGTTATGCAATCTCCCAATTCCCCATCTGTCGGACAGAAACTAGATGCCGACAATTCCCAACATGAAATTCTGAGTAACTACCTGGTGAGGAGAAAGTGAGGACTGCAGATGCTGGACACTAGAGTTGAAAAATGTGGTGCTGGAAAAGCACAGCAGGCCAGGCAGCATCCAAGGAGCAGGAGAATCAGCATTTCGGGCATAAGCCCTTCTTCAGGAAGAAGGACTTATGCCCGAAACGTCAATTCTCCTGCTCCTCGGATGCTGCCTGGCCTGCTGTGCTTTTCCAGCACCACATTTTTCAACTCTAAATACCTGGTTAGTCCAACTCGCTGTTCGCTCCTCTGAAGGTCCACTTTGGACACCTGGTGCTAGTAGCGCAGGACACACTTCACACACAGCTGCTCCACTGGACACTGGCATCGAATGCACACCTCTCCACATCATCGTGACACATCTCTGATCAAACGATAATACAGTTCTCTACTTTTACTTTGCACCTTGGGGGACACTGGCACCTTTCAGTGGAATGCTGCTGCAAGGACATATTGAGAACAAGAGACGGCACCTAGCTCACTATTTGTTTCATGCTGCATCTGAGGGTTGCTCGATTGCTGTTGCAGTACTCATTCACTTCCTTTGCCAATCCTGGGGGAAGAGAATATCCCTCCTCTGCACCATTCTGACCATCAGTTTCCTGTCCATAAAGTGGTTTACCAATTCCCCCTGATCTGCCATGTCTGGGACTAAAGCTATGAACCATCTAACTGTCAGCTTTTGGTTGGGCGCACAGTGACTTTTTTAAACATTGTGTGATGATAGGAATCCCTGAAAGAGTTCCTCAGGGTAGTGTTCTAGGTCTAACCATCTTCAGCTGCTTCAACAATGACCTTCCATCTGAAGTGGGGATATTTGCTGATGATTACAAAATGTTCAGCACTATCTGTGATTCAATCTATACTGAAGCAGGCAATGTCCTAATGCAACAAAATCTGGACAACATCCAGGCTTGAGCTAACAAGTGGCACCTAACATTCACACCATAAAAATGCCAGAAAATGACCATCACCAACAAAAGAGCATTAAACCATTGCCCCTTGACATTTACTGAAGCCCCTTTTTCAATTTGTGGAGTTTACGTTGACTTGCCATTTAAACACAGTTGTTACAAAGCAGTTCAGATGCTAAGAAACATTCAGTGAGTGACTCACCCCCTGACTCCTAAGACCTGTCAGAAATATGATAGCATACTCCCCACTTGCGTGGATTGGTGCAGCTCAAGAAGCTTGACATCATTCAGGATATAGCAGCCCACTTGATTGGATCACATCGATAAATATTCAATCCCTCCACTACTGACCTTCATTAACAACAGCATGTACAATCTACAAGATGCACTGCAGAAAATCACCAAGATTCCATAAACAGCACCTTCCAAACCCATGACCACTTCCATCTAGAATGAAAAGGGCAGTAGATACATGGGAATACAACCACCTGCAATTTCAACTTCAAGCCAATTCACCACATTGAGTTGGAAGTACATCGTCTTTTCTCCAATACTCTTGAGTCAAAACCCTGGAACTGATACTAGTGATTCACTTTTATGGCTGACTTCCATTTTTTAGGGTTTTAGGGTCAATCTACAGGAAGTGGTGTGCAATAGTTCATGAAGGCAGCTTCCTACCACCTTCTCAAGGGGAACTCGGGATAGACATTAAATACCATGTCCTGTGAATGAAAAAAAAATTATTCTTTTCTACCGGGAGTGATGTAGAAGTAGTTAATTGACAACAAGGGCAGTTATATACAGGAGGACAATGCCTATTATGGACCATTGAAGTCCTTACGGTGGATGTCAGTGCCTAAGTTGACCTTTCAAGGTTTTAAAAATCCTTCCAAAAAATGGAAGTCAGCTATAAAAGTGAATCACTAGTATCAGTGTGCGTAGTTGCCATTTTGAAATGTCATCAGCTTCTGGTGTAATGAACACATCCATTTTGAACGTCCCTGCATCTTCACATCGTAAGTGTAACACCTGCTTAATCTCTGAACTTAGTTCTGAGGTATTGGAAAGTAAAACATTTATTTGCGATATGAAATATTAAAGCTGACAACTAATGCATGTATACTACATCATGGCTTAGGGCAGCCAACATATATGACAAGTATGTGCGAAAAACATGATCTTTAGGGGCAGACAATTGAGTTTGCCCCACATATCAGGTTGACTTATATCCCATGACTTATGATATGTACTTTTTAAAATTATTTCTACTATGGCTGCACCACACAGGAGTGGAAAGCGTGCGTCACCTGAACAGGGTATCAAATTTCCTGCCTTGAGTCATATAGCTCAGGAGCACCCCTGACGTAGGTCCATCTCCAAAATGCCATAAGTGCTGTGAAACCAGGAGGAATGGAGAAATACGCAATTGGTGTGAACAAGTCTCTGGCCACTAGAATTAAACCTTATGACAATTGGTAGAGCACAGCCACACATTCTTTGAGGCTTCTAAATATTGTTAGATCACAAATGGGGAAGGAAAATGTTTTGCATCCTCAGAGTTGGACAATACTGGGACCAGTACGGATTTCTTTTACCAGCAGGAGCTAGGCACCAACTACAATTTGTTAAATTAATTCTTGTGATGGGAGCATCACTCATCAGCACTTAAATGAACATTCCTAACTGCTCTTAAGAAGATGGTAGCGAGCTGCCTACATAATAGCAGCATTCTTTGACTGTTCTTTGAAGGGTGCACTCAGTGGATTGGAGAAGTGAGCTGGGTGACAGCTTTATCTAATCTGTTATCTAACTGGATTGCAAGCACAGGTCTTGCATCTCGCCTCTCAGTTGGGGAAACAGAAAATTTTTTAGCCTATGTAAAAAGAGACAAAGTCCTGACAAAGTAGTTTCTGCCTTGTTTTTACCTCTGTTTTGATCTCACAGAAATAGTTTTACCTTTGCAGTTCTTAACTTGCAATTACAATTAAGATATAATAATTCAGTGAAGGTCATAGACACACTCATGACCCAACCCATGATTACATAAAAAATGGAAAGTTATTTCTAGTGGATAATAAGGCCAGGCTGAGCCTCCAGCCCAATCACTTAATTATAACTAAAATATCATTCATTTTTATGAGATAGTATTGATGTGCAAAAGCTTAATTTTGTGATTAAAGTAAGTTTTGATCCAATTAAATTGTTCCATCTAAGGATGGTGCTCTAATTAATCCCAATTAAGTTGTACACATCACTGAGTTGGAAATGCCATTATCCCTTTTATGAATACACTGTGCAGCCTCAGCCTACATCCTACATATCATGAATACTGCAGCCCTGAGAAGGAAATAATCTTGGAAGCAAGGCAACGGTAAACACCAAGACAAAACTTGATGCGGTTTCTTCTTCAGTGATGAAGATTAACTGAGACAAAGTTCATTGAAATTGGATAAGAATGCAATGAATACAAGTGTGATATTATACACAGTGTGACAAGAATAGATTTACTTAATAAGAAACGTGTTTATAATGCAATAACTTTATTACCTGAAAACAGTAGTGTATACTTGGAAGGTGAATATCTTACAGAATATGTATTGGCTAAATTAGGGAGCATCTAGTTTAGGACATATTACCCTATCCCCCTAAAGTACAGACATATTACCCTGACCACAAATTGGGACATTGAAGGAGCCCCAACCATTGGACTTCAGATCTCAACACATTAAAGGCACATTATAGGAGAATGCAGCATCAGGTAATTAAATTGGGGGATTTAAGGATCGCAGTCTTGGAGGGATATCTAAGTCTCAGGACACTGAAGGGTTGTAGTTATCAGAAATGGGAAGAGGGAGGGATTCAAGATTGCAGCAATCCAGTGGGTCTGCCCTGCTGAGCTCTGCACCAGAACCTAGACAAAGTGGTGCACTCACCCTCCCTTTATTACCCATTCTGGTAGAAGTTGTTAGTTCTCGATGCCCAGAATTACTGTGTGTTAGAAAAATGATTAAAGGGAAAGAACCATGAGGATCGCAACAAGCAGGGCATTTCTGTGTAGTACCAGACATGCCCGCGGCTGTGGTGTCAATGTCTGTGAATATCCCAGAGGACTTACCTGTGGAGCAGAGCCTGGTCTCGGAGTTCATGAAACTCCGAGAGAAGATCGATTCAGCAAAGGAGGAGACCCGGATCAGGCTGGAACTGATCTTGGGCATGCTGCAGAAGCATGACCAGGAGATCTAGCATCTCAGACAGCACATTATGGAGGTGGAACAATGAACTGCAGTCTCCAAAACTGTGGCAGAATCTCGTCGGTCGGGTCCAGGCCCTGGAGCGGCAGGTATGGACCTTGGAAGAGCAGGTCGACGACCTTGAAAATCGAGGCCATCGGAAGAATATCCACCTGGTGGGGCTGCCGGAATGGGAGGAGGAAGGCCAGCTCATCAGCTTCTTGGAGCAATGGCTCCCACAGTTTTTGAAGCTGGAAATTGAGGCAGACTGGGTACGGGTCGAGCGGACCCATTGGGTCGCAGTGTGTAGGCCTGGTCGGACCAGCGCCCCCGTCCAGTGCAAGTGCAACTCTAGCACTATAGAGATAAGCAGATGGTGACGGAAACCTCTGGAGCACTGGGAAAGGATCCACAGGCTCTGATATACAAAGGGTCACGAATTATGCTTTTCCAAGACTTTTCTGCGGTCGTGATTCGCAAGAGGGACGCCTTTGATGAGATTAAAAAGGCAGCTGAGGGACTTGAATATTCACTTCTCCGTAAAATATCTGGCAATATTACGTTTCAGCCACGGAGGGTCCATGTTTAACTTTGACTCACCGGAAAAGGCAAAGGACCTGGATACCTTAAAGCAGACTGGCTGGCTCAAATAATATGGCCAATAATGTTTACTTTTTATTTCTCTGTAGTTTGACTGGTTTAATCGGTTGTCAGGTTTTTTTTAAATATGTGGGAGTCTTAATTGTTTTTTCTTTTTCTCTCTCCCCTCCCTTCTCTCTCCCTTTCTGTTATCCTTTGTTTTTCTTTCTCTTCATTTCCTTTTCATTTCCCTCTTTTTGTATGGGATGGGAGGCAGTGGGGGAGCGGTTGGGGAGGCGGAGGGAGGGTTACATTTTTTTTCTCTACAAGGAGTGCCTAGGGTTAAAGTATGGATAGGACAGGTTGAGTGCCCACTTTTAATTTTCTTGGTATACAATGCGTGTAACTTTTCTTACTTTGTGTTGTCTGTGGTGAGGACGTGGCTTCAGCTAGAAGGAGCCATGGAGGGGTTAGTGGGTAGAATGAACGCCCCCTGTGGGCAAGGAGGGAAAGTCTCCTTTCATTTGTGTTATATGTTGGTTTGTTGTAGAAGTAGTTGTTAGAAGTTTTGATTTAGTAGCTTTGGCAGTTGTATTTTTAAGTTCATATGAACTGTTTGCTGTTTTCACTCCAAGCATTATGAGTGGGATTCTTCCTCTCAGGGGGTCATGGACTGTTTTGGACGGCTATGGCTAACCGTTTATTTAAATGGTGCACCTGGAATGTTAAGGGGAGTCATTCACCAAATAAGAGAAAAAAGATACTTTCAAGCCTTGCTGCAAGAAACACATTTAATCAATAAGGAGCACTTGAAGTTACAGCAGGGAGGGTTGGAACGGATGTTTTTCTCATCCTTTAACTCGAAAAGTAGAGAAAATGCTATAGTCATCCAGAAGAATATCCCATTTCAACTGTTAGACCAAATTAAGGATGAATATGGGCGGTTTATGATCCTTAAAGCTTTAATACATGGAGAGGAGTATGGGATCTGGAATGTATATTGCCCCCAGCATATTCCCTCAAATTTTTAACAGATGCACTTTCCAGGTCGATAGCCCTTGGGATGCAGCATACAATTATATGGGGAGGCTTTAACCAAACTTATTAACCCCGAAGTGGACAAGATGCCTAGGGACCTTGCGGGTATGTCCCCACAATCCAGGCAGTTGGTAGACCTGAGCAGGGAGTTGGGGTTGGTGGATTTGTGGAGATGTCTTCACCCTGAGGGTAGGGATTTCACTTTTTTCTCTAACCCACATAAGTGCTATACAAGGATTGACATGTTTTTTGCCCCATTGACCTTTTTGAATTCAATGCTGTCTTGCAGAATCGGAAACATAGCCATTTCTGATCATGCGGCAGTGTACATGGAGGTCAAGGCCAGTGGTAACGGGACAGGGTCACGGCACATGGACCCTTTCCTCTTGAAGGATAGCAAGTTTATTGTGTATGTTTTTTCAGGAATTTAGACATTTTTTGGGCCATTAATTTGGGTACAGCCAGTAATCCATCGGTGCTCTGGGAGATTGCCAAAGCCAATGCAAGGGGTTTGATTATTTCTTACATGGCGACATGGAAGTGGCAGAAGGGATAGCAACAGTGCTTGAGACACCATACTTTGACAGACCATCTGTAACTAAGTTACAGTGGATTACAGCCCTCAGGGCTACTTTGAATGCTGCGCTCACCCAGACAACAAAGAGGGAAATCTCCTTTGCGAAACAGAGGTTACTTGATATGGTGATGAACTGAGTAGATACCTAGCGTACCTGGCCAGAAAGAAGAACGCCCCCCAATCTATCACATCCATCAGAGAGAGTGCTGGTACTCTTACTTGCGATGCCAAAAAGATTAGTGCAGCACTTAGGAAGTTCCATTCTGAGCTGAACCTGTAAGAGGGCTGTGAGGACAGATTGGCGAAGATGGAGTTCTTTTCTAAGGCCTTGGACCTTCCAGATGTAACTTCAGAGCAAGTGTCTCTTTTGAATGCCCCTCGGACAATCCAAGAGATACAAAAGGTGATGAGGCAACTCCAGAGTGGCAAGGCATCTGGCCCAGATGGACTTCAAAGTGAGTTTTACAAGGAGTTTATAGACACGCTGGCCGGGCCAATGTTGGATATGTACAACTACCCGTATAGTCAAGACTGCCTCCTATCCTCTCTGACAGAAGCAAATATTTCTCTTGTTCTCAAGAAAGGGAAAGCCACAGAGGATTGCACTTTGTATAGGCCCATATTGTTACTGAACGTGGATTTTAAAATTCTGTCAAAAATGCTGGCGTTGAGGTTGGAGAGGGTTTTGCCCTCCATTGTAAAGAAAGATCAGACAGGTTTTATTAAGGCTTGGAGATCTGCTAATAATATTAGAAGAGTGTTAAACATGTATGCCAGCAAGGGTCAATTCCGGGCTTAGTAGTCTCTTTGGATGCAGAGAAAGCTTTTGACCGGGTGGACTGGCTATACCTCTTTTATGTACTGGAGTCAGATATGGAGAGGAGAGTGCTCCGGTCCATGGGCACTCTCTCAGTCAGCACCCTCTATTATTTGTTAGGAGGTAATGTCTTGAAAGACATTGAGTGGCTGTGTGGACTTTGGACTCAAGAATTGGGGGTGGAGATCTCATCAGAGGCTTGGGAGGATATTTGGCAGAACATAAGCAAGATTTCGATTTGGCGGTTATGCATTTGACGGTACTCCAAAGGGCTCATTTGGCACCGGAGCAGCTTTCGAAATTTAAGAATGGAGCGTCCCCAATGTGCCCCAAATGTAAGACAGACGTTGACACTCTTACTCATTGTTTATGGTCATGCTATAAGCTTCATTGGTATTGTGGTGCCACAGCGAGCATTTTGGAAGGGGTTTTGGGAACTGAGGTCAAGGTGGGTCTGGGATCCTTCTTCTTGAGTTTGCTAAATCTACCTTCTTTGAATGGACATGGGAAGAAACTGTTTAATATTCTTTCATTCTGAGACAGGAAAAACATTTGAATGAGCTGGGTATCAGAGAATCCCCCTGGGATTCTCAGGGTGATGTAGATTCATTATGGAGCACATCCCCTGGACGTCCTTACGAGTATGGTGCACCAGAAAACTGAATTGTTTCATGGAATGTGGCGGCCCTTTCTGAACTATATACATGCAGACTGGTCAGCTATACTGGTCAGGGCCTTTGTGCAGCCATGACGGCTGTGTCTGGCGATCCAGGGGCCCCTGAGAGGAAGAATTCCAAACAAATACGGGTTTGCCTACTGATGCCTACCGGTAGTGAGATAGCTTTGGTGAGATTGTTCTAAGTGCGGTAACTTAACTGAATGTAATTTAATTTACCTTGGTTCAACTTGGTTTAATTTAGTTTTTTTTTGTTATTAATTAAATTGTCGTTTTCATAGGTTATTTTACCTCTCTCCTCAGTGGTTTATGGAGAAGAGTAGTGATTTGTTCACTGTTATTATTATATTACAAGATTGTTATACTTTTTGTAGTGATTTTGTAATTCTGTAAAAGAAAATCTTTTTCCCAATAAAAATTTTTACAGAAAAAGAGAAATGGGAAGGAGGAAGGCAATAGAGAGGATTGGGGTGGGAAGGGGGTAGGTGGGGGGTGTCTAGTAGTACCTACAGTTGAACCATTGATGTTGTTGGGCACTTCTTTAAAAAAAAATCAATAACGCATAAGTTTCATTTCTTGCAGGCAAATCACCATTATAGCAATAAATGGTGCATTACTTGGTTTATGCCTGGGTAAAAGCCATCTCTTATTTTTCCTGCTCTAACTTGATTGGAAGTATGCTTCATGCCTGCCACTTTGCATCATGGGAGGCTGTGCAGAGCCTGAACACAGATACTGTATCAGCCAATTTAACCCCAAGCATCTCCATTTCTTTTGTAACCTTTTTATACATAACCCATATGGAGTAGAAGAGGAGCATCAAGTAACTTTGCTTTCAACATACAGGGCACGTTCTACAATCAAAATGCCTCTGGAAAGGCAAAATGTCTCCGTGCCCGAGAAGACAGGTTCCCACTGTAGTGGTACTCTGCTTTAGCATATCGATTGTTTGCTAAATTGACACATGACAGTACCATTTCCAGGGCCATATATTGGCTCATGAGAGCTCAGATTTGTGCAGCTTGACAGAGGTTAAATACAATGTGAATTACAACACCATACTGGATCTTGAGCATATTGTATTTAATCATTACTTATACACTATTGCACAAATTACTTAGACTTACATAGGGATGTGATACATAATCAAATCATTTGGCCGAACATGTAGTTGCTGGTATTTATACTTTACTTGAGCAGTGTCTTGCCTTTCCTGATCTAAGTTATTAATGTAATCACTTATTTTCTTCTCTTACAGATGCTTGCCTAACATCCTCTTAAATGCACCTTTACTATTTGTTTCAAACACTATAATTGGGAGTTCCGATTTTAGTAAAGATGTTTCTTTTGAATTACCTACTGCAATTTTTTGCGACTGTCTTATATTGATGGCCTCTAGTTATGCTCTTCTTCACAAAAGGAAACATTCTCTCTGTATCCACTCCACCAAAACATTTCATAGTTGTAAATACATCTATAGGTCACCCTTCATTCTTCCATTTCCAAAAGACTGTTACATGACCTCAGACGTGATGAGAGTCAATCTAGCCTCAGTAACTTCTGGGGCTGTGAACTGAGATTGACGTTGCTATTTATAAGCCATTTTTAATCACATAAGTGGTATTAATATTTTAACTCCAGCTGTGACTTTCACAGTTAGAGATTGCTACTTGTTTTTGAGTGTTAACTCCTCTGACACGATTACTTGACCACATGCTCATTTTTAAAGCATAATATTGACATATATGAGCCATGACACTGCAGCCTCCAAGCACAGGTTGGACACAGAGGCAGATCACCAACCTAGCCATGTAGCCAACTGCTGGGAACGTGCACTCTATGTGTTGTAGTCTGGACCCATAGAGAGTGATTTTAGAAGCTTTAAATTTTCACATTCCTGTACAGGAAACTCTTTTATTTTAATTGCCTGTCATTGCTGTGTGTTGAAAGGATTTTCAAGCTAATACTCATCCTGTTTGGCAACAACATGCAAATACCTCCCTTAGCCATCTAGCCCTGGCATGGGATTTCAACATAAAACTTCCTGGTTTAGAGGTAGTATTGCTAGCCATTGCACCACAAGCTCTGCACTTGCTCAATAATGGCTGAGTTATATCTTTATTATTCAAAAACCTCCTTCGAGAATTAATTCCTTCCTATCTGGGTCTTCATTCTTTTAGATTTAGCTGTGGTAATACAGAAAATGTATTAGAAAGTTTAGAAAAAGAAATAGTTTGAACAGGAATTGGGAGCTCAAGAACTATTTATAGTCATCTGAAAACATATGGCAGGATTATAATCCAGGAAGTAACATTGTTCTTATGTAGATCAGGAAGGTTCAAGCTCAGAGCACTGAGCAAGTTTTCCATGAGGCAATTTCCTTCTCTTCCCTTTCAATAAGGGATCTTTTCAGTACTAATTCTTGAGAGAAGTAAGTGTGAATATCAGTTGAGACTGAGACTCAGATCTGGAGTTTGCTTGTCAACTGCCTAATGCTCAAACATGATATACAACAGATGACTTCATATTTCCTCATTGTTGTTTCTTCACTGACAAATGACATAAATGGAGACTGACTGTCACAGGAACAGAATAAGGCCAAATCACTGAGCATACACATTTCTTTATTCACAATGCGCTCAAAATGAAAACTATAATTAAAGTATATTATTCGATGTAGTGTAAAATATTACTGCTTTCACTCAAGCATTGATGATCATGTGATAAAATGAATGAAATTGACTGACCTTTAAATTAATTTGGGTACACTTTTGTTCAAGTGTGAATTTTGACTGCCTCATTAAAAAGCAATATATTATAAAAAGTAATATATTTTAGATTTCCTATATTCTGCATGTTGGTCTCACCCTGTTTTACTGTACTCATAATCACTACTTCAGTTCAATTCACCAATTCTGCACTGCCAGCATCAAACCGTTTATTAGACAGGACTTCAATATTATAACCATGAATCTACCACCCATGCCCTAAACCTACAAACCTCTACATTGGGAATGCAGGACTGCAGAGTGTCCAGTCATATTGGAACATGTTTTGCATTAGATAACATGGCTATCCTCCACACAGGTTACATGGAATCCCAGTTGGGCATTGGCCATTCTGTGTTAGCCCCTGGTGTTTTTACAGAATCTTAGTTCAAATCTATCTCAGGCAGACAGGGTGAAAGTCTTATTTGCCTGATATTTGCACGGGTACAGGAGAGTACAGGTCAACGTGCACACTGTGAATCTCACTAGGAAACACAGGATGGTTGGTTTGATTAATGGAAAAATATCGCAATGGAAAACTAGACAATCTGTCTGAAGCACATTGTTGGAACGGAGTAGAAAACATCACATCAAACCATTCAATGTGATTAAAAATCAGAAATTGCTGGAAAAACTCAGCAAGTCTGGCAGCTTCTGTAGAGAGAAATCAGAGTTCACGTTCCAAGCCTTATTGTCGCTGGGTCATTGGACCCAAATTGTTAACTCTGATTTCTCTGCACAGACGTTGCCAGACTTGCTGTGTTTTCCTAGTAATTTCTGTTTTTGTTTCTGATTTGCAGCATCCACAGTTCTTTTGATTTTTAAAAAATTCAATGTGATTATTTGATTTTGACACATGGGAGCATAATGATCTATTTTCCATGACTAATATCACCCCTGCGAACATAAAAAAACACAAAAAAATGAGAGAAGTTCAATAATTAATAACTACAGTCAGTTCTTTTGATTTGTAAGAGGGCCAAAGCTGCCAAGTCAACTGTCAAAGGATCAAATGTTTCTCGAACGGATCTATGTTTCATCAGACACCCAGAGGGCAGATGGAGGTTAAGGAAACATTTTGCCTATCGAAACCTTACAAGAAAATGGACCCCACAGATATCTTTCAGCAAATAAAAGGTGCAAATATATTAAAAACATCATCAGAATCTTGAGTTGTAACAGAACATTAGTAAAAAGGACCAAATATTTAAGACTTAACATTTCACCACAATTGATGGCACATGAAAAAAATACTTCAGGGAGACCAAAAACAAACACAATTATATTTTCAATGTAGAATTACGTACTGAACAATTGATCTACTGCAAAAACTCAAATACACAATACATCTGTAGTTAGAATGTTTTTGAGAGATGGGTAAATTATTATTTTAATAATGTAAATGCTGCCTGTTCAGCAAACTTTCAAACAATGTGCTCTAACTAGTTTGCTCAATGTGAATCTCTACTGACTAGTGACTCATAAGTCATTTGAATTCTAATGAGATTTTTCTGTACCGACATTAGAATCTATTTGATTTAGAGTCATAGGTCAAAATTTAGCTTTGATAGTTGGAAGTTGGTTAGAAAGAATTCTGAATGATAGAACATATCTGCATTTGGAGACACATGGATTAATCAGGAATAATCAGCATGGATTTGCTAAATTTTTGACAGCTTTGATTGAATTTTTTGAGGGGGGAACCAGGAGTATTGATATGGTTTTGATAAGGTTGACTGGTCAAAAAAGTAAGAGCCCATGGGACCCAAGGTGAAGTGGCACTTTGGATCCAGTATTGGTTGAAAGCATAGGAGGATGATAGAGGGATGTTTTTGTGACTGGAAGTCTGTTTCCAGTGGGTTCAGCAGGGCTTGGTGCTGGGGCACATGCTGTTTGTGACGTACATTAATGATTTGGAATCCAGTCTGGAAAAGTGTGAGGTAATACACTTGGGAGGACTAACAAGTTAAGGATTACACTGTGAAGAGTAGGCCCCTGGAAAGCACTGAAGATCAGAAGGACCTTGGTGTGTACTTTATCAGATCCTTGAAGGTAGCAGGCAGGTAGGTTAAGAAAGCCTGTGCAATACTTATTTTTATTAGCCAAGGCAAATTACATACAATAAAATGCTAGAATGGTAAAATAATGGTTAGGCCACAACTGAAGGAAAGTGTGCAGTTCCTATCATCATATTGTAGGAGGGATCTGATTGCATTGGAGAACATGCAGAGGAGATTTATTAGGATGCTGCTTGGGCTGGAGCGTATGAACTATGCAGAAACATTAGATAGTCTGGCAGTATTTTCTTTGGAGCAGCAGAGGTTGGAAATACAAAGAGGGGTATAAGATTATGAGGTGATTTAATCGGGTAGATAGGAAGGCACTTTTTCTGTTAGTAAAGGAATCCATAATCAGGGAACATGGATGTAAAGTAAGGGATAGAAGGCTAAAAGGAGATGTGAGGAGAAGTGTTTTCACCAGAGAGTGGTGGGCAGTATTTATTTGAAGCTATGTAGCTGTGCAGCCATTTAGAGGTTCCTTGTTCTCAGTGCCAACGCACAGAGTTGCTGTGCAAATGCATCAATTTCTGATTCTGGAAACCACTGCTGCACTCACACCTGAGAGGTCATTGCAGCAGAACAAAATGTTGGGGGGAATGGTAAGTGGTGAGAGTATGGAATTTACATCCTTGAATGTGTGGTTGAGTTTGAAATTCTCATAACATTTAAGTAACTTTTAGACATTCACTTGTGTTGCCGTAACATCCAGGACGAGGGGAAAAAGCTGGAGATTGGGATTGGTGTAGTTAGATCTTTGATGACAGGTAAGTGGGCTGAATGGCCTCCTTCTATGCTGTCAATGTCTGTAAATCTAATGTAGTTTTCTCCACTGTGGCGGGATCAGTGGCATGGTCTGTGGATGGCCTTCCCATCCCACTACTATCGAGACCTTTAAGTGGGCAATTAACACTAGTTTAAGAGCCCCATTCAGACAGCAGTGGATTTATCCAATGGCAAGCAGGGCCTCCCCATTTGAGACTGCCTGCCCCTCTTCCGCAGTTACGTTAGAGCCCGGGTGTCCTTGGAGAAGGAGCACGTGGTGTCCGCCAACACCCTGGAGTTGTTCAGGGAGAGGTGGGCGCCGCAGGGAGTGGAGTGCATTATTTCCCCCTCCAACTCTATTTTGATTTAGTCCCTACCCTCCCCTTCACTGTTTTGATCACACAGCATTGCCCTTTGATGTGAAGGGCACTGCTTGTCACTGGCCACCCGGGTGTTTTCCTATCTTCCTGGTGGTGGAAACAGAATAAAGATTCGTGCACTTTGTGTCTTTCACTGTGTCTCACAAAGAAAAAAAGTAAAAGAGAAAAGTAATCCCGGCCGACTGCCTGCCCCTCTTCCGCGGTTACTTTAGAGCCCGGGTGTCCTTGGAGAAGGAGCACGCAGTGTCGACCAATACCCTGGATTTGTTCAGGGAGAGGTGGGCGCCGCAGGGAGTGGAGTGCATTATTTCCCCCTCCAACTCTATTTTGATTTAGTCTCTGCCCTCCCCTTCACTGTTTGATCACACAGCATTGCCCTTTGATGTGAAGGGCATTGCTTGTCACTGGCCACTCGGGTGTTTTCCTATCTTCCTGGTGGTGGAAATTGAATAAAGATTCGTACACCTTGTGTCTCTCACTGGGTCTCACACCTGCACACACACCATGGGTGCTGGGGAAAAAATAAGCACTACTGCGGTTAGGCGGTATTCTGGGGGTTTTTAGAAGAAAAAAAGAAAAAAAACCAAAAGTGTAGCATTGCCCTTTGATAAAAAAAAGAAAAGTAATCCCAGTCAGGGATGCTCACTAGTGTCAAGTGGGGTCCCCTGATAAGAGCCACTAAATGGCCTGATTGAGCAAATAAACAAGTATTTCTCCATCCCTCGTATCAATATACCACTCACCTGTGAATCATAGATTATGAGCTGTGTACCTGTTACAAAAATTTCATTCTGAGCAAGCAAAAACATTGAACAGTGAACCCAGGTGTCTGACATTATATTTTTCCTCCACAATGGAGAACCTCCATTGACCTCCACTCAACGTCAATCCATGCTGATTGAAAAATATGCTTCTCTGAAAAAAGTCCTATTCCTTCCAATTGTCTTCTGTCCTCTGCTGAAAGTTCTCATTCTGCAATATGATTTCATGGATGCCAAGTGCTTCTCAGTGGTATAGCCGAGCTGTCACTTCCAAGTCTGACCCCAAACAATGAACTCAATCAATGAAATCAGCTCCCTAAATGTTATTGTTACCCAATGTTCATCAGTTTTACTTTCCAACCAGGGATCACTGGATAGTGGGTAGAAGTCAGGGCCCTGACTGACTGCGCCCCTCATAAGCCCTGGGATATAAACGGCTCCATCAGGTTAAATTTAATGGGCAATACTAAAAAATGAGGAATTTGCATTTTTCACATGTTTAACAGACCATGAAGTACTTTTGAAGTGTAATAGCTGTTGTGATTTAGGAAACTAATGGAGGCAACTAAATTGTGCACAGCAAGTTCCCATAAACAGCTCTGAGATAGTGACTAGATAATGTTATTTGAGGAATAGATTTTTGCCAGAACACCAAAGTGACTCTGCTACTCTTCTTTAAATGATTCTCTGGGATCTTTTACAAACACCTGAGACGGAGCCACAGTTTAGCATGCCATCTAAAAAGTAGCAACTCCCACAGTGCAACGCTCCAATAGTACAACATTGGTGTGTGATCTGTGATTTAATAGTTGAGTATCTGGAATGGGACATGAACTCACAATAAAGTCACTGAGCGACGAGAATGCAACCGACTGAGCGTGGCTGCCTCAGTAACATTTGCAAATTATCCACTTTTCTAACTTTATTTCCAAAAAATATGAGCAGTGGTTTATTTCAAACAAAACTCAACCTGAGGAGTTAAATATTTGTTAAGCCTGAAATCAACCAAAAATCAACCCACAGGGAATTGAAGAAAGAAGCCCTGATTTTTTTTCTGAAAAATTGAATTTCCCTAAGAGTCATGCAGTGAAACTGAAGCCCCTCTGCTCGGGTAACACTAAGTATCCCAACTGTCGGAAAAACAGACGCAATATTGTCTGCTTAGCGCAAAATGATCCTGCAACCAAAAATGTACGTAACTGAGAGGACACGGGAGACATGCTACACTTAGCCTCTCAGCTTCACTTCAATTAGAACTGACTTTCTTTTGCAAACTGAAGTGCGATAATATCTTTTCCACATTACCATAACTTACATCGAGCTTCTCCTTGGTGTGCTGTTTTATTCCCTTTTGAATAGTAGATTTTTTTTTCAAACAAATGGTGAAGAAAATAGCTCCAGTTGAAGAATGCTATATTGTCAAAGTTAGTTATGTGTGGCTCAAATGTGCCAGTGTTACAGATATTAGGAGTTTGGAAAACCATTGAATTTAACTGATTGTGGGCAGGACGTTGAGAATAGGTATGGAAAATGCAATAACAGGAACGGGAGCTGAGGAACCTGGAAATTAGGTCAAAAACTGGGACAGTGGGAGCCAGAAATGTCTGCTTGGTTTAACACTGCCATTATTGATTAACATTGAGTGACCCCATTATAGGAAGGATATTAAAGATATGGAAAAGGAGTAACAAAAATGCAACACAATTATAATGAAGAGTCATGGTTATGAAAGAAAAAAATCTTCTCTCACTGAAAGAAGAAAGATTAAGCCATCACATGATGGATGCTTCCGATTTTCTGAAGTGCTTTGATAAGGTAAACAGTGACCAATTGCATCCAATATTTGGCAAATAATAATGTGGGTGGAAGGGGGTGTGCATCAGCATTGATCTGTAAGGAACATAATCAAAACAAAAACTGAAAGGAATCTGTACATAAAAGGTTATTAAATGAAAACATTTCCATTACAAAGGGATATTTAGCCAAGCATTAGAACGGCATTTAAAATGGATCAGGATTAGTAATACTAAGAATATAAACATATGGATGAATGGGTCTCGTTGCACAGTGGTAGTATCTGTACCTCTCAGAAAAAATGGTCCAGATTCAAGTTGTCTCAAAGGTGTATCATAATATTTCTAAACAGGTTGATTAAAAATATGTATAAAAGATAGAAGGCATGAAGTGAGATGCACTGGGTATCGCCTATTGAGCAGTTAATGGTGTCACATTAAAAATGGATTGCATGGCCTCCTCCTATGGTGTAATTCCTACATTTCGGTGCTCTTCAGCCCTTTAAACTTCCAGTTTCTTGCGGAGTGTTTTAAATGTTTTAGTCAGCAAAACACTGGGGACCAGAACAAAGACCGTAATGAGAAAGAGGTCTATTTTATTCAACTGATCGCTAGTGGTGATGACTAATGACAAATCTGAGAATAAACAAAAAATACAAAGGCAAGTTTGGAGATAATTTGACATTTAAAGTAAGTGCTGTGACACAAACTTTGGAAAAAATGGATACAAACGTTGTCAAAAACATTAAAAAAAAGAAAATACAAATAGAGTACTGGCAGTAATCATCTTTGTCTCGGTTGGTATCATCCAACCTTCCTCAACACGAGGGTGCATCAAAACATTGTAACTTGCAGTTTGTCAGTGTGCGCTGATGAGGGGCTAGGTACCTCACTATTGGTGCAGATTTAGAATATTACCCCTCATGGCACCGATCAAAGGGCAATGATCAGGTAAAGTCAAAGGTTTGGCAGCTGTTGGAAAAATTAAAATGCTACTTAATCAATGTATAAATTTACTTTTAAACTTATTGATCATATATTTGGGTAAAGCATTCAGAGGATTTGTGGGAACAGTAGAGGAGAAATGAAGTCAATTACTTGTCCAGAAATTAACTATGCAACTTGGACCTGGAAGGTCTTGGGATACTTTCAGTTACCTTGAAATTGAAGATTAGAAAAAATGTTTCCATCTGCTTCTATTTCTGTGTAGTCATGTAAATACGTAATGCTTCTCGTTTAGCAATGGGCAACAATGAACTCTTTTGTAAGCAACATGTACAACAAATTTAACCACAAAATTAAAATTGTCCATCAAAAAATCATTATATTCTTAATAACTATCAAAGAATTATTGACAAAAACCTTCTGATCATGCAACACAGTGCCAAATAGGGATGGGAAATATTTCAAAGAATAATTAAAAAGGTTCTTTTTGCTATTAAAGCTCCATTTCACACAGGGTCCTCCCCCTGTATATTCAAAAAAGGGGCTTTGAAGACTAAAAGCACAATCCTGATACAAAAGGCAGGAAAATTCCACCATATGTTCATTTAAATTTTTTTATGACTTCTGGGATTTTACTGAGATTGCAACATGTAATTGGGGTCAGATGCAATGGCATAACTAGATGGAAAATCCGAAGTAAAGGAATCAGATGCGAGACTTCATATTATCGACCTGACCAGTTTCCCAATAATTTTCTAGCAGCTGATCAAATAATCTGTTCGCTGAAGTCTTGTGTCCTGTTGCTGAAAATTATTATAAAAAATTAAACATTTTTAATAACCATAACATGCGACAATAGGAAAAGGAACTGCATTTTTAAAAATCAGACAACTAGTGTCTGGTTTGCATGTTGCAAATTTTTAGCCAGACCAAAAAAACAGACTGTCGTCGAAACCAGACAGATGGGAGCTCCAGATGAGGAAGAAAGGAAAGTCAAAACCCATTCAAAGCAACCAGAGAAAATGGAAAGCAGATACTCTGTGAGAAGATAAAACAGAAAGGTGAGAAGAATAGATTTTCAGACACTAGGAAACAGCTGAAAAAATGTTGGAAGTGTTTTAAATGGAGATTTTTTAAATGCACAAAACAGAGGATCTTCTCAGTGCAGTGAATGCAGTGATAAGTCAGGCAGATCAGAGTACATGGCTGCAAAGAAACACATCCACTTGCCCTCCATTTAAACTACTGTTGGAAATCGGGTCACTTCCTACACAGGTATAGAGAGTCAAATTGGTTAATGTCCTGAAAATCAGCATCACTGTCTATGTTTAACACACATTATTCTTCCTTAGCAGTCTCTCAGGGAGGAGGATGACTTTCTTCCAGTCTAGAGGGGGTGGGGTGGGGTGGGTTCTGTGGTCGTTGAATGATCTAATTCTGGAGCCATAGGCTTGGCCATAGATGAGGCAAGTGGCCTTCGATAAGGTTGGTGCACACTATGCTGCAAGTGATTCCTCTACCTGCCCTGAGGCTGGAAAAATCAGAAATGGGCTCAATAATGTAATTGACTCACTAAAGGCTCCCTACAGCTCTTAGTGGACAGTTCATTATGAGTGCAAAAAGTAGTGTGAGTGCTTTAGAAGCTGAATCTGATCCTTTGAAGGATGAAAGAACATGTAAAGATAATCCACTAGCGATGTTAATGGAAATGATGGAGAGAAGGAGGGAAATTCAAAACTCACATGTCGACAGGAGTCACCTGCTCAAGAAGCTATGAAAAGCACAAAGGGCAGAGGCCGGTACCATGGCTACAGCTCTAAGAACATGCTGCTGTGTCAGGAAGAAGTTTAATTAGTTCATATAACCTGCTCTATCAGCAAATGGCAGAACCCATCACCTGCACAACTTAACACGTCAATCGTTCAATTCATTGTGCTCCCCTCACCCAACTAACAGCAATCTCTATTAATCAGTATGCACCTCTTCAATTCATTTATTTTGTCTCATACATTTAGCGTTGTGGCATGCCTTACACCCACATGTACATGCATAGTACTAATTATTCAAACATGACAATCACATCACTAAAACATATTGAACAGCAATCAATTACACAGATCCCTTTTTCTTGCAGAACTGATTAGAAGCAGGAGGAAGCTAATTGACCTCACAGGTCTGCTCCACTGTTCAATAAGACCATGTTTGATCTAACTGTGGCCTTAATTCCACTTTTCTGCTGACCTCCAATACCTCATGACTCTTGGTTTAGTCAAGAATCTATCTACCACTGCCTTCAAAATATTCAATGACCCTGCCTCCACTGCTTCCTGGGAAACAGAGTTCCACAGGCTCACAATCTTCCAAGAGGAAAGAAAAGATTAGATTAGATTCCCTACAGTGTGGAAACAGCACCTTCGGCCCAACCAGTCCACACCAACCCTCCAAAGAGTAATCCACCCAGACCCATTTCCCTCTGACTAATGCACCAAACACTATGGGCAATTTAGAATGACCATCTTTGGATTGTGGGAGGAAACCCATGCAGACATGGGGAGAATGTGCAAACTATACAGTTACCCAAGGCTGGAAGCAAACCTGGGTCCTTAGTGCTATGAGGCAGCAGTGCTAACCACTGAGCCACCGTGCCGCCCAACGAATACCTCATCTCTGTCTAGAATATGTTACTTGAAGATGAAGTCACTCACTTTGGCAACACCTGTCGGATCTCTGAGTTCCTTCCTGCACTGCATCATCTTCTTAGAAAACATGCCTGGAGGGCCTCCAGAGTCCCTCTGCATCACCCCATGGAGGATAAAAGGTGTATCTACTTCCCTCTAGCTCTTACATTGTGTCTCCACAGCAGATTATTGGTAATTCCCGTTGCTGCTCACATGATCAACTATTCCTTAGATTTCATTTTTTCGTGAAACACCCAGCAATGTTGCCAGCTACACTGCATCTCCCCTTGTCTCCTACAGATTAGAACAGTAGGCTGCACAAATCTGATGCACTGTCTGTTTCACCATAAATTGGTGCAGATTAAGCACATATCACAATCCCCACATCTTTTAAGTTAACTGATTACATTTAGTTGTAGCTGGGTAAAGAAAGTCAACTTGAACACATAAATTGATCAGATAAAAGCTATAATTTGCTAACGTCCTTCGGGAAGGAAATCTGCAGTCCTCACTTTATATGCTTTATATGTGACTCCAAGCCATTCTAGATAATAGCGATAAAACTGTGTTAAACAAAATATTAATTTACAACATTATTGACTAAACATTATATATTATACACCTCTTGAACTTTTTGGGAAGAATTCTTTGCAAAGCAAAATATGCCACCTACAGCAGAAACAACATTGCATTTGTAAGGAACAAACTGCTTAGATTGTGATGCTAAATCTACAACACTTTCAGAGAGAAGTCACATGATCCAGTTGTGAGCAATAAAAAGATATTGGTTGTGAATGCAGAAAATCAGTATCATAACTTAATTTAGGAGCAAAGGACCATGCCTTTCTCTTTCCCTGAAGCACCATCCATCAAATTTATGAGTTGAAAAAACTGGAAGACCTCATCACCACAAGTGGAGAGTACTCAAGGAAAATTCAAGATCTATACTACTGTTTTGAGAAAAAACAAATTCATCCAGCTACGATTGATGCAGGATGACACCCTTGTCTCAACAGCTTGTGTACAATGCGGCTTTGGCCAATGAACAACATTTGAATCAATTTATAAACTTTGTTTTCTGAATTTAACTAATGCTTGGACAAAGATATACTCAGCAGTACTGTTTACTCCCAGCTTAGGGGAAGCAGTGCATATATGTGTGATGTGTGTGTGCATGTGCACAATTGTGCGACTGTGTTTGAGAGTGTGTGTCTGTATAGATAGAAATATTATCTCCCTTTTAAAATTCAAACTTTGTTGTCACCATTTAGAGGAGTGGGACAAAGAAGGGAATCAGTTCATCCCCTCCTAACGCATAGAGTCAGAGTATCAAAGAGTCATATCATAGAGTCATACAGCATGGAGACAGGTCCTTCAGTCCAACTCGTCCACGCCGAACATAATCCCAGACTAAACTACTCCCACCTGCCTGCTCTTGGCCCATATCCCTCCAAACCTTTTCTATTCATATATCTAGCCAAATGTCTTGTAAACATTGCAATTGTAACCACATCCATCATTTCCTCAGAAAGTTTATTCCATACATGAACCACCTTCTGTATCAAAAATTTGCCTCATATCTTTTATAAATTTCTCTCCTCTCACCTCAAAAATGTGCCCTCCAGTCTTGAAAGTCCCCAACCGAGGGAAAAAGACAACTACCATCAACTCTATTTATACCTGCCATTATTTTGTAAATGTCGGTTGAACCAATAAGCTGTTCAGAGATCAATTAGGAACGGATGATAAAAGCTGGTCTTGTCAGTGTTGCCGTCATCCCAAGAATGAATAAAAAAAAAATTGATATTTACAATATTACAAAATAAAGTGAAAAAAAATCCCTTCAGTCAATACTATATTTTATATATATTAGCACATAGATCAGGAGCATGTCTAGCATTGAGAGAATTGCCTACCTAGTGGCAATTTGCATGAAGTAATAGGCAATATTTATGTTGTACATCTATGTCTCCATATTAAAACTTTCAAAACCATTGGCTTTATGTAGGACTTTTACATGAATGTAAACATTCCATTTCAGTTGTTTGACACAAACTCAAACTCATTTACCACAGGCAGCAGAACAATGTGTGAACCCCATAATTTCCAACAGACATTAGGTGAGAAAGGTAAAGTTTGTTGAGCCTTCTCTCCAAGGATATATTTGAGTGTTAACACTGAGGCTGAATTAAAAAAATTAAATCTTTCTCATAGATTTGTGAAGAGCAGCTTGATTAAGTTACCACATATGAATATGGCCCTCAGTAAAACGTTAATGAGTGCCCTTGTGTCTAGTTAGAGTCAAGAACTCACATTTCACACAGAGCATTGATAATCTGTATTGCAGGAGCAGTGTAAATGGAAACTGATAGTTTTAGCATATTTTACCACTGTGGTTTTTGAAGCTATGCCATCTAAGATATGTGATACATACTGGATTTCCTAAATTACTCATAATACTGCTTTACAGCTGCAAAAATAATAACTCCATTATGTTGTGACAGCCAGTTGGACTATTTAATCAATAGAATGCCTGTGCTAATGCAACCAACTGTCAATTGACTAGTTCAGTTTTAACGTGAATCCTTAATTCCTACACTTCAAAACCTATCGTTGATATTCCAAAGCAAGAATGGGAAACACCACTTTAAAATGCATATTAAGGAGCTGTGATCTTTTCTCAGAAGTTTCATAAAAGATTGAGGTGGCAAACATTATATAGATAAAGCTAGGTCAGCATGACTGATGGGTTCTTCCAGTGTCTTGGAATTGACTTTTATTTTAATAAAAACATTCAGAACATAAGGAAAGGTTTACAACATTCAATTCCTCAAACTTATTCCACCATACAGTTAGACTTTTACTGATTTGCACCTCAACCGTATCTTTCCCACTTTGGTGTGTATCAAGATACCCTTGCTAAAAGAAATATATCTACCTTAATCATAAAGGTCTTACTGACCCAGCACCACAGTTCCAGGGAAAGAGCTACAGGTTTTGTCTACACTTTGTGTAGAAAACGGACTTCATGATTTTCTTCTGAACGGTACAAGTCTAATAGTAAAATTGTCTCACTTTGTACTTTCCCCAAGTGAAGCATTAGATTAGATTAGATTCCCTACAGTGTGGAAACAGGCCCTTCAGCCCAACAAGTCCATACTGACCCACCCAGACCCATTCCCCTACATTTACTCCTTCACCTAACACTACGGGCAATTTAGCATGGCCGATTCACCTAACCTGCACATTTTTGGACGGTGGGAGGAAACCAGAGCACCCAGAGGAAACCCACGCAGACACGGGGAGAATGTGCAAACTCCACACAGACCATTGCGGGAATTGAACCCGGGTCTCTGGCACTGTGAGGCAGCAGTGCCACCCACCGTTTTCCCTAAACCTAACCTTTCAAATCGTTGTATCATTTAAATATCTTGACCAGATCAGGACACCCTGACTGAAGGCTGTCTCCCTTAGCCGGACTGAAAACTATTTCCTGTCGACTTTGAGACATACCTGTTGTCTGAAACACATATGGAGTGTTGTTGACACTTGCTGCAGATGTGAGTTTGATGTAGCATGGTGCCATACAGGAACATGTCCACTCCCTTTGACTGATCATTGCTGACAACCACGATCAGTTGCCTGGCATTGTGTTTGTGCTAAACTGTGAAACAAGACAGATGTGCTGTGAGCCTTAAAGCTTTGTCTTTTTAGATTTTGCCTCTTCAGCCAAAGTAAGACAGAGGTGCTGTGAGTGTTAAAGTAGTAACAATAAGAGTCAATAAGATGGCCTGAGGTGCACACTGCTCTCATCTATGAAATGGGTGTTTTACCCTGTATACAATGTCCTGGCAACAGCATTACAATGAAAGGTACCAGTGTACTTGTGCAGATCCATTGGTATAAGTGGCTCAGAGATGTGCCTATGTGTCCTATGTCAACATCTGTGAACAGGAGTTGAGGGCGGTCATTACCCATGCGCTAAGATGTTGGGGACTGGTGACCAAGATGGAGACCAGGAGGAGCCACAGTGATCTCCAGTCATCAGGTATCTTCCTTGACATTCATGATTTTCACCATCTCATTTCTATCTAGCAGTTATGAGAATGGGAAAACTGCACATCAATGAGATGAGGTTAGGTAATTCTGACATGCTGATACATCTAAGTGGACACAAAAATGCCCCTCACAAACAAGATTGTCATTTCATTATTCACAAATTGGTTGGAGAATCTGACCTTTTCCCCTTTACGTTAAGAATTTCATTTTTGCAGATCTAACCATAGTTTCTCCAATGATTTGCAAATGGCCATTTTGTTCAAGAGTTGGGAAGATTCTGCCACAATTTACTAATTGTGGGATCTTACAATGGGAAACGTGGCAGCCAATTATTGCATTTCAAGATAATTTAGTATGGAGTAGATTTTACAATTTTGCATTGTTAGCTCAGAACTTTCATGTAATGAGAGCGCATTTTGGGAATTTGGGTATTAACCTCTGTACTAAAATGTTTATTTTTCTCTTTTGCACTAACCTTTAGTATTAATTCATAAACTCTGTTCCTGCATGTGAAATACTTTGTAATGTGGCCTAGAGATGTATTACATTCTATACGTACAAATGCAAGGCTTTCTTTTTATCTTTAATAAGCATTCAGCTCAAGATGAAATTACTGCCTGCAAGTCATTCCCACTGATCTATTAATTCTATAGAATATATTGGACAAGGAGTCAGACTAATTTATTTGATTTTCACTCTTTTATTTCCGTCAGACTCCTGTATTAAGATGGATGCCAGAATCCAGGGACTTGCATGCAGTTGATGTATGACAATGTCCAGCCTCAAGGATTAATGTTTGTAATAAGATTACTACAGATTTATTGAATGATATTGACAATAAATTTCACAGTCAAGTGTTTGTACAAATCAGTGCCTGGATTTTGTAACAAACACAAACAGCACAAATTCTCTTGTAACATCTTATGAAGCTCTCAATTAAATTATATGCTGTTATTCATGTTCAAACATACATTAGTCTATGTGTTGAATCCTCCTGTGATATTATTCAGCACTGTAGTTTCTCTGTGTCTTCAGTCAATGTCAAGTCAGCTCACTTTATTGCTTTTCATGTCACTGGGACTATTGTTTCTATTGTAAGTAACTATGGATGATTATGAGTGAATAATAATGTTGTCATTCAAAGAAGAGTCAGATGACATCTTAAAAAGTTCCAATCCGACAATAAAATGATAGGTTTAACTTGATTTTTTTTACCATCTACTATCTTTTCTTTCAGACTGCACCTTGGTATCACTAAAGTGACTTTAATATTAATAAAAATTGAATTAATCAAAGGTAAAGTTGCCATAGTCCTACCAGACTTTATGGATTGTTCTCTCATTAGAAAGAGAAGCTTCAGAGTCAATGCTCTTAAGGTGAGGAGAGAGATTGAGAAGAAAAGCCATTCATGGAGACCTCAGTCAGTATGGGAATTGACTCTATGCTGTTAACATTGCTCTGCATCACAAACCAGCCATGCAACCAACTAGGCTAAACAACCCCCTGAAACACTGGCACAGGAAATGTTGTCGACAGTTTACGCCAACCCCTTGCTAATGCATATCAATAATCAGTAATATCAGGTACAGAAGAGTCATGCCTCAGTTGCAATTGCCATTCATTTTTGGCCAATTTACATCACTCCTACATCAGCTTTGTAAAAAATTGCGGCTCACCAACATCCTCCTGTGAGTCTCAATTGCTGTATTTGCACCATAAATTTAAATAAATTTTTTGAAGACATTTAAGCATTGTTAATTGATGTTGTGAGGACCTTACTAATTACCTAGTTTATGATCCTGTCATGATACTCATTTTTGAAAAGGGAAAGGAAAATAAATGAAGCTCTAGATTTTCACTCCTGATAATGACTTTTTCCTGGAGTTTTTTTTGAACTTTTTATTTTAATTTCTTACTTTTTCTTTCACCTGTTTGTTTCTTTCTCTCAATCCAATGTTCATTTCCTTCTCTTTATTTCTCTTTATACATTTATATTGATTTTGAATCACTCACTAGTGTCTTCCCCCTTCCTTTTCCTACTTTCCCTGCTTTTAAATTCAGAGGTTAAAAAGATAGACCATTCTAGTTGGAGTTCAAGAGATGCCAGATGCTCTGATTTTCTCAGTACCCCATTGTCAATGAGTAATTCGAACAATTTGCTAATCAAGAGTAATAGGATTTGAAGGTGAGTAAGGTTCCCTACTTCTGGAATTTCTGAGTCACTGATTAAAGGTTGAAAGATGGTTTAGAGATGTTATCAATGCAGAAAGCATTGATGACATGATTCATTGGAAGGTATAGCAAACAAATTATTTGCTTTTCCAAAGCAATGTTAAAGTGCAATGCAATTTCTAATAAATTTGATGTAAAATTGCAAACGGCAAGTATAATCATGACTTAATATTGTTAAAAAATTCACTCTATTGCTGCTGTTGCACCACTAAATCATATTACAAATCCAGTAATTACTTTCACTGATCCGAATTTACTTATTAAAGCCAAGAAAAGCAAGGCAGTCAAATAATTAGTCAGGAGAATCAGTGACAAGCTAAAAGTCTGAATTGGTATGAAGTGCTTTGTATTATGCTGAGGATTTTTAATAAGTAGTCGATTAATGCCTCCTTTATCTGCTCTGCCAGTTTCCATCGAAAGTGATTCCACAAAGTGCTCTTTCCATTGGTAGACTGTAGATTCAGCCATTGGGTAACATCTACACAACAAAGGAATGAGATGATGGTGAGGGCATTGGGAATAAACCTGCGAAGGCAAACAATGGTAAATAGTGCATGACCAGGCTTTTCTCGGCAGGCTGTGATTTAACTTTCTATTTTAGGGGGACTGTAACTGCTTCTTATTTTCTTTTCCAGTGTTCAATGATGTAGCCGATGAAGATAAATTTGACATGTTCTGAAGTTCTCATGTCCTTAGTTTATTGCCTAATTTATTCGCCTATGGTGAATGTAAGGCACACCCCTAAATAATTCAAACCGATGGTTCATTAAACTGGATTAGGCAGACACCACATCTTTCACTGGTCCTTGAAATGAAATGTATACTTTTTATTGATTCAAAACAATGTTTGATGAAATAAATTAAATAAGAAATAGAAAGGTGCAAGATAATTTATTTTTCCATATTCTATCACTGCAGTAATTGTTCAGTTTCACCTTTCAAGGTTGACCATCAATTGTAAATTGTCATGGCATTCTGAGCTGGTGGTACAGATTTTATGGTGATTGCAAGATATTTTAATCAGTGTGAGACCTATCTGGAACTCTCCGATGGACACATTCCATTTCTATGACAAAAGTCAGGCCGGAAAAGTATGTCATCTACTTAGCAATTTACTTTTCTAAACCAGTATGTTTGATCATTTCTATATTTTTAAAAAAATTTTGCCTTTTCATTTTTCTGTTTTCATTCTGCTGAATTCTCACAGGACTTTTTCTGAAACTCTGGCTCTGTGTTTCTTAAACAGATCATGAAGATGTTCCTCAAAAAAAGATTGAGCTTTTAATTTGTGTTTCTTGTTAATACAAAGATTGGTGGTATTGAACAAGCAGAAACCCATGCAACGGGATCTAATGAGTCGGCACTTAACAATTTGCTTCAAAGTAATTATGCCACATATACAAAGATTTCACTGTGTGTTAACTGTTCAAAATTCTTCAAAGTTAAAAAAAAGAGATATGTGCAATTAAACAAGAAAAATTAGGTACATTTATCACATGAACAACAGAAGAGATCTGAAATTGAAAATGGCTTGGATTTTGTGAGCTGTTGTAAAGGAATGGCTCATGCCGTTTACCTTGCTGACAATTATCAATACAGATTTCATGGGTTTAAGAACAAAGATGTGCTTCAGTTGTTGTTTGATTCAGTGTTGCACCATTTACAGGGAATCTGAGTTAGAGAGTAGCAGTGAGACTCCTCAATCAAGCAAAGTGAGGAATCTTCACTCAAATGGAGTCCAAACCAAAAAATACAAAGTGAATATACAAACTGAATTTATAAACTAAATTAAGATTGTGATTTAAAAAGCAATGTGCTAGAGTGAGAATAAAGATAGACAAAGTAAAAACAAATCCTTCCATTTGTGAATTTAGAAGTCTCTTCACCACTGATCAACATTCAAAAAAAATGAGACAATGAAGTTATGTTGCAATAATTATTAATTGCCACGTTGTTATCATTTCACTTTCTTCTGAATACCAGTCCTAACTATTTATAACATCATCAAACTAACTTGCCAAATTAACTAACTGACCTGATTGAGTTTTTTGAAGATTCCTGAAGAAGGGCTTATGCCCGAAACGTTGATTCTCCTGTTCCTTGGATGCTGCCTGACCTGCTGCGCTTTTCCAGCAACACATTTTCAGCTCTGATCTCCAGCATCTGCAGTCCTCACTTTCTCCTTTTTTGAAGAAGTGACAAGATTAATGAAGGCAGAGTGGTGGATATTGTCTGTATGGACTTTAGCAAAGCATTTGACAGGGTGTCATATGGTAAACTGGTTAGCAAGATTAGATCACACAGAATCCAGGAAGAAATAATCATTTGGATGCAAAATTGACTTGAAGATGGGAAACAGTGGATGGTGGTGGAGGGTTGTTTTTTGGACTGGAGGCCTGTGACCAGAGGTTTGCCGCAAGGATCAGTGATGGATCCATTACTTTATGACATTTATCTAAATGTTTTGGATACAGATATAGAAGGAATGGTTAGTAAGTTTGCAGATGGCATCAAACTTGGTGATGTAGTGGATAGTGAAGAAGGTTATCTCAGAGTATAATGGGACCTTGATCAGATGGGCAGATGGGCTGAGGAGTGGAAGATGGAGTTTAATTTAGATAAATGTGAGGTGCTGCATTCTGGAAAAAGTTACAAATCACACAACACCAGGTTATAGTCCAACAGGTTTTTTGGCAAGGATGCCCCAAGGCATGGTACATTGACTAGACCAAGCAGACACCATGACAGTAGATGAATAGACACCACATAACAATCACCAGACAGGGGTGTTCCCTCCCAGTCGGGGAACACTTCAGTGGTCACTGACATTTGGCCTTGGATCTTTGGTTGACCATCCTTCAAGGCGGACTTCGGGACAGGCAACAACGCAAAGTGGCCAAGCAGAGGCTGATAGACAAGTTTGGTACCCATGAGGATAGCTTCAACCGGGACCTTGGGTTTATGTCACACTACAGGTGACTCCACTACTGTATACACTCTCTCTGACACATATACACACACACTTACATACTCACACTCTCATACACATGTTCCCTCTCACACACATACACCACCCACACTCTCACCCACGCACGCAACCTCTCAGAGTCTTAAACTCCACCACACTCACACACGAACTTTACCAAGCTTACACAGATACAAACACACATTCTTTCATGTGCACTCACACTCTCACGCACACACTCACATGCAGACACTTACTCTCTCTTTCTCTCTCTCTCTCGTGCATGTGCATGTGGCAAATTTGTATTTACAGAACTATATTTGCAGCTACGTTCTATTTTGCTCAAAAATGCACAATCTGCAGGCAGTAATTGCAGGCAGTTAATACATGTAATACTTTGTAAATCCAACTTTCGAAATAGAATCAGTCTGACTCAAAATTAGGATACAGACAGACTCTAATCTCACCTTATGCATTGTCTGAGCTGAGTTATCACCTTCTTTTATAAAACCTTAAGTTATCTCAAGAAAGTGACTTAAAAGAAGTACTGGAATTTACATATTAATGAACCAAAACCTGCTTTCCATTCTAAAAGATAAAAAACTTAACAATAATCTAGGTTTGTTCAATATATCATTTCAGTAGCATGACACTGTAACTTTTTGCTATAAATTCTGTGTCTTATTGTCTTGCTCCACAACCACCTGATGAAGGAGCAGCACTCTGAAAGCTTGTGTTTCCAAATAAACCTGTTGGACTATAACCTGGTATTGTGTGATTTTTAACTTTTTCAACCCCACTCCAACACCAGCTCCTCCATACCATGACATTCAGAAAGGTAAATCAAGGCAGGGCTTGTACACTTACTGGTAAGATCTTGGGGAGTGTTATGGAACAAAGAGACCTTGATGTACAAGTGCATAGTTCCTTGAAAGTGGAATCACAGTAGATAGGGTAGAGAAGAAGGCATTTGGTACTTTTGCCTTTATTGGTCCGTGCATTGAATAAAGGAGTTGGGGTGCCATGTTGCGACTGTACAGGACATTGGTTTGGCCACTTCTGGAATACTGCATTCAGTTCTGGTCTCCCAGCTATGGGAAAGATATTGTTAAACTTGAAAGGCTGCAGAAAATATTGACAAGGGTTTTGCTGGTATTGGAGGGTTTGAGCTACAGGGAGAGCTGAATAGGCTGGGACTATTTTCTCTGGAACATGGGACTGAGGGGTAACCTTATAGAGGTTTATAAAATCATGAGGGGCATGGATAGAGTGACTAACCAAGTTCTTTTTCCCAGGATAAGGGACTCCAAAAGTAGACGGCATAAATTTAAGGTGAGAGGGGAAAGATATAAAACTGACCAAAGGGGCAACATTTTCATGCAGATGGTGGTGCATGTATAGAATAAGTTGCCGAAGGAAATTGTGGAGGCTGGTACAATTACAACATTTAAAAGGCATCTGAATGGCTACATGAATAGAAAGGGTTCAGAGAGATACGGGCCAAATGCTGACAAACATGACTAGATTAACTTCGGATATTTTTTCGGCATGGATGAGTTGGACTGAAGGGCCCATTCATGTGCTGCACAACTCTATGACTCTATAACTAGTGGATAGGAATCCAATGTTGATGACATTACATGTGTTTTATTGCTGAGTGTATAAGTGAGGTCTAATATAGTGTATCCTGTGGAGGACTGGGTATCTCTGATAACATCTCAGAAATTTTCATGTATATAAAAGCCCATTCATGGCTGCCAGAGGCTGCTGTCCACAATAATGGTGAACACTGTTAGCCCCAGTGTTATTGTTAACATAAAATCTTGGAATTTGAAAACTAATTGTTAACATCAAAAGAACATTATTAACATGAGAATTAAAATCATTGCTAATCCTCATTTTATTTTAAATGAAACATTATCGGAGTAATCTGTATTTGGGGTTAACTAGTTTATTGATATCTTGTTTTTGGCTATTTGGAAAAATGCCTTGAACTGGATAGTAAAATCAGGTCATTGTTCACCTAGCATAACAAGGTATTTAACCTACACTAAGCTAAAGAATGAACTTCAACTGTTAATTCACGATACCAGGGCCAGATTCTGTTCCTGATCAGAATTTCATACCAGCTATACTCAGTCCTTGATCCATTTGGATTTACTCCAATTTCCTAAGCTTCTGTTCACTGTCTTTCATTTTTAAATTAGAGTCATGGGGCAATGGACAATGTTGCATTGTTGAAGTGTAAGGTAGAGTAGGAACAGAGATCTATTTTGAACTTGTACTTGAAAAACAGCCCAAGCTGTAAGTATTGACTTTGTCTGAGTCATAAGGCATTTACCTTAGTACAATCTGACATTACCAATCTATGCAAATAAGAAGAAAAAAAAAGACCAGCACTGTAATCTTACACTTTTGTACTGAAACATACTTCGCCTTTTGAAGCATACTATTGTGCTTTAGGGTGCATTGATAGTCATTGGTAAAAATTACACAACATCAGGTTATAATCCAACAGATTTATTTAGAAGTACAAGCTTTCAGACTGCTGCTCCTTCATCAGATGACTAGCTACCTGATGAAGGAGCAGCGCTCCAAAAGCTTGTACTTCCAAATAAATCTATTGGACTATAACCTGATGTTGTGTGATTTTTAATTTTGTCCATCCCATTCCAATACCGGGCAGCTCTTACATCACTGATATTCATTGAATAGTGAATTTTGTCTGTGCAATATCGGTTGAGAGCAAGTACAGAGAAAGATGCCAAATGTTACCATTTCTTACATTTAATATACAGTACATCTGTGTATTACATTTCTGATATATATTCCTGAATGTACAGGCACACAAGCTAGTAGATATTGAGATTTTACTGCAGTACTCACTACTGGGTTCAAATATATTGCTACATAGTTGTGGCTTACCACACAATTGCACTGACTGTAAATTCTCCTGCATGTTATCCTTATAGATTCATTGAAAGGCATCTAAATAATATGACATGTTTTGGCTTTGTTTCTTTCTCTGTGTCCTGAATACAAACTCAATATTTTTGTGCAACCACCAGAGGACAGTGCTCGCTGTGAGTCTTTTTTAACCTATTTATTCTTTCATGGGATGTGAGAGTTGCTGGCAAGACCGGATTTTATTATCCATTCCAATTGTCCTAAACTTCTGTAATCTGCTAACCTCCTGAGGGCAGTTCGGAATAAAGTGCATTTCTGTTGATCTGGAGTCACATGTAGGCCAGGCCAGGCGAGGAAGTGGATTTCTTTTCCTGAAGTACATTAGCAAACCTAATAGGATTTTACAAGATGCAATGATTGACTTATGGTCACTAGAATTTTATTAATTAAATATTGTTTGATGTAGTGCAATTTGCAACCCTGTTCCCAAAGCATTAGCTACTGATATTACCACAATGCCACTATGTTTGAACAACTACAGTCGATCAATGTGCAATCTTTTGTCTGTTGATCTGAAAACGTGAAAGAGCATGGTGTGATCCTCAGTTCCTGTAAGAGACATGACATTAGCCCTATTCAAACTCTAGCCTGATACTGCAGTGCAACATTGAGAGACTATGGTTTTCATGGGGATGTCAGCTTTTCCAAATTTGGCTCCTTCTGTCCGCTCAATCAGGCCTAATATCCCACTACACTATTTGTGGGGGTGAATTGTCATTACTGTTCTGACCAATTCCTATCCCTCAAACAACAGCCCAAAAACAGATTATCCTGTATCTGGTTTGTGGAACCTCACCCTGCGCTCATTAGGAACTGGAGTTCTTTCAAATGTTCACCATTGCAAAGCAAGAAACCTCAAACAGCACGCCATTGTCCAGGCCAATTTGATTGGCATCTCATCCACCAACTTCAAATATCTACACTTGTTCAACATATCACCAAGGCTCCTTAGGCAGCATCTTCCAAACTTCTGATATCTACCAACTAGGAGGACCAGGGCGGCTGACAAATGGGAATACAGCACCTGCAAATCCACTTGCAAACCACACACCACTGTAACTTGGAAAAATATTGCTGCTCCTTCATTGTTATGATGTCAAAATTCTGAAACTCCTTCCCTAATAGCACTATGGATGTCCCGACATATCTTGGATTGTGGTGGTTCAAGAAGGAAGCTCACCAATTCCTTCTCCTGAGGAATTAAAGATGGGCACTAAAAGCTGGGCCTGGTTGATGAAGCCCCATTCTGTAAAAGAAAACTGAGATGTTCTGAAGTTGTAAAAGGCATATATGATTGCTGGCCTAGATTTCTTCATTTTTTTCAGCAAGCCTTGACTTTCCAATACTTCATCCAAGTTACTATTTATTATTTGTGAGAATGGGCAAGGTATCTGACATTGAGTAGCACCATTTCTAGGCCCAATACTTTCTATGCACACTAAACAAGAATGTACAATAGGAAGCCATTTGTCTCTTGTGCTAGTCCAGAGACTATTTGTAACTCATGCACACTACTGAGCAGAAGAGACTCCATGCAGGATAAGGGTGGAATGTGAAATCCTTGTGGTTGTTACGCTCAATTGACAATGGACAATAATTTGCATTCTTGTAGCTGTGTCACGTCTGACAGTCAGTACAAGCAGTAAAATAATAATTATTTAAATAAGAATGTCCCCTTCTCAAACTCATCATTGTGGAGAATGTGACAAACATGAAGAATCTGTTCACTCCTTACCATTAAGGGAATTAAAGATGCAAACTTAATTAATTGGCTAATGGAAAAACTTGATGTGAAAAATGATGATGAGGGGTGCATGCAATTTTAATTTATGACTTGTTATTAATTAATGAACATAAATCTAAATCATGTCAAAACAAGCAATAACACCTGTCAAAATGAAAAGTTAACAATCTCAGCCCCACCTCCCTCAATTAGTATCAGTGATATAATTAAAGTTTGATGTGTATAGGTGGAGAAAAGCTGGAAACTTAAACAAGCTCCAAAAAACACGCCAGAAGCTTTAAAAATATTCAGTTTGTGGAACGTAGACACACACACCTAAATACCAAAGTAATTGGAATACCTGATTTGATGATCCACCAAATATGATTGATCAAAGGATTGAGAGTTATCAATTCAAGAAATGGACACAGCGGACTGGATTTTCCCAGGAGTGGCAATCACACACAGGTGGTCACTCTGCTCCTTTAATTTTAACATGAAAGAGCTTCACATTTCTGACAGGAGATTCTGGCCAGGACTCCTTCAGAAATGTGGAGCTGTTATTGCGTTCTGACAGGTTGCCCCATAGCATAGAACAATTGGGGGAAGGCAAGCCATGCTCTCCTCTTTAGCACTCTATTGCTATATTCTGTAATTGAAAGGTCCAGCAGCTCAGGCAGGCCAGTTTTGATGTCTACTATCAAATCTAATTACATACAATATGTGAGATTCAGATGACAGGAGGGCAGTGTGGGTAGATAAAGTGTCAGGTGGGTAGGAGTAATGCACTTATAGGATGCGCTGAGGTAAGTTGCAAGATAGGTGTGGTGACAAGTGTATAAAGGCGAAGGTGCCAGGTGGATATGGTTGACAATGTGGCAAGAGGTCCAGTTAAGCAATGGTATGTACAGGGTAGTTGGGGTTAGGCGGGAGATCTCAGGTCCAGCAGGAGGTATGGAGGTGGCGTCAGGTACTGAATGATGGGGGTTGTCAGGTTCATTTAGGAGTCTGAGGTCTGGTCCAGAGTGGAGGGGTAGTGTTCAGTTCGATGGGTTGGGTGTTTGGTCCTGGAAGAAAAGTTGCGATGGTGGATGGTTGGATCTCAAGACAGGGGTTTTGATTTTGGATCCCAGGAGAATGGTAGTTTGGAAGGGATGCCCAGAACAAGGGGTGGGGCGGAAGGAGTGAGTGAGGGAGTTATTGAGTCTATAATGCAGGAATATCACATATGGACCAGAACCTATGAGATCCGGAGAGGGCAATATTGGATCCCAGCAGGGTTGGGAGGCTGTCCAGTCAGAGTTCGATGTAAGGGGATTTAGGGAATCAGGGGGAGATATAACTGGGGCAATGTGAGCTAAGTTAGTGGTCATTTTAATAGTTATTAATGATTCCAGATATCAGCATATTTTAAAAACCACTGCCTGCTCTTTGATGGTGCCTAAACATGTTGGCCCCCCTTGTTCTTGCTGTAGCTTCAGTAACAGCCACCTTTATTGGTAACAGTGCCGAGGCTATTAAGCTGACAATGCGCGGATTGGAATTACAGCTCTGAGAGGCAGCTGCTGTCCTTAGTGAGACAGCTGTCCTAGTGCTGGCCTCTTCTGTGAGTAAAATTTCCTCCATAGTCTTAGTATTTGTTTGCATGGGCTGAGTGTTCTTTCTTTTATTTTCATGTGACGTAGGCATTGCTGGCTTGGCCAACTGTTGTTGCCCACCCCCAGCTACCTTTGTGTGGGTGGTGGTGAGCTGTCTACCTGAACCATTGCTAAGGAGGAAGTTTGAAAGAATGTTGATATAGATCCAGGTGAGTATTTTGGAAGGGAACTTGTAGGAGGTAGTGTTCCCATGTATTTGCTACTCTTATGCTTCTAGATAGTAGAGGCTGAAAGTTTGCAAAGTCCTGTCTAGGGCAGCCTTGCTGAGTTGTTATTACACATCTTCCAACTGTTCTCATTGTGGTAAAAGGATTGTACATTGAAGATGCTGCCTGCGGTGTCAAATTCTCTAATGATTATGTGATGAGATTAGAAGTAGACATTGACAACTCTTATTTACTGAATGAATGCAGGTTGGATTAAGATTCTGAATATTATCTGATTACAACCAAATTATTATTTTTTCCAGAATCTTGCAAGAAATCTGGCAAGGTGGTTAGCACTGCTGCCTCACAGCGCCAGAGACCCGGGTTCGAGTCCCGCCTCAGGCAACTGTCTGTGAGGAATTTACACATCCTCCCCGTGTCTGTGTGAGTTTGCTCCGGTTTCCTCCCACTGTCCAAAAATGTGCAGGTTAGGTGAATCGGCCATGCTAAATTGCCCGTAGTGTTAGGTGAACGGGTAAATGTAGGGGAATGGGTCTGGGCGGGTTGCTCTTCGGAGGGTCGGTGTGGACTTGTTCGGCTGAAGGGCCTGTTTCCACACTGTAAGTAATCTAATCTAATCTAAATGTGGGAAGGTCTGAAAGCAACAAAACATATGGAATGATCGATGCTGCTGTAAAATTTTTGCATCTCCAATTCTTTTTGTTGAGTCAATCATTTCAACTTAAAATTAAGATACAAATAAGACTTTCAAAATGATAATTGAATTAGAGACATTTTAATTGCATAAATGTCTCTCAGCAGACCATGCAGTGTCTGAATTTTTTTCAATTCATCTGCTAATCTGGCTTTTGTAGGGATTTAGGTTGCATGAAAATATATCAAACTGTCGATGATAGGTCTGTAGTACTGTTTATTTTGTAGAAAAGAAGCGGAATAGTTCATTTACTTTCCTCATTAATTTGGAAAGTTGAGGTTTTATTCTCCTCAGAATGGTGACAATGTTTGCACGGTCTCTAGTCATTATCAGCCTTGATTTATGAAAACAGAATGACCCCTCCCCCACACTGCAACCCTGCTCACCCCAAACACTAAATTGCTGCTTTCACACTTAGGAGATGGCATCTTTGTTTCATGACATTAGGCACGGTGCTGAGGTTAAATGCCTCCCGAAGGAGGTAACCATTCTGCCAGTGACTCTGAAAAGCTGTTGTGAAGTACAGCTTCGTGTCAGTGGCCTCAAGCCGCAGTTTGTGTCATGGGTAATCTGCTCACTCTTTGCTGTATTCTCAGGCTTCCTCCCAGACAACAGTATAATTTATCCAGCATCTGCTCAATGGTTTTAAGTCCACAGATGGGACTTGTCAAAGATTAGGACAATTTGTAATGTTCTCAAGCCTCACATTCTGTTCAGTTTACTTGTCTGAGCCTCTCTACACTGTTTAATGATTCAGCAGCAGCATGACACTCAAACCAGTGGTATATGGCAGAAACAAATTTAATGTAGTCTACAGAATCCTTGGAGGACTAGATTTTGTTTGTGGTTTGCAGCAAAGCAGCCTGTTTTGACAATGTTATCTGCATGTGCACTTGCAAAGTCTACATCATTGAACAAAACTGACCTTTAGAGGCAAGACAACATTATTTTACCAGATTGAAATACTATATGTAAGAAGATTATAGTCAGTGTTAATGAAGACCTACTGTGCAGCTCCACTTTTATTGTATATTAAGGATTAGGAATACTTGGAAATTATGTTGTGTAGATGCTTTTAAGCAGATAGCATGCCTGTACTGAAAATTGCAGAGGGCATATAACCCACTATAGGTTAACATGGATGACTTTACTTCGTCAGATGTCTTTTTATTTTAAATACTATTATAACATATTTTATTTATATACATCATTTCTATACATAAGATAAGCTATATATCGTGGTTTCAACTGGCAGCACTGTCACTTCTAAACCAGAAGAAGATACCTGGTTCAAATTCCACTACAGGGTTTGAGTACATAAAAGCAAAGGTTAATGCTCCAGTGAAATATTGAGGAACAGCCACACTTCCCAAAGTGCAGGTTTTAGATGAGATTGTAAACCAAAGTCCCATCTACCTGTTGCAAGTGAATGTAAAAGATCCCAAAGCAATAATTTGAAGAAAACTAAGAGAGATGTCCTCTATCCTGGCTAATCCTAACCCTCAATCATCATCTCAGAATAAAAGCTGGTCACCTTGTCATCGTTAAACATATTCATTATAAAAAGGTGTTGGTGGAATAATTATGTCTGTCTCTGATGCTGACACACCAATAGAATAAAACCATGCAGTTGCTTTAGCTGATAGAATTTGGGGATCAACTAAATTAACAAAGGAAAATGCGACTCTTTCTTGAATTTTAACTCAACACCATGTTAAAAAAAAAATTTACGTGACCAAAGGAGCTGATTTTCTGCAGGACATTGGTTGATCTTTGTATCATTGAAGAAAGAGCCATGGAAGCTTGCAAACAAAATTTACAGAATGTTGATTAACAGTGCCCTTAAACTGTACAGGATTGCAAGCTCATCCTTCCTGTTACTAATCATATAAAGTGAATAATCTCTCTTGTATATGTAGCCTAGTATGAGCACCCAGTCTCCAATGCAGAGAAAGTGGGTTGTTACCTCATTGAGATTACCAGTATCCAGTGCTCAGAAGTGCAAGAGAAAAGTTTATTGTTGTGCCTACATGACTTACTTACATACTCCTTGCTGGAATGTGGGTGTAAATGACAAGATCTTAATTTGTTGTTGATCCCTAAATGGCCCTTGAACTGAATATCTGTCTAAGTCTTTACTGAGGGCAGTTAACAGTAACCTCATCGCTGTGCAGGTTCTGGATTAGTGGTGCTGGAAGAGCACAGCAGTTCAGGCAGCATCAGAGGATCAATAAAATCGACGTTTCGGCAAAAGCCCTTCATCAGGAATAAGGGCAGAGAGCCTGAAGGGTGGAGACATAAGCTAGAGGAGGGTGGGGGTGGGGAGAAAGTAGCATAGAGTACAATAGGTGAGTGGAGGAGGGGATGAAGGTGATAGGTCAAGGAGGAGGGTGGAGTGGATAGGTGGAAAAGAAGATAGGCAGGTTGGACAAGTCATGGGGCAGTGCTGAGCTGGAAGTTTGGAACTAGGGTGAGGTGAGGGAAGGAGAAATGAGGAAACTGTTGAAGTCCACATTGATGCCCTGGGGTTGAAGTGTTCCGAGGCGAAAGATGAGGCATTCTTACTCCAGGCGTCTGGTGGTGAGGGAGCGGCGGTGAAGGAGGCCCAGGACCTCCATGTCCTTGGCAGAGTGGGAGGGGGAGTTGAAATGTTGGGCCACAAGGCGGTGTGGTTGATTGGTGCGGGTGTCCCGGAGATGTTCCCTAAAGCGCTCTGCTAGGAGGCGTCCAGTCTCCCCAGTGCAGAGGAGACCGCATCGGGAGCAACAGATACAAAAATGATATTGGTGGATGTGCAGGTAAAACTTTGATGGATGTGGAAGGCTCCTTTAGGGCCTTGGATAGAGGTGAGGGAGGAGGTGTGGGCGCAGGTTTTGCAATTCCTGCGGTGGCAGGGGAGGGTGCCAGGATGGGAGGGTGGATTGTAAGGGGGTGTGGACCTGACCAGGTAGTCACGGAGGGAATGGTCTTTGCGGAAGGTGGAAAGGGGTGGGGAGGGAAATATATCCCTGGTGGTGGGGTCTTTTTGGAGGTGGCGGAAATTTTGGCGGATGATTTGGTTTATGCGAAGGTAGCACCAGGGGCGTTCTGTCCTTGTTGGAGGGGTGGGGTCTGAGGGCAGAGGTGCGGGATGTGGGCAAGATGCGTGGGAGGGCATCTTTAACCACGTGGGAAGGGAAATTGCGGTCTCTAAAGAAGGAGGCCATCTGGTGTGTTCTATGGTGGAACAGGTCCTCCTGGGAGCAGATACGGCAGAGGTGGAGGAATTGGGAATACAGGATGGCATTTTTGCAACAGGTAGGGTGGGAAGAGGTGTAATCCAGGTAGCTGTGGGAGTCGGTGGGTTTGTAAAAAATGTCAGTGTCAAGTCGGTCTTCATTAATGGAGAAGGAGAGGTCCAGGAAGGGGAGGGAGGTGTCAGAGATGGTCCAGGTAAATTTAAGGTTAGGGTGGAATGTGTTGGTGAAGTTGATGAATTGCTCAACCTCCTCGCGGGAGCACGAGGTGGCGCCAATGCAGCCATCAATGTAGAGGAGGAAGAGGTGGGGAGTGGTTCCAGTGTAATTACGGAAGATCGACTGTTCTACGTAGCCAACAAAGAGACAGGCATAGTTGGGGCCCATACGTGTGCTCATGGCTACCCCTTTGGTCTAGAGGAAGTGGGAGGATTCGAAGGAGAAATTGTTAAGGGTGAGGACCAGTTCGGCCAAACGAATGAGAGTGTCGGTAGAAGGGTACTGTTGGGGACGTCGGGAAAGGAAAAAACGGAGGGCTTGGAGGTCCTGGTCATGGCGGATGGAGGTGTAGAGGGACTGGATATCCATGGTGAAGATGAGGCATTGGGGCCAGGGAAACGGAAGTCTTGGAGGAGGTGGAGGGCGTGGGTGGTGTCTCAAACGTATGTGGGGAGTTCCTGGACTAGGGGGGATAGGACAGTGTCAAGGTAGGTAGAAATGAGTTCAGTGGGGCAGGAGCATGCTGAGACAATGGGTCAGCCAGGGTGGTCAGGCTTGTGGATCTTGGGAAGGAGGTAGAACCGGGCAGTGTGGCGTTCCCGGACTATGAGGTTGGAAGCTGTGGGTGGGAGATCTCCTGAGGTGATGAGGTTCTGTATGGTCTGGGAGATGATGGTTTGGTGATGGGGGGGTGGGGTCATGATCGGTTTTTTCCTCATTGCTGTGCAGCTCAAGTCACATGCAGGCAGGCCAGACCAGGTAAGGATGGCAGAATTCCTTCCTTAAAAAGAGATTTTCACAACAGCATGGACAAGTTGGAGAGAAGGGTCTGCTTCCGTGTTGTACATCTCTCTGACTCTATGACTTTCATAGCTAAATGGCTCTATTGCACAGGCTGGATGTTAGTTCCAAATTCTTATGAATTAAACTTCATTAGCTGACACATCCTCACAGCATTATTGTGGGCTGCTGAATTACTTGTCTAGTGCATCACTATCATCCAGATGGAGCTGTTTGAATATCACATGTCATCTCCATTGTCATCCAGTATACCAGCGGAGTAGCAGGCAGATGGGATAGTTAAGAAGGCGTTTAGTATGCTTTCCTTTATTGGTCAGAGCATTGAGTATCGGAGTTGGGAGGTCATGTTGCGGCTGTACAGAACATTGGTTAAGCCACTTTTGAAATATTGTGTGCAGTTCTGGTTTCCCTCCTATCGGAAGGGTGATGTGAAACTTGAAAGGGTTCAGAAAAGATTTGCAAGGATGTTGCCAGGGTTGGAGGATTTGAGCTACAGGGAGAGGCTGAACAGGCTGGGGCTGTTTTCCCTGGAGCATCAGAGGCTGAGCGGTGACCTTAAAGTGGTCTATAAAATCATGAGGGGCAGGTATAGGATAAATAGACAAGCTCTTTTCCCTAGATTTGGGGATTCCAGAACTTGAGGGCAAAGGTGAAAAATTTGACAGAGATCTAAGGGGCAATTTATTTTTCAGAGGGTGGTGCACGTATGGAATGAGCTGCCGGAGGAAGTGGTGGATGCTGGTAAATTTACAACATTTAAAAGGTATCCGGATGAGTGTATGAATAGAAAGGGTTTAGAGGGATATGGGCTAAGTGCTGGCAAATGGGACTAGATTAGGTTAGGATATCTGGTCAGCATGGACAAGTTGGAGAGAAGGGTCTGCTTCCGTGCTGTACATCTCTCTGACTCTATGACTTTAAGTCTTCAAGCCTGCCTTGACACATGCGATGCAATTCACTCTGACAATATATTGTTCCATCCATTGGCTATGTGTTCCTTTTTATCTTTGGTATTAGCCTACAAATGAATATGAAAATAATTGTTTTTAATTGTCTAAATATTGGTAACTAGATGGCATTGGTATTAGCATTCTGGTACTCTGCATTACAGGGTCACAGATTCAGATCACAGGCCTCGATTTCTACCCCATTTAGTTAGTTCTTAATTTTGGAAGTAGAGGAGACACTGAGCAATGAAAGCAAATGTTTCCCAGTGAGTGAATCAATTGCCTCCTAATGAAGGATGTAAAGTGAAATTGGAAGAAGTTTGCCAATCTCCCAGATGACAGTGCTGTTGCAATGAGACTTAATCAGGATGAGATAGAAATTGAAATAAAATGATTTCAGTTTGAAACAAGTCGCATTGGTCATGAATCTAGTTCTCACTTGCTACTTGGTCACAATATGATGCTGTCATAAAATCAATACTACTCAGAAGGAAAGTGCGAAATACAACAAAAATGTGGTATAAGCAATGGAAATATTCTACCGCTGCTATAAGGAGATTGAGGTTAAAGCAGTCACACAGCATTTCACGATGTCAGCTTTTGTAGAGTTGGTCCCATATCAATGTTTGCTGATGTACATCAAGGCTAAATTTCAGTTCTGCTATGGCTTCCTGTGACTGTCCTTGTCCCTGCTGAACTATTCCATTCTGCTGACCAACTCAGTTTATGATTCCTGATGAAGGGCTTTTGCCCAAAATGTTGATTTTCCTGCTCCTCGGATGCTGCCTGACCTGCTGTGCTTTTCCAGCACCACTCTAATCTCAACTCCGTTTAATGCCGAGGAGGATTCATTAGAAGATGGTGTCTGAGAATACTGTCCGATCCATAGAAGGGAGATGTCAATAATTATATTTATCTATCCAAAGCATGAGGGTCTATAATTTTGTCAGAATTCTTCTCATCTGCTGTCAAACTTTTATCTGAAGATTGATAGGAACTCTGTCAAAATAGAGGCATGTGTCCCTACAGTGTGACGAGAGTGAATGATAATGGATAAGACAGTTACACGTGAAAGCATTAACTGCATCATGAGATAAGCTCCAACCATCAGGAGATTCAGAACTGTTCCTGGATAACCAACTGATGAAGGAGCAGTGCTTCCAAATAAGCCTGTTGATCTATAACCTGGTGTTGTGTGATTTTTAACTTTGTTCCTGGAATAGCTATTGGGTAGTAGTTGTTTCTAGGTTGTATGAGAGTGTTTCAGTTGTGTTAATGTGTATTTACACTCAAGTATAGCCCAAGGATTAACATGGAATCTCATCTATCTCAGACATAATGTAAGTAGCTATGAAGTACTAAGCAATAAACATATTCTGTTTATCATGACTGAACCTATCTTCTGCTCGGAGTATCTTTGTTTATTTGGTATCATAACTTAAGCCAATATTAATAAGAAGGATTAGTGGATCAACCCAAGGCATCTCATATGGTTCTGGTGGGTATAAGGCAATAAGGCCATAAAGAAAACAGGTAAAGGAGCAGGTTCTCTGGCCCCTCAAGTCTCTGCTTCTTTCAAAAGGATCATGGCTGATCCAACATTCCTCTTGTCCACTTCCCAGCCCTATCCCCATGACCCTTGATTCCCCTAGTGATCAAGAATCTATCTCAGCCTCAAATGTACACAAGGGTTCTGACCCCACAGCTCTCTGTGGCAAGGAGTTCCAAAAACTCACAACCTCTGAGAGAGGAAATTCCTGTTCCTCTCAGTCTTAAATTGGTGCCCCTTTGTTTGGAAAGTATGCCTTCTTGTCCTAGACTCTCCCATAAGGGGAAGCATCCTTTCAGCATTTACTCTGTCAAGTCCTTTAAGAATCCCTTATGCCTCAGGGAGATCACCTCTTATTCTTCTAAACTTCAGTGAATAGAATCTCAACCTATTGCTGATAAGACAATTCCTCCATACCAGAGATTATCTTAGTGAACCTCCTTTGAATTACCTCTGATGAAATTATATCTTTCTTTAAATAAGAGGACCAGAACGGCTCACAGTAATCCTGATGTGATCTCACCAGCATCTTGTACAGTTCAAAGTTTGTATAAACATTTGTAGCTTGGGAACCAGTTATCATAGTTGTGGGTATGTTCGCTGAGCTGGGAAGTTGATTTAGGTAAAAACAAGGGCTGCAGATTCTGGAAACCAGATTCTAGATTAGATTGGTGCTGGAAAAGCACAGCAGTTCAGGCAGCATCCGAGGAACAGGAAAATTGACGTTTCGGGCAAAAGTCCTTCATCAGGCATCAAAAGCCTGCAGGCTCTCTGCCTCTATTCCTGATGAAGGGCTTTTGCCCAAAACGTCGATTTTCCTGTTCCTCAGATGCTGCCTGAACTGCTGTGCTTTTCCAGCACCACTCTAATCTAGAATCTAGGAAGTTGATTTGCATCCCCTGTCTAGCAATCCACATCCATGAACTCCAACTAGCCATTAAATGCCATGACCAGCTATCACTAGTAGCCACACACACAGATGACATGGACCACAAATTTGACTGGGACAGCACAACAATCATAAAACAAATCAAACAGAGGACATCCAGAGAATTCCTAGAAGCATGGCCCTCATCCATCAACAAGCATGACCTAGACCCAATATACCAGTCACTACAATGAACCACCTGAGTCAGCAACAGGAAGCAGCAAAAACGGAACCAAAAAAATTCCAAAAAACACAGTGCAGCAGTGCTTCACGGGAGGCTGCAAAGCACTGAAGGTGTCACCGAGACAGGGGATGAAACGTCTGCAAATCAACTTCCCAGCTCAGCGAACACAACCACAACCACAATATTACAGTTGCAATAAGACTTCCTTACTCTTATATGCCAATCCTCATAAAGTAAGGGCCAACATTCCATTAGCCTTCTGAGTACCTGCTGCATCTTTGTGCTAGCTTTCTATGTGACCTAATTGTAAAGTAAAACCAGCAGGACCTTCACTCTGAGGTAGGGTGGTTGCTCACAACTAATCACCTGACCACTAGCCGCAGTTGAGGGGCTTGGCCAATTGTGCAGCATAGCCACAGAGATAGTCATCAACTTCCTCACAGTGGTCGAACATGCACCTTCATAGATAAATGGTATCCAGACAAGTACCATCTGTGGCAAGCCAACAGCATCATTCTGCCTATTTGCAAGCAGGATTCTGAACTTGATGTTTCCTCCAGATCTGCCACATAAGAGGAGCTGCAAGCTATTACCCTCTGTCACCCTTCTGCCCTCCTTCTGTCATCTATAATCTTTCCTGCATCAAGCTTAACATTCCATCTCTACTTGTATCCTTGCCTTCTGTGACCCTTTGATTGAGTTTTTCAGTAAACCGAAAGCAGCCTCTCAGCATCCTAGTCCAGTCTCTCAGCATTTGTGACCTGCCAACCTATCATGCTCAATTTTCACTCTATCACCCCTTCACCTCAGTTAATCTTGACTTTCCCAGCCACGCCTTTACCTGTCCTCAATTGCTGCTGATCTCCTCCCAACACATTTTGGCTGTTGGTAGAGATTGCTCTTACCTGTCTTGAGTAGCTCCCTGTTTCTGCCCACTATGACCTTCTTCACTATGATGCTCTTTGCCTTGGAAGGCCATGCCCTGGCCTTCTGCTACTCTCATCAACTGAGTTTAATGCAACAGTTCTGCCTCGTCTTCACTGGTTCAACAGATTCCCATACATTTCTCATACAGATTCCCATACGAGCATTGCTCGTATCTTCACTCCTGATCCACCAGGAAGGCCATCTCACTGCTGTGTGAAACTGAATGCATGTGTTTTACATTTGCTGTTGACTTATTTGTAAATGTACAACTGACTCTGAATCTTTAATGAAAGTGCATGCCATGCTAGTGCTTTAAAATTGCTTCCCACCAGCTGCCATTGGGAGCCAGGGGTTATGACAATGGTAAACTGGAGACGTAATGGCCTTGTGGTATTATTGCTGGACTGTTAATCCAGAGACCCAGATAACGATCTAGCAATTTGGGTTCGAATCCCACCACAGCAAATGGTGGAATTTGAATTCCATTGGAAAAGAATCTGGAATTAAGAGTCTAAATAATGGCCATGAATCCATGTTAGAAAAAACACATATGCTTCATTAATGTCCTTTAGAGGAAGGAAACTACAATCCTTACCTGGTCTGGCCTACATGTGACTTCAGACCCACAGCTATGTGATTGAATCTCAACTGTCTTCTGGGCAATAAATGCTGACCTTGGCAACAACATCCTCATCGTGTGAAAGAACTTTTGAAAGAATGGACTATTGATATTCAACTTGTGGCATTTGATTTTATTAGCTGGTACCTTCATGAAGTAAAATAATTAGTCAATAAATGACAACTACCGATATGATGACCTGGCAGCAGATTGAGTTGGGCTTTGTGAAACCAGTGTGAAACATACAAAGTTCATCTGCACTAAAATTGTCTTTTTAGCGAAAGACAGTGAAATTAAACAGTAGTGTAGCTCTCAGGTGAGTAACTCACACCCTGACTCCCCACAACCTGTTGACCATCTACAAGGTATGAGTCAGGAGTGTGAATGAAATATTATCTATTTTCCTGGATGAGTGCTGCTGTCAAGAAGCTTGACATTATCCAGGACAAAACAGCCCACTTGATTGGTATCACATCCACCACCTTAAACATTCACTTTCTCCATTACTGATGTACAGCTGCAAGATGCACTTCAGAAATACATGAACGTTCCTTCACCAGCACCTTCCAAACCTGTGACCTTTGTCATCTAAAAGGACAAGGGCAGCAGAAATATGGGATCACTATCACCACCATGTTCCGCTCCAAGTCACTTTCCATTCTGACTTGGAAATATATTGCCATTATTTCACTGTCGCTCAGTCAAAATCCACCAACACTTTTCCTAACAGGATTGTGGGTATATCAACATCAAATGGACTACAATTTTTCAATAAGTCACCATCACTTTCTCAAGTGTAATTGGGAATGGGCAATAAATTTCAGTCTAGCCATTGACAACAACATCCTGTGAATGCATACAAAAGCAGCTACATAAATGTAGGTTGTTATTGTCTTTTGTCTTTCATACCCATTACCTTTATGCTTCTTGACTGACATTGGCTGTGGTTCCTCCGACGTACTGAACTCAAAATCACACCCTAGTTTTTTGAAATTAAGGAGAAGAACAAATAACATATGTACCAAATACTGTACAAGATAGCTCAATCCACTGCTTTATAAAACTCATCAACAGTACGCAAATCACTGAGAATGTATTAACTTCAATCTGTCAATATATGATTCATGCGCTTTAATATAAAATGCAAACTATAGTCGACCATTCAATTTATTCTGCACAAAAACAGACCTGCATTTTACAATGCTTTGTCATTATTATACAATCCTCTTATTGCCTTATGCTTTATTTTTATGATAACGCTTATCTTCCTTTCTTTCTTTCTCAACAGCTTCTAAGTCAGAAGGTTCAGAATCTGTTTTCCCTCTGATAATAAATTTTATACAGGGGGAGTGTCGCATTGCTGGAGATGCCATCTTTCAGCTCACATATAAAACCGAGGCCTCCATTTGTCTGCTCAAGTTGACAAAAAGAAGAGCATGGCACTATCTGAAGAAAGGCCAGGTATCCTCCTGGTGTCTGGCCACGCTAACTCCAGAAATAACACTGTCAAAACAGATCATCTGGTGATTAATTTACTTATACTTGTGCGATCTAGTGATTGTACAAAATGGCTACTGTGTTTGCCAATGATACACTTCAGAGTAATTTAGTGTCAAAATTCTTTAGCTCATTCTCAAGGCTCTAGAGTGTTTCTCTTTCATAGGTTTGCCACAGCCTCACCTATCCTTCCACTGCAAAGCTCTTTACCTCTTGGTCTTCTGTGTGTTCCTCCATCTCTGTTTCACCAACAGGAGTGAAACCTTTAGCTATCTCAGGTGCAATCCATGGAACACTCCCTCTAAAATCCTTCTAACTCCATAAATCGTCTCTCTTCCAACTTGTTAAATTTTTAATCTTTTCATTGAGATTTGACTCCAGTGTTAGCATTCCTACTGATTGACATTTAATCTTTAAAAAAAGGTGAAATCTGATTCCAAACATCTCAATAGGGGTCAAATAGAGGAGGTCATAATGGAGAACAAAGAGGTGACAGGACAGTTAAATACATACTTTGGTTCTGTCTTCAGAAAGGAAGATGCAGATAACATCCCAAAAATATTGGTGAAGTTGTAAGAGGGAGAAACTGAAGGAAATCAATATTAGCAAGGAAGTAGCATTGGAAATATTAATGGGAATAAAAGGCCAATAACTCCCAAGGGCCTAATGATCTACAACCCAGAGTATTTAAGGAAATGGGCCTGGAAATTATGAATACATTGGTGGTCACTTTTCAAGATTCTATACAATCTGGAACAGTTCCTATAGATTGAAGGGGAGCTAATGTATCCGCACTATTTAAAAAAGGAGGTAGAGAGAAAACAGGTAATTAAAAACTGGTTAGACTGACATCAGTAATAGGGAAAATGCAAGAGTCCATTATAAAAGATTAAATAGCAATGCACTTGGAAAACAGTGACAGGATTGGACAGAGTCAGCATGGATGTATGAAAAGGAAAACATTCTTGACAAATCTACTAAAATTTTTCAAGATTGTAGTTGATAAGGGGGATCCAGTAGATGTTCTTTACTTGGACTTTCAGAAGGCTTTATAATCAGATCTTACATAACAACTAACATGTAAATTTAAAGCTCATGGGATTGAGGTAGAATACTGACATAGATGGAGAATTGGTTCATAAACAGGTACAAAGAACAGGAATAAATGGGTCCTTTCCAAGTGGCAGCTAATGACTAGTAGGATACCACACAGATCAGCTAATTGAATCTGTGCTGTTGGTGCCAAACTAGTCCACACCTGCTCTGCAACTAACTGAACCAAATATTCCACTACACCATCCTCAGAAGATCCTGAGTTGCTGTGGCAACATGTATTTTACCTGAATATTGCAGTCTGGAGTTATGGCTGGCGTAGAGGCTCCCATTTCTTTCCATCGTGTGGGTATCCAGCATCCTCTCCTGATCTTGTTGCCAGACACTTGCATATGTTGGGACAATTTATAAGTTGAGACTTAATTGGCTACTGCACGAACAATTTCCCTAATGTTTTTAATGGAGATCAGATAACAGTCACATGACAGTAAGTTCACAATTCTTCTTCAAACACATGACATCCATAATGCTGGAAGGACAAAGGAAACAAAAAATGGAGTGCTACCATATATAAGTTCCATACTAACATATTTAAGGCACACACCCTTCTGACATTGACATATATCACCATTATTCCATTATCACAAGGTTAAAAATCAGGAATGTCCTACCTCACAGTATTGTGGGGAACCTTAGCTATATGGACTGCAGTAGTTAAGAAAAAAAAACTTACCAGCAAATTCTCAATTAGGGACAGAAGACCTAAACTAACCTTCCTAAAATTACTCATGTCTCCAGAATAAATTGTAAAGCACACCATAAAACTAGTTGGTATATGAATGCCAATTAAAATGCAATGCAGCTCCTTCATCTTAATGACTTCTCTGATCTCGACAGGTGGTCTTACATAACACAGAACTTACATAACTTACAAGGGCATCAAAGAAGCTGAAATGCTACTGGAAGCAATATTTTTCATATGTTTCTGGCTCATTTATTGGAGGAGTATTACAGTGTCAATTGTATTTAAGTAATTTATGTTACTTTCAAATGCAGCAAACTGAAGGATTATGAAACATTTGATGGTTTAGATGAAGATGTATGATCAGTCTGCTGAGCATTCAGCCTGCCGTCAGAAAGAAATGCATTTTGTCGTGATAAAAGAGTGGGTTCTGCTGCATTGTAAATTTAATTTCAAGAACTGGGTGATGCTGCCAATTCCACATTTATCACTCATTTTTAATTACCTTAGGAAGGTGGCATTGAGTCTATTTAAGTCTTTGCATTCCTTATTTGTTGCTAGCTCCTTAAACTCTTTCAATCTCTTGCTGAAGGTATAATAAGAGAAAGTAAGGCTGAGGGAGTTGGTGAGGAATGATCTAGAACATTGGCCCTGGGGGGGAAAGAAGAGTTTAGCCGTGAAAGTACTGATATTATCATGTACGCAAGGCTTACAGGGATTGCAGGTCTTTTCCTACCTGCCTATATATATATATATATATATATATATATATATAAAATATAAACTGTAAAATATTTGCAGATTGTTCCTTAATTGGAAGGAAATGAATCACTCATTCACGACTGTTTTATTCTTATTTTGTCAATTTAGGTACTCACAGGAACACTCTACATAAAGACATAACCATCCCTGGATAATGTGAAGAAGCTCTCTCTATTCTGTATCGAGTGACGGCAATATGAGTTTCACAGTAATAGGACTATAATGTGTTTTGTGATTTTGCAGTGCTTTTCACTACCTGCCTGCTTTGAAGTAATCATAATTTCAAGATTGAAGAAGTGATATTTGTAGTCATCCCACAAGGATCTCAGCTGTAATCATTTCTACACCATCATACATATGTGTGAGTGTCTATGGAGGTAAGTGGCAATGCTGGGGTGGGCAGGCAGGAGGGTGGAGGTATGGAATGTTTAGAGAAAAGTCATGTCACGGAAAGGTCTGCTAAGTGACCATAAAGAATGAAGAAGGAAGACAGAGCTGCTCTTTGTCTGCCAGCAGTTCTCCTGAAGAAAGACAAGCAGGCTTTTCGTCAGATTATCATTCAACTTGAAGACCATTAATAAAATCAAGGATGTTTCACCTGCTTAAATCTGTGCTGAGTTATGAATTGTGAGTGTCTTCCTTACTGACCTTCCAATTGCTGCTGCATTTATTTTGCATAATTTTGAAGTCCAACTTTGGAGTCAAACCTTTTCCATAGTTTGCATTAGCACCTTTTAAAAATTATCTTTCCATCTAGTCTCATAAAAAAAATAGTTCATTACTGTTTATAAACTTTCCTGTGAATGAAAAATAAGCATCCACTGGGTAATTTAATCCAAATTGTCATACGTTCTCAAGGCAATATCCATTTGCCTGGTCTCTGAACCCTAAATCCATGACTTTTCAGACACTTCCTACCACCTAAACCACAATTCCCACAGTTTCTGCAGTTTTGCCCCATTCTTCAGCCAAAGAGGGGAGTTATTTACCTCACACATTGCTAACTGTACCACACTGATATTTAGCACACCCTCACTGTAACACAGCATAATACCCTGCACTCCACACAATTACACATGGATATGCTCCATACCCCTTATGACAAGGCTATGGCTTTAAAAAAGAGCATTGTATCCTCTTTTTTAATGAAGAGAAATTGAGACAGAATTGCTGAGTGGTCTGTTCCAATCCGATAACATAAACAGCTGGTGAGGCATTGGATTTTTTTTAAAAGTTGGTACAATAGAAGCAGCATGAATGGGTGGAGTCAGGGTCCCACAGAACCAGGGTTTCAGTTTACCTTTCAGTAGTTGCTAGGGTTTTGAAGTTGGCTGTGGAAGCTGATACATCTTTCTTCAATGTTACAGCTAAACGTTTGCTTCTCTTTCTGCTGCCAAAATCACATGTGAGGCAATCTGTTTTAATGACTTCTCCTTCGCCAAGGGTATGTTTATGGGATGTTACTATATTGGAACAGTTGCTGTTTTGTAGTTAATTAATCTAATATTCTGTTAGTTTTCCAAAAGAGTTAAATTTATACCAATTCTTCTTTCTTCTGTTTGCATTTTAATTTGAGGAAAGGATAAAGTGCGTTTTGCTTAAAGCCAAGTAGTGTGACCAATCAAATTGTATCTGAAACACAGCACCTTACTCTTGTACTTAAATAGAATAAAAGTTAGAGTCTAGGCTATCTCTCTGATATATTTGTAGGGAGTTTGGTTTGGTCCATAACAGCCTCATATGCACTACACTCATATACCACACCCTTTTCATTGCAATACTCTAAAATCCTCTCCACTCCTCATTGTTACAGTTTGATTTATCACCTAGTTATATCCTACTACTCCAGGTAACATTCTGGTATATCCCAAACTCCTCACTGTAGCAGTGTGATATGTACTCCTCAGCTATATCCCCATCCTTCATTGTATTGCACTGATATACCCCACGCACATCATTGTACTAGGCTCTTTTCTCATTTGTTGTGGATGTCACTCGCAGAGACAACTTTTAGTGCCAATTGCTAATGATCCTGAAGATAGTAAAGAGCCATTAGCTGCTCTCCCTGTGGTGAGAGTGTTCCTACAGTGTTGTCCAATGGGGAATTTCAGGATCGTGACCTGAAAATAATGAAAGAATGATGGTATATTTCCAATTCAAAAGTGGTGGTGTTGGCATACATCTGCTGCCTTTGTCTTTCTAAGTGGAAGAGGTAGCAAGATTGGAAAGCACTTATTGAAAGAGCTTTGGTGATATACCACAGTACATGCTGTAGATGGTACACGATGCACCACTAGCAGAGAGATTTAATGATGGAGTTGGTGGATGGGCTACAGGACAAAGGGACTATTTTATCTTGGATTGTGTTGAACCTCTAAGTTAGAATTCGACTCATTCAGGCAAGTGGACAGTATTCAATCATACTGCTGGCTTGAGTCTCGTAGATGGTAGACAGGCTTTGAGGAGTCAGGAAGTCAATTCCTCACCAAAGAATTCCCTGTCTCTGACCTGCTCTTTTAAAAACACTGTCATATGACTGGCCCATTTCAGCTTCTGAACAATGGTAAGTCCAGAATGTTGAAAATGGGGGAATTCAAGGATGGTAATTCCATTGCAAGTCTAGGGAAGAAAGAAGATTTTGTCGTTGGAGATAATCTTTGCTTTGCACTTGTTTGGCATGAACATTACTTTGGATTTGGAATCATTGTTGAGGACTTCCAGTATAACTCCCTCCTGACTGTATCTCATGTTACCGTCACCTCTGATGGTACCGTGCTGTCATTCTACCACTATCTACTACATCAGTTATCTATTACCAAGTTTAAGAACACAAAGTATTGCATTATACACAGTTTAACAACTGAATTATTAACTGTAAGCCACTGTTAAGTCGTGAAAACTAGGGTCTTCAGTGGAATTTAGGGTGTTGAGTCTCAAGTACCATCTCTGGGCCTATAGGCCTCCCAAAAGCCAGCTAGAATTAGAGGAATAAATATGTAAGCAGATCATGGAAAGATATAAAATCATCTGGGTTGTTGGAGTGAGTGATTTTACTTTCCCCAGTAATGAATGGGATTCCCTTAGTGCCAGGGGCTTAGATAGGGCAGAATTTGTTCGGTGCATCCAGGAGGGATTACAAACAGAAAGAAAAAGGTTGCAAGGTGGCAAGGTGGTTAGCACTGCTGCCTCACATTGCTAGGAACCTGGATTTAATTCCAGCCTTGTGTGACTGTCTGTGTGGAGTTTGCACACTCTCCCCGTACCTGTGTGGGTTTCCACCAGCTCCTCTGCTTTCCTCCCACAGCCCAAATATGTGCAGGTTAGGGTGGATTGGCCATGCTAATTTGCCCCCATACAGTCCAGGGATGTGCAAGTTAGGTGGTTTAGCAATGGTAAATGCAAGGTTATGGGGTGTATGGATGGGACGCTCTTTGGAAGATCAATGTAGACTTGATGGACCAAATGGCCTCTTTCTGCACTGTAGGGACTTATGAATTTTACATTAAAAATTGTAGCTTTTGAGATAATAAACTGTACGTGTTTTGGAACAGAATTGACAAAAGTAATGCACAATGTTTAAGTGCTGAAACAAAGAATTAATGTCAAGTAGAGAGAAAAGATGTTTCAGTTATTGCTTCATTTCTAGAAAGTGAAAATGAAAGAATCACTGGGTGCTGTCATGGTCTCTCTTTCGAAACACTCCACACATCAACCAGTTAGTCTGTGAGCTCTCTGCTCCCTCCAGTCAATTGAGGCTTTCTGCATAGATTGAATTCTAGACTCCAATGCATTATTTTTGCGAACATGAGACTGGGTTGAATTCTATATTGTCATTTATTCAGTTCAGATACAGCTCAAACTCCCACTAGGGTATTCCCATATGTCTTATTAGATAGCTGGCAATATCTTTCCTCACCAACAATATAAAACTAATGAAACATTGCAATGAGGCCTGGTTTGTTCTACATTGTTATGTTATCAAGTAATCTCAGTTATCTGTCAATATTGTTATGTGCAGAACCATCACTGCTCACGCATTTTGATGTTTAAGACATTTATACATTTAAAACATTTTACTTCAGAATCTTTAAGTTTTAGTTGCACAATATTTAAGGAAGTGCTTTGAAAAATAGATGAACTAGTTATGATATTTTCTTGGCAGGAAATGACAAAGAGCAATAATTCTCAATCAAGACTAATTGTAGAGAAATCGAAAAGATTTATAGGGTGGTAATTACAATTATTCCTGCAAATAGTTACCCCTTTTAACTTAAAAAATGGCTTAAAACATGCAAAAGTCCCTGGAGAAGGGACAATAGCAATGGAAATGTTAAACTAAAGGTTAACTTCTAGTTTTGTTTCCCTTTCCATCCTTGTCTTGGAATTTGCTTTCAAAGGTGTCAGCAAACTCTGCCACTTCATTCTTGTCACCCTTCTTCATGTGTGCTGGATAGTGAAATATTGTCAATGTATGTTATTAGTGAAGGTATCAACATAGTCACAATAAAACAAGAGTAGCAATTGTATACTCTTCCACTAATTTTGCCATCAATAATTTCTAGGTTTGAATGTGCTGTCATCTTCCTAAATTGCACATATCTTTTCTTTCTTTGTTTTAGAATCCTTCCTATCGTTTCTCTCCTTGCCAAAATAGCTCTTAACAAAGTTACAAATGGCATCCATGTGATTGTGGGAAACTATTGCTCCTCATCAATCTCATCCTGTCTGCAGTCTTTAACCCAGTTGACTACAGTGCCTTCTGCTCCTCCAATGTCCAGCTGAGTGGTGTTTCATTCAACGTCCCTTGTTATATGTCCTTTCACAGCTAGACAAACATGAACCTCTTCCCACAATTGTTACCTCCTGTTTCATCCAAGTATATAACCTTGACCTCAATCTACCAAGGTCATGCTGCCTTTTGACAATATCATCTGAAGACACATCAGTTTTTACACATACATTGACAACACCCAGCTATACCTCACCAGTATCTCATTTAACTCCTCAATTATTAGTCTGCCTATCCAACAATAAGTACCCAGTAAACAGAAATTTAATTTTATTAAATATTGGGCAGACTGATGCCTTAGCAACTGAGCAAGGTTTTGTTGCATGTACCCAACAACTGTGCAGCGTTTCTTGATGTCTGTTAAATGTGTGGCAACAAGGTCATTGGACACACACATGCAAGAAGTCTGGTTCTACAGGCCAAGCCATATCCCAGAATAAAAGCCAGGTGATGAACACCACAAGACTAGCAGCAAGAAAATGTTAAGAGGATTTGCAAATGCAAAACTATCAATGACATATAGGGTCAACCAAATGAGAGGCAACGTTCAGAGGATGACCAAGCTTATCATATTGTTAAGCTCACACACCATGTTGTTGGTAATAAAGTGACCAGCAGTTTTTACATCCATTAATATTTTATGACCTGAAAGACAGGACAGTACACATTAAAAGTTAAAATCAGCACGGGTACTAGTGCCAACATAATACCACTGTACATTGTAAAAGACATGTACCTGAGCAAAGGTACTCAGTGATGCAGCCAACAAGAGATTATCTCACAACATTTAATGGGATTACCAATTCAGTGCTTTGGCAGAATCACACAACAGTGCCATTGTGCAACTTTATCTTGGTTTTCAAACTATTTTACCTAGTAGATATCAAGGGTCCAGCAAAGGCTGTACTACAAGTATGCACATATCTCAGTATAGTCACAATTCATGAAATTCAAAACATACTCACTGTGGCAGAACAAAACAAAAATGATGCTATTGAATCAGTCAATGATCTCAATTTACCAGTATCCAAATGTATTTGACAATTTTAAGGGTGATACAGTATTACATCTTAAAAATGATGCAATCCTATTTACTGATCATCAAGGGAAGAATAGTGTACAGTGGAACTGAACAAGATGAAGTGAAATGATATAATTTGGATGGTCAACAATCACACAATTGGTAGTGCTCTATTATATATGTGTTAAGGATAAATAACACTCTGGAGTGTGCCTAGAATTAAGATGCCTCAACCTCTCACTTAAAAAGGTGCCCACACAAAATACCGATGCTGGAAAAATTAAATCCTAAATTTTAGGAGCAAGATTCTCTCCAAGCTGGGTGTAAAGCATAGGCTGTCTTCTGTCCATTTGGCAGAAGAATACCAAGAGAAATCAGGGAATTATTTGTATAGTACTTTATCCAGAAATTACCATTTGGGTTCTCAGTCAGCAATACAGGGATGGAATTAATGAGAATATACCTAGCTGCATTTGTATAACTGACAATACTGTAGTCTTGAGTAAGGTAAAGGCAGGTCCTGAGCATAACCTTCACCTATGGATGATAGTAGAACACTGACAAGGATCGGTTTAACAGTGTGAAGTGTGTAGTGCCAGGTCAATGTCAGGCAGATCAACTGTTCCAATCCTGGAAAGACTGGAGATATTTTTTAAAATGTCAACCACGATGACAAAGAGGATCTGTGACATTACATTCCATTTTAAAATTTCCTATTACCTTAGATTCCTGACTTAATGGGCAAGGTATCTCTGCTGAGAAACTTGCTCAAGAAGAACATCCACTATGTTTGTGAGCATGATCCTTAATACACATTCGATTGCCTCAAGCAGGTTCTGTCAGCCACATCTACTTACCATAATATCACAATTCTAAGATATGCATAATTCTTGGTGTGGATATGTTGCTAAAAGGCCTAAGTGTGTATCCTTTGCAAGATGAAAAATCTATTGCCTTTGGTTTGAATACCTGTCACCTGCACAAACCAACTGTTCCATTATAGTGAGAGACTTGACCTCTGGTATTTGGCATCTAGCTGTTTCACACATACTTATTTGGCAATAAATGTACTGTTGAACAGATCATAAGCCACTGGCAGTGATAAGCTACAAACTGCTAATAAGTGCATCACCATATTTGCAGCATCTATTTATCAAGGTCCAAGGATTGACTTTGAAGTGACATATAAGCCAGGTACCAGGGTGTTACACTGAGCAGGTTACCCAATTTACACAAAAGCCAGTTGGATATTCCTTATGATTTTCATGTTTATTCTCTGGACTATGATGTTGAAGAGATTTTTACGGTTGATCTTTTACACATTGGCCAGAGTCATTGTGAACAGTTGCAATTGGCACCTTCTGAAGATAAACTACAAGAGTTGCAAAAGACCATCCAAATATGGTCTCACCTTATTAAAGAAATACCTGAGAAGATTTGTTCTTTCTGACTATACAGAGACAAGCTTTGTATGTCATAGCAAGTCATTTTCAAGGGCAAAGAAGTCCTAATACTAACAGCTTTACAAAAAGATATTATTCTCATGTTATACAAGGGGCACATGATATTGAATGCACAAGAAGGCCGGGGGAGAATCAGGATATTTAATGACCTGTGAATATATGTGAGGCTTGACAAATATTTCCAGCAATAGAGAGAACCTCTACATCCACACAATGTTCCAGCCATTCCTTGGATGAAAGTGGTAAACCTATTCACAATGCATATGGAAGATTACATCCTTGTGATGGATTACTTTTCCCATTATTCAACAACTTAGCACAATGATCACATTTTATATGAGAAGTGCTATTTTCCGTTTATTCTGTGTTCTTGATCAAATAGCACCTGACAATGGCCAAAAGTACACTGGCAATCAATTTCAAAACATGTATATTGAATGGGAAATGACCCATTTTACTGGTCATCGCTGGAGTGACCCATCCACACTTACCGATCTAGCAAAATATGATTGGTACTGCAAAATCAATGAATATCAAGTAATGAGCAGCAAGCAAAATTTTCACATTGCATTGCTATATTTTAATACAGCACCACTGTAGGATTGATAACCATTACCAGCACAATTCCTACACAGAAGGCAACTGCCAATGACCTGCCCACCAACCAATTGTCTAAACATTCTGAGACATAGGACATCTTGTTTTCAAAGACAGAGGAGAATTAAAGAGACAATGATGAGTGAGCAGGTTAAAAAAATACTGCCAAAATTGTGTACTAAGATGCAAGTTTGTATTATAAATACAAAGACATATGTTTGAATAACATAAAGGTTTCTAAAATAC